>NC_064619.1:664795791-665395791 GCF_023898315.1 Schistocerca nitens | reverse complement strand
GTGAACTAGCCAGAGTAAGCTTGTAGATGCGACTGTGGTAAAACGAGGAGCAAGTGGCAGGAGTAACTATGACTCTCTTAAGGTAGCCAAATGCCTCGTCAACAGGCGAATTCCAACGGCAAACTCGAGGAGCTCCCAGCAGGAGTACTGTGAAAGTCTTAAGGTCAACAAATAATGGCGTATCGCTTCTGGTGAACTAGCCAGAGTAAGCTTGTAGATGTGACTGTGGTAAAATGGGGAGCAAGTGGCAGGAGTAACTATGACTCTCTTAAGGTAGCCAAATGCCTCGTCAACAGGAGAATTCCAACGGCAAACTCGAGGAGCTCCCGGCAGGAGTACTGTGAAAGTCTTAAGGACAACAAATAATGGCGTATCGCTTCTGGTGAACTGGCCAGAGTAAGCTTGTAGATGCGACTGTGGTAAAACGAGGAGCAAGTGGCAGGAGTAACTATGACTCTCTTAAGGTAGCCAAATGCCTTGTCAACAGGCGAATTCCAACGGCAAACTCGAGGAGCTCCCGGCAGGAGTACTGTGAAAGTCTTAAGGACAACAAATAATGGCGTATCGCTTCTGGTGAACTGGCCAGAGTAAGCTTGTAGATGCGACTGTGGTAAAACGAGGAGCAAGTGGCAGGAGTAACTATGACTCTCTTAAGGTAGCCAAATGCCTCGTCAACAGGCGAATTCCAACGGCAAACTCGAGGAGCTCCCAGCAGGAGTACTGTGAAAGTCTTAAGGTCAACAAATAATGGCGTATCGCTCTGGTGAACTAGCCAGAGTAAGCGTGTAGACGTGACTGTGGTAAAATGGGGAGCAAGTGGCAGGAGTAACTATGACTCTCTTAGGGTTGCCAAATAACTCGTCAAAAGGCGAATTACATCGGCAAACCCGAGGAGCTCCCGGAAGGAGTACTGTGAAAGTCTTAAGATCAACAAATAATGGCGTATCGCTTCTGGTGAACTAGCCAGAGTAAGCTTGTAGATGTGACTGAGGTAAAATGGGGAGCAAGTGGCAGGAGTAACTATGACTCTCTTAGGGTTGCCAAATGACTCGTCAAAAGGCGAATTACATCGGCAAACCCGAGGAGCTCCCGGAAGGAGTACTGTGAAAGTCTTAAGGTCAACAAATAATGGCGTATCGCTCTGGTGAACTGGCCAGAGTAAGCTTGTAGATGCGACTGTGGTAAAACGAGGAGCAAGTGGCAGGAGTAACTATGACTCTCTTAAGGTAGCCAAATGCCTCGTCAACAGGCGAATTCCAACGGCAAACTCGAGGAGCTCCCGGCAGGAGTACTGTGAAAGTCTTAAGGTCAACAAATAATGGCGTATCGCTTCTGGTGAACTGGCCAGAGTAAGCTTGTAGATGCGACTGTGGTAAAATGGGGAGCAAGTGGCAGGAGTAACTATGACTCTCTTAAGGTAGCCAAATGCCTCGTCAACAGGCGAATTCCAACGGCAAACTCGAGGAGCTCCCGGCAGGAGTACTGTGAAAGTCTTAAGATCAACAAATAATGGCGTATCGCTTCTGGTGAACTAGCCAGAGTAAGCTTGTAGATGCGACTGTGGTAAAATGGGGAGCAAGTGGCAGGAGTAACTATGACTCTCTTAGGGTTGCCAAATAACTCGTCAAAAGGCGAATTACATCGGCAAACCCGAGGAGCTCCCGGAAGGAGTACTGTGAAAGTCTTAAGATCAACAAATAATGGCGTATCGCTTCTGGTGAACTAGCCAGAGTAAGCTTGTAGATGCGACTGTGGTAAAACGAGGAGCAAGTGGCAGGAGTAACTATGACTCTCTTAAGGTAGCCAAATGCCTCGTCAACAGGCGAATTCCAACGGCAAACTCGAGGAGCTCCCAGCAGGAGTACTGTGAAAGTCTTAAGGTCAACAAATAATGGCGTATCGCTTCTGGTGAACTAGCCAGAGTAAGCTTGTAGATGTGACTGTGGTAAAATGGGGAGCAAGTGGCAGGAGTAACTATGACTCTCTTAAGGTAGCCAAATGCCTCGTCAACAGGAGAATTCCAACGGCAAACTCGAGGAGCTCCCGGCAGGAGTACTGTGAAAGTCTTAAGGACAACAAATAATGGCGTATCGCCTCTGGTGAACTGGCCAGAGTAAGCTTGTAGATGCGACTGTGGTAAAACGAGGAGCAAGTGGCAGGAGTAACTATGACTCTCTTAAGGTCTCTACACCAGTACTTGTAATATATATGTGTTATTTAAGTTTTTGAATAAAGACGGCTAGCAATAGCCAAATGCCTCGTCAACAGGCGAATTCCAACGGCAAACTCGAGGAGCTCCCGGCAGGAGTACTGTGAAAGTCTTAAGATCAACAAATAATGGCGTATCGCTTCTGGTGAACTAGCCAGAGTAAGCTTGTAGATGCGACTGTGGTAAAATGGGGAGCAAGTGGCAGGAGTAACTATGACTCTCTTAGGGTTGCCAAATAACTCGTCAAAAGGCGAATTACATCGGCAAACCCGAGGAGCTCCCGGAAGGAGTACTGTGAAAGTCTTAAGATCAACAAATAATGGCGTATCGCTTCTGGTGAACTAGCCAGAGTAAGCTTGTAGATGCGACTGAGGTAAAATGGGGAGCAAGTGGCAGGAGTAACTATGACTCTCTTAGGGTTGCCAAATGACTCGTCAAAAGGCGAATTACATCGGCAAACCCGAGGAGCTCCCGGAAGGAGTACTGTGAAAGTCTTAAGGTCAACAAATAATGGCGTATCGCTCTGGTGAACTGGCCAGAGTAAGCTTGTAGATGCGACTGTGGTAAAACGAGGAGCAAGTGGCAGGAGTAACTATGACTCTCTTAAGGTAGCCAAATGCCTCGTCAACAGGCGAATTCCAACGGCAAACTCGAGGAGCTCCCGGCAGGAGTACTGTGAAAGTCTTAAGGTCAACAAATAATGGCGTATCGCTTCTGGTGAACTGGCCAGAGTAAGCTTGTAGATGCGACTGTGGTAAAATGGGGAGCAAGTGGCAGGAGTAACTATGACTCTCTTAAGGTAGCCAAATGCCTCGTCAACAGGCGAATTCCAACGGCAAACTCGAGGAGCTCCCGGCAGGAGTACTGTGAAAGTCTTAAGATCAACAAATAATGGCGTATCGCTTCTGGTGAACTAGCCAGAGTAAGCTTGTAGATGCGACTGTGGTAAAATGGGGAGCAAGTGGCAGGAGTAACTATGACTCTCTTAGGGTTGCCAAATAACTCGTCAAAAGGCGAATTACATCGGCAAACCCGAGGAGCTCCCGGAAGGAGTACTGTGAAAGTCTTAAGATCAACAAATAATGGCGTATCGCTTCTGGTGAACTAGCCAGAGTAAGCTTGTAGATGCGACTGTGGTAAAACGAGGAGCAAGTGGCAGGAGTAACTATGACTCTCTTAAGGTAGCCAAATGCCTCGTCAACAGGCGAATTCCAACGGCAAACTCGAGGAGCTCCCAGCAGGAGTACTGTGAAAGTCTTAAGGTCAACAAATAATGGCGTATCGCTTCTGGTGAACTAGCCAGAGTAAGCTTGTAGATGTGACTGTGGTAAAATGGGGAGCAAGTGGCAGGAGTAACTATGACTCTCTTAAGGTAGCCAAATGCCTCGTCAACAGGAGAATTCCAACGGCAAACTCGAGGAGCTCCCGGCAGGAGTACTGTGAAAGTCTTAAGGACAACAAATAATGGCGTATCGCCTCTGGTGAACTGGCCAGAGTAAGCTTGTAGATGCGACTGTGGTAAAACGAGGAGCAAGTGGCAGGAGTAACTATGACTCTCTTAAGGTCTCTACACCAGTACTTGTAATATATATGTGTTATTTAAGTTTTTGAATAAAGACGGCTAGCAATAGCCAAATGCCTCGTCAACAGGCGAATTCCAACGGCAAACTCGAGGAGCTCCCGGCAGGAGTACTGTGAAAGTCTTAAGATCAACAAATAATGGCGTATCGCTTCTGGTGAACTAGCCAGAGTAAGCTTGTAGATGCGACTGTGGTAAAATGGGGAGCAAGTGGCAGGAGTAACTATGACTCTCTTAGGGTTGCCAAATAACTCGTCAAAAGGCGAATTACATCGGCAAACCCGAGGAGCTCCCGGAAGGAGTACTGTGAAAGTCTTAAGATCAACAAATAATGGCGTATCGCTTCTGGTGAACTAGCCAGAGTAAGCTTGTAGATGCGACTGTGGTAAAACGAGGAGCAAGTGGCAGGAGTAACTATGACTCTCTTAAGGTAGCCAAATGCCTCGTCAACAGGCGAATTCCAACGGCAAACTCGAGGAGCTCCCAGCAGGAGTACTGTGAAAGTCTTAAGGTCAACAAATAATGGCGTATCGCTTCTGGTGAACTAGCCAGAGTAAGCTTGTAGATGTGACTGTGGTAAAATGGGGAGCAAGTGGCAGGAGTAACTATGACTCTCTTAAGGTAGCCAAATGCCTCGTCAACAGGAGAATTCCAACGGCAAACTCGAGGAGCTCCCGGCAGGAGTACTGTGAAAGTCTTAAGGACAACAAATAATGGCGTATCACTTCTGGTGAACTGGCCAGAGTAAGCTTGTAGATGCGACTGTGGTAAAACGAGGAGCAAGTGGCAGGAGTAACTATGACTCTCTTAAGGTAGCCAAATGCCTCGTCAACAGGAGAATTCCAACGGCAAACTCGAGGAGCTCCCGGCAGGAGTACTGTGACAGTCTTAAGGACAACAAATAATGGCGTATCGCTTCTGGTGAACTGGCCAGAGTAAGCTTGTAGATGCGACTGTGGTAAAACGAGGAGCAAGTGGCAGGAGTAACTATGACTCTCTTAAGGTAGCCAAATGCCTCGTCAACAGGCGAATTCCAACGGCAAACTCGAGGAGCTCCCAGCAGGAGTATTGTGAAAGTCTTAAGGTCAACAAATAATGGCGTATCGCTCTGGTGAACTGGCCAGAGTAAGCGTGTAGACGTGACTGTGGTAAAATGGGGAGCAAGTGGCAGGAGTAACTATGACTCTCTTAGGGTTGCCAAATGCCTCGTCAACAGGCGAATTCCAACGGCAAACTCGAGGAGCTCCCAGCAGGAGTACTGTGAAAGTCTTAAGGTCAACAAATAATGGCGTATCGCTTCTGGTGAACTAGCCAGAGTAAGCTTGTAGATGTGACTGTGGTAAAATGGGGAGCAAGTGGCAGGAGTAACTATGACTCTCTTAAGGTAGCCAAATGCCTCGTCAACAGGAGAATTCCAACGGCAAACTCGAGGAGCTCCCGGCAGGAGTACTGTGAAAGTCTTAAGATCAACAAATAATGGCGTATCGCTTCTGGTGAACTGGCCAGAGTAAGCTTGTAGATGCGACTGTGGTAAAATGGGGAGCAAGTGGCAGGAGTAACTATGACTCTCTTAGGGTTGCCAAATAACTCGTCAAAAGGCGAATTACATCGGCAAACCCGAGGAGCTCCCGGAAGGAGTACTGTGAAAGTCTTAAGATCAACAAATAATGGCGTATCGCTTCTGGTGAACTAGCCAGAGTAAGCTTGTAGATGCGACTGTGGTAAAACGAGGAGCAAGTGGCAGGAGTAACTATGACTCTCTTAAGGTAGCCAAATGCCTCGTCAACAGGCGAATTCCAACGGCAAACTCGAGGAGCTCCCAGCAGGAGTACTGTGAAAGTCTTAAGGTCAACAAATAATGGCGTATCGCTTCTGGTGAACTAGCCAGAGTAAGCTTGTAGATGTGACTGTGGTAAAATGGGGAGCAAGTGGCAGGAGTAACTATGACTCTCTTAAGGTAGCCAAATGCCTCGTCAACAGGAGAATTCCAACGGCAAACTCGAGGAGCTCCCGGCAGGAGTACTGTGAAAGTCTTAAGGACAACAAATAATGGCGTATCGCTTCTGGTGAACTGGCCAGAGTAAGCTTGTAGATGCGACTGTGGTAAAACGAGGAGCAAGTGGCAGGAGTAACTATGACTCTCTTAAGGTAGCCAAATGCCTCGTCAACAGGCGAATTCCAACGGCAAACTCGAGGAGCTCCCGGCAGGAGTACTGTGAAAGTCTTAAGGACAACAAATAATGGCGTATCGCTTCTGGTGAACTGGCCAGAGTAAGCTTGTAGATGCGACTGTGGTAAAACGAGGAGCAAGTGGCAGGAGTAACTATGACTCTCTTAAGGTAGCCAAATGCCTCGTCAACAGGCGAATTCCAACGGCAAACTCGAGGAGCTCCCAGCAGGAGTACTGTGAAAGTCTTAAGGTCAACAAATAATGGCGTATCGCTCTGGTGAACTAGCCAGAGTAAGCGTGTAGACGTGACTGTGGTAAAATGGGGAGCAAGTGGCAGGAGTAACTATGACTCTCTTAGGGTTGCCAAATAACTCGTCAAAAGGCGAATTACATCGGCAAACCCGAGGAGCTCCCGGAAGGAGTACTGTGAAAGTCTTAAGATCAACAAATAATGGCGTATCGCTTCTGGTGAACTAGCCAGAGTAAGCTTGTAGATGTGACTGAGGTAAAATGGGGAGCAAGTGGCAGGAGTAACTATGACTCTCTTAGGGTTGCCAAATGACTCGTCAAAAGGCGAATTACATCGGCAAACCCGAGGAGCTCCCGGAAGGAGTACTGTGAAAGTCTTAAGGTCAACAAATAATGGCGTATCGCTCTGGTGAACTGGCCAGAGTAAGCTTGTAGATGCGACTGTGGTAAGACGAGGAGCAAGTGGCAGGAGTAACTATGACTCTCTTAAGGTAGCCAAATGCCTCGTCAACAGGCGAATTCCAACGGCAAACTCGAGGAGCTCCCGGCAGGAGTACTGTGAAAGTCTTAAGGTCAACAAATAATGGCGTATCGCTTCTGGTGAACTGGCCAGAGTAAGCTTGTAGATGCGACTGTGGTAAAATGGGGAGCAAGTGGCAGGAGTAACTATGACTCTCTTAGGGTTGCCAAATAACTCGTCAAAAGGCGAATTACATCGGCAAACCCGAGGAGCTCCCGGAAGGAGTACTGTGAAAGTCTTAAGGTCAACAAATAATGGCGTATCGCTTCTGGTGAACTAGCCAGAGTAAGCTTGTAGATGCGACTGTGGTAAAACGAGGAGCAAGTGGCAGGAGTAACTATGACTCTCTTAAGGTAGCCAAATGCCTCGTCAACAGGCGAATTCCAACGGCAAACTCGAGGAGCTCCCAGCAGGAGTACTGTGAAAGTCTTAAGGTCAACAAATAATGGCGTATCGCTTCTGGTGAACTAGCCAGAGTAAGCTTGTAGATGTGACTGTGGTAAAATGGGGAGCAAGTGGCAGGAGTAACTATGACTCTCTTAAGGTAGCCAAATGCCTCGTCAACAGGAGAATTCCAACGGCAAACTCGAGGAGCTCCCGGCAGGAGTACTGTGAAAGTCTTAAGGACAACAAATAATGGCGTATCGCTTCTGGTGAACTGGCCAGAGTTAGCTTGTAGATGCGACTGTGGTAAAACGAGGAGCAAGTGGCAGGAGTAACTATGACTCTCTTAAGGTAGCCAAATGCCTCGTCAACAGGCGAATTCCAACGGCAAACTCGAGGAGCTCCCAGCAGGAGTACTGTGAAAGTCTTAAGGTCAACAAATAATGGCGTATCGCTTCTGGTGAACTAGCCAGAGTAAGCTTGTAGATGTGACTGTGGTAAAATGGGGAGCAAGTGGCAGGAGTAACTATGACTCTCTTAAGGTAGCCAAATGCCTCGTCAACAGGAGAATTCCAACGGCAAACTCGAGGAGCTCCCGGCAGGAGTACTGTGAAAGTCTTAAGGACAACAAATAATGGCGTATCACTTCTGGTGAACTGGCCAGAGTAAGCTTGTAGATGCGACTGTGGTAAAACGAGGAGCAAGTGGCAGGAGTAACTATGACTCTCTTAAGGTAGCCAAATGCCTCGTCAACAGGAGAATTCCAACGGCAAACTCGAGGAGCTCCCGGCAGGAGTACTGTGACAGTCTTAAGGACAACAAATAATGGCGTATCGCTTCTGGTGAACTGGCCAGAGTAAGCTTGTAGATGCGACTGTGGTAAAACGAGGAGCAAGTGGCAGGAGTAACTATGACTCTCTTAAGGTAGCCAAATGCCTCGTCAACAGGCGAATTCCAACGGCAAACTCGAGGAGCTCCCAGCAGGAGTATTGTGAAAGTCTTAAGGTCAACAAATAATGGCGTATCGCTCTGGTGAACTGGCCAGAGTAAGCTTGTAGATGCGACTGTGGTAAAATGGGGAGCAAGTGGCAGGAGTAACTATGACTCTCTTAAGGTAGCCAAATGCCTCGTCAACAGGCGAATTCCAACGGCAAACTCGAGGAGCTCCCGGCAGGAGTACTGTGAAAGTCTTAAGATCAACAAATAATGGCGTATCGCTTCTGGTGAACTAGCCAGAGTAAGCTTGTAGATGCGACTGTGGTAAAATGGGGAGCAAGTGGCAGGAGTAACTATGACTCTCTTAGGGTTGCCAAATAACTCGTCAAAAGGCGAATTACATCGGCAAACCCGAGGAGCTCCCGGAAGGAGTACTGTGAAAGTCTTAAGATCAACAAATAATGGCGTATCGCTTCTGGTGAACTAGCCAGAGTAAGCTTGTAGATGCGACTGTGGTAAAACGAGTAGCAAGTGGCAGGAGTAACTATGACTCTCTTAAGGTAGCCAAATGCCTCGTCAACAGGCGAATTCCAACGGCAAACTCGAGGAGCTCCCAGCAGGAGTACTGTGAAAGTCTTAAGGTCAACAAATAATGGCGTATCGCTTCTGGTGAACTAGCCAGAGTAAGCTTGTAGATGTGACTGTGGTAAAATGGGGAGCAAGTGGCAGGAGTAACTATGACTCTCTTAAGGTAGCCAAATGCCTCGTCAACAGGAGAATTCCAACGGCAAACTCGAGGAGCTCCCGGCAGGAGTACTGTGAAAGTCTTAAGGACAACAAATAATGGCGTATCGCCTCTGGTGAACTGGCCAGAGTAAGCTTGTAGATGCGACTGTGGTAAAACGAGGAGCAAGTGGCAGGAGTAACTATGACTCTCTTAAGGTCTCTACACCAGTACTTGTAATATATATGTGTTATTTAAGTTTTTGAATAAAGACGGCTAGCAATAGCCAAATGCCTCGTCAACAGGCGAATTCCAACGGCAAACTCGAGGAGCTCCCGGCAGGAGTACTGTGAAAGTCTTAAGATCAACAAATAATGGCGTATCGCTTCTGGTGAACTAGCCAGAGTAAGCTTGTAGATGCGACTGTGGTAAAATGGGGAGCAAGTGGCAGGAGTAACTATGACTCTCTTAGGGTTGCCAAATAACTCGTCAAAAGGCGAATTACATCGGCAAACCCGAGGAGCTCCCGGAAGGAGTACTGTGAAAGTCTTAAGATCAACAAATAATGGCGTATCGCTTCTGGTGAACTAGCCAGAGTAAGCTTGTAGATGCGACTGTGGTAAAACGAGGAGCAAGTGGCAGGAGTAACTATGACTCTCTTAAGGTAGCCAAATGCCTCGTCAACAGGCGAATTCCAACGGCAAACTCGAGGAGCTCCCAGCAGGAGTACTGTGAAAGTCTTAAGGTCAACAAATAATGGCGTATCGCTTCTGGTGAACTAGCCAGAGTAAGCTTGTAGATGTGACTGTGGTAAAATGGGGAGCAAGTGGCAGGAGTAACTATGACTCTCTTAAGGTAGCCAAATGCCTCGTCAACAGGAGAATTCCAACGGCAAACTCGAGGAGCTCCCGGCAGGAGTACTGTGAAAGTCTTAAGGACAACAAATAATGGCGTATCACTTCTGGTGAACTGGCCAGAGTAAGCTTGTAGATGCGACTGTGGTAAAACGAGGAGCAAGTGGCAGGAGTAACTATGACTCTCTTAAGGTAGCCAAATGCCTCGTCAACAGGAGAATTCCAACGGCAAACTCGAGGAGCTCCCGGCAGGAGTACTGTGACAGTCTTAAGGACAACAAATAATGGCGTATCGCTTCTGGTGAACTGGCCAGAGTAAGCTTGTAGATGCGACTGTGGTAAAACGAGGAGCAAGTGGCAGGAGTAACTATGACTCTCTTAAGGTAGCCAAATGCCTCGTCAACAGGCGAATTCCAACGGCAAACTCGAGGAGCTCCCAGCAGGAGTATTGTGAAAGTCTTAAGGTCAACAAATAATGGCGTATCGCTCTGGTGAACTGGCCAGAGTAAGCGTGTAGACGTGACTGTGGTAAAATGGGGAGCAAGTGGCAGGAGTAACTATGACTCTCTTAGGGTTGCCAAATGCCTCGTCAACAGGCGAATTCCAACGGCAAACTCGAGGAGCTCCCAGCAGGAGTACTGTGAAAGTCTTAAGGTCAACAAATAATGGCGTATCGCTTCTGGTGAACTAGCCAGAGTAAGCTTGTAGATGTGACTGTGGTAAAATGGGGAGCAAGTGGCAGGAGTAACTATGACTCTCTTAAGGTAGCCAAATGCCTCGTCAACAGGAGAATTCCAACGGCAAACTCGAGGAGCTCCCGGCAGGAGTACTGTGAAAGTCTTAAGATCAACAAATAATGGCGTATCGCTTCTGGTGAACTGGCCAGAGTAAGCTTGTAGATGCGACTGTGGTAAAATGGGGAGCAAGTGGCAGGAGTAACTATGACTCTCTTAGGGTTGCCAAATAACTCGTCAAAAGGCGAATTACATCGGCAAACCCGAGGAGCTCCCGGAAGGAGTACTGTGAAAGTCTTAAGATCAACAAATAATGGCGTATCGCTTCTGGTGAACTAGCCAGAGTAAGCTTGTAGATGCGACTGTGGTAAAACGAGGAGCAAGTGGCAGGAGTAACTATGACTCTCTTAAGGTAGCCAAATGCCTCGTCAACAGGCGAATTCCAACGGCAAACTCGAGGAGCTCCCAGCAGGAGTACTGTGAAAGTCTTAAGGTCAACAAATAATGGCGTATCGCTTCTGGTGAACTAGCCAGAGTAAGCTTGTAGATGTGACTGTGGTAAAATGGGGAGCAAGTGGCAGGAGTAACTATGACTCTCTTAAGGTAGCCAAATGCCTCGTCAACAGGAGAATTCCAACGGCAAACTCGAGGAGCTCCCGGCAGGAGTACTGTGAAAGTCTTAAGGACAACAAATAATGGCGTATCGCTTCTGGTGAACTGGCCAGAGTAAGCTTGTAGATGCGACTGTGGTAAAACGAGGAGCAAGTGGCAGGAGTAACTATGACTCTCTTAAGGTAGCCAAATGCCTCGTCAACAGGCGAATTCCAACGGCAAACTCGAGGAGCTCCCGGCAGGAGTACTGTGAAAGTCTTAAGGACAACAAATAATGGCGTATCGCTTCTGGTGAACTGGCCAGAGTAAGCTTGTAGATGCGACTGTGGTAAAACGAGGAGCAAGTGGCAGGAGTAACTATGACTCTCTTAAGGTAGCCAAATGCCTCGTCAACAGGCGAATTCCAACGGCAAACTCGAGGAGCTCCCAGCAGGAGTACTGTGAAAGTCTTAAGGTCAACAAATAATGGCGTATCGCTCTGGTGAACTAGCCAGAGTAAGCGTGTAGACGTGACTGTGGTAAAATGGGGAGCAAGTGGCAGGAGTAACTATGACTCTCTTAGGGTTGCCAAATAACTCGTCAAAAGGCGAATTACATCGGCAAACCCGAGGAGCTCCCGGAAGGAGTACTGTGAAAGTCTTAAGATCAACAAATAATGGCGTATCGCTTCTGGTGAACTAGCCAGAGTAAGCTTGTAGATGTGACTGAGGTAAAATGGGGAGCAAGTGGCAGGAGTAACTATGACTCTCTTAGGGTTGCCAAATGACTCGTCAAAAGGCGAATTACATCGGCAAACCCGAGGAGCTCCCGGAAGGAGTACTGTGAAAGTCTTAAGGTCAACAAATAATGGCGTATCGCTCTGGTGAACTGGCCAGAGTAAGCTTGTAGATGCGACTGTGGTAAGACGAGGAGCAAGTGGCAGGAGTAACTATGACTCTCTTAAGGTAGCCAAATGCCTCGTCAACAGGCGAATTCCAACGGCAAACTCGAGGAGCTCCCGGCAGGAGTACTGTGAAAGTCTTAAGGTCAACAAATAATGGCGTATCGCTTCTGGTGAACTGGCCAGAGTAAGCTTGTAGATGCGACTGTGGTAAAATGGGGAGCAAGTGGCAGGAGTAACTATGACTCTCTTAGGGTTGCCAAATAACTCGTCAAAAGGCGAATTACATCGGCAAACCCGAGGAGCTCCCGGAAGGAGTACTGTGAAAGTCTTAAGGTCAACAAATAATGGCGTATCGCTTCTGGTGAACTAGCCAGAGTAAGCTTGTAGATGCGACTGTGGTAAAACGAGGAGCAAGTGGCAGGAGTAACTATGACTCTCTTAAGGTAGCCAAATGCCTCGTCAACAGGCGAATTCCAACGGCAAACTCGAGGAGCTCCCAGCAGGAGTACTGTGAAAGTCTTAAGGTCAACAAATAATGGCGTATCGCTTCTGGTGAACTAGCCAGAGTAAGCTTGTAGATGTGACTGTGGTAAAATGGGGAGCAAGTGGCAGGAGTAACTATGACTCTCTTAAGGTAGCCAAATGCCTCGTCAACAGGAGAATTCCAACGGCAAACTCGAGGAGCTCCCGGCAGGAGTACTGTGAAAGTCTTAAGGACAACAAATAATGGCGTATCACTTCTGGTGAACTGGCCAGAGTAAGCTTGTAGATGCGACTGTGGTAAAACGAGGAGCAAGTGGCAGGAGTAACTATGACTCTCTTAAGGTAGCCAAATGCCTCGTCAACAGGAGAATTCCAACGGCAAACTCGAGGAGCTCCCGGCAGGAGTACTGTGACAGTCTTAAGGACAACAAATAATGGCGTATCGCTTCTGGTGAACTGGCCAGAGTAAGCTTGTAGATGCGACTGTGGTAAAACGAGGAGCAAGTGGCAGGAGTAACTATGACTCTCTTAAGGTAGCCAAATGCCTCGTCAACAGGCGAATTCCAACGGCAAACTCGAGGAGCTCCCAGCAGGAGTATTGTGAAAGTCTTAAGGTCAACAAATAATGGCGTATCGCTCTGGTGAACTGGCCAGAGTAAGCGTGTAGACGTGACTGTGGTAAAATGGGGAGCAAGTGGCAGGAGTAACTATGACTCTCTTAGGGTTGCCAAATGCCTCGTCAACAGGCGAATTCCAACGGCAAACTCGAGGAGCTCCCAGCAGGAGTACTGTGAAAGTCTTAAGGTCAACAAATAATGGCGTATCGCTTCTGGTGAACTAGCCAGAGTAAGCTTGTAGATGTGACTGTGGTAAAATGGGGAGCAAGTGGCAGGAGTAACTATGACTCTCTTAAGGTAGCCAAATGCCTCGTCAACAGGAGAATTCCAACGGCAAACTCGAGGAGCTCCCGGCAGGAGTACTGTGAAAGTCTTAAGATCAACAAATAATGGCGTATCGCTTCTGGTGAACTGGCCAGAGTAAGCTTGTAGATGCGACTGTGGTAAAATGGGGAGCAAGTGGCAGGAGTAACTATGACTCTCTTAGGGTTGCCAAATAACTCGTCAAAAGGCGAATTACATCGGCAAACCCGAGGAGCTCCCGGAAGGAGTACTGTGAAAGTCTTAAGATCAACAAATAATGGCGTATCGCTTCTGGTGAACTAGCCAGAGTAAGCTTGTAGATGCGACTGTGGTAAAACGAGGAGCAAGTGGCAGGAGTAACTATGACTCTCTTAAGGTAGCCAAATGCCTCGTCAACAGGCGAATTCCAACGGCAAACTCGAGGAGCTCCCAGCAGGAGTACTGTGAAAGTCTTAAGGTCAACAAATAATGGCGTATCGCTTCTGGTGAACTAGCCAGAGTAAGCTTGTAGATGTGACTGTGGTAAAATGGGGAGCAAGTGGCAGGAGTAACTATGACTCTCTTAAGGTAGCCAAATGCCTCGTCAACAGGAGAATTCCAACGGCAAACTCGAGGAGCTCCCGGCAGGAGTACTGTGAAAGTCTTAAGGACAACAAATAATGGCGTATCGCTTCTGGTGAACTGGCCAGAGTAAGCTTGTAGATGCGACTGTGGTAAAACGAGGAGCAAGTGGCAGGAGTAACTATGACTCTCTTAAGGTAGCCAAATGCCTCGTCAACAGGCGAATTCCAACGGCAAACTCGAGGAGCTCCCGGCAGGAGTACTGTGAAAGTCTTAAGGACAACAAATAATGGCGTATCGCTTCTGGTGAACTGGCCAGAGTAAGCTTGTAGATGCGACTGTGGTAAAACGAGGAGCAAGTGGCAGGAGTAACTATGACTCTCTTAAGGTAGCCAAATGCCTCGTCAACAGGCGAATTCCAACGGCAAACTCGAGGAGCTCCCAGCAGGAGTACTGTGAAAGTCTTAAGGTCAACAAATAATGGCGTATCGCTCTGGTGAACTAGCCAGAGTAAGCGTGTAGACGTGACTGTGGTAAAATGGGGAGCAAGTGGCAGGAGTAACTATGACTCTCTTAGGGTTGCCAAATAACTCGTCAAAAGGCGAATTACATCGGCAAACCCGAGGAGCTCCCGGAAGGAGTACTGTGAAAGTCTTAAGATCAACAAATAATGGCGTATCGCTTCTGGTGAACTAGCCAGAGTAAGCTTGTAGATGTGACTGAGGTAAAATGGGGAGCAAGTGGCAGGAGTAACTATGACTCTCTTAGGGTTGCCAAATGACTCGTCAAAAGGCGAATTACATCGGCAAACCCGAGGAGCTCCCGGAAGGAGTACTGTGAAAGTCTTAAGGTCAACAAATAATGGCGTATCGCTCTGGTGAACTGGCCAGAGTAAGCTTGTAGATGCGACTGTGGTAAGACGAGGAGCAAGTGGCAGGAGTAACTATGACTCTCTTAAGGTAGCCAAATGCCTCGTCAACAGGCGAATTCCAACGGCAAACTCGAGGAGCTCCCGGCAGGAGTACTGTGAAAGTCTTAAGGTCAACAAATAATGGCGTATCGCTTCTGGTGAACTGGCCAGAGTAAGCTTGTAGATGCGACTGTGGTAAAATGGGGAGCAAGTGGCAGGAGTAACTATGACTCTCTTAGGGTTGCCAAATAACTCGTCAAAAGGCGAATTACATCGGCAAACCCGAGGAGCTCCCGGAAGGAGTACTGTGAAAGTCTTAAGGTCAACAAATAATGGCGTATCGCTTCTGGTGAACTAGCCAGAGTAAGCTTGTAGATGCGACTGTGGTAAAACGAGGAGCAAGTGGCAGGAGTAACTATGACTCTCTTAAGGTAGCCAAATGCCTCGTCAACAGGCGAATTCCAACGGCAAACTCGAGGAGCTCCCAGCAGGAGTACTGTGAAAGTCTTAAGGTCAACAAATAATGGCGTATCGCTTCTGGTGAACTAGCCAGAGTAAGCTTGTAGATGTGACTGTGGTAAAATGGGGAGCAAGTGGCAGGAGTAACTATGACTCTCTTAAGGTAGCCAAATGCCTCGTCAACAGGAGAATTCCAACGGCAAACTCGAGGAGCTCCCGGCAGGAGTACTGTGAAAGTCTTAAGGACAACAAATAATGGCGTATCGCTTCTGGTGAACTGGCCAGAGTTAGCTTGTAGATGCGACTGTGGTAAAACGAGGAGCAAGTGGCAGGAGTAACTATGACTCTCTTAAGGTAGCCAAATGCCTCGTCAACAGGCGAATTCCAACGGCAAACTCGAGGAGCTCCCAGCAGGAGTACTGTGAAAGTCTTAAGGTCAACAAATAATGGCGTATCGCTTCTGGTGAACTAGCCAGAGTAAGCTTGTAGATGTGACTGTGGTAAAATGGGGAGCAAGTGGCAGGAGTAACTATGACTCTCTTAGGGTTGCCAAATAACTCGTCAAAAGGCGAATTACATCGGCAAACCCGAGGAGCTCCCGGAAGGAGTACTGTGAAAGTCTTAAGATCAACAAATAATGGCGTATCGCTTCTGGTGAACTAGCCAGAGTAAGCTTGTAGATGTGACTGTGGTAAAATGGGGAGCAAGTGGCAGGAGTAACTATGACTCTCTTAGGGTTGCCAAATGACTCGTCAAAAGTTGAATTACATCGGCAAACACGAGGAGCTCCCGGAAGGAGTACTGTGAAAGTCTTAAGGTCAACAAATAATGGCGTATCGCTCTGGTGAACTGGCCAGAGTAAGCTTGTAGATGCGACTGTGGTAAAACGAGGAGCAAGTGGCAGGAGTAACTATGACTCTCTTAAGGTAGCCAAATGCCTCGTCAACAGGCGAATTCCAACGGCAAACTCGAGGAGCTCCCGGCAGGAGTACTGTGAAAGTCTTAAGGTCAACAAATAATGGCGTATCGCTTCTGGTGAACTGGCCAGAGTAAGCTTGTAGATGCGTCTGTGGTAAAATGGGGAGCAAGTGGCAGGAGTAACTATGACTCTCTTAGGGTTGCCAAATAACTCGTCAAAAGGCGAATTACATCGGCAAACCCGAGGAGCTCCCGGAAGGAGTACTGTGAAAGTCTTAAGATCAACAAATAATGGCGTATCGCTTCTGGTGAACTAGCCAGAGTAAGCTTGTAGATGTGACTGAGGTAAAATGGGGAGCAAGTGGCAGGAGTAACTATGACTCTCTTAGGGTTGCCAAATGACTCGTCAAAAGGCGAATTACATCGGCAAACCCGAGGAGCTCCCGGAAGGAGTACTGTGAAAGTCTTAAGGTCAACAAATAATGGCGTATCGCTCTGGTGAACTGGCCAGAGTAAGCTTGTAGATGCGACTGTGGTAAAACGAGGAGCAAGTGGCAGGAGTAACTATGACTCTCTTAAGGTAGCCAAATGCCTCGTCAACAGGCGAATTCCAACGGCAAACTCGAGGAGCTCCCGGCAGGAGTACTGTGAAAGTCTTAAGGTCAACAAATAATGGCGTATCGCTTCTGGTGAACTGGCCAGAGTAAGCTTGTAGATGCGACTGTGGTAAAATGGGGAGCAAGTGGCAGGAGTAACTATGACTCTCTTAGGGTTGCCAAATAACTCGTCAAAAGGCGAATTACATCGGCAAACCCGAGGAGCTCCCGGAAGGAGTACTGTGAAAGTCTTAAGGTCAACAAATAATGGCGTATCGCTTCTGGTGAACTAGCCAGAGTAAGCTTGTAGATGCGACTGTGGTAAAACGAGGAGCAAGTGGCAGGAGTAACTATGACTCTCTTAAGGTAGCCAAATGCCTCGTCAACAGGCGAATTCCAACGGCAAACTCGAGGAGCTCCCAGCAGGAGTACTGTGAAAGTCTTAAGGTCAACAAATAATGGCGTATCGCTTCTGGTGAACTAGCCAGAGTAAGCTTGTAGATGTGACTGTGGTAAAATGGGGAGCAAGTGGCAGGAGTAACTATGACTCTCTTAAGGTAGCCAAATGCCTCGTCAACAGGAGAATTCCAACGGCAAACTCGAGGAGCTCCCGGCAGGAGTACTGTGAAAGTCTTAAGGACAACAAATAATGGCGTATCGCTTCTGGTGAACGGGCCAGAGTTAGCTTGTAGATGCGACTGTGGTAAAACGAGGAGCAAGTGGCAGGAGTAACTATGACTCTCTTAAGGTAGCCAAATGCCTCGTCAACAGGCGAATTCCAACGGCAAACTCGAGGAGCTCCCAGCAGGAGTACTGTGAAAGTCTTAAGGTCAACAAATAATGGCGTATCGCTTCTGGTGAACTAGCCAGAGTAAGCTTGTAGATGTGACTGTGGTAAAATGGGGAGCAAGTGGCAGGAGTAACTATGACTCTCTTAGGGTTGCCAAATAACTCGTCAAAAGGCGAATTACATCGGCAAACCCGAGGAGCTCCCGGAAGGAGTACTGTGAAAGTCTTAAGATCAACAAATAATGGCGTATCGCTTCTGGTGAACTAGCCAGAGTAAGCTTGTAGATGTGACTGTGGTAAAATGGGGAGCAAGTGGCAGGAGTAACTATGACTCTCTTAGGGTTGCCAAATGACTCGTCAAAAGTTGAATTACATCGGCAAACACGAGGAGCTCCCGGAAGGAGTACTGTGAAAGTCTTAAGGTCAACAAATAATGGCGTATCGCTCTGGTGAACTGGCCAGAGTAAGCTTGTAGATGCGACTGTGGTAAAACGAGGAGCAAGTGGCAGGAGTAACTATGACTCTCTTAAGGTAGCCAAATGCCTCGTCAACAGGCGAATTCCAACGGCAAACTCGAGGAGCTCCCAGCAGGAGTACTGTGAAAGTCTTAAGGTCAACAAATAATGGCGTATCGCTTCTGGTGAACTAGCCAGAGTAAGCTTGTAGATGTGACTGTGGTAAAATGGGGAGCAAGTGGCAGGAGTAACTATGACTCTCTTAAGATAGCCAAATGCCTCGTCAACAGGAGAATTCCAACGGCAAACTCGAGGAGCTCCCGGCAGGAGTACTGTGAAAGTCTTAAGGACAACAAATAATGGCGTATCGCTTCTGGTGAACTGGCCAGAGTAAGCTTGTAGATGCGACTGTGGTAAAACGAGGAGCAAGTGGCAGGAGTAACTATGACTCTCTTAAGGTCTCTACACCAGTACTTGTAATATATATGTGTTATTTAAGTTTTTGAATAAAGACGGCTAGCAATAGCCAAATGCCTCGTCAACAGGCGAATTCCAACGGCAAACTCGAGGAGCTCCCGGCAGGAGTACTGTGAAAGTCTTAAGATCAACAAATAATGGCGTATCGCTTCTGGTGAACTAGCCAGAGTAAGCTTGTAGATGCGACTGTGGTAAAATGGGGAGCAAGTGGCAGGAGTAACTATGACTCTCTTAGGGTTGCCAAATAACTCGTCAAAAGGCGAATTACATCGGCAAACCCGAGGAGCTCCCGGAAGGAGTACTGTGAAAGTCTTAAGATCAACAAATAATGGCGTATCGCTTCTGGTGAACTAGCCAGAGTAAGCTTGTAGATGCGACTGTGGTAAAACGAGGAGCAAGTGGCAGGAGTAACTATGACTCTCTTAAGGTAGCCAAATGCCTCGTCAACAGGCGAATTCCAACGGCAAACTCGAGGAGCTCCCAGCAGGAGTACTGTGAAAGTCTTAAGGTCAACAAATAATGGCGTATCGCTTCTGGTGAACTAGCCAGAGTAAGCTTGTAGATGTGACTGTGGTAAAATGGGGAGCAAGTGGCAGGAGTAACTATGACTCTCTTAAGGTAGCCAAATGCCTCGTCAACAGGAGAATTCCAACGGCAAACTCGAGGAGCTCCCGGCAGGAGTACTGTGAAAGTCTTAAGGACAACAAATAATGGCGTATCACTTCTGGTGAACTGGCCAGAGTAAGCTTGTAGATGCGACTGTGGTAAAACGAGGAGCAAGTGGCAGGAGTAACTATGACTCTCTTAAGGTAGCCAAATGCCTCGTCAACAGGAGAATTCCAACGGCAAACTCGAGGAGCTCCCGGCAGGAGTACTGTGACAGTCTTAAGGACAACAAATAATGGCGTATCGCTTCTGGTGAACTGGCCAGAGTAAGCTTGTAGATGCGACTGTGGTAAAACGAGGAGCAAGTGGCAGGAGTAACTATGACTCTCTTAAGGTAGCCAAATGCCTCGTCAACAGGCGAATTCCAACGGCAAACTCGAGGAGCTCCCAGCAGGAGTATTGTGAAAGTCTTAAGGTCAACAAATAATGGCGTATCGCTCTGGTGAACTGGCCAGAGTAAGCGTGTAGACGTGACTGTGGTAAAATGGGGAGCAAGTGGCAGGAGTAACTATGACTCTCTTAGGGTTGCCAAATGCCTCGTCAACAGGCGAATTCCAACGGCAAACTCGAGGAGCTCCCAGCAGGAGTACTGTGAAAGTCTTAAGGTCAACAAATAATGGCGTATCGCTTCTGGTGAACTAGCCAGAGTAAGCTTGTAGATGTGACTGTGGTAAAATGGGGAGCAAGTGGCAGGAGTAACTATGACTCTCTTAAGGTAGCCAAATGCCTCGTCAACAGGAGAATTCCAACGGCAAACTCGAGGAGCTCCCGGCAGGAGTACTGTGAAAGTCTTAAGATCAACAAATAATGGCGTATCGCTTCTGGTGAACTGGCCAGAGTAAGCTTGTAGATGCGACTGTGGTAAAATGGGGAGCAAGTGGCAGGAGTAACTATGACTCTCTTAGGGTTGCCAAATAACTCGTCAAAAGGCGAATTACATCGGCAAACCCGAGGAGCTCCCGGAAGGAGTACTGTGAAAGTCTTAAGATCAACAAATAATGGCGTATCGCTTCTGGTGAACTAGCCAGAGTAAGCTTGTAGATGCGACTGTGGTAAAACGAGGAGCAAGTGGCAGGAGTAACTATGACTCTCTTAAGGTAGCCAAATGCCTCGTCAACAGGCGAATTCCAACGGCAAACTCGAGGAGCTCCCAGCAGGAGTACTGTGAAAGTCTTAAGGTCAACAAATAATGGCGTATCGCTTCTGGTGAACTAGCCAGAGTAAGCTTGTAGATGTGACTGTGGTAAAATGGGGAGCAAGTGGCAGGAGTAACTATGACTCTCTTAAGGTAGCCAAATGCATCGTCAACAGGAGAATTCCAACGGCAAACTCGAGGAGCTCCCGGCAGGAGTACTGTGAAAGTCTTAAGGACAACAAATAATGGCGTATCGCTTCTGGTGAACTGGCCAGAGTAAGCTTGTAGATGCGACTGTGGTAAAACGAGGAGCAAGTGGCAGGAGTAACTATGACTCTCTTAAGGTAGCCAAATGCCTCGTCAACAGGCGAATTCCAACGGCAAACTCGAGGAGCTCCCGGCAGGAGTACTGTGAAAGTCTTAAGGACAACAAATAATGGCGTATCGCTTCTGGTGAACTGGCCAGAGTAAGCTTGTAGATGCGACTGTGGTAAAACGAGGAGCAAGTGGCAGGAGTAACTATGACTCTCTTAAGGTAGCCAAATGCCTCGTCAACAGGCGAATTCCAACGGCAAACTCGAGGAGCTCCCAGCAGGAGTACTGTGAAAGTCTTAAGGTCAACAAATAATGGCGTATCGCTCTGGTGAACTAGCCAGAGTAAGCGTGTAGACGTGACTGTGGTAAAATGGGGAGCAAGTGGCAGGAGTAACTATGACTCTCTTAGGGTTGCCAAATAACTCGTCAAAAGGCGAATTACATCGGCAAACCCGAGGAGCTCCCGGAAGGAGTACTGTGAAAGTCTTAAGATCAACAAATAATGGCGTATCGCTTCTGGTGAACTAGCCAGAGTAAGCTTGTAGATGTGACTGAGGTAAAATGGGGAGCAAGTGGCAGGAGTAACTATGACTCTCTTAGGGTTGCCAAATGACTCGTCAAAAGGCGAATTACATCGGCAAACCCGAGGAGCTCCCGGAAGGAGTACTGTGAAAGTCTTAAGGTCAACAAATAATGGCGTATCGCTCTGGTGAACTGGCCAGAGTAAGCTTGTAGATGCGACTGTGGTAAAACGAGGAGCAAGTGGCAGGAGTAGCTATGACTCTCTTAAGGTAGCCAAATGCCTCGTCAACAGGCGAATTCCAACGGCAAACTCGAGGAGCTCCCGGCAGGAGTACTGTGAAAGTCTTAAGGTCAACAAATAATGGCGTATCGCTTCTGGTGAACTGGCCAGAGTAAGCTTGTAGATGCGACTGTGGTAAAATGGGGAGCAAGTGGCAGGAGTAACTATGACTCTCTTAGGGTTGCCAAATAACTCGTCAAAAGGCGAATTACATCGGCAAACCCGAGGAGCTCCCGGAAGGAGTACTGTGAAAGTCTTAAGGTCAACAAATAATGGCGTATCGCTTCTGGTGAACTAGCCAGAGTAAGCTTGTAGATGCGACTGTGGTAAAACGAGGAGCAAGTGGCAGGAGTAACTATGACTCTCTTAAGGTAGCCAAATGCCTCGTCAACAGGCGAATTCCAACGGCAAACTCGAGGAGCTCCCAGCAGGAGTACTGTGAAAGTCTTAAGGTCAACAAATAATGGCGTATCGCTTCTGGTGAACTAGCCAGAGTAAGCTTGTAGATGTGACTGTGGTAAAATGGGGAGCAAGTGGCAGGAGTAACTATGACTCTCTTAAGGTAGCCAAATGCCTCGTCAACAGGAGAATTCCAACGGAAAACTCGAGGAGCTCCCGGCAGGAGTACTGTGAAAGTCTTAAGGACAACAAATAATGGCGTATCGCTTCTGGTGAACTGGCCAGAGTTAGCTTGTAGATGCGACTGTGGTAAAACGAGGAGCAAGTGGCAGGAGTAACTATGACTCTCTTAAGGTAGCCAAATGCCTCGTCAACAGGCGAATTCCAACGGCAAACTCGAGGAGCTCCCAGCAGGAGTACTGTGAAAGTCTTAAGGTCAACAAATAATGGCGTATCGCTTCTGGTGAACTAGCCAGAGTAAGCTTGTAGATGTGACTGTGGTAAAATGGGGAGCAAGTGGCAGGAGTAACTATGACTCTCTTAGGGTTGCCAAATAACTCGTCAAAAGGCGAATTACATCGGCAAACCCGAGGAGCTCCCGGAAGGAGTACTGTGAAAGTCTTAAGATCAACAAATAATGGCGTATCGCTTCTGGTGAACTAGCCAGAGTAAGCTTGTAGATGTGACTGTGGTAAAATGGGGAGCAAGTGGCAGGAGTAACTATGACTCTCTTAGGGTTGCCAAATGACTCGTCAAAAGTTGAATTACATCGGCAAACACGAGGAGCTCCCGGAAGGAGTACTGTGAAAGTCTTAAGGTCAACAAATAATGGCGTATCGCTCTGGTGAACTGGCCAGAGTAAGCTTGTAGATGCGACTGTGGTAAAACGAGGAGCAAGTGGCAGGAGTAACTATGACTCTCTTAAGGTAGCCAAATGCCTCGTCAACAGGCGAATTCCAACGGCAAACTCGAGGAGCTCCCGGCAGGAGTACTGTGAAAGTCTTAAGGTCAACAAATAATGGCGTATCGCTTCTGGTGAACTGGCCAGAGTAAGCTTGTAGATGCGTCTGTGGTAAAATGGGGAGCAAGTGGCAGGAGTAACTATGACTCTCTTAGGGTTGCCAAATAACTCGTCAAAAGGCGAATTACATCGGCAAACCCGAGGAGCTCCCGGAAGGAGTACTGTGAAAGTCTTAAGATCAACAAATAATGGCGTATCGCTTCTGGTGAACTAGCCAGAGTAAGCTTGTAGATGTGACTGAGGTAAAATGGGGAGCAAGTGGCAGGAGTAACTATGACTCTCTTAGGGTTGCCAAATGACTCGTCAAAAGGCGAATTACATCGGCAAACCCGAGGAGCTCCCGGAAGGAGTACTGTGAAAGTCTTAAGGTCAACAAATAATGGCGTATCGCTCTGGTGAACTGGCCAGAGTAAGCTTGTAGATGCGACTGTGGTAAAACGAGGAGCAAGTGGCAGGAGTAACTATGACTCTCTTAAGGTAGCCAAATGCCTCGTCAACAGGCGAATTCCAACGGCAAACTCGAGGAGCTCCCGGCAGGAGTACTGTGAAAGTCTTAAGGTCAACAAATAATGGCGTATCGCTTCTGGTGAACTGGCCAGAGTAAGCTTGTAGATGCGACTGTGGTAAAATGGGGAGCAAGTGGCAGGAGTAACTATGACTCTCTTAGGGTTGCCAAATAACTCGTCAAAAGGCGAATTACATCGGCAAACCCGAGGAGCTCCCGGAAGGAGTACTGTGAAAGTCTTAAGGTCAACAAATAATGGCGTATCGCTTCTGGTGAACTAGCCAGAGTAAGCTTGTAGATGCGACTGTGGTAAAACGAGGAGCAAGTGGCAGGAGTAACTATGACTCTCTTAAGGTAGCCAAATGCCTCGTCAACAGGCGAATTCCAACGGCAAACTCGAGGAGCTCCCAGCAGGAGTACTGTGAAAGTCTTAAGGTCAACAAATAATGGCGTATCGCTTCTGGTGAACTAGCCAGAGTAAGCTTGTAGATGTGACTGTGGTAAAATGGGGAGCAAGTGGCAGGAGTAACTATGACTCTCTTAAGGTAGCCAAATGCCTCGTCAACAGGAGAATTCCAACGGCAAACTCGAGGAGCTCCCGGCAGGAGTACTGTGAAAGTCTTAAGGACAACAAATAATGGCGTATCGCTTCTGGTGAACGGGCCAGAGTTAGCTTGTAGATGCGACTGTGGTAAAACGAGGAGCAAGTGGCAGGAGTAACTATGACTCTCTTAAGGTAGCCAAATGCCTCGTCAACAGGCGAATTCCAACGGCAAACTCGAGGAGCTCCCAGCAGGAGTACTGTGAAAGTCTTAAGGTCAACAAATAATGGCGTATCGCTTCTGGTGAACTAGCCAGAGTAAGCTTGTAGATGTGACTGTGGTAAAATGGGGAGCAAGTGGCAGGAGTAACTATGACTCTCTTAGGGTTGCCAAATAACTCGTCAAAAGGCGAATTACATCGGCAAACCCGAGGAGCTCCCGGAAGGAGTACTGTGAAAGTCTTAAGATCAACAAATAATGGCGTATCGCTTCTGGTGAACTAGCCAGAGTAAGCTTGTAGATGTGACTGTGGTAAAATGGGGAGCAAGTGGCAGGAGTAACTATGACTCTCTTAGGGTTGCCAAATGACTCGTCAAAAGTTGAATTACATCGGCAAACACGAGGAGCTCCCGGAAGGAGTACTGTGAAAGTCTTAAGGTCAACAAATAATGGCGTATCGCTCTGGTGAACTGGCCAGAGTAAGCTTGTAGATGCGACTGTGGTAAAACGAGGAGCAAGTGGCAGGAGTAACTATGACTCTCTTAAGGTAGCCAAATGCCTCGTCAACAGGCGAATTCCAACGGCAAACTCGAGGAGCTCCCAGCAGGAGTACTGTGAAAGTCTTAAGGTCAACAAATAATGGCGTATCGCTTCTGGTGAACTAGCCAGAGTAAGCTTGTAGATGTGACTGTGGTAAAATGGGGAGCAAGTGGCAGGAGTAACTATGACTCTCTTAAGATAGCCAAATGCCTCGTCAACAGGAGAATTCCAACGGCAAACTCGAGGAGCTCCCGGCAGGAGTACTGTGAAAGTCTTAAGGACAACAAATAATGGCGTATCGCTTCTGGTGAACTGGCCAGAGTAAGCTTGTAGATGCGACTGTGGTAAAACGAGGAGCAAGTGGCAGGAGTAACTATGACTCTCTTAAGGTCTCTACACCAGTACTTGTAATATATATGTGTTATTTAAGTTTTTGAATAAAGACGGCTAGCAATAGCCAAATGCCTCGTCAACAGGCGAATTCCAACGGCAAACTCGAGGAGCTCCCGGCAGGAGTACTGTGAAAGTCTTAAGATCAACAAATAATGGCGTATCGCTTCTGGTGAACTAGCCAGAGTAAGCTTGTAGATGCGACTGTGGTAAAATGGGGAGCAAGTGGCAGGAGTAACTATGACTCTCTTAGGGTTGCCAAATAACTCGTCAAAAGGCGAATTACATCGGCAAACCCGAGGAGCTCCCGGAAGGAGTACTGTGAAAGTCTTAAGATCAACAAATAATGGCGTATCGCTTCTGGTGAACTAGCCAGAGTAAGCTTGTAGATGCGACTGTGGTAAAACGAGGAGCAAGTGGCAGGAGTAACTATGACTCTCTTAAGGTAGCCAAATGCCTCGTCAACAGGCGAATTCCAACGGCAAACTCGAGGAGCTCCCAGCAGGAGTACTGTGAAAGTCTTAAGGTCAACAAATAATGGCGTATCGCTTCTGGTGAACTAGCCAGAGTAAGCTTGTAGATGTGACTGTGGTAAAATGGGGAGCAAGTGGCAGGAGTAACTATGACTCTCTTAAGGTAGCCAAATGCCTCGTCAACAGGAGAATTCCAACGGCAAACTCGAGGAGCTCCCGGCAGGAGTACTGTGAAAGTCTTAAGGACAACAAATAATGGCGTATCACTTCTGGTGAACTGGCCAGAGTAAGCTTGTAGATGCGACTGTGGTAAAACGAGGAGCAAGTGGCAGGAGTAACTATGACTCTCTTAAGGTAGCCAAATGCCTCGTCAACAGGAGAATTCCAACGGCAAACTCGAGGAGCTCCCGGCAGGAGTACTGTGACAGTCTTAAGGACAACAAATAATGGCGTATCGCTTCTGGTGAACTGGCCAGAGTAAGCTTGTAGATGCGACTGTGGTAAAACGAGGAGCAAGTGGCAGGAGTAACTATGACTCTCTTAAGGTAGCCAAATGCCTCGTCAACAGGCGAATTCCAACGGCAAACTCGAGGAGCTCCCAGCAGGAGTATTGTGAAAGTCTTAAGGTCAACAAATAATGGCGTATCGCTCTGGTGAACTGGCCAGAGTAAGCGTGTAGACGTGACTGTGGTAAAATGGGGAGCAAGTGGCAGGAGTAACTATGACTCTCTTAGGGTTGCCAAATGCCTCGTCAACAGGCGAATTCCAACGGCAAACTCGAGGAGCTCCCAGCAGGAGTACTGTGAAAGTCTTAAGGTCAACAAATAATGGCGTATCGCTTCTGGTGAACTAGCCAGAGTAAGCTTGTAGATGTGACTGTGGTAAAATGGGGAGCAAGTGGCAGGAGTAACTATGACTCTCTTAAGGTAGCCAAATGCCTCGTCAACAGGAGAATTCCAACGGCAAACTCGAGGAGCTCCCGGCAGGAGTACTGTGAAAGTCTTAAGATCAACAAATAATGGCGTATCGCTTCTGGTGAACTGGCCAGAGTAAGCTTGTAGATGCGACTGTGGTAAAATGGGGAGCAAGTGGCAGGAGTAACTATGACTCTCTTAGGGTTGCCAAATAACTCGTCAAAAGGCGAATTACATCGGCAAACCCGAGGAGCTCCCGGAAGGAGTACTGTGAAAGTCTTAAGATCAACAAATAATGGCGTATCGCTTCTGGTGAACTAGCCAGAGTAAGCTTGTAGATGCGACTGTGGTAAAACGAGGAGCAAGTGGCAGGAGTAACTATGACTCTCTTAAGGTAGCCAAATGCCTCGTCAACAGGCGAATTCCAACGGCAAACTCGAGGAGCTCCCAGCAGGAGTACTGTGAAAGTCTTAAGGTCAACAAATAATGGCGTATCGCTTCTGGTGAACTAGCCAGAGTAAGCTTGTAGATGTGACTGTGGTAAAATGGGGAGCAAGTGGCAGGAGTAACTATGACTCTCTTAAGGTAGCCAAATGCATCGTCAACAGGAGAATTCCAACGGCAAACTCGAGGAGCTCCCGGCAGGAGTACTGTGAAAGTCTTAAGGACAACAAATAATGGCGTATCGCTTCTGGTGAACTGGCCAGAGTAAGCTTGTAGATGCGACTGTGGTAAAACGAGGAGCAAGTGGCAGGAGTAACTATGACTCTCTTAAGGTAGCCAAATGCCTCGTCAACAGGCGAATTCCAACGGCAAACTCGAGGAGCTCCCGGCAGGAGTACTGTGAAAGTCTTAAGGACAACAAATAATGGCGTATCGCTTCTGGTGAACTGGCCAGAGTAAGCTTGTAGATGCGACTGTGGTAAAACGAGGAGCAAGTGGCAGGAGTAACTATGACTCTCTTAAGGTAGCCAAATGCCTCGTCAACAGGCGAATTCCAACGGCAAACTCGAGGAGCTCCCAGCAGGAGTACTGTGAAAGTCTTAAGGTCAACAAATAATGGCGTATCGCTCTGGTGAACTAGCCAGAGTAAGCGTGTAGACGTGACTGTGGTAAAATGGGGAGCAAGTGGCAGGAGTAACTATGACTCTCTTAGGGTTGCCAAATAACTCGTCAAAAGGCGAATTACATCGGCAAACCCGAGGAGCTCCCGGAAGGAGTACTGTGAAAGTCTTAAGATCAACAAATAATGGCGTATCGCTTCTGGTGAACTAGCCAGAGTAAGCTTGTAGATGTGACTGAGGTAAAATGGGGAGCAAGTGGCAGGAGTAACTATGACTCTCTTAGGGTTGCCAAATGACTCGTCAAAAGGCGAATTACATCGGCAAACCCGAGGAGCTCCCGGAAGGAGTACTGTGAAAGTCTTAAGGTCAACAAATAATGGCGTATCGCTCTGGTGAACTGGCCAGAGTAAGCTTGTAGATGCGACTGTGGTAAAACGAGGAGCAAGTGGCAGGAGTAGCTATGACTCTCTTAAGGTAGCCAAATGCCTCGTCAACAGGCGAATTCCAACGGCAAACTCGAGGAGCTCCCGGCAGGAGTACTGTGAAAGTCTTAAGGTCAACAAATAATGGCGTATCGCTTCTGGTGAACTGGCCAGAGTAAGCTTGTAGATGCGACTGTGGTAAAATGGGGAGCAAGTGGCAGGAGTAACTATGACTCTCTTAGGGTTGCCAAATAACTCGTCAAAAGGCGAATTACATCGGCAAACCCGAGGAGCTCCCGGAAGGAGTACTGTGAAAGTCTTAAGATCAACAAATAATGGCGTATCGCTTCTGGTGAACTAGCCAGAGTAAGCTTGTAGATGCGACTGTGGTAAAACGAGGAGCAAGTGGCAGGAGTAACTATGACTCTCTTAAGGTAGCCAAATGCCTCGTCAACAGGCGAATTCCAACGGCAAACTCGAGGAGCTCCCAGCAGGAGTACTGTGAAAGTCTTAAGGTCAACAAATAATGGCGTATCGCTTCTGGTGAACTAGCCAGAGTAAGCTTGTAGATGTGACTGTGGTAAAATGGGGAGCAAGTGGCAGGAGTAACTATGACTCTCTTAAGGTAGCCAAATGCATCGTCAACAGGAGAATTCCAACGGCAAACTCGAGGAGCTCCCGGCAGGAGTACTGTGAAAGTCTTAAGGACAACAAATAATGGCGTATCGCTTCTGGTGAACTGGCCAGAGTAAGCTTGTAGATGCGACTGTGGTAAAACGAGGAGCAAGTGGCAGGAGTAACTATGACTCTCTTAAGGTAGCCAAATGCCTCGTCAACAGGCGAATTCCAACGGCAAACTCGAGGAGCTCCCGGCAGGAGTACTGTGAAAGTCTTAAGGACAACAAATAATGGCGTATCGCTTCTGGTGAACTGGCCAGAGTAAGCTTGTAGATGCGACTGTGGTAAAACGAGGAGCAAGTGGCAGGAGTAACTATGACTCTCTTAAGGTAGCCAAATGCCTCGTCAACAGGCGAATTCCAACGGCAAACTCGAGGAGCTCCCAGCAGGAGTACTGTGAAAGTCTTAAGGTCAACAAATAATGGCGTATCGCTCTGGTGAACTAGCCAGAGTAAGCGTGTAGACGTGACTGTGGTAAAATGGGGAGCAAGTGGCAGGAGTAACTATGACTCTCTTAGGGTTGCCAAATAACTCGTCAAAAGGCGAATTACATCGGCAAACCCGAGGAGCTCCCGGAAGGAGTACTGTGAAAGTCTTAAGATCAACAAATAATGGCGTATCGCTTCTGGTGAACTAGCCAGAGTAAGCTTGTAGATGTGACTGAGGTAAAATGGGGAGCAAGTGGCAGGAGTAACTATGACTCTCTTAGGGTTGCCAAATGACTCGTCAAAAGGCGAATTACATCGGCAAACCCGAGGAGCTCCCGGAAGGAGTACTGTGAAAGTCTTAAGGTCAACAAATAATGGCGTATCGCTCTGGTGAACTGGCCAGAGTAAGCTTGTAGATGCGACTGTGGTAAAACGAGGAGCAAGTGGCAGGAGTAGCTATGACTCTCTTAAGGTAGCCAAATGCCTCGTCAACAGGCGAATTCCAACGGCAAACTCGAGGAGCTCCCGGCAGGAGTACTGTGAAAGTCTTAAGGTCAACAAATAATGGCGTATCGCTTCTGGTGAACTGGCCAGAGTAAGCTTGTAGATGCGACTGTGGTAAAATGGGGAGCAAGTGGCAGGAGTAACTATGACTCTCTTAGGGTTGCCAAATAACTCGTCAAAAGGCGAATTACATCGGCAAACCCGAGGAGCTCCCGGAAGGAGTACTGTGAAAGTCTTAAGGTCAACAAATAATGGCGTATCGCTTCTGGTGAACTAGCCAGAGTAAGCTTGTAGATGCGACTGTGGTAAAACGAGGAGCAAGTGGCAGGAGTAACTATGACTCTCTTAAGGTAGCCAAATGCCTCGTCAACAGGCGAATTCCAACGGCAAACTCGAGGAGCTCCCAGCAGGAGTACTGTGAAAGTCTTAAGGTCAACAAATAATGGCGTATCGCTTCTGGTGAACTAGCCAGAGTAAGCTTGTAGATGTGACTGTGGTAAAATGGGGAGCAAGTGGCAGGAGTAACTATGACTCTCTTAAGGTAGCCAAATGCCTCGTCAACAGGAGAATTCCAACGGAAAACTCGAGGAGCTCCCGGCAGGAGTACTGTGAAAGTCTTAAGGACAACAAATAATGGCGTATCGCTTCTGGTGAACTGGCCAGAGTTAGCTTGTAGATGCGACTGTGGTAAAACGAGGAGCAAGTGGCAGGAGTAACTATGACTCTCTTAAGGTAGCCAAATGCCTCGTCAACAGGCGAATTCCAACGGCAAACTCGAGGAGCTCCCAGCAGGAGTACTGTGAAAGTCTTAAGGTCAACAAATAATGGCGTATCGCTTCTGGTGAACTAGCCAGAGTAAGCTTGTAGATGTGACTGTGGTAAAATGGGGAGCAAGTGGCAGGAGTAACTATGACTCTCTTAGGGTTGCCAAATAACTCGTCAAAAGGCGAATTACATCGGCAAACCCGAGGAGCTCCCGGAAGGAGTACTGTGAAAGTCTTAAGATCAACAAATAATGGCGTATCGCTTCTGGTGAACTAGCCAGAGTAAGCTTGTAGATGTGACTGTGGTAAAATGGGGAGCAAGTGGCAGGAGTAACTATGACTCTCTTAGGGTTGCCAAATGACTCGTCAAAAGTTGAATTACATCGGCAAACACGAGGAGCTCCCGGAAGGAGTACTGTGAAAGTCTTAAGGTCAACAAATAATGGCGTATCGCTCTGGTGAACTGGCCAGAGTAAGCTTGTAGATGCGACTGTGGTAAAACGAGGAGCAAGTGGCAGGAGTAACTATGACTCTCTTAAGGTAGCCAAATGCCTCGTCAACAGGCGAATTCCAACGGCAAACTCGAGGAGCTCCCGGCAGGAGTACTGTGAAAGTCTTAAGGTCAACAAATAATGGCGTATCGCTTCTGGTGAACTGGCCAGAGTAAGCTTGTAGATGCGTCTGTGGTAAAATGGGGAGCAAGTGGCAGGAGTAACTATGACTCTCTTAGGGTTGCCAAATAACTCGTCAAAAGGCGAATTACATCGGCAAACCCGAGGAGCTCCCGGAAGGAGTACTGTGAAAGTCTTAAGATCAACAAATAATGGCGTATCGCTTCTGGTGAACTAGCCAGAGTAAGCTTGTAGATGTGACTGAGGTAAAATGGGGAGCAAGTGGCAGGAGTAACTATGACTCTCTTAGGGTTGCCAAATGACTCGTCAAAAGGCGAATTACATCGGCAAACCCGAGGAGCTCCCGGAAGGAGTACTGTGAAAGTCTTAAGGTCAACAAATAATGGCGTATCGCTCTGGTGAACTGGCCAGAGTAAGCTTGTAGATGCGACTGTGGTAAAACGAGGAGCAAGTGGCAGGAGTAACTATGACTCTCTTAAGGTAGCCAAATGCCTCGTCAACAGGCGAATTCCAACGGCAAACTCGAGGAGCTCCCGGCAGGAGTACTGTGAAAGTCTTAAGGTCAACAAATAATGGCGTATCGCTTCTGGTGAACTGGCCAGAGTAAGCTTGTAGATGCGACTGTGGTAAAATGGGGAGCAAGTGGCAGGAGTAACTATGACTCTCTTAGGGTTGCCAAATAACTCGTCAAAAGGCGAATTACATCGGCAAACCCGAGGAGCTCCCGGAAGGAGTACTGTGAAAGTCTTAAGGTCAACAAATAATGGCGTATCGCTTCTGGTGAACTAGCCAGAGTAAGCTTGTAGATGCGACTGTGGTAAAACGAGGAGCAAGTGGCAGGAGTAACTATGACTCTCTTAAGGTAGCCAAATGCCTCGTCAACAGGCGAATTCCAACGGCAAACTCGAGGAGCTCCCAGCAGGAGTACTGTGAAAGTCTTAAGGTCAACAAATAATGGCGTATCGCTTCTGGTGAACTAGCCAGAGTAAGCTTGTAGATGTGACTGTGGTAAAATGGGGAGCAAGTGGCAGGAGTAACTATGACTCTCTTAAGGTAGCCAAATGCCTCGTCAACAGGAGAATTCCAACGGCAAACTCGAGGAGCTCCCGGCAGGAGTACTGTGAAAGTCTTAAGGACAACAAATAATGGCGTATCGCTTCTGGTGAACTGGCCAGAGTTAGCTTGTAGATGCGACTGTGGTAAAACGAGGAGCAAGTGGCAGGAGTAACTATGACTCTCTTAAGGTAGCCAAATGCCTCGTCAACAGGCGAATTCCAACGGCAAACTCGAGGAGCTCCCAGCAGGAGTACTGTGAAAGTCTTAAGGTCAACAAATAATGGCGTATCGCTTCTGGTGAACTAGCCAGAGTAAGCTTGTAGATGTGACTGTGGTAAAATGGGGAGCAAGTGGCAGGAGTAACTATGACTCTCTTAGGGTTGCCAAATAACTCGTCAAAAGGCGAATTACATCGGCAAACCCGAGGAGCTCCCGGAAGGAGTACTGTGAAAGTCTTAAGATCAACAAATAATGGCGTATCGCTTCTGGTGAACTAGCCAGAGTAAGCTTGTAGATGTGACTGTGGTAAAATGGGGAGCAAGTGGCAGGAGTAACTATGACTCTCTTAGGGTTGCCAAATGACTCGTCAAAAGTTGAATTACATCGGCAAACACGAGGAGCTCCCGGAAGGAGTACTGTGAAAGTCTTAAGGTCAACAAATAATGGCGTATCGCTCTGGTGAACTGGCCAGAGTAAGCTTGTAGATGCGACTGTGGTAAAACGAGGAGCAAGTGGCAGGAGTAACTATGACTCTCTTAAGGTAGCCAAATGCCTCGTCAACAGGCGAATTCCAACGGCAAACTCGAGGAGCTCCCGGCAGGAGTACTGTGAAAGTCTTAAGGTCAACAAATAATGGCGTATCGCTTCTGGTGAACTGGCCAGAGTAAGCTTGTAGATGCGACTGTGGTAAAATGGGGAGCAAGTGGCAGGAGTAACTATGACTCTCTTAGGGTTGCCAAATAACTCGTCAAAAGGCGAATTACATCGGCAAACCCGAGGAGCTCCCGGAAGGAGTACTGTGAAAGTCTTAAGATCAACAAATAATGGCGTATCGCTTCTGGTGAACTGGCCAGAGTAAGCTTGTAGATGCGACTGTGGTAAAACGAGGAGCAAGTGGCAGGAGTAACTATGACTCTCTTAAGGTAGCCAAATGCCTCGTCAACAGGAGAATTCCAACGGCAAACTCGAGGACCTCCCGGCAGGAGTACTGTGAAAGTCTTAAGGACAACAAATAATGGCGTATCGCTTCTGGTGAACTGGCCAGAGTAAGCTTGTAGATGCGACTGTGGTAAAACGAGGAGCAAGTGGCAGGAGTAACTATGACTCTCTTAAGGTAGCCAAATGCCTCGTCAACAGGCGAATTCCAACGGCAAACTCGAGGAGCTCCCGGCAGGAGTACTGTGAAAGTCTTAAGGTCAACAAATAATGGCGTATCGCTTCTGGTGAACTAGCCAGAGTAAGCTTGTAGATGCGACTGTGGTAAAATGGGGAGCAAGTGGCAGGAGTAACTATGACTCTCTTAGGGTTGCCAAATAACTCGTCAAAAGGCGAATTACATCGGCAAACCCGAGGAGCTCCCGGAAGGAGTACTGTGAAAGTCTTAAGGTCAACAAATAATGGCGTATCGCTTCTGGTGAACTAGCCAGAGTAAGCTTGTAGATGCGACTGTGGTAAAACGAGGAGCAAGTGGCAGGAGTAACTATGACTCTCTTAAGGTAGCCAAATGCCTCGTCAACAGGCGAATTCCAACGGCAAACTCGAGGAGCTCCCAGCAGGAGTACTGTGAAAGTCTTAAGGTCAACAAATAATGGCGTATCGCTTCTGGTGAACTAGCCAGAGTAAGCTTGTAGATGTGACTGTGGTAAAATGGGGAGCAAGTGGCAGGAGTAACTATGACTCTCTTAAGGTAGCCAAATGCCTCGTCAACAGGAGAATTCCAACGGCAAACTCGAGGAGCTCCCGGCAGGAGTACTGTGAAAGTCTTAAGGACAACAAATAATGGCGTATCGCTCTGGTGAACTGGCCAGAGTAAGCTTGTAGATGCGACTGTGGTAAAACGAGGAGCAAGTGGCAGGAGTAACTATGACTCTCTTAAGGTAGCCAAATGCCTCGTCAACAGGCGAATTCCAACGGCAAACTCGAGGAGCTCCCAGCAGGAGTACTGTGAAAGTCTTAAGGTCAACAAATAATGGCGTATCGCTTCTGGTGAACTAGCCAGAGTAAGCTTGTAGATGTGACTGTGGTAAAATGGGGAGCAAGTGGCAGGAGTAACTATGACTCTCTTAGGGTTGCCAAATAACTTGTCAATAGGCGAATTACATCGGCAAACCCGAGGAGCTCCCGGAAGGAGTACTGCGAAAGTCTTAAGATCAACAAATAATGGCGTATCGCTTCTGGTGAACTAGCCAGAGTAAGCTTGTAGATGTGACTGTGGTAAAATGGGGAGCAAGTGGCAGGAGTAACTATGACTCTCTTAGGGTTGCCAAATGACTCGTCAAAAGGCGAATTACATCGGCAAACCTGAGGAGCTCCCGGAAGGAGTACTGTGAAAGTCTTAAGGTCAACAAATAATGGCGTATCGCTCTGGTGAACTGGCCAGAGTAAGCTTGTAGATGCGACTGTGGTAAAACGAGGAGCAAGTGGCAGGAGTAACTATGACTCTCTTAAGGTAGCCAAATGACTCGTCAAAAGGCGAATTACATCGGCAAACCCGAGGAGCTCCCGGAAGGAGTACTGTGAAAGTCTTAAGGTCAACAAATAATGGCGTATCGCTCTGGTGAACTGGCCAGAGTAAGCTTGTAGATGCGACTGTGGTAAAACGAGGAGCAAGTGGCAGGAGTAACTATGACTCTCTTAAGGTAGCCAAATGCCTCGTCAACAGGCGAATTCCAACGGCAAACTCGAGGAGCTCCCGGCAGGAGTACTGTGAAAGTCTTAAGGTCAACAAATAATGGCGTATCGCTTCTGGTGAACTAGCCAGAGTAAGCTTGTAGATGCGACTGTGGTAAAATGGGGAGCAAGTGGCAGGAGTAACTATGACTCTCTTAGGGTTGCCAAATAACTCGTCAAAAGGCGAATTACATCGGCAAACCCGAGGAGCTCCCGGAAGGAGTACTGTGAAAGTCTTAAGGTCAACAAATAATGGCGTATCGCTTCTGGTGAACTAGCCAGAGTAAGCTTGTAGATGCGACTGTGGTAAAACGAGGAGCAAGTGGCAGGAGTAACTATGACTCTCTTAAGGTAGCCAAATGCCTCGTCAACAGGCGAATTCCAACGGCAAACTCGAGGAGCTCCCAGCAGGAGTACTGTGAAAGTCTTAAGGTCAACAAATAATGGCGTATCGCTTCTGGTGAACTAGCCAGAGTAAGCTTGTAGATGTGACTGTGGTAAAATGGGGAGCAAGTGGCAGGAGTAACTATGACTCTCATAAGGTAGCCAAATGCCTCGTCAACAGGAGAATTCCAACGGCAAACTCGAGGAGCTCCCGGCAGGAGTACTGTGAAAGTCTTAAGGACAACAAATAATGGCGTATCGCTTCTGGTGAACTGGCCAGAGTAAGCTTGTAGATGCGACTGTGGTAAAACGAGGAGCAAGTGGCAGGAGTAACTATGACTCTCTTAAGGTAGCCAAATGCCTCGTCAACAGGCGAATTCCAACGGCAAACTCGAGGAGCTCCCAGCAGGAGTACTGTGAAAGTCTTAAGGTCAACAAATAATGGCGTATCGCTTCTGGTGAACTAGCCAGAGTAAGCTTGTAGATGTGACTGTGGTAAAATGGGGAGCAAGTGGCAGGAGTAACTATGACTCTCTTAGGGTTGCCAAATAACTCGTCAAAAGGCGAATTACATCGGCAAACCCGAGGAGCTCCCGGAAGGAGTACTGTGAAAGTCTTAAGATCAACAAATAATGGCGTATCGCTTCTGGTGAACTAGCCAGAGTAAGCTTGTAGATGTGACTGTGGTAAAATGGGGAGCAAGTGGCAGGAGTAACTATGACTCTCTTAGGGTTGCCAAATGACTCGTCAAAAGGCGAATTACATCGGCAAACCCGAGGAGCTCCCGGAAGGAGTACTGTGAAAGTCTTAAGGTCAACAAATAATGGCGTATCGCTCTGGTGAACTGGCCAGAGTAAGCTTGTAGATGCGACTGTGGTAAAACGAGGAGCAAGTGGCAGGAGTAACTATGACTCTCTTAAGGTAGCCAAATGCCTCGTCAACAGGCGAATTCCAACGGCAAACTCGAGGAGCTCCCGGCAGGAGTACTGTGAAAGTCTTAAGGTCAACAAATAATGGCGTATCGCTTCTGGTGAACTAGCCAGAGTAAGCTTGTAGATGCGACTGTGGTAAAATGGGGAGCAAGTGGCAGGAGTAACTATGACTCTCTTAGGGTTGCCAAATAACTCGTCAAAAGGCGAATTACATCGGCAAACCCGAGGAGCTCCCGGAAGGAGTACTGTGAAAGTCTTAAGGTCAACAAATAATGGCGTATCGCTTCTGGTGAACTAGCCAGAGTAAGCTTGTAGATGCGACTGTGGTAAAACGAGGAGCAAGTGGCAGGAGTAACTATGACTCTCTTAAGGTAGCCAAATGCCTCGTCAACAGGCGAATTCCAACGGCAAACTCGAGGAGCTCCCAGCAGGAGTACTGTGAGAGTCTTAAGGTCAACAAATAATGGCGTATCGCTTCTGGTGAACTAGCCAGAGTAAGCTTGTAGATGTGACTGTGGTAAAATGGGGAGCAAGTGGCAGGAGTAACTATGACTCTCTTAAGGTAGCCAAATGCCTCGTCAACAGGAGAATTCCAACGGCAAACTCGAGGAGCTCCCGGCAGGAGTACTGTAAAAGTCTTAAGGACAACAAATAATGGCGTATCGCTTCTGGTGAACTGGCCAGAGTAAGCTTGTAGATGCGACTGTGGTAAAACGAGGAGCAAGTGGCAGGAGTAACTATGACTCTCTTAAGGTAGCCAAATGCCTCGTCAACAGGCGAATTCCAACGGCAAACTCGAGGAGCTCCCAGCAGGAGTACTGTGAAAGTCTTAAGGTCAACAAATAATGGCGTATCGCTTCTGGTGAACTAGCCAGAGTAAGCTTGTAGATGTGACTGTGGTAAAATGGGGAGCAAGTGGCAGGAGTAACTATGACTCTCTTAGGGTTGCCAAATAACTCGTCAAAAGGCGAATTACATCGGCAAACCCGAGGAGCTCCCGGAAGGAGTACTGTGAAAGTCTTAAGATCAACAAATAATGGCGTATCGCTTCTGGTGAACTAGCCAGAGTAAGCTTGTAGATGTGACTGTGGTAAAATGGGGAGCAAGTGGCAGGAGTAACTATGACTCTCTTAGGGTTGCCAAATGACTCGTCAAAAGGCGAATTACATCGGCAAACCCGAGGAGCTCCCGGAAGGAGTACTGTGAAAGTCTTAAGGTCAACAAATAATGGCGTATCGCTCTGGTGAACTGGCCAGAGTAAGCTTGTAGATGCGACTGTGGTAAAACGAGGAGCAAGTGGCAGGAGTAACTATGACTCTCTTAATGTAGCCAAATGCCTCGTCAACAGGAGAATTCCAACGGCAAACTCGAGGAGCTCCCGGCAGGAGTACTGTGAAAGTCTTAAGGACAACAAATAATGGCGTATCGCTTCTGGTGAACTGGCCAGAGTAAGCTTGTAGATGCGACTGTGGTAAAACGAGGAGCAAGTGGCAGGAGTAACTATGACTCTCTTAAGGTAGCCAAATGCCTCGTCAACAGGCGAATTCCAACGGCAAACTCGAGGAGCTCGCAGCAGGAGTACTGTGAAAGTCTTAAGGTCAACAAATAATGGCGTATCGCTCTGGTGAACTAGCCAGAGTAAGCGTGTAGACGTGACTGTGGTAAAATGGGGAGCAAGTGGCAGGAGTAACTATGACTCTCTTAGGGTTGCCAAATAACTCGTCAAAAGGCGAATTACATCGGCAAACCCGAGGAGCTCCCGGAAGGAGTACTGTGAAAGTCTTAAGATCAACAAATAATGGCGTATCGCTTCTGGTGAACTAGCCAGAGTAAGCTTGTAGATGTGACTGTGGTAAAATGGGGAGCAAGTGGCAGGAGTAACTATGACTCTCTTAGGGTTGCCAAATGACTCGTCAAAAGGCGAATTACATCGGCAAACCCGAGGAGCTCCCGGAAGGAGTACTGTGAAAGTCTTAAGGTCAACAAATAATGGCGTATCGCTCTGGTGAACTGGCCAGAGTAAGCTTGTAGATGCGACTGTGGTAAAACGAGGAGCAAGTGGCAGGAGTAACTATGACTCTCTTAAGGTAGCCAAATGCCTCGTCAACAGGCGAATTCCAACGGCAAACTCGAGGAGCTCCCGGCAGGAGTACTGTGAAAGTCTTAAGGTCAACAAATAATGGCGTATCGCTTCTGGTGAACTAGCCAGAGTAAGCTTGTAGATGCGACTGTGGTAAAATGGGGAGCAAGTGGCAGGAGTAACTATGACTCTCTTAGGGTTGCCAAATAACTCGTCAAAAGGCGAATTACATCGGCAAACCCGAGGAGCTCCCGGAAAGAGTACTGTGAAAGTCTTAAGGTCAACAAATAACGGCGTATCGCTTCTGGTGAACTAGCCAGAGTAAGCTTGTAGATGCGACTGTGGTAAAACGAGGAGCAAGTGGCAGGAGTAACTATGACTCTCTTAAGGTAGCCAAATGCCTCGTCAACAGGAGAATTCCAACGGCAAACTCGAGGAGCTCCCGGCAGGAGTACTGTGAAAGTCTTAAGGACAACAAATAATGGCGTATCGCTTCTGGTGAACTGGCCAGAGTAAGCTTGTAGATGCGACTGTGGTAAAACGAGGAGCAAGTGGCAGGAGTAACTATGACTCTCTTAAGGTAGCCAAATGCCTCGTCAACAGGCGAATTCCAACGGCAAACTCGAGGAGCTCCCAGCAGGAGTACTGTGAAAGTCTTAAGGTCAACAAATAATGGCGTATCGCTTCTGGTGAACTAGCCAGAGTAAGCTTGTAGATGTGACTGTGGTAAAATGGGGAGCAAGTGGCAGGAGTAACTATGACTCTCTTAGGGTTGCCAAATAACTCGTCAAAAGGCGAATTACATCGGCAAACCCGAGGAGCTCCCGGAAGGAGTACTGTGAAAGTCTTAAGATCAACAAATAATGGCGTATCGCTTCTGGTGAACTAGCCAGAGTAAGCTTGTAGATGTGACTGTGGTAAAATGGGGAGCAAGTGGCAGGAGTAACTATGACTCTCTTAGGGTTGCCAAATGACTCGTCAAAAGGCGAATTACATCGGCAAACCCGAGGAGCTCCCGGAAGGAGTACTGTGAAAGTCTTAAGGTCAACAAATAATGGCGTATCGCTCTGGTGAACTGGCCAGAGTAAGCTTGTAGATGCGACTGTGGTAAAACGAGGAGCAAGTGGCAGGAGTAACTATGACTCTCTTAAGGTAGCCAAATGACTCGTCAAAAGGCGAATTACATCGGCAAACCCGAGGAGCTCCCGGAAGGAGTACTGTGAAAGTCTTAAGGTCAACAAATAATGGCGTATCGCTCTGGTGAACTGGCCAGAGTAAGCTTGTAGATGCGACTGTGGTAAAACGAGGAGCAAGTGGCAGGAGTAACTATGACTCTCTTAAGGTAGCCAAATGCCTCGTCAACAGGCGAATTCCAACGGCAAACTCGAGGAGCTCCCGGCAGGAGTACTGTGAAAGTCTTAAGGTCAACAAATAATGGCGTATCGCTTCTGGTGAACTAGCCAGAGTAAGCTTGTAGATGCGACTGTGGTAAAATGGGGAGCAAGTGGCAGGAGTAACTATGACTCTCTTAGGGTTGCCAAATAACTCGTCAAAAGGAGAATTACATCGGCAAACCCGAGGAGCTCCCGGAAGGAGTACTGTGAAAGTCTTAAGGTCAACAAATAATGGCGTATCGCTTCTGGTGAACTAGCCAGAGTAAGCTTGTAGATGCGACTGTGGTAAAACGAGGAGCAAGTGGCAGGAGTAACTATGACTCTCTTAAGGTAGCCAAATGCCTCGTCAACAGGCGAATTCCAACGGCAAACTCGAGGAGCTCCCAGCAGGAGTACTGTGAAAGTCTTAAGGTCAACAAATAATGGCGTATCGCTTCTGGTGAACTAGCCAGAGTAAGCATGTAGATGTGACTGTGGTAAAATGGGGAGCAAGTGGCAGGAGTAACTATGACTCTCTTAAGGTAGCCAAATGCCTCGTCAACAGGAGAATTCCAACGGCAAACTCGAGGAGCTCCCGGCAGGAGTACTGTGAAAGTCTTAAGGACAACAAATAATGGCGTATCGCTTCTGGTGAACTGGCCAGAGTAAGCTTGTAGATGCGACTGTGGTAAAACGAGGAGCAAGTGGCAGGAGTAACTATGACTCTCTTAAGGTAGCCAAATGCCTCGTCAACAGGCGAATTCCAACGGCAAACTCGAGGAGCTCCCAGCAGGAGTACTGTGAAAGTCTTAAGGTCAACAAATAATGGCGTATCGCTTCTGGTGAACTAGCCAGAGTAAGCTTGTAGATGTGACTGTGGTAAAATGGGGAGCAAGTGGCAGGAGTAACTATGACTCTCTTAGGGTTGCCAAATAACTCGTCAAAAGGCGAATTACATCGGCAAACCCGAGGAGCTCCCGGAAGGAGTACTGTGAAAGTCTTAAGATCAACAAATAATGGCGTATCGCTTCTGGTGAACTAGCCAGAGTAAGCTTGTAGATGTGACTGTGGTAAAATGGGGAGCAAGTGGCAGGAGTAACTATGACTCTCTTAGGGTTGCCAAATGACTCGTCAAAAGGCGAATTACATCGGCAAACCCGAGGAGCTCCCGGAAGGAGTACTGTGAAAGTCTTAAGGTCAACAAATAATGGCGTATCGCTCTGGTGAACTGGCCAGAGTAAGCTTGTAGATGCGACTGTGGTAAAACGAGGAGCAAGTGGCAGGAGTAACTATGACTCTCTTAAGGTAGCCAAATGCCTCGTCAACAGGCGAATTCCAACGGCAAACTCGAGGAGCTCCCGGCAGGAGTACTGTGAAAGTCTTAAGGTCAACAAATAATGGCGTATCGCTTCTGGTGAACTAGCCAGAGTAAGCTTGTAGATGCGACTGTAGTAAAATGGGGAGCAAGTGGCAGGAGTAACTATGACTCTCTTAGGGTTGCCAAATAACTCGTCAAAAGGCGAATTACATCGGCAAACCCGAGGAGCTCCCGGAAGGAGTACTGTGAAAGTCTTAAGGTCAACAAATAATGGCGTATCGCTTCTGGTGAACTAGCCAGAGTAAGCTTGTAGATGCGACTGTGGTAAAACGAGGAGCAAGTGGCAGGAGTAACTATGACTCTCTTAAGGTAGCCAAATGCCTCGTCAACAGGCGAATTCCAACGGCAAACTCGAGGAGCTCCCAGCAGGAGTACTGTGAAAGTCTTAAGGTCAACAAATAATGGCGTATCGCTTCTGGTGAACTAGCCAGAGTAAGCTTGTAGATGTGACTGTGGTAAAATGGGGAGCAAGTGGCAGGAGTAACTATGACTCTCTTAAGGAAGCCAAATGCCTCGTCAACAGGAGAATTCCAACGGCAAACTCGAGGAGCTCCCGGCAGGAGTACTGTGAAAGTCTTAAGGACAACAAATAATGGCGTATCGCTTCTGGTGAACTGGCCAGAGTAAGCTTGTAGATGCGACTGTGGTAAAACGAGGAGCAAGTGGCAGGAGTAACTATGACTCTCTTAAGGTAGCCAAATGCCTCGTCAACAGGCGAATTCCAACGGCAAACTCGAGGAGCTCCCAGCAGGAGTACTGTGAAAGTCTTAAGGTCAACAAATAATGGCGTATCGCTTCTGGTGAACTAGCCAGAGTAAGCTTGTAGATGTGACTGTGGTAAAATGGGGAGCAAGTGGCAGGAGTAACTATGACTCTCTTAGGGTTGCCAAATAACTCGTCAAAAGGCGAATTACATCGGCAAACCCGAGGAGCTCCCGGAAGGAGTACTGTGAAAGTCTTAAGATCAACAAATAATGGCGTATCGCTTCTGGTGAACTAGCCAGAGTAAGCTTGTAGATGTGACTGTGGTAAAATGGGGAGCAAGTGGCAGGAGTAACTATGACTCTCTTAGGGTTGCCAAATGACTCGTCAAAAGGCGAATTACATCGGCAAACCCGAGGAGCTCCCGGAAGGAGTACTGTGAAAGTCTTAAGGTCAACAAATAATGGCGTATCGCTCTGGTGAACTGGCCAGAGTAAGCTTGTAGATGCGACTGTGGTAAAACGAGGAGCAAGTGGCAGGAGTAACTATGACTCTCTTAAGGTAGCCAAATGCCTCGTCAACAGGAGAATTCCAACGGCAAACTCGAGGAGCTCCCGGAAGGAGTACTGTGAAAGCCTTAAGGTCAACAAATAATGGCGTATCGCTCCTGCTGAACTGGCCAGAGTAAGCTTGTAGATGTGACTGTGTGAAACGGGGTGCAACTGGCAGGAGTAACTATGACTCTCTTAAGGTAGCCAAATGCCTCGTCAACAGGCGAATTCCAACGGCAAACTCGAGGAGCTCCCAGCAGGAGTACTGTGAAAGTCTTAAGGTCAACAAATAATGGCGTATCGCTTCTGGTGAACTAGCCAGAGTAAGCTTGTAGATGTGACTGTGGTAAAATGGGGAGCAAGTGGCAGGAGTAACTATGACTCTCTTAAGGTAGCCAAATGCCTCGTCAACAGGAGAATTCCAACGGCAAACTCGAGGAGCTCCCGGCAGGAGTACTGTGAAAGTCTTAAGGACAACAAATAATGGCGTATCGCTTCTGGTGAACTGGCCAGAGTAAGCTTGTAGATGCGACTGTGGTAAAACGAGGAGCAAGTGGCAGGAGTAACTATGACTCTCTTAAGGTAGCCAAATGCCTCGTCAACAGGCGAATTCCAACGGCAAACTCGAGGAGCTCCCAGCAGGAGTACTGTGAAAGTCTTAAGGTCAACAAATAATGGCGTATCGCTTCTGGTGAACTAGCCAGAGTAAGCTTGTAGATGTGACTGTGGTAAAATGGGGAGCAAGTGGCAGGAGTAACTATGACTCTCTTAGGGTTGCCAAATAACTCGTCAAAAGGCGAATTACATCGGCAAACCCGAGGAGCTCCCGGAAGGAGTACTGTGAAAGTCTTAAGATCAACAAATAATGGCGTATCGCTTCTGGTGAACTAGCCAGAGTAAGCTTGTAGATGTGACTGTGGTAAAATGGGGAGCAAGTGGCAGGAGTAACTATGACTCTCTTAGGGTTGCCAAATGACTCGTCAAAAGGCGAATTACATCGGCAAACCCGAGGAGCTCCCGGAAGGAGTACTGTGAAAGTCTTAAGGTCAACAAATAATGGCGTATCGCTCTGGTGAACTGGCCAGAGTAAGCTTGTAGATGCGACTGTGGTAAAACGAGGAGCAAGTGGCAGGAGTAACTATGACTCTCTTAAGGTAGCCAAATGACTCGTCAAAAGGCGAATTACATCGGCAAACCCGAGGAGCTCCCGGAAGGAGTACTGTGAAAGTCTTAAGGTCAACAAATAATGGCGTATCGCTCTGGTGAACTGGCCAGAGTAAGCTTGTAGATGCGACTGTGGTAAAACGAGGAGCAAGTGGCAGGAGTAACTATGACTCTCTTAAGGTAGCCAAATGCCTCGTCAACAGGCGAATTCCAACGGCAAACTCGAGGAGCTCCCGGCAGGAGTACTGTGAAAATCTTAAGGTCAACAAATAATGGCGTATCGCTTCTGGTGAACTAGCCAGAGTAAGCTTGTAGATGCGACTGTGGTAAAATGGGGAGCAAGTGGCAGGAGTAACTATGACTCTCTTAGGGTTGCCAAATAACTCGTCAAAAGGCGAATTACATCGGCAAACCCGAGGAGCTCCCGGAAGGAGTACTGTGAAAGTCTTAAGGTCAACAAATAATGGCGTATCGCTTCTGGTGAACTAGCCAGAGTAAGCTTGTAGATGCGACTGTGGTAAAACGAGGAGCAAGTGGCAGGAGTAACTATGACTCTCTTAAGGTAGCCAAATGCCTCGTCAACAGGCGAATTCCAACGGCAAACTCGAGGAGCTCCCAGCAGGAGTACTGTGAAAGTCTTAAGGTCAACAAATAATGGCGTATCGCTTCTGGTGAACTAGCCAGAGTAAGCATGTAGATGTGACTGTGGTAAAATGGGGAGCAAGTGGCAGGAGTAACTATGACTCTCTTAAGGTAGCCAAATGCCTCGTCAACAGGAGAATTCCAACGGCAAACTCGAGGAGCTCCCGGCAGGAGTACTGTGAAAGTCTTAAGGACAACAAATAATGGCGTATCGCTTCTGGTGAACTGGCCAGAGTAAGCTTGTAGATGCGACTGTGGTAAAACGAGGAGCAAGTGGCAGGAGTAACTATGACTCTCTTAAGGTAGCCAAATGCCTCGTCAACAGGCGAATTCCAACGGCAAACTCGAGGAGCTCCCAGCAGGAGTACTGTGAAAGTCTTAAGGTCAACAAATAATGGCGTATCGCTTCTGGTGAACTAGCCAGAGTAAGCTTGTAGATGTGACTGTGGTAAAATGGGGAGCAAGTGGCAGGAGTAACTATGACTCTCTTAGGGTTGCCAAATAACTCGTCAAAAGGCGAATTACATCGGCAAACCCGAGGAGCTCCCGGAAGGAGTACTGTGAAAGTCTTAAGATCAACAAATAATGGCGTATCGCTTCTGGTGAACTAGCCAGAGTAAGCTTGTAGATGTGACTGTGGTAAAATGGGGAGCAAGTGGCAGGAGTAACTATGACTCTCTTAGGGTTGCCAAATGACTCGTCAAAAGGCGAATTACATCGGCAAACCCGAGGAGCTCCCGGAAGGAGTACTGTGAAAGTCTTAAGGTCAACAAATAATGGCGTATCGCTCTGGTGAACTGGCCAGAGTAAGCTTGTAGATGCGACTGTGGTAAAACGAGGAGCAAGTGGCAGGAGTAACTATGACTCTCTTAAGGTAGCCAAATGCCTCGTCAACAGGCGAATTCCAACGGCAAACTCGAGGAGCTCCCGGCAGGAGTACTGTGAAAGTCTTAAGGTCAACAAATAATGGCGTATCGCTTCTGGTGAACTAGCCAGAGTAAGCTTGTAGATGTGACTGTGGTAAAATGGGGAGCAAGTGGCAGGAGTAACTATGACTCTCTTAGGGTTGCCAAATAACTCGTCAAAAGGCGAATTACATCGGCAAACCCGAGGAGCTCCCGGAAGGAGTACTGTGAAAGTCTTAAGATCAACAAATAATGGCGTATCGCTTCTGGTGAACTAGCCAGAGTAAGCTTGTAGATGTGACTGTGGTAAAATGGGGAGCAAGTGGCAGGAGTAACTATGACTCTCTTAGGGTTGCCAAATGACTCGTCAAAAGGCGAATTACATCGGCAAACCCGAGAAGCTCCCGGCAGGAGTACTGTGAAAGTCTTAAGGACAACAAATAATGGCGTATCGCTTCTGGTGAACTGGCCAGAGTAAGCTTGTAGATGCGACTGTGGTAAAACGAGGAGCAAGTGGCAGGAGTAACTATGACTCTCTTAAGGTAGCCAAATGCCTCGTCAACAGGCGAATTCCAACGGCAAACTCGAGGAGCTCCCAGCAGGAGTACTGTGAAAGTCTTAAGGTCAACAAATAATGGCGTATCGCTTCTGGTGAACTAGCCAGAGTAAGCTTGTAGATGTGACTGTGGTAAAATGGGGAGCAAGTGGCAGGAGTAACTATGACTCTCTTAGGGTTGCCAAATAACTCGTCAAAAGGCGAATTACATCGGCAAACCCGAGGAGCTCCCGGAAGGAGTACTGTGAAAGTCTTAAGATCAACAAATAATGGCGTATCGCTTCTGGTGAACTAGCCAGAGTAAGCTTGTAGATGTGACTGTGGTAAAATGGGGAGCAAGTGGCAGGAGTAACTATGACTCTCTTAGGGTTGCCAAATGACTCGTCAAAAGGCGAATTACATCGGCAAACCCGAGGAGCTCCCGGAAGGAGTACTGTGAAAGTCTTAAGGTCAACAAATAATGGCGTATCGCTCTGGTGAACTGGCCAGAGTAAGCTTGTAGATGCGACTGTGGTAAAACGAGGAGCAAGTGGCAGGAGTAACTATGACTCTCTTAAGGTAGCCAAATGACTCGTCAAAAGGCGAATTACATCGGCAAACCCGAGGAGCTCCCGGAAGGAGTACTGTGAAAGTCTTAAGGTCAACAAATAATGGCGTATCGCTCTGGTGAACTGGCCAGAGTAAGCTTGTAGATGCGACTGTGGTAAAACGAGGAGCAAGTGGCAGGAGTAACTATGACTCTCTTAAGGTAGCCAAATGCCTCGTCAACAGGCGAATTCCAACGGCAAACTCGAGGAGCTCCCGGCAGGAGTACTGTGAAAGTCTTAAGGTCAACAAATAATGGCGTATCGCTTCTGGTGAACTAGCCAGAGTAAGCTTGTAGATGCGACTGTGGTAAAATGGGGAGCAAGTGGCAGGAGTAACTATGACTCTCTTAGGGTTGCCAAATAACTCGTCAAAAGGCGAATTACATCGGCAAACCCGAGGAGCTCCCGGAAGGAGTACTGTGAAAGTCTTAAGGTCAACAAATAATGGCGTATCGCTTCTGGTGAACTAGCCAGAGTAAGCTTGTAGATGCGACTGTGGTAAAACGAGGAGCAAGTGGCAGGAGTAACTATGACTCTCTTAAGGTAGCCAAATGCCTCGTCAACAGGCGAATTCCAACGGCAAACTCGAGGAGCTCCCAGCAGGAGTACTGTGAAAGTCTTAAGGTCAACAAATAATGGCGTATCGCTTCTGGTGAACTAGCCAGAGTAAGCATGTAGATGTGACTGTGGTAAAATGGGGAGCAAGTGGCAGGAGTAACTATGACTCTCTTAAGGTAGCCAAATGCCTCGTCAACAGGAGAATTCCAACGGCAAACTCGAGGAGCTCCCGGCAGGAGTACTGTGAAAGTCTTAAGGACAACAAATAATGGCGTATCGCTTCTGGTGAACTGGCCAGAGTAAGCTTGTAGATGCGACTGTGGTAAAACGAGGAGCAAGTGGCAGGAGTAACTATGACTCTCTTAAGGTAGCCAAATGCCTCGTCAACAGGCGAATTCCAACGGCAAACTCGAGGAGCTCCCAGCAGGAGTACTGTGAAAGTCTTAAGGTCAACAAATAATGGCGTATCGCTTCTGGTGAACTAGCCAGAGTAAGCTTGTAGATGCGACTGTGGTAAAATGGGGAGCAAGTGGCAGGAGTAACTATGACTCTCTTAGGGTTGCCAAATAACTCGTCAAAAGGCGAATTACATCGGCAAACCCGAGGAGCTCCCGGAAGGAGTACTGTGAAAGTCTTAAGGTCAACAAATAATGGCGTATCGCTTCTGGTGAACTAGCCAGAGTAAGCTTGTAGATGCGACTGTGGTAAAACGAGGAGCAAGTGGCAGGAGTAACTATGACTCTCTTAAGGTAGCCAAATGCCTCGTCAACAGGCGAATTCCAACGGCAAACTCGAGGAGCTCCCAGCAGGAGTACTGTGAAAGTCTTAAGGTCAACAAATAATGGCGTATCGCTTCTGGTGAACTAGCCAGAGTAAGCATGTAGATGTGACTGTGGTAAAATGGGGAGCAAGTGGCAGGAGTAACTATGACTCTCTTAAGGTAGCCAAATGCCTCGTCAACAGGAGAATTCCAACGGCAAACTCGAGGAGCTCCCGGCAGGAGTACTGTGAAAGTCTTAAGGACAACAAATAATGGCGTATCGCTTCTGGTGAACTGGCCAGAGTAAGCTTGTAGATGCGACTGTGGTAAAACGAGGAGCAAGTGGCAGGAGTAACTATGACTCTCTTAAGGTAGCCAAATGCCTCGTCAACAGGCGAATTCCAACGGCAAACTCGAGGAGCTCCCAGCAGGAGTACTGTGAAAGTCTTAAGGTCAACAAATAATGGCGTATCGCTTCTGGTGAACTAGCCAGAGTAAGCTTGTAGATGTGACTGTGGTAAAATGGGGAGCAAGTGGCAGGAGTAACTATGACTCTCTTAGGGTTGCCAAATAACTCGTCAAAAGGCGAATTACATCGGCAAACCCGAGGAGCTCCCGGAAGGAGTACTGTGAAAGTCTTAAGATCAACAAATAATGGCGTATCGCTTCTGGTGAACTAGCCAGAGTAAGCTTGTAGATGTGACTGTGGTAAAATGGGGAGCAAGTGGCAGGAGTAACTATGACTCTCTTAGGGTTGCCAAATGACTCGTCAAAAGGCGAATTACATCGGCAAACCCGAGGAGCTCCCGGAAGGAGTACTGTGAAAGTCTTAAGGTCAACAAATAATGGCGTATCGCTCTGGTGAACTGGCCAGAGTAAGCTTGTAGATGCGACTGTGGTAAAACGAGGAGCAAGTGGCAGGAGTAACTATGACTCTCTTAAGGTAGCCAAATGCCTCGTCAACAGGCGAATTCCAACGGCAAACTCGAGGAGCTCCCGGCAGGAGTACTGTGAAAGTCTTAAGGTCAACAAATAATGGCGTATCGCTTCTGGTGAACTAGCCAGAGTAAGCTTGTAGATGCGACTGTGGTAAAATGGGGAGCAAGTGGCAGGAGTAACTATGACTCTCTTAGGGTTGCCAAATAACTCGTCAAAAGGCGAATTACATCGGCAAACCCGAGGAGCTCCCGGAAGGAGTACTGTGAAAGTCTTAAGGTCAACAAATAATGGCGTATCGCTTCTGGTGAACTAGCCAGAGTAAGCTTGTAGATGCGACTGTGGTAAAACGAGGAGCAAGTGGCAGGAGTAACTATGACTCTCTTAAGGTAGCCAAATGCCTCGTCAACAGGCGAATTCCAACGGCAAACTCGAGGAGCTCCCAGCAGGAGTACTGTGAAAGTCTTAAGGTCAACAAATAATGGCGTATCGCTTCTGGTGAACTAGCCAGAGTAAGCATGTAGATGTGACTGTGGTAAAATGGGGAGCAAGTGGCAGGAGTAACTATGACTCTCTTAAGGTAGCCAAATGCCTCGTCAACAGGAGAATTCCAACGGCAAACTCGAGGAGCTCCCGGCAGGAGTACTGTGAAAGTCTTAAGGACAACAAATAATGGCGTATCGCTTCTGGTGAACTGGCCAGAGTAAGCTTGTAGATGCGACTGTGGTAAAACGAGGAGCAAGTGGCAGGAGTAACTATGACTCTCTTAAGGTAGCCAAATGCCTCGTCAACAGGCGAATTCCAACGGCAAACTCGAGGAGCTCCCAGCAGGAGTACTGTGAAAGTCTTAAGGTCAACAAATAATGGCGTATCGCTTCTGGTGAACTAGCCAGAGTAAGCTTGTAGATGTGACTGTGGTAAAATGGGGAGCAAGTGGCAGGAGTAACTATGACTCTCTTAGGGTTGCCAAATAACTCGTCAAAAGGCGAATTACATCGGCAAACCCGAGGAGCTCCCGGAAGGAGTACTGTGAAAGTCTTAAGATCAACAAATAATGGCGTATCGCTTCTGGTGAACTAGCCAGAGTAAGCTTGTAGATGTGACTGTGGTAAAATGGGGAGCAAGTGGCAGGAGTAACTATGACTCTCTTAGGGTTGCCAAATGACTCGTCAAAAGGCGAATTACATCGGCAAACCCGAGGAGCTCCCGGAAGGAGTACTGTGAAAGTCTTAAGGTCAACAAATAATGGCGTATCGCTCTGGTGAACTGGCCAGAGTAAGCTTGTAGATGCGACTGTGGTAAAACGAGGAGCAAGTGGCAGGAGTAACTATGACTCTCTTAAGGTAGCCAAATGCCTCGTCAACAGGCGAATTCCAACGGCAAACTCGAGGAGCTCCCGGCAGGAGTACTGTGAAAGTCTTAAGGTCAACAAATAATGGCGTATCGCTTCTGGTGAACTAGCCAGAGTAAGCTTGTAGATGTGACTGTGGTAAAATGGGGAGCAAGTGGCAGGAGTAACTATGACTCTCTTAGGGTTGCCAAATAACTCGTCAAAAGGCGAATTACATCGGCAAACCCGAGGAGCTCCCGGAAGGAGTACTGTGAAAGTCTTAAGATCAACAAATAATGGCGTATCGCTTCTGGTGAACTAGCCAGAGTAAGCTTGTAGATGTGACTGTGGTAAAATGGGGAGCAAGTGGCAGGAGTAACTATGACTCTCTTAGGGTTGCCAAATGACTCGTCAAAAGGCGAATTACATCGGCAAACCCGAGGAGCTCCCGGAAGGAGTACTGTGAAAGTCTTAAGGTCAACAAATAATGGCGTATCGCTCTGGTGAACTAGCCAGAGTAAGCTTGTAGATGTGACTGTGGTAAAATGGGGAGCAAGTGGCAGGAGTAACTATGACTCTCTTAAGGTAGCCAAATGACTCGTCAAAAGGCGAATTACATCGGCAAACCCGAGGAGCTCCCGGAAGGAGTACTGTGAAAGTCTTAAGGTCAACAAATAATGGCGTATCGCTCTGGTGAACTGGCCAGAGTAAGCTTGTAGATGCGACTGTGGTAAAACGAGGAGCAAGTGGCAGGAGTAACTATGACTCTCTTAAGGTAGCCAAATGCCTCGTCAACAGGCGAATTCCAACGGCAAACTCGAGGAGCTCCCGGCAGGAGTACTGTGAAAGTCTTAAGGTCAACAAATAATGGCGTATCGCTTCTGGTGAACTAGCCAGAGTAAGCTTGTAGATGCGACTGTGGTAAAATGGGGAGCAAGTGGCAGGAGTAACTATGACTCTCTTAGGGTTGCCAAATAACTCGTCAAAAGGCGAATTACATCGGCAAACCCGAGGAGCTCCCGGAAGGAGTACTGTGAAAGTCTTAAGGTCAACAAATAATGGCGTATCGCTTCTGGTGAACTAGCCAGAGTAAGCTTGTAGATGCGACTGTGGTAAAACGAGGAGCAAGTGGCAGGAGTAACTATGACTCTCTTAAGGTAGCCAAATGCCTCGTCAACAGGCGAATTCCAACGGCAAACTCGAGGAGCTCCCAGCAGGAGTACTGTGAAAGTCTTAAGGTCAACAAATAATGGCGTATCGCTTCTGGTGAACTAGCCAGAGTAAGCATGTAGATGTGACTGTGGTAAAATGGGGAGCAAGTGGCAGGAGTAACTATGACTCTCTTAAGGTAGCCAAATGCCTCGTCAACAGGAGAATTCCAACGGCAAACTCGAGGAGCTCCCGGCAGGAGTACTGTGAAAGTCTTAAGGACAACAAATAATGGCGTATCGCTTCTGGTGAACTGGCCAGAGTAAGCTTGTAGATGCGACTGTGGTAAAACGAGGAGCAAGTGGCAGGAGTAACTATGACTCTCTTAAGGTAGCCAAATGCCTCGTCAACAGGCGAATTCCAACGGCAAACTCGAGGAGCTCCCAGCAGGAGTACTGTGAAAGTCTTAAGGTCAACAAATAATGGCGTATCGCTTCTGGTGAACTAGCCAGAGTAAGCTTGTAGATGCGACTGTGGTAAAATGGGGAGCAAGTGGCAGGAGTAACTATGACTCTCTTAGGGTTGCCAAATAACTCGTCAAAAGGCGAATTACATCGGCAAACCCGAGGAGCTCCCGGAAGGAGTACTGTGAAAGTCTTAAGGTCAACAAATAATGGCGTATCGCTTCTGGTGAACTAGCCAGAGTAAGCTTGTAGATGCGACTGTGGTAAAACGAGGAGCAAGTGGCAGGAGTAACTATGACTCTCTTAAGGTAGCCAAATGCCTCGTCAACAGGCGAATTCCAACGGCAAACTCGAGGAGCTCCCAGCAGGAGTACTGTGAAAGTCTTAAGGTCAACAAATAATGGCGTATCGCTTCTGGTGAACTAGCCAGAGTAAGCATGTAGATGTGACTGTGGTAAAATGGGGAGCAAGTGGCAGGAGTAACTATGACTCTCTTAAGGTAGCCAAATGCCTCGTCAACAGGAGAATTCCAACGGCAAACTCGAGGAGCTCCCGGCAGGAGTACTGTGAAAGTCTTAAGGACAACAAATAATGGCGTATCGCTTCTGGTGAACTGGCCAGAGTAAGCTTGTAGATGCGACTGTGGTAAAACGAGGAGCAAGTGGCAGGAGTAACTATGACTCTCTTAAGGTAGCCAAATGCCTCGTCAACAGGCGAATTCCAACGGCAAACTCGAGGAGCTCCCAGCAGGAGTACTGTGAAAGTCTTAAGGTCAACAAATAATGGCGTATCGCTTCTGGTGAACTAGCCAGAGTAAGCTTGTAGATGTGACTGTGGTAAAATGGGGAGCAAGTGGCAGGAGTAACTATGACTCTCTTAGGGTTGCCAAATAACTCGTCAAAAGGCGAATTACATCGGCAAACCCGAGGAGCTCCCGGAAGGAGTACTGTGAAAGTCTTAAGATCAACAAATAATGGCGTATCGCTTCTGGTGAACTAGCCAGAGTAAGCTTGTAGATGTGACTGTGGTAAAATGGGGAGCAAGTGGCAGGAGTAACTATGACTCTCTTAGGGTTGCCAAATGACTCGTCAAAAGGCGAATTACATCGGCAAACCCGAGGAGCTCCCGGAAGGAGTACTGTGAAAGTCTTAAGGTCAACAAATAATGGCGTATCGCTCTGGTGAACTGGCCAGAGTAAGCTTGTAGATGCGACTGTGGTAAAACGAGGAGCAAGTGGCAGGAGTAACTATGACTCTCTTAAGGTAGCCAAATGCCTCGTCAACAGGCGAATTCCAACGGCAAACTCGAGGAGCTCCCGGCAGGAGTACTGTGAAAGTCTTAAGGTCAACAAATAATGGCGTATCGCTTCTGGTGAACTAGCCAGAGTAAGCTTGTAGATGCGACTGTGGTAAAATGGGGAGCAAGTGGCAGGAGTAACTATGACTCTCTTAGGGTTGCCAAATAACTCGTCAAAAGGCGAATTACATCGGCAAACCCGAGGAGCTCCCGGAAGGAGTACTGTGAAAGTCTTAAGGTCAACAAATAATGGCGTATCGCTTCTGGTGAACTAGCCAGAGTAAGCTTGTAGATGCGACTGTGGTAAAACGAGGAGCAAGTGGCAGGAGTAACTATGACTCTCTTAAGGTAGCCAAATGCCTCGTCAACAGGCGAATTCCAACGGCAAACTCGAGGAGCTCCCAGCAGGAGTACTGTGAAAGTCTTAAGGTCAACAAATAATGGCGTATCGCTTCTGGTGAACTAGCCAGAGTAAGCATGTAGATGTGACTGTGGTAAAATGGGGAGCAAGTGGCAGGAGTAACTATGACTCTCTTAAGGTAGCCAAATGCCTCGTCAACAGGAGAATTCCAACGGCAAACTCGAGGAGCTCCCGGCAGGAGTACTGTGAAAGTCTTAAGGACAACAAATAATGGCGTATCGCTTCTGGTGAACTGGCCAGAGTAAGCTTGTAGATGCGACTGTGGTAAAACGAGGAGCAAGTGGCAGGAGTAACTATGACTCTCTTAAGGTAGCCAAATGCCTCGTCAACAGGCGAATTCCAACGGCAAACTCGAGGAGCTCCCAGCAGGAGTACTGTGAAAGTCTTAAGGTCAACAAATAATGGCGTATCGCTTCTGGTGAACTAGCCAGAGTAAGCTTGTAGATGTGACTGTGGTAAAATGGGGAGCAAGTGGCAGGAGTAACTATGACTCTCTTAGGGTTGCCAAATAACTCGTCAAAAGGCGAATTACATCGGCAAACCCGAGGAGCTCCCGGAAGGAGTACTGTGAAAGTCTTAAGATCAACAAATAATGGCGTATCGCTTCTGGTGAACTAGCCAGAGTAAGCTTGTAGATGTGACTGTGGTAAAATGGGGAGCAAGTGGCAGGAGTAACTATGACTCTCTTAGGGTTGCCAAATGACTCGTCAAAAGGCGAATTACATCGGCAAACCCGAGGAGCTCCCGGAAGGAGTACTGTGAAAGTCTTAAGGTCAACAAATAATGGCGTATCGCTCTGGTGAACTGGCCAGAGTAAGCTTGTAGATGCGACTGTGGTAAAACGAGGAGCAAGTGGCAGGAGTAACTATGACTCTCTTAAGGTAGCCAAATGCCTCGTCAACAGGCGAATTCCAACGGCAAACTCGAGGAGCTCCCGGCAGGAGTACTGTGAAAGTCTTAAGGTCAACAAATAATGGCGTATCGCTTCTGGTGAACTAGCCAGAGTAAGCTTGTAGATGTGACTGTGGTAAAATGGGGAGCAAGTGGCAGGAGTAACTATGACTCTCTTAGGGTTGCCAAATAACTCGTCAAAAGGCGAATTACATCGGCAAACCCGAGGAGCTCCCGGAAGGAGTACTGTGAAAGTCTTAAGATCAACAAATAATGGCGTATCGCTTCTGGTGAACTAGCCAGAGTAAGCTTGTAGATGTGACTGTGGTAAAATGGGGAGCAAGTGGCAGGAGTAACTATGACTCTCTTAGGGTTGCCAAATGACTCGTCAAAAGGCGAATTACATCGGCAAACCCGAGGAGCTCCCGGAAGGAGTACTGTGAAAGTCTTAAGGTCAACAAATAATGGCGTATCGCTCTGGTGAACTGGCCAGAGTAAGCTTGTAGATGCGACTGTGGTAAAACGAGGAGCAAGTGGCAGGAGTAACTATGACTCTCTTAAGGTAGCCAAATGACTCGTCAAAAGGCGAATTACATCGGCAAACCCGAGGAGCTCCCGGAAGGAGTACTGTGAAAGTCTTAAGGTCAACAAATAATGGCGTATCGCTCTGGTGAACTGGCCAGAGTAAGCTTGTAGATGCGACTGTGGTAAAACGAGGAGCAAGTGGCAGGAGTAACTATGACTCTCTTAAGGTAGCCAAATGCCTCGTCAACAGGCGAATTCCAACGGCAAACTCGAGGAGCTCCCGGCAGGAGTACTGTGAAAGTCTTAAGATCAACAAATAATGGCGTATCGCTTCTGGTGAACTAGCCAGAGTAAGCTTGTAGATGTGACTGTGGTAAAATGGGGAGCAAGTGGCAGGAGTAACTATGACTCTCTTAGGGTTGCCAAATGACTCGTCAAAAGGCGAATTACATCGGCAAACCCGAGGAGCTCCCGGAAGGAGTACTGTGAAAGTCTTAAGGTCAACAAATAATGGCGTATCGCTCTGGTGAACTGGCCAGAGTAAGCTTGTAGATGCGACTGTGGTAAAACGAGGAGCAAGTGGCAGGAGTAACTATGACTCTCTTAAGGTAGCCAAATGCCTCGTCAACAGGCGAATTCCAACGGCAAACTCGAGGAGCTCCCAGCAGGAGTACTGTGAAAGTCTTAAGGTCAACAAATAATGGCGTATCGCTTCTGGTGAACTAGCCAGAGTAAGCTTGTAGATGTGACTGTGGTAAAATGGGGAGCAAGTGGCAGGAGTAACTATGACTCTCTTAGGGTTGCCAAATAACTCGTCAAAAGGCGAATTACATCGGCAAACCCGAGGAGCTCCCGGAAGGAGTACTGTGAAAGTCTTAAGATCAACAAATAATGGCGTATCGCTTCTGGTGAACTAGCCAGAGTAAGCTTGTAGATGTGACTGTGGTAAAATGGGGAGCAAGTGGCAGGAGTAACTATGACTCTCTTAGGGTTGCCAAATGACTCGTCAAAAGGCGAAATACATCGGCAAACCCGAGGAGCTCCCGGAAGGAGTACTGTGAAAGTCTTAAGGTCAACAAATAATGGCGTATCGCTCTGGTGAACTGGCCAGAGTAAGCTTGTAGATGCGACTGTGGTAAAACGAGGAGCAAGTGGCAGGAGTAACTATGACTCTCTTAAGGTAGCCAAATGCCTCGTCAACAGGCGAATTCCAACGGCAAACTCGAGGAGCTCCCGGCAGGAGTACTGTGAAAGTCTTAAGGTCAACAAATAATGGCGTATCGCTTCTGGTGAACTAGCCAGAGTAAGCTTGTAGATGTGACTGTGGTAAAATGGGGAGCAAGTGGCAGGAGTAACTATGACTCTCTTAGGGTTGCCAAATAACTCGTCAAAAGGCGAATTACATCGGCAAACCCGAGGAGCTCCCGGAAGGAGTACTGTGAAAAACTTAAGATCAACAAATAATGGCGTATCGCTTCTGGTGAACTAGCCAGAGTAAGCTTGTAGATGTGACTGTGGTAAAATGGGGAGCAAGTGGCAGGAGTAACTATGACTCTCTTAGGGTTGCCAAATGACTCGTCAAAAGGCGAATTACATCGGCAAACCCGAGGAGCTCCCGGAAGGAGTACTGTGAAAGTCTTAAGGTCAACAAATAATGGCGTATCGCTCTGGTGAACTGGCCAGAGTAAGCTTGTAGATGCGACTGTGGTAAAACGAGGAGCAAGTGGCAGGAGTAACTATGACTCTCTTAAGGTAGCCAAATGACTCGTCAAAAGGCGAATTACATCGGCAAACCCGAGGAGCTCCCGGAAGGAGTACTGTGAAAGTCTTAAGGTCAACAAATAATGGCGTATCGCTTCTGGTGAACTAGCCAGAGTAAGCTTGTAGATGCGACTGTGGTAAAACGAGGAGCAAGTGGCAGGAGTAACTATGACTCTCTTAAGGTAGCCAAATGCCTCGTCAACAGGCGAATTCCAACGGCAAACTCGAGGAGCTCCCAGCAGGAGTACTGTGAAAGTCTTAAGGTCAACAAACAATGGCGTATCGCTTCTGGTGAACTAGCCAGAGTAAGCATGTAGATGTGACTGTGGTAAAATGGGGAGCAAGTGGCAGGAGTAACTATGACTCTCTTAAGGTAGCCAAATGCCTCGTCAACAGGAGAATTCCAACGGCAAACTCGAGGAGCTCCCGGCAGGAGTACTGTGAAAGTCTTAAGGACAACAAATAATGGCGTATCGCTTCTGGTGAACTGGCCAGAGTAAGCTTGTAGATGCGACTGTGGTAAAACGAGGAGCAAGTGGCAGGAGTAACTATGACTCTCTTAAGGTAGCCAAATGCCTCGTCAACAGGCGAATTCCAACGGCAAACTCGAGGAGCTCCCAGCAGGAGTACTGTGAAAGTCTTAAGGTCAACAAATAATGGCGTATCGCTTCTGGTGAACTAGCCAGAGTAAGCTTGTAGATGTGACTGTGGTAAAATGGGGAGCAAGTGGCAGGAGTAACTATGACTCTCTTAGGGTTGCCAAATAACTCGTCAAAAGGCGAATTACATCGGCAAACCCGAGGAGCTCCCGGAAGGAGTACTGTGAAAGTCTTAAGATCAACAAATAATGGCGTATCGCTTCTGGTGAACTAGCCAGAGTAAGCTTGTAGATGTGACTGTGGTAAAATGGGGAGCAAGTGGCAGGAGTAACTATGACTCTCTTAGGGTTGCCAAATGACTCGTCAAAAGGCGAATTACATCGGCAAACCCGAGGAGCTCCCGGAAGGAGTACTGTGAAAGTCTTAAGGTCAACAAATAATGGCGTATCGCTCTGGTGAACTGGCCAGAGTAAGCTTGTAGATGCGACTGTGGTAAAACGAGGAGCAAGTGGCAGGAGTAACTATGACTCTCTTAAGGTAGCCAAATGCCTCGTCAACAGGCGAATTCCAACGGCAAACTCGAGGAGCTCCCGGCAGGAGTACTGTGAAAGTCTTAAGGTCAACAAATAATGGCGTATCGCTTCTGGTGAACTAGCCAGAGTAAGCTTGTAGATGCGACTGTGGTAAAATGGGGAGCAAGTGGCAGGAGTAACTATGACTCTCTTAGGGTTGCCAAATAACTCGTCAAAAGGCGAATTACATCGGCAAACCCGAGGAGCTCCCGGAAGGACTACTGTGAAAGTCTTAAGATCAACAAATAATGGCGTATCGCTTCTGGTGAACTAGCCAGAGTAAGCTTGTAGATGCGACTGTGGTAAAACGAGGAGCAAGTGGCAGTAGTAACTATGACTCTCTTAAGGTAGCCAAATGCCTCGTCAACAGGCGAATTCCAACGGCAAACTCGAGGAGCTCCCAGCAGGAGTACTGTGAAAGTCTTAAGGTCAACAAATAATGGCGTATCGCTTCTGTTGAACTAGCCAGAGTAAGCTTGTAGATGTGACTGTGGTAAAATGGGGAGCAAGTGGCAGGAGTAACTATGACTCTCTTAAGGTAGCCAAATGCCTCGTCAACAGGAGAATTCCAACGGCAAACTCGAGGAGCTCCCGGCAGGAGTACTGTGAAAGTCTTAAGATCAACAAATAATGGCGTATCGCTTCTGGTGAACTGGCCAGAGTAAGCTTGTAGATGCGACTGTGGTAAAACGAGGAGCAAGTGGCAGGAGTAACTATGACTCTCTTAAGGTAGCCAAATGCCTCGTCAACAGGCGAATTCCAACGGCAAACTCGAGGAGCTCCCAGCAGGAGTACTGTGAAAATCTTAAGGTCAACAAATAATGGCGTATCGCTCTGGTGAACTAGCCAGAGTAAGCGTGTAGACGTGACTGTGGTAAAATGGGGAGCAAGTGGCAGGAGTAACTATGACTCTCTTAGGGTTGCCAAATAACTCGTCAAAAGGCGAATTACATCGGCAAACCCGAGGAGCTCCCGGAAGGAGTACTGTGAAAGTCTTAAGATCAACAAATAATGGCGTATCGCTTCTGGTGAACTAGCCAGAGTAAGCTTGTAGATGTGACTGTGGTAAAATGGGGAGCAAGTGGCAGGAGTAACTATGACTCTCTTAGGGTTGCCAAATAACTCGTCAAAAGGCGAATTACATCGGCAAACCCGAGGAGCTCCCGGAAGGACTACTGTGAAAGTCTTAAGATCAACAAATAATGGCGTATCGCTTCTGGTGAACTAGCCAGAGTAAGCTTGTAGATGCGACTGTGGTAAAACGAGGAGCAAGTGGCAGGAGTAACTATGACTCTCTTAAGGTAGCCAAATGCCTCGTCAACAGGCGAATTCCAACGGCAAACTCGAGGAGCTCCCAGCAGGAGTACTGTGAAAGTCTTAAGGTCAACAAATAATGGCGTATCGCTTCTGGTGAACTGGCCAGAGTAAGCTTGTAGATGTGACTGTGGTAAAATGGGGAGCAAGTGGCAGGAGTAACTATGACTCTCTTAAGGTAGCCAAATGCCTCGTCAACAGGAGAATTCCAACGGCAAACTCGAGGAGCTCCCGGCAGGAGTACTGTGAAAGTCTTAAGATCAACAAATAATGGCGTATCGCTTCTGGTGAACTGGCCAGAGTAAGCTTGTAGATGCGACTGTGGTAAAACGAGGAGCAAGTGGCAGGAGTAACTATGACTCTCTTAAGGTAGCCAAATGCCTCGTCAACAGGCGAATTCCAACGGCAAACTCGAGGAGCTCCCAGCAGGAGTACTGTGAAAATCTTAAGGTCAACAAATAATGGCGTATCGCTCTGGTGAACTAGCCAGAGTAAGCGTGTAGACGTGACTGTGGTAAAATGGGGAGCAAGTGGCAGGAGTAACTATGACTCTCTTAGGGTTGCCAAATAACTCGTCAAAAGGCGAATTACATCGGCAAAACCGAGGAGCTCCCGGAAGGAGTACTGTGAAAGTCTTAAGATCAACAAATAATGGCGTATCGCTTCTGGTGAACTAGCCAGAGTAAGCTTGTAGATGTGACTGTGGTAAAATGGGGAGCAAGTGGCAGGAGTAACTATGACTCTCTTAGGGTTGCCAAATGACTCGTCAAAAGGCGAATTACATCGGCAAACCCGAGGAGCTCCCGGAAGGAGTACTGTGAAAGTCTTAAGGTCAACAAATAATGGCGTATCGCTCTGGTGAACTGGCCAGAGTAAGCTTGTAGATGCGACTGTGGTAAAACGAGGAGCAAGTGGCAGGAGTAACTATGACTCTCTTAAGGTAGCCAAATGCCTCGTCAACAGGCGAATTCCAACGGCAAACTCGAGGAGCTCCCGGAAGGAGTACTGTGAAAGTCTTAAGATCAACAAATAATGGCGTATCGCTTCTGGTGAACTAGCCAGAGTAAGCTTGTAGATGCGACTGTGGTAAAACGAGGAGCAAGTGGCAGGAGTAACTATGACTCTCTTAAGGTAGCCAAATGCCTCGTCAACAGGCGAATTCCAACGGCAAACTCGAGGAGCTCCCAGCAGGAGTACTGTGAAAGTCTTAAGGTCAACAAATAATGGCGTATCGCTTCTGGTGAACTAGACAGAGTAAGCTTGTAGATGTGACTGTGGTAAAATGGGGAGCAAGTGGCAGGAGTAACTATGACTCTCTTAAGGTAGCCAAATGCCTCGTCAACAGGAGAATTCCAACGGCAAACTCGAGGAGCTCCCGGCAGGAGTACTGTGAAAGTCTTAAGATCAACAAATAATGGCGTATCGCTTCTGGTGAACTGGCCAGAGTAAGCCTTTAGATGCGACTGTGGTAAAACGAGGAGCAAGTGGCAGGAGTAACTATGACTCTCTTAAGGTAGCCAAATGCCTCGTCAACAGGCGAATTCCAACGGCAAACTCGAGGAGCTCCCGGCAGGAGTACTGTGAAAGTCTTAAGATCAACAAATAATGGCGTATCGCTTCTGGTGAACTAGCCAGAGTAAGCTTGTAGATGCGACTGTGGTAAAACGAGGAGCAAGTGGCAGGAGTAACTATGACTCTCTTAAGGTAGCCAAATGCCTCGTCAACAGGAGAATTCCAACGGCAAACTCGAGGAGCTCCCGGCAGGAGTACTGTGAAAGTCTTAAGGACAACAAATAATGGCGTATCGCTTCTGGTGAACTGGCCAGAGTAAGCTTGTAGATGCGACTGTGGTAAAACGAGGAGCAAGTGGCAGGAGTAACTATGACTCTCTTAAGGTAGCCAAATGCCTCGTCAACAGGCGAATTCCAACGGCAAACTCGAGGAGCTCCCAGCAGGAGTACTGTGAAAGTCTTAAGGTCAACAAATAATGGCGTATCGCTTCTGGTGAACTAGCCAGAGTAAGCTTGTAGATGTGACTGTGGTAAAATGGGGAGCAAGTGGCAGGAGTAACTATGACTCTCTTAGGGTTGCCAAATAACTCGTCAAAAGGCGAATTACATCGGCAAACCCGAGGAGCTCCCGGAAGGAGTACTGTGAAAGTCTTAAGATCAACAAATAATGGCGTATCGCTTCTGGTGAACTAGCCAGAGTAAGCTTGTAGATGTGACTGTGGTAAAATGGGGAGCAAGTGGCAGGAGTAACTATGACTCTCTTAGGGTTGCCAAATGACTCGTCAAAAGGCGAATTACATCGGCAAACCCGAGGAGCTCCCGGAAGGAGTACTGTGAAAGTCTTAAGGTCAACAAATAATGGCGTATCGCTCTGGTGAACTGGCCAGAGTAAGCTTGTAGATGCGACTGTGGTAAAACGAGGAGCAAGTGGCAGGAGTAACTATGACTCTCTTAAGGTAGCCAAATGCCTCGTCAACAGGAGAATTCCAACGGCAAACTCGAGGAGCTCCCGGCAGGAGTACTGTGAAAGTCTTAAGGTCAACAAATAATGGCGTATCGCTTCTGGTGAACTGGCCAGAGTAAGCTTGTAGATGCGACTGTGGTAAAATGGGGAGCAAGTGGCAGGAGTAACTATGACTCTCTTAGGGTTGCCAAATAACTCGTCAAAAGGCGAATTACATCGGCAAACCCGAGGAGCTCCCGGAAGGACTACTGTGAAAGTCTTAAGATCAACAAATAATGGCGTATCGCTTCTGGTGAACTAGCCAGAGTAAGCTTGTAGATGCGACTGTGGTAAAACGAGGAGCAAGTGGCAGGAGTAACTATGACTCTCTTAAGGTAGCCAAATGCCTCGTCAACAGGCGAATTCCAACGGCAAACTCGAGGAGCTCCCAGCAGGAGTACTGTGAAAGTCTTAAGGTCAACAAATAATGGCGCATCGCTTCTGGTGAACTAGCCAGAGTAAGCTTGTAGATGTGACTGTGGTAAAATGGGGAGCAAGTGGCAGGAGTAACTATGACTCTCTTAAGGTAGCCAAATGCCTCGTCAACAGGAGAATTCCAACGGCAAACTCGAGGAGCTCCCGGCAGGAGTACTGTGAAAGTCTTAAGATCAACAAATAATGGCGTATCGCTTCTGGTGAACTGGCCAGAGTAAGCTTGTAGATGCGACTGTGGTAAAACGAGGAGCAAGTGGCAGGAGTAACTATGACTCTCTTAAGGTAGCCAAATGCCTCGTCAACAGGCGAATTCCAACGGCAAACTCGAGGAGCTCCCAGCAGGAGTACTGTGAAAATCTTAAGGTCAACAAATAATGGCGTATCGCTCTGGTGAACTAGCCAGAGTAAGCGTGTAGACGTGACTGTGGTAAAATGGGGAGCAAGTGGCAGGAGTAACTATGACTCTCTTAGGGTTGCCAAATAACTCGTCAAAAGGCGAATTACATCGGCAAACCCGAGGAGCTCCCGGAAGGAGTACTGTGAAAGTCTTAAGATCAACAAATAATGGCGTATCGCTTCTGGTGAACTAGCCAGAGTAAGCTTGTAGATGTGACTGTGGTAAAATGGGGAGCAAGTGGCAGGAGTAACTATGACTCTCTTAGGGTTGCCAAATAACTCGTCAAAAGGCGAATTTCATCGGCAAACCCGAGGAGCTCCCGGAAGGACTACTGTGAAAGTCTTAAGATCAACAAATAATGGCGTATCGCTTCTGGTGAACTAGCCAGAGTAAGCTTGTAGATGCGACTGTGGTAAAACGAGGAGCAAGTGGCAGGAGTAACTATGACTCTCTTAAGGTAGCCAAATGCCTCGTCAACAGGCGAATTCCAACGGCAAACTCGAGGAGCTCCCAGCAGGAGTACTGTGAAAGTCTTAAGGTCAACAAATAATGGCGTATCGCTTCTGGTGAACTGGCCAGAGTAAGCTTGTAGATGCGACTGTGGTAAAACGAGGAGCAAGTGGCAGGAGTAACTATGACTCTCTTAAGGTAGCCAAATGCCTCGTCAACAGGAGAATTCCAACGGCAAACTCGAGGAGCTCCCGGCAGGAGTACTGTGAAAGTCTTAAGATCAACAAATAATGGCGTATCGCTTCTGGTGAACTGGCCAGAGTAAGCCTTTAGATGCGACTGTGGTAAAACGAGGAGCAAGTGGCAGGAGTAACTATGACTCTCTTAAGGTAGCCAAATGCCTCGTCAACAGGCGAATTCCAACGGCAAACTCGAGGAGCTCCCGGCAGGAGTACTGTGAAAGTCTTAAGATCAACAAATAATGGCGTATCGCTTCTGGTGAACTAGCCAGAGTAAGCTTGTAGATGCGACTGTGGTAAAACGAGGAGCAAGTGGCAGGAGTAACTATGACTCTCTTAAGGTAGCCAAATGCCTCGTCAACAGGAGAATTCCAACGGCAAACTCGAGGAGCTCCCGGCAGGAGTACTGTGAAAGTCTTAAGGTCAACAAATAATGGCGTATCGCTTCTGGTGAACTAGACAGAGTAAGCTTGTAGATGTGACTGTGGTAAAATGGGGAGCAAGTGGCAGGAGTAACTATGACTCTCTTAAGGTAGCCAAATGCCTCGTCAACAGGAGAATTCCAACGGCAAACTCGAGGAGCTCCCGGCAGGAGTACTGTGAAAGTCTTAAGATCAACAAATAATGGCGTATCGCTTCTGGTGAACTGGCCAGAGTAAGCCTTTAGATGCGACTGTGGTAAAACGAGGAGCAAGTGGCAGGAGTAACTATGACTCTCTTAAGGTAGCCAAATGCCTCGTCAACAGGCGAATTCCAACGGCAAACTCGAGGAGCTCCCGGCAGGAGTACTGTGAAAGTCTTAAGATCAACAAATAATGGCGTATCGCTTCTGGTGAACTAGCCAGAGTAAGCTTGTAGATGCGACTGTGGTAAAACGAGGAGCAAGTGGCAGGAGTAACTATGACTCTCTTAAGGTAGCCAAATGCCTCGTCAACAGGAGAATTCCAACGGCAAACTCGAGGAGCTCCCGGCAGGAGTACTGTGAAAGTCTTAAGGACAACAAATAATGGCGTATCGCTTCTGGTGAACTGGCCAGAGTAAGCTTGTAGATGCGACTGTGGTAAAACGAGGAGCAAGTGGCAGGAGTAACTATGACTCTCTTAAGGTAGCCAAATGCCTCGTCAACAGGCGAATTCCAACGGCAAACTCGAGGAGCTCCCAGCAGGAGTACTGTGAAAGTCTTAAGGTCAACAAATAATGGCGTATCGCTTCTGGTGAACTAGCCAGAGTAAGCTTGTAGATGTGACTGTGGTAAAATGGGGAGCAAGTGGCAGGAGTAACTATGACTCTCTTAGGGTTGCCAAATAACTCGTCAAAAGGCGAATTACATCGGCAAACCCGAGGAGCTCCCGGAAGGAGTACTGTGAAAGTCTTAAGATCAACAAATAATGGCGTATCGCTTCTGGTGAACTAGCCAGAGTAAGCTTGTAGATGTGACTGTGGTAAAATGGGGAGCAAGTGGCAGGAGTAACTATGACTCTCTTAGGGTTGCCAAATGACTCGTCAAAAGGCGAATTACATCGGCAAACCCGAGGAGCTCCCGGAAGGAGTACTGTGAAAGTCTTAAGGTCAACAAATAATGGCGTATCGCTCTGGTGAACTGGCCAGAGTAAGCTTGTAGATGCGACTGTGGTAAAACGAGGAGCAAGTGGCAGGAGTAACTATGACTCTCTTAAGGTAGCCAAATGCCTCGTCAACAGGAGAATTCCAACGGCAAACTCGAGGAGCTCCCGGCAGGAGTACTGTGAAAGTCTTAAGGTCAACAAATAATGGCGTATCGCTTCTGGTGAACTGGCCAGAGTAAGCTTGTAGATGCGACTGTGGTAAAATGGGGAGCAAGTGGCAGGAGTAACTATGACTCTCTTAGGGTTGCCAAATAACTCGTCAAAAGGCGAATTACATCGGCAAACCCGAGGAGCTCCCGGAAGGACTACTGTGAAAGTCTTAAGATCAACAAATAATGGCGTATCGCTTCTGGTGAACTAGCCAGAGTAAGCTTGTAGATGCGACTGTGGTAAAACGAGGAGCAAGTGGCAGGAGTAACTATGACTCTCTTAAGGTAGCCAAATGCCTCGTCAACAGGCGAATTCCAACGGCAAACTCGAGGAGCTCCCAGCAGGAGTACTGTGAAAGTCTTAAGGTCAACAAATAATGGCGCATCGCTTCTGGTGAACTAGCCAGAGTAAGCTTGTAGATGTGACTGTGGTAAAATGGGGAGCAAGTGGCAGGAGTAACTATGACTCTCTTAAGGTAGCCAAATGCCTCGTCAACAGGAGAATTCCAACGGCAAACTCGAGGAGCTCCCGGCAGGAGTACTGTGAAAGTCTTAAGATCAACAAATAATGGCGTATCGCTTCTGGTGAACTGGCCAGAGTAAGCTTGTAGATGCGACTGTGGTAAAACGAGGAGCAAGTGGCAGGAGTAACTATGACTCTCTTAAGGTAGCCAAATGCCTCGTCAACAGGCGAATTCCAACGGCAAACTCGAGGAGCTCCCAGCAGGAGTACTGTGAAAATCTTAAGGTCAACAAATAATGGCGTATCGCTCTGGTGAACTAGCCAGAGTAAGCGTGTAGACGTGACTGTGGTAAAATGGGGAGCAAGTGGCAGGAGTAACTATGACTCTCTTAGGGTTGCCAAATAACTCGTCAAAAGGCGAATTACATCGGCAAACCCGAGGAGCTCCCGGAAGGAGTACTGTGAAAGTCTTAAGATCAACAAATAATGGCGTATCGCTTCTGGTGAACTAGCCAGAGTAAGCTTGTAGATGTGACTGTGGTAAAATGGGGAGCAAGTGGCAGGAGTAACTATGACTCTCTTAGGGTTGCCAAATAACTCGTCAAAAGGCGAATTACATCGGCAAACCCGAGGAGCTCCCGGAAGGACTACTGTGAAAGTCTTAAGATCAACAAATAATGGCGTATCGCTTCTGGTGAACTAGCCAGAGTAAGCTTGTAGATGCGACTGTGGTAAAACGAGGAGCAAGTGGCAGGAGTAACTATGACTCTCTTAAGGTAGCCAAATGCCTCGTCAACAGGCGAATTCCAACGGCAAACTCGAGGAGCTCCCAGCAGGAGTACTGTGAAAGTCTTAAGGTCAACAAATAATGGCGTATCGCTTCTGGTGAACTGGCCAGAGTAAGCTTGTAGATGTGACTGTGGTAAAATGGGGAGCAAGTGGCAGGAGTAACTATGACTCTCTTAAGGTAGCCAAATGCCTCGTCAACAGGAGAATTCCAACGGCAAACTCGAGGAGCTCCCGGCAGGAGTACTGTGAAAGTCTTAAGATCAACAAATAATGGCGTATCGCTTCTGGTGAACTGGCCAGAGTAAGCTTGTAGATGCGACTGTGGTAAAACGAGGAGCAAGTGGCAGGAGTAACTATGACTCTCTTAAGGTAGCCAAATGCCTCGTCAACAGGCGAATTCCAACGGCAAACTCGAGGAGCTCCCAGCAGGAGTACTGTGAAAATCTTAAGGTCAACAAATAATGGCGTATCGCTCTGGTGAACTAGCCAGAGTAAGCGTGTAGACGTGACTGTGGTAAAATGGGGAGCAAGTGGCAGGAGTAACTATGACTCTCTTAGGATTGCCAAATAACTCGTCAAAAGGCGAATTACATCGGCAAAACCGAGGAGCTCCCGGAAGGAGTACTGTGAAAGTCTTAAGATCAACAAATAATGGCGTATCGCTTCTGGTGAACTAGCCAGAGTAAGCTTGTAGATGTGACTGTGGTAAAATGGGGAGCAAGTGGCAGGAGTAACTATGACTCTCTTAGGGTTGCCAAATGACTCGTCAAAAGGCGAATTACATCGGCAAACCCGAGGAGCTCCCGGAAGGAGTACTGTGAAAGTCTTAAGGTCAACAAATAATGGCGTATCGCTCTGGTGAACTGGCCAGAGTAAGCTTGTAGATGCGACTGTGGTAAAACGAGGAGCAAGTGGCAGGAGTAACTATGACTCTCTTAAGGTAGCCAAATGCCTCGTCAACAGGCGAATTCCAACGGCAAACTCGAGGAGCTCCCGGAAGGAGTACTGTGAAAGTCTTAAGATCAACAAATAATGGCGTATCGCTTCTGGTGAACTAGCCAGAGTAAGCTTGTAGATGCGACTGTGGTAAAACGAGGAGCAAGTGGCAGGAGTAACTATGACTCTCTTAAGGTAGCCAAATGCCTCGTCAACAGGCGAATTCCAACGGCAAACTCGAGGAGCTCCCAGCAGGAGTACTGTGAAAGTCTTAAGGTCAACAAATAATGGCGTATCGCTTCTGGTGAACTAGCCAGAGTAAGCTTGTAGATGTGACTGTGGTAAAATGGGGAGCAAGTGGCAGGAGTAACTATGACTCTCTTAAGGTAGCCAAATGCCTCGTCAACAGGAGAATTCCAACGGCAAACTCGAGGAGCTCCCGGCAGGAGTACTGTGAAAGTCTTAAGATCAACAAATAATGGCGTATCGCTTCTGGTGAACTGGCCAGAGTAAGCTTGTAGATGCGACTGTGGTAAAACGAGGAGCAAGTGGCAGGAGTAACTATGACTCTCTTAAGGTAGCCAAATGCCTCGTCAACAGGCGAATTCCAACGGCAAACTCGAGGAGCTCCCGGCAGGAGTACTGTGAAAGTCTTAAGATCAACAAATAATGGCGTATCGCTTCTGGTGAACTAGCCAGAGTAAGCTTGTAGCTGCGACTGTGGTAAAACGAGGAGCAAGTGGCAGGAGTAACTATGACTCTCTTAAGGTAGCCAAATGCCTCGTCAACAGGAGAATTCCAACGGCAAACTCGAGGAGCTCCCGGCAGGAGTACTGTGAAAGTCTTAAGGACAACAAATAATGGCGTATCGCTTCTGGTGAACTGGCCAGAGTAAGCTTGTAGATGCGACTGTGGTAAAACGAGGAGCAAGTGGCAGGAGTAACTATGACTCTCTTAAGGTCTCTACACCAGTACTTGTAATATATATGTGTTATTTAAGTTTTTGAATAAAGACGGCTAGCAATAGCCAAATGCCTCGTCAACAGGCGAATTCCAACGGCAAACTCGAGGAGCTCCCGGCAGGAGTACTGTGAAAGTCTTAAGATCAACAAATAATGGCGTATCGCTTCTGGTGAACTAGCCAGAGTAAGCTTGTAGATGCGACTGTGGTAAAACGAGGAGCAAGTGGCAGGAGTAACTATGACTCTCTTAAGGTAGCCAAATGCCTCGTCAACAGGAGAATTCCAACGGCAAACTCGAGGAGCTCCCGGCAGGAGTACTGTGAAAGTCTTAAGATCAACAAATAATGGCGTATCGCTTCTGGTGAACTGGCCAGAGTAAGCTTGTAGATGCGACTGTGGTAAAACGAGGAGCAAGTGGCAGGAGTAACTATGACTCTCTTAAGGTAGCCAAATGCCTCGTCAACAGGCGAATTCCAACGGCAAACTCGAGGAGCTCCCGGCAGGAGTACTGTGAAAGTCTTAAGATCAACAAATAATGGCGTATCGCTTCTGGTGAACTAGCCAGAGTAAGCTTGTAGATGCGACTGTGGTAAAACGAGGAGCAAGTGGCAGGAGTAACTATGACTCTCTTAAGGTAGCCAAATGCCTCGTCAACAGGAGAATTCCAACGGCAAACTCGAGGAGCTCCCGGCAGGAGTACTGTGAAAGTCTTAAGGACAACAAATAATGGCGTATCGCTTCTGGTGAACTGGCCAGAGTAAGCTTGTAGATGCGACTGTGGTAAAACGAGGAGCAAGTGGCAGGAGTAACTATGACTCTCTTAAGGTAGCCAAATGCCTCGTCAACAGGCGAATTCCAACGGCAAACTCGAGGAGCTCCCAGCAGGAGTACTGTGAAAATCTTAAGGTCAACAAATAATGGCGTATCGCTCTGGTGAACTAGCCAGAGTAAGCGTGTAGACGTGACTGTGGTAAAATGGGGAGCAAGTGGCAGGAGTAACTATGACTCTCTTAGGGTTGCCAAATAACTCGTCAAAAGGAGAATTACATCGGCAAACCCGAGGAGCTCCCGGAAGGAGTACTGTGAAAGTCTTAAGGTCAACAAATAATGGCGTATCGCTCTGGTGAACTGGCCAGAGTAAGCTTGTAGATGCGACTGTGGTAAAACGAGGAGCAAGTGGCAGGAGTAACTATGACTCTCTTAAGGTAGCCAAATGCCTCGTCAACAGGCGAATTCCAACGGCAAACTCGAGGAGCTCCCGGAAGGAGTACTGTGAAAGTCTTAAGATCAACAAATAATGGCGTATCGCTTCTGGTGAACTAGCCAGAGTAAGCTTGTAGATGCGACTGTGGTAAAACGAGGAGCAAGTGGCAGGAGTAACTATGACTCTCTTAAGGTAGCCAAATGCCTCGTCAACAGGCGAATTCCAACGGCAAACTCGAGGAGCTCCCGGCAGGAGTACTGTGAAAGTCTTAAGATCAACAAATAATGGCGTATCGCTTCTGGTGAACTAGCCAGAGTAAGCTTGTAGATGCGACTGTGGTAAAACGAGGAGCAAGTGGCAGGAGTAACTATGACTCTCTTAAGGTAGCCAAATGCCTCGTCAACAGGAGAATTCCAACGGCAAACTCGAGGAGCTCCCGGCAGGAGTACTGTGAAAGTCTTAAGATCAACAAATAATGGCGTATCGCTTCTGGTGAACTGGCCAGAGTAAGCTTGTAGATGCGACTGTGGTAAAACGAGGAGCAAGTGGCAGGAGTAACTATGACTCTCTTAAGGTAGCCAAATGCCTCGTCAACAGGCGAATTCCAACGGCAAACTCGAGGAGCTCCCGGCAGGAGTACTGTGAAAGTCTTAAGATCAACAAATAATGGCGTATCGCTTCTGGTGAACTAGCCAGAGTAAGCTTGTAGATGCGACTGTGGTAAAACGAGGAGCAAGTGGCAGGAGTAACTATGACTCTCTTAAGGTAGCCAAATGCCTCGTCAACAGGAGAATTCCAACGGCAAACTCGAGGAGCTCCCGGCAGGAGTACTGTGAAAGTCTTAAGGACAACAAATAATGGCGTATCGCTTCTGGTGAACTGGCCAGAGTAAGCTTGTAGATGCGACTGTGGTAAAACGAGGAGCAAGTGGCAGGAGTAACTATGACTCTCTTAAGGTAGCCAAATGCCTCGTCAACAGGCGAATTCCAACGGCAAACTCGAGGAGCTCCCAGCAGGAGTACTGTGAAAATCTTAAGGTCAACAAATAATGGCGTATCGCTCTGGTGAACTAGCCAGAGTAAGCGTGTAGACGTGACTGTGGTAAAATGGGGAGCAAGTGGCAGGAGTAACTATGACTCTCTTAGGGTTGCCAAATAACTCGTCAAAAGGAGAATTACATCGGCAAAACCGAGGAGCTCCCGGAAGGAGTACTGTGAAAGTCTTAAGATCAACAAATAATGGCGTATCGCTTCTGGTGAACTAGCCAGAGTAAGCTTGTAGATGTGACTGTGGTAAAATGGGGAGCAAGTGGCAGGAGTAACTATGACTCTCTTAGGGTTGCCAAATGACTCGTCAAAAGGCGAATTACATCGGCAAACCCGAGGAGCTCCCGGAAGGAGTACTGTGAAAGTCTTAAGGTCAACAAATAATGGCGTATCGCTCTGGTGAACTGGCCAGAGTAAGCTTGTAGATGCGACTGTGGTAAAACGAGGAGCAAGTGGCAGGAGTAACTATGACTCTCTTAAGGTAGCCAAATGCCTCGTCAACAGGCGAATTCCAACGGCAAACTCGAGGAGCTCCCGGAAGGAGTACTGTGAAAGTCTTAAGATCAACAAATAATGGCGTATCGCTTCTGGTGAACTAGCCAGAGTAAGCTTGTAGATGCGACTGTGGTAAAACGAGGAGCAAGTGGCAGGAGTAACTATGACTCTCTTAAGGTAGCCAAATGCCTCGTCAACAGGCGAATTCCAACGGCAAACTCGAGGAGCTCCCAGCAGGAGTACTGTGAAAGTCTTAAGGTCAACAAATAATGGCGTATCGCTTCTGGTGAACTAGCCAGAGTAAGCTTGTAGATGTGACTGTGGTAAAATGGGGAGCAAGTGGCAGGAGTAACTATGACTCTCTTAAGGTAGCCAAGTGGCGGCGGTGTGGCTGCATCCGGACTCGGCTTTTCGAAGCGCGGTCTTGATGTAGTCGTGCTGCTGCTGCGAGGTGCCTTCCTTGGGCTGTAGTTACAGGGAGAGTGATGCGCAATACATGGGCCTAGCCCTCATAGCCTCTCCTCTCCTGCGGTCTTCTCCCCTTCACGTGGGCCCGCTGATTTCGCAGAGTAGAAGACCGCACCAGGGGCTTGGGGGGGTTACCAGCCCCCCCTCGCATTATCCCTTACAGTTGGGGGCAGTTTGATAAGAAATGAGAATGGTGGCCCTTCCGCTGAAGGTGCCACCCCAACTTCCCCAGCACCTATCCGGCCAACCGGCCGTGACGAAGATTCGATAGCTTGTGTAGCCTCTTTTGCTTGCAGTGAGTGCCACCGCACATTTACCACCAAAACAGGTCTCGGGGTCCACCGGCGCCGCCAACACCTAGCGGCCGCCAACGCAGAGGTCATCACGGAGAGGCATCGCGCGAGGTGGACGGAGGAAGAAGTCCTTTCGCTCGCCAAAGCGGAGGCCGAACTGTTCCTTGAGAGGGACGCACGGTTCTTCTTTGTCAACCAAGAGCTGATTAGGATGTTCCCCGACCGAACGCTAGAAGCAATCAAGTGCCAACGACGGAAGGCTGCTCACAAGCAGCTTGTTCGCAACTTCATGGAGGCACTTGAGCTCGGTCGGGGGGAAGAGCCGGCGTCCCGCCGGGGAGCGGCGAGGCCGCTGCCTGACGCGGGCGATGCCGCTGCGCCGTCCAACGACGCAGCCGAGGACTTCGCGGCCGACACCACCGGGCCGCCAATGGAGGGGCCGACTGACGCCGCCATCTGGGAGCATCTGGCGGAGCTACCTGCTTCCGCCCAGCGTTTCTCTGCTCTGGACCGAGTCATTGGTCTGGGGCGGGGCACGCCACCCGATGTCATCCTGGGCATGCTCCCGGATGTCCTTGCGTCGGTCGGGTCCAGGGGGGAGAGATTGAACACCAGGACGCAGCGGCCGCGCCAACCATCCAAGCGGCCGCCTGCCGCTCCGCCGCTGCAGAAGCGCAAACGCCGCCGCTGGGAGTACGCGCGGACGCAGGATGCCTTCCGCAGGTCGCGTGCGCGTTGCGTGCGTGGTCTGTTGGATGGCACCTTGCTGCAGCCGCCACCTGACATCCCCGGTCTGCTGGACTTCTGGGCGGACCTCTTCACTAAGAAGCCCATTTCCACCGCGGGCTTCATCCGTGACCGCCTCCTCCCGCACTCGGAGCCTGTCGCTCTTGAGTGCCTTTGGGGGCCGGTCACACACGAGGAGGTCGCTGCTGCCTTGCCGCCCAGGGGATCGGCAGCCGGGCCGGACGGCCTTACCCCAGTGGAGCTGCGGCGCCTGCCGCACGAAGTCCTGGTGAAAATCATGAATCTCTTCCTCCTGGCCCGCGCCCTTCCCGAGCGTCTGCTTCGCGCGCGGACGTCACTCCTCCCCAAAACGGCTGCACCAACATCCCCCGCTGACTTTCGCCCCATCACCGTCTGCTCAGTCTTGGCGCGGGCCTTTCACAAGGTTCTCGCGTCACGCCTGATGCGTGCCTGTGCTGTGGACGAACGTCAGCGGGCATTCATCCCCCGGGATGGGATGTTGGAAAACACCTTCATCTTGGACACTGCTCTCACCGACGCGGTCCGCTCCTGTCGCTCTGTTTTCGTGGCCTCGATCGACGTCTCTAAAGCATTCGATTCGGTGGATCATGCTGCCCTTCGCCCCGTGCTGAGGGCGCATGGCCTGCCGGATTGCTTTATTGAGTACGTCGAGAGGTGCTACGGGGGCAGCGCGACGGTGATAGCGGGAGGCGCCGGCGTGGGAGTGTCTGTGCAGCCGTCAAGGGGCGTACGTCAGGGTGACCCCCTCTCCCCCCTCCTCTTCAATTTCGCGGTGGACTATGTCTTGAGTCAACTTCCCTCCCACATCGGAGCTCGGATTCTTGGCCGCAGAGTCAACGCTGCGGCCTTTGCAGATGACGTCTTACTGTTTGCATCGACCGCGAGGGGCTTGCAGTCCCTCATCGACGCAGCCGTCGCAGCCCTCGCCCATCTGGGGCTGCAGATCAACGCCCGGAAGTGTTTCACCCTCGCCTTGGTCGCGTCTGGACGCGACAAGAAGGTGAAGGTTGACGCAGACGTTACCTTCAAGGCAGGCAATACCACCGTGCCTGCCCTGCGTGTGGGTGAAACCTTCCGGTACCTGGGACTGCAATTCTCCACCGCGGGTCGCTGCGTTTTTAATCCACGACGCCACCTGGTGGAGCAGCTAGACGTCATCTCCCGAGCTCCGCTCAAGCCGCAACAGCGCCTCTACGCTCTCACCAATGTGCTTCTGCCTGGCCTGTACCATGGGCTGGCCCTCAGCCGCACCCGAGTGGGTGCCCTAAAGGCTGCCGACGTAACCATCAGGGCCGCCGTCAGGAGATGGTTCCGCCTTCCGGCGGACACTCCCCTGGGCTACTTCCATGCTCCTGTTGCCCAGGGGGGCCTCGGCATCCCATCATGCCGATGGATGGGGCCAACTCTTCGCCGGTCCCGTCTCCTGGCGCTTAAGAAGATAGGGCCAGCCTTCGACGGTGCAGGCCTGTGCGAGGTACAGCGTGAGATTGAGGTGCTGGAGCGGCACCTTACGTGGGAGGGCCACCTCCTCAAATCGTCGACGCAGGTTGGAGAGATGTGGGCCGCGCGCCTGCACGTTGCCATTGACGGTGCGGCGCTATCATCTTCTGCCGCCGTCAAGGGGCAACACCAATGGGTCGCCGACACCAGCCGCCTGCTATCTGGGCGTAACTACATCGACGCCCTCCGCGCCCGCATCAACGCCTTCCCTTCGAGGGCACGGCGCAGTCGGGGGCGGGAGGCGGACACCAGATGCCGCGCGGGCTGCCAAGCCGTGGAGACCGCCAACCACGTACTGCAGGCTTGCTTTAGGACGCACGGGTCCCGAGTTAAGCGGCATGACGCGATTGTACGTTATGTCGCTCGTGGACTCGTGCAGAGGGGCTTCAACGTCTCTGTGGAGCCCCACCTCCGTACACCTGAAGGACTACGCAAGCCTGACGTGGTGGCGGTCAAAGACGGCATCGCCCGCGTGATTGACGCCCAGGTAGTCGGAGATCATCTCCGGCTCGACTGGTGTCACGATCAGAAGGCGACCTACTACAACACGCCGTCCATCCGGCGTGCTATCTCCAACCTGCACCGAGACGTTGAGGAGGTTACTGTGTCCACCGCGACATTGAATTGGAGGGGTGTATGGTCTCCAGCGTCGGCGAGGGACCTGTCTACGCTTGGATTTCGACCCCGAGAACTGGCGGTATTGAGCACAAGAGTACTGCAAAGCTGCTGCACGAGCTATCGAATCTTTGAACATATGACGGCACCACGCCCGATGGAACGAGCCGGCGTCGGTTAGGTGCTGGTTATCTCTTCGCCTTGACTCCTGGGGCCTATCCACAGGAGGAATCACCGTCTTTGTTCTGTTTCTTATTCTTTCTATTTGTGTTTTCTTCTGTCATATATATGTTACATTATTTATTTATTTGGTGCGCCCTGTAAGTCCCCACCCCGGTGGAGGACATGGCGAGCTACACACCATCTTAGTTTTACACCAGTACTTGTAATATATATGTGTTATTCAATTTTTGAATAAAGACGGCTAGCAATAGCCAAATGCCTCGTCAACAGGAGAATTCCAACGGCAAACTCGAGGAGCTCCCGGCAGGAGTACTGTGAAAGTCTTAAGATCAACAAATAATGGCGTATCGCTTCTGGTGAACTGGCCAGAGTAAGCTTGTAGATGCGACTGTGGTAAAACGAGGAGCAAGTGGCAGGAGTAACTATGACTCTCTTAAGGTAGCCAAATGCCTCGTCAACAGGCGAATTCCAACGGCAAACTCGAGGAGCTCCCGGCAGGAGTACTGTGAAAGTCTTAAGATCAACAAATAATGGCGTATCGCTTCTGGTGAACTAGCCAGAGTAAGCTTGTAGCTGCGACTGTGGTAAAACGAGGAGCAAGTGGCAGGAGTAACTATGACTCTCTTAAGGTAGCCAAATGCCTCGTCAACAGGAGAATTCCAACGGCAAACTCGAGGAGCTCCCGGCAGGAGTACTGTGAAAGTCTTAAGGACAACAAATAATGGCGTATCGCTTCTGGTGAACTGGCCAGAGTAAGCTTGTAGATGCGACTGTGGTAAAACGAGGAGCAAGTGGCAGGAGTAACTATGACTCTCTTAAGGTCTCTACACCAGTACTTGTAATATATATGTGTTATTTAAGTTTTTGAATAAAGACGGCTAGCAATAGCCAAATGCCTCGTCAACAGGCGAATTCCAACGGCAAACTCGAGGAGCTCCCGGCAGGAGTACTGTGAAAGTCTTAAGATCAACAAATAATGGCGTATCGCTTCTGGTGAACTAGCCAGAGTAAGCTTGTAGATGCGACTGTGGTAAAATGGGGAGCAAGTGGCAGGAGTAACTATGACTCTCTTAGGGTTGCCAAATGACTCGTCAAAAGGCGAATTACATCGGCAAACCCGAGGAGCTCCCGGAAGGAGTACTGTGAAAGTCTTAAGGTCAACAAATAATGGCGTATCGCTCTGGTGAACTGGCCAGAGTAAGCTTGTAGATGCGACTGTGGTAAAACGAGGAGCAAGTGGCAGGAGTAACTATGACTCTCTTAAGGTAGCCAAATGCCTCGTCAACAGGCGAATTCCAACGGCAAACTCGAGGAGCTCCCGGAAGGAGTACTGTGAAAGTCTTAAGGTCAACAAATAATGGCGTATCGCTCTGGTGCACTGGCCAGAGTAAGCTTGTAGATGCGACTGTGGTAAAACGAGGAGCAAGTGGCAGGAGTAACTATGACTCTCTTAAGGTAGCCAAATGCCTCGTCAACAGGCGAATTCCAACGGCAAACTCGAGGAGCTCCCGGAAGGAGTACTGTGAAAGTCTTAAGATCAACAAATAATGGCGTATCGCTTCTGGTGAACTAGCCAGAGTAAGCTTGTAGATGCGACTGTGGTAAAACGAGGAGCAAGTGGCAGGAGTAACTATGACTCTCTTAAGGTAGCCAAATGCCTCGTCAACAGGCGAATTCCAACGGCAAACTCGAGGAGCTCCCAGCAGGAGTACTGTGAAAGTCTTAAGGTCAACAAATAATGGCGTATCGCTTCTGGTGAACTAGCCAGAGTAAGCTTGTAGATGTGACTGTGGTAAAATGGGGAGCAAGTGGCAGGAGTAACTATGACTCTCTTAAGGTAGCCAAATGCCTCGTCAACAGGAGAATTCCAACGGCAAACTCGAGGAGCTCCCGGCAGGAGTACTGTGAAAGTCTTAAGATCAACAAATAATGGCGTATCGCTTCTGGTGAACTGGCCAGAGTAAGCTTGTAGATGCGACTGTGGTAAAACGAGGAGCAAGTGGCAGGAGTAACTATGACTCTCTTAAGGTAGCCAAATGCCTCGTCAACAGGCGAATTCCAACGGCAAACTCGAGGAGCTCCCGGCAGGAGTACTGTGAAAGTCTTAAGATCAACAAATAATGGCGTATCGCTTCTGGTGAACTAGCCAGAGTAAGCTTGTAGATGCGACTGTGGTAAAACGAGGAGCAAGTGGCAGGAGTAACTATGACTCTCTTAAGGTAGCCAAATGCCTCGTCAACAGGAGAATTCCAACGGCAAACTCGAGGAGCTCCCGGCAGGAGTACTGTGAAAGTCTTAAGGACAACAAATAATGGCGTATCGCTTCTGGTGAACTGGCCAGAGTAAGCTTGTAGATGCGACTGTGGTAAAACGAGGAGCAAGTGGCAGGAGTAACTATGACTCTCTTAAGGTAGCCAAATGCCTCGTCAACAGGCGAATTCCAACGGCAAACTCGAGGAGCTCCCAGCAGGAGTACTGTGAAAATCTTAAGGTCAACAAATAATGGCGTATCGCTCTGGTGAACTAGCCAGAGTAAGCGTGTAGACGTGACTGTGGTAAAATGGGGAGCAAGTGGCAGGAGTAACTATGACTCTCTTAGGGTTGCCAAATAACTCGTCAAAAGGCGAATTACATCGGCAAAACCGAGGAGCTCCCGGAAGGAGTACTGTGAAAGTCTTAAGATCAACAAATAATGGCGTATCGCTTCTGGTGAACTAGCCAGAGTAAGCTTGTAGATGTGACTGTGGTAAAATGGGGAGCAAGTGGCAGGAGTAACTATGACTCTCTTAGGGTTGCCAAATGACTCGTCAAAAGGCGAATTACATCGGCAAACCCGAGGAGCTCCCGGAAGGAGTACTGTGAAAGTCTTAAGGTCAACAAATAATGGCGTATCGCTCTGGTGAACTGGCCAGAGTAAGCTTGTAGATGCGACTGTGGTAAAACGAGGAGCAAGTGGCAGGAGTAACTATGACTCTCTTAAGGTAGCCAAATGCCTCGTCAACAGGCGAATTCCAACGGCAAACTCGAGGAGCTCCCGGAAGGAGTACTGTGAAAGTCTTAAGATCAACAAATAATGGCGTATCGCTTCTGGTGAACTAGCCAGAGTAAGCTTGTAGATGCGACTGTGGTAAAACGAGGAGCAAGTGGCAGGAGTAACTATGACTCTCTTAAGGTAGCCAAATGCCTCGTCAACAGGCGAATTCCAACGGCAAACTCGAGGAGCTCCCAGCAGGAGTACTGTGAAAGTCTTAAGGTCAACAAATAATGGCGTATCGCTTCTGGTGAACTAGCCAGAGTAAGCTTGTAGATGTGACTGTGGTAAAATGGGGAGCAAGTGGCAGGAGTAACTATGACTCTCTTAAGGTAGCCAAATGCCTCGTCAACAGGAGAATTCCAACGGCAAACTCGAGGAGCTCCCGGCAGGAGTACTGTGAAAGTCTTAAGATCAACAAATAATGGCGTATCGCTTCTGGTGAACTGGCCAGAGTAAGCTTGTAGATGCGACTGTGGTAAAACGAGGAGCAAGTGGCAGGAGTAACTATGACTCTCTTAAGGTAGCCAAATGCCTCGTCAACAGGCGAATTCCAACGGCAAACTCGAGGAGCTCCCGGCAGGAGTACTGTGAAAGTCTTAAGATCAACAAATAATGGCGTATCGCTTCTGGTGAACTAGCCAGAGTAAGCTTGTAGCTGCGACTGTGGTAAAACGAGGAGCAAGTGGCAGGAGTAACTATGACTCTCTTAAGGTAGCCAAATGCCTCGTCAACAGGAGAATTCCAACGGCAAACTCGAGGAGCTCCCGGCAGGAGTACTGTGAAAGTCTTGAGGACAACAAATAATGGCGTATCGCTTCTGGTGAACTGGCCAGAGTAAGCTTGTAGATGCGACTGTGGTAAAACGAGGAGCAAGTGGCAGGAGTAACTATGACTCTCTTAAGGTCTCTACACCAGTACTTGTAATATATATGTGTTATTTAAGTTTTTGAATAAAGACGGCTAGCAATAGCCAAATGCCTCGTCAACAGGCGAATTCCAACGGCAAACTCGAGGAGCTCCCGGCAGGAGTACTGTGAAAGTCTTAAGATCAACAAATAATGGCGTATCGCTTCTGGTGAACTAGCCAGAGTAAGCTTGTAGATGCGACTGTGGTAAAATGGGGAGCAAGTGGCAGGAGTAACTATGACTCTCTTAGGGTTGCCAAATGACTCGTCAAAAGGCGAATTACATCGGCAAACCCGAGGAGCTCCCGGAAGGAGTACTGTGAAAGTCTTAAGGTCAACAAATAATGGCGTATCGCTCTGGTGAACTGGCCAGAGTAAGCTTGTAGATGCGACTGTGGTAAAACGAGGAGCAAGTGGCAGGAGTAACTATGACTCTCTTAAGGTAGCCAAATGCCTCGTCAACAGGCGAATTCCAACGGCAAACTCGAGGAGCTCCCGGAAGGAGTACTGTGAAAGTCTTAAGATCAACAAATAATGGCGTATCGCTTCTGGTGAACTAGCCAGAGTAAGCTTGTAGATGCGACTGTGGTAAAACGAGGAGCAAGTGGCAGGAGTAACTATGACTCTCTTAAGGTAGCCAAATGCCTCGTCAACAGGCGAATTCCAACGGCAAACTCGAGGAGCTCCCAGCAGGAGTACTGTGAAAGTCTTAAGGTCAACAAATAATGGCGTATCGCTTCTGGTGAACTAGCCAGAGTAAGCTTGTAGATGTGACTGTGGTAAAATGGGGAGCAAGTGGCAGGAGTAACTATGACTCTCTTAAGGTAGCCAAATGCCTCGTCAACAGGAGAATTCCAACGGCAAACTCGAGGAGCTCCCGGCAGGAGTACTGTGAAAGTCTTAAGGACAACAAATAATGGCGTATCGCTTCTGGTGAACTGGCCAGAGTAAGCTTGTAGATGCGACTGTGGTAAAACGAGGAGCAAGTGGCAGGAGTAACTATGACTCTCTTAAGGTAGCCAAATGCCTCGTCAACAGGCGAATTCCAACGGCAAACTCGAGGAGCTCCCGGCAGGAGTACTGTGAAAGTCTTAAGATCAACAAATAATGGCGTATCGCTTCTGGTGAACTAGCCAGAGTAAGCTTGTAGCTGCGACTGTGGTAAAACGAGGAGCAAGTGGCAGGAGTAACTATGACTCTCTTAAGGTAGCCAAATGCCTCGTCAACAGGAGAATTCCAACGGCAAACTCGAGGAGCTCCCGGCAGGAGTACTGTGAAAGTCTTAAGGACAACAAATAATGGCGTATCGCTTCTGGTGAACTGGCCAGAGTAAGCTTGTAGATGCGACTGTGGTAAAACGAGGAGCAAGTGGCAGGAGTAACTATGACTCTCTTAAGGTCTCTACACCAGTACTTGTAATATATATGTGTTATTTAAGTTTTTGAATAAAGACGGCTAGCAATAGCCAAATGCCTCGTCAACAGGCGAATTCCAACGGCAAACTCGAGGAGCTCCCGGCAGGAGTACTGTGAAAGTCTTAAGATCAACAAATAATGGCGTATCGCTTCTGGTGAACTAGCCAGAGTAAGCTTGTAGATGCGACTGTGGTAAAATGGGGAGCAAGTGGCAGGAGTAACTATGACTCTCTTAGGGTTGCCAAATGACTCGTCAAAAGGCGAATTACATCGGCAAACCCGAGGAGCTCCCGGAAGGAGTACTGTGAAAGTCTTAAGGTCAACAAATAATGGCGTATCGCTCTGGTGAACTGGCCAGAGTAAGCTTGTAGATGCGACTGTGGTAAAACGAGGAGCAAGTGGCAGGAGTAACTATGACTCTCTTAAGGTAGCCAAATGCCTCGTCAACAGGCGAATTCCAACGGCAAACTCGAGGAGCTCCCGGAAGGAGTACTGTGAAAGTCTTAAGATCAACAAATAATGGCGTATCGCTTCTGGTGAACTAGCCAGAGTAAGCTTGTAGATGCGACTGTGGTAAAACGAGGAGCAAGTGGCAGGAGTAACTATGACTCTCTTAAGGTAGCCAAATGCCTCGTCAACAGGCGAATTCCAACGGCAAACTCGAGGAGCTCCCAGCAGGAGTACTGTGAAAGTCTTAAGGTCAACAAATAATGGCGTATCGCTTCTGGTGAACTAGCCAGAGTAAGCTTGTAGATGTGACTGTGGTAAAATGGGGAGCAAGTGGCAGGAGTAACTATGACTCTCTTAAGGTAGCCAAATGCCTCGTCAACAGGAGAATTCCAACGGCAAACTCGAGGAGCTCCCGGCAGGAGTACTGTGAAAGTCTTAAGGACAACAAATAATGGCGTATCGCTTCTGGTGAACTGGCCAGAGTAAGCTTGTAGATGCGACTGTGGTAAAACGAGGAGCAAGTGGCAGGAGTAACTATGACTCTCTTAAGGTAGCCAAATGCCTCGTCAACAGGCGAATTCCAACGGCAAACTCGAGGAGCTCCCAGCAGGAGTACTGTGAAAGTCTTAAGGTCAACAAATAATGGCGTATCGCTCTGGTGAACTAGCCAGAGTAAGCGTGTAGACGTGACTGTGGTAAAATGGGGAGCAAGTGGCAGGAGTAACTATGACTCTCTTAGGGTTGCCAAATAACTCGTCAAAAGGCGAATTACATCGGCAAACCCGAGGAGCTCCCGGAAGGAGTACTGTGAAAGTCTTAAGATCAAGAAATAATGGCGTATCGCTTCTGGTGAACTAGCCAGAGTAAGCTTGTAGATGTGACTGTGGTAAAATGGGGAGCAAGTGGCAGGAGTAACTATGACTCTCTTAGGGTTGCCAAATGACTCGTCAAAAGGCGAATTACATCGGCAAACCCGAGGAGCTCCCGGAAGGAGTACTGTGAAAGTCTTAAGGTCAACAAATAATGGCGTATCGCTCTGGTGAACTGGCCAGAGTAAGCTTGTAGATGCGACTGTGGTAAAACGAGGAGCAAGTGGCAGGAGTAACTATGACTCTCTTAAGGTAGCCAAATGCCTCGTCAACAGGCGAATTCCAACGGCAAACTCGAGGAGCTCCCGGCAGGAGTACTGTGAAAGTCTTAAGGTCAACAAATAATGGCGTATCGCTTCTGGTGAACTGGCCAGAGTAAGCTTGTAGATGCGACTGTGGTAAAATGGGGAGCAAGTGGCAGGAGTAACTATGACTCTCTTAGGGTTGCCAAATAACTCGTCAAAAGGCGAATTACATCGGCAAACCCGAGGAGCTCCCGGAAGGAGTACTGTGAAAGTCTTAAGGTCAACAAATAATGGCGTATCGCTTCTGGTGAACTAGCCAGAGTAAGCTTGTAGATGTGACTGTGGTAAAATGGGGAGCAAGTGGCAGGAGTAACTATGACTCTCTTAGGGTTGCCAAATGACTCGTCAAAAGGCGAATTACATCGGCAAACTCGAGGAGCTCCCAGCAGGAGTACTGTGAAAATCTTAAGGTCAACAAATAATGGCGTATCGCTCTGGTGAACTAGCCAGAGTAAGCGTGTAGACGTGACTGTGGTAAAATGGGGAGCAAGTGGCAGGAGTAACTATGACTCTCTTAGGGTTGCCAAATAACTCGTCAAAAGGCGAATTACATCGGCAAACCCGAGGAGCTCCCGGAAGGAGTACTGTGAAAGTCTTAAGATCAACAAATAATGGCGTATCGCTTCTGGTGAACTAGCCAGAGTAAGCTTGTAGATGTGACTGTGGTAAAATGGGGAGCAAGTGGCAGGAGTAACTATGACTCTCTTAGGGTTGCCAAATGACTCGTCAAAAGGCGAATTACATCGGCAAACCCGAGGAGCTCCCGGAAGGAGTACTGTGAAAGTCTTAAGGTCAACAAATAATGGCGTATCGCTCTGGTGAACTGGCCAGAGTAAGCTTGTAGATGCGACTGTGGTAAAACGAGGAGCAAGTGGCAGGAGTAACTATGACTCTCTTAAGGTAGCCAAATGCCTCGTCAACAGGCGAATTCCAACGGCAAACTCGAGGAGCTCCCGGAAGGAGTACTGTGAAAGTCTTAAGATCAACAAATAATGGCGTATCGCTTCTGGTGAACTAGCCAGAGTAAGCTTGTAGATGCGACTGTGGTAAAACGAGGAGCAAGTGGCAGGAGTAACTATGACTCTCTTAAGGTAGCCAAATGCCTCGTCAACAGGCGAATTCCAACGGCAAACTCGAGGAGCTCCCAGCAGGAGTACTGTGAAAGTCTTAAGGTCAACAAATAATGGCGTATCGCTTCTGGTGAAGTAGCCAGAGTAAGCTTGTAGATGTGACTGTGGTAAAATGGGGAGCAAGTGGCAGGAGTAACTATGACTCTCTTAAGGTAGCCAAATGCCTCGTCAACAGGAGAATTCCAACGGCAAACTCGAGGAGCTCCCGGCAGGAGTACTGTGAAAGTCTTAAGATCAACAAATAATGGCGTATCGCTTCTGGTGAACTGGCCAGAGTAAGCTTGTAGATGCGACTGTGGTAAAACGAGGAGCAAGTGGCAGGAGTAACTATGACTCTCTTAAGGTAGCCAAATGCCTCGTCAACAGGCGAATTCCAACGGCAAACTCGAGGAGCTCCCGGCAGGAGTACTGTGAAAGTCTTAAGATCAACAAATAATGGCGTATCGCTTCTGGTGAACTAGCCAGAGTAAGCTTGTAGATGCGACTGTGGTAAAACGAGGAGCAAGTGGCAGGAGTAACTATGACTCTCTTAAGGTAGCCAAATGCCTCGTCAACAGGAGAATTCCAACGGCAAACTCGAGGAGCTCCCGGCAGGAGTACTGTGAAAGTGTTAAGGACAACAAATAATGGCGTATCGCTTCTGGTGAACTGGCCAGAGTAAGCTTGTAGATGCGACTGTGGTAAAACGAGGAGCAAGTGGCAGGAGTAACTATGACCCTCTTAAGGTCTCTACACCAGTACTTGTAATATATATGTGTTATTTAAGTTTTTGAATAAAGACGGCTAGCAATAGCCAAATGCCTCGTCAACAGGCGAATTCCAACGGCAAACTCGAGGAGCTCCCGGCAGGAGTACTGTGAAAGTCTTAAGATCAACAAATAATGGCGTATCGCTTCTGGTGAACTAGCCAGAGTAAGCTTGTAGATGCGACTGTGGTAAAATGGGGAGCAAGTGGCAGGAGTAACTATGACTCTCTTAGGGTTGCCAAATAACTCGTCAAAAGGCGAATTACATCGGCAAACCCGAGGAGCTCCCGGAAGGAGTACTGTGAAAGTCTTAAGATCAACAAATAATGGCGTATCGCTTCTGGTGAACTAGCCAGAGTAAGCTTGTAGATGCGACTGTGGTAAAACGAGGAGCAAGTGGCAGGAGTAACTATGACTCTCTTAAGGTAGCCAAATGCCTCGTCAACAGGCGAATTCCAACGGCAAACTCGAGGAGCTCCCAGCAGGAGTACTGTGAAAGTCTTAAGGTCAACAAATAATGGCGTATCGCTTCTGGTGAACTAGCCAGAGTAAGCTTGTAGATGCGACTGTGGTAAAACGAGGAGCAAGTGGCAGGAGTAACTATGACTCTCTTAAGGTAGCCAAATGCCTCGTCAACAGGCGAATTCCAACGGCAAACTCGAGGAGCTCCCAGCAGGAGTACTGTGAAAGTCTTAAGGTCAACAAATAATGGCGTATCGCTCTGGTGAACTAGCCAGAGTAAGCGTGTAGACGTGACTGTGGTAAAATGGGGAGCAAGTGGCAGGAGTAACTATGACTCTCTTAGGGTTGCCAAATAACTCGTCAAAAGGCGAATTACATCGGCAAACCCGAGGAGCTCCCGGAAGGAGTACTGTGAAAGTCTTAAGGTCAACAAATAATGGCGTATCGCTCTGGTGAACTGGCCAGAGTAAGCTTGTAGATGCGACTGTGGTAAAACGAGGAGCAAGTGGCAGGAGTAACTATGACTCTCTTAAGGTAGCCAAATGCCTCGTCAACAGGCGAATTCCAACGGCAAACTCGAGGAGCTCCCGGCAGGAGTACTGTGAAAGTCTTAAGGTCAACAAATAATGGCGTATCGCTTCTGGTGAACTGGCCAGAGTAAGCTTGTAGATGCGACTGTGGTAAAATGGGGAGCAAGTGGCAGGAGTAACTATGACTCTCTTAGGGTTGCCAAATAACTCGTCAAAAGGCGAATTACATCGGCAAACCCGAGGAGCTCCCGGAAGGAGTACTGTGAAAGTCTTAAGGTCAACAAATAATGGCGTATCGCTTCTGGTGAACTAGCCAGAGTAAGCTTGTAGATGCGACTGTGGTAAAACGAGGAGCAAGTGGCAGGAGTAACTATGACCCTCTTAAGGTAGCCAAATGCCTCGTCAACAGGGGAATTCCAACGGCAAACTCGAGGAGCTCCCAGCAGGAGTACTGTGAAAGTCTTAAGGTCAACAAATAATGGCGTATCGCTTCTGGTGAACTAGCCAGAGTAAGCTTGTAGATGTGACTGTGGTAAAATGGGGAGCAAGTGGCAGGAGTAACTATGACTCTCTTAAGGTAGCCAAATGCCTCGTCAACAGGAGAATTCCAACGGCAAACTCGAGGAGCTCCCGGCACGAGTACTGTGAAAGTCTTAAGGACAACAAATAATGGCGTATCGCCTCTGGTGAACTGGCCAGAGTAAGCTTGTAGATGCGACTGTGGTAAAACGAGGAGCAAGTGGCAGGAGTAACTATGACTCTCTTAGGGTAGCCAAATGCCTCGTCAACAGGCGAATTCCAACGGCAAACTCGAGGAGCTCCCAGCAGGAGTACTGTGAAAGTCTTAAGGTCAACAAATAATGGCGTATCGCTTCTGGTGAACTAGCCAGAGTAAGCTTGTAGATGTGACTGTGGTAAAATGGGGAGCAAGTGGCAGGAGTAACTATGACTCTCTTAGGGTTGCCAAATAACTCGTCAAAAGGCGAATTACATCGGCAAACCCGAGGAGCTCCCGGAAGGAGTACTGTGAAAGTCTTAAGATCAACAAATAATGGCGTATCGCTTCTGGTGAACTAGCCAGAGTAAGCTTGTAGATGTGACTGTGGTAAAATGGGGAGCAAGTGGCAGGAGTAACTATGACTCTCTTAGGGTTGCCAAATGACTCGTCAAAAGGCGAATTACATCGGCAAACCCGAGGAGCTCCCGGAAGGAGTACTGTGAAAGTCTTAAGGTCAACAAATAATGGCGTATCGCTCTGGTGAACTGGCCAGAGTAAGCTTGTAGATGCGACTGTGGTAAAACGAGGAGCAAGTGGCAGGAGTAACTATGACTCTCTTAAGGTAGCCAAATGCCTCGTCAACAGGCGAATTCCAACGGCAAACTCGAGGAGCTCCCGGAAGGAGTACTGTGAAAGTCTTAAGATCAACAAATAATGGCGTATCGCTTCTGGTGAACTAGCCAGAGTAAGCTTGTAGATGCGACTGTGGTAAAACGAGGAGCAAGTGGCAGGAGTAACTATGACTCTCTTAAGGTAGCCAAATGCCTCGTCAACAGGCGAATTCCAACGGCAAACTCGAGGAGCTCCCAGCAGGAGTACTGTGAAAGTCTTAAGGTCAACAAATAATGGCGTATCGCTTCTGGTGACGTAGCCAGAGTAAGCTTGTAGATGTGACTGTGGTAAAATGGGGAGCAAGTGGCAGGAGTAACTATGACTCTCTTAAGGTAGCCAAATGCCTCGTCAACAGGAGAATTCCAACGGCAAACTCGAGGAGCTCCCGGCAGGAGTACTGTGAAAGTCTTAAGGTCAACAAATAATGGCGTATCGCTTCTGGTGAACTAGCCAGAGTAAGCTTGTAGATGTGACTGTGGTAAAATGGGGAGCAAGTGGCAGGAGTAACTATGACTCTCTTAGGGTTGCCAAATAACTCGTCAAAAGGCGAATTACATCGGCAAACCCGAGGAGCTCCCGGAAGGAGTACTGTGAAAGTCTTAAGATCAACAAATAATGGCGTATCGCTTCTGGTGAACTAACCAGAGTAAGCTTGTAGATGTGACTGTGGTAAAATGGGGAGCAAGTGGCAGGAGTAACTATGACTCTCTTAGGGTTGCCAAATGACTCGTCAAAAGGCGAATTACATCGGCAAACCCGAGGAGCTCCCGGAAGGAGTACTGTGAAAGTCTTAAGGTCAACAAATAATGGCGTATCGCTCTGGTGAACTGGCCAGAGTAAGCTTGTAGATGCGACTGTGGTAAAACGAGGAGCAAGTGGCAGGAGTAACTATGACTCTCTTAAGGTAGCCAAATGCCTCGTCAACAGGCGAATTCCAACGGCAAACTCGAGGAGCTCCCGGAAGGAGTACTGTGAAAGTCTTAAGATCAACAAATAATGGCGTATCGCTTCTGGTGAACTAGCCAGAGTAAGCTTGTAGATGCGACTGTGGTAAAACGAGGAGCAAGTGGCTGGAGTAACTATGACTCTCTTAAGGTAGCCAAATGCCTCGTCAACAGGCGAATTCCAACGGCAAACTCGAGGAGCTCCCAGCAGGAGTACTGTGAAAGTCTTAAGGTCAACAAATAATGGCGTATCGCTTCTGGTGAAGTAGCCAGAGTAAGCTTGTAGATGTGACTGTGGTAAAATGGGGAGCAAGTGGCAGGAGTAACTATGACTCTCTTAAGGTAGCCAAATGCCTCGTCAACAGGAGAATTCCAACGGCAAACTCGAGGAGCTCCCGGCAGGAGTACTGTGAAAGTCTTAAGATCAACAAATAATGGCGTATCGCTTCTGGTGAACTGGCCAGAGTAAGCTTGTAGATGCGACTGTGGTAAAACGAGGAGCAAGTGGCAGGAGTAACTATGACTCTCTTAAGGTAGCCAAATGCCTCGTCAACAGGCGAATTCCAACGGCAAACTCGAGGAGCTCCCGGCAGGAGTACTGTGAAAGTCTTAAGATCAACAAATAATGGCGTATCGCTTCTGGTGAACTAGCCAGAGTAAGCTTGTAGATGCGACTGTGGTAAAACGAGGAGCAAGTGGCAGGAGTAACTATGACTCTCTTAAGGTAGCCAAATGCCTCGTCAACAGGAGAATTCCAACGGCAAACTCGAGGAGCTCCCGGCAGGAGTACTGTGAAAGTCTTAAGGACAACAAATAATGGCGTATCGCTTCTGGTGAACTGGCCAGAGTAAGCTTGTAGATGCGACTGTGGTAAAACGAGGAGCAAGTGGCAGGAGTAACTATGACTCTCTTAAGGTCTCTACACCAGTACTTGTAATATATATGTGTTATTTAAGTTTTTGAATAAAGACGGCTAGCAATAGCCAAATGCCTCGTCAACAGGCGAATTCCAACGGCAAACTCGAGGAGCTCCCGGCAGGAGTACTGTGAAAGTCTTAAGATCAACAAATAATGGCGTATCGCCTCTGGTGAACTAGCCAGAGTAAGCTTGTAGATGCGACTGTGGTAAAATGGGGAGCAAGTGGCAGGAGTAACTATGACTCTCTTAGGGTTGCCAAATAACTCGTCAAAAGGCGAATTACATCGGCAAACCCGAGGAGCTCCCGGAAGGAGTACTGTGAAAGTCTTAAGATCAACAAATAATGGCGTATCGCTTCTGGTGAACTAGCCAGAGTAAGCTTGTAGATGCGACTGTGGTAAAACGAGGAGCAAGTGGCAGGAGTAACTATGACTCTCTTAAGGTAGCCAAATGCCTCGTCAACAGGCGAATTCCAACGGCAAACTCGAGGAGCTCCCAGCAGGAGTACTGTGAAAGTCTTAAGGTCAACAAATAATGGCGTATCGCTTCTGGTGAACTAGCCAGAGTAAGCTTGTAGATGCGACTGTGGTAAAACGAGGAGCAAGTGGCAGGAGTAACTATGACTCTCTTAAGGTAGCCAAATGCCTCGTCAACAGGCGAATTCCAACGGCAAACTCGAGGAGCTCCCAGCAGGAGTACTGTGAAAGTCTTAAGGTCAACAAATAATGGCGTATCGCTCTGGTGAACTAGCCAGAGTAAGCGTGTAGACGTGACTGTAGTAAAATGGGGAGCAAGTGGCAGGAGTAACTATGACTCTCTTAGGGTTGCCAAATAACTCGTCAAAAGGCGAATTACATCGGCAAACCCGAGGAGCTCCCGGAAGGAGTACTGTGAAAGTCTTAAGATCAACAAATAATGGCGTATCGCTTCTGGTGAACTAGCCAGAGTAAGCTTGTAGATGCGACTGTGGTAAAACGAGGAGCAAGTGGCAGGAGTAACTATGACTCTCTTAAGGTAGCCAAATGCCTCGTCAACAGGCGAATTCCAACGGCAAACTCGAGGAGCTCCCAGCAGGAGTACTGTGAAAGTCTTAAGGTCAACAAATAATGGCGTATCGCTTCTGGTGAACTGGCCAGAGTAAGCTTGTAGATGCGACTGTGGTAAAATGGGGAGCAAGTGGCAGGAGTAACTATGACTCTCTTAGGGTTGCCAAATAACTCGTCAAAAGGCGAATTACATCGGCAAACCCGAGGAGCTCCCGGAAGGAGTACTGTGAAAGTCATAAGATCAACAAATAATGGCGTATCGCTTCTGGTGAACTAGCCAGAGTAAGCTTGTAGATGCAACTGTGGTAAAACGAGGAGCAAGTGGCAGGAGTAACTATGACTCTCTTAAGGTAGCCAAATGCCTCGTCAACAGGCGAATTCCAACGGCAAACTCGAGGAGCTCCCGGCAGGAGTACTGTGAAAGTCTTAAGATCAACAAATAATGGCGTATCGCTTCTGGTGAACTAGCCAGAGTAAGCTTGTAGATGTGACTGTGGTAAAATGGGGAGCAAGTGGCAGGAGTAACTATGACTCTCTTAAGGTAGCCAAATGCCTCGTCAACAGGCGAATTCCAACGGCAAACTCGAGGAGCTCCCAGCAGGAGTACTGTGAAAGTCTTAAGGTCAACAAATAATGGCGTATCGCTTCTGGTGAACTAGCCAGAGTAAGCTTGTAGATGTGACTGTGGTAAAATGGGGAGCAAGTGGCAGGAGTAACTATGACTCTCTTAGGGTTGCCAAATAACTCGTCAAAAGGCGAATTACATCGGCAAACCCGAGGAGCTCCCGGAAGGAGTACTGTGAAAGTCTTAAGATCAACAAATAATGGCGTATCGCTTCTGGTGAACTAGCCAGAGTAAGCTTGTAGATGCGACTGTGGTAAAACGAGGAGCAAGTGGCAGGAGTAACTATGACTCTCTTAAGGTAGCCAAATACCTCGTCAACAGGCGAATTCCAACGGCAAACTCGAGGAGCTCCCAGCAGGAGTACTGTGAAAGTCTTAAGGTCAACAAATAATGGCGTATCGCTCTGGTGAACTAGCCAGAGTAAGCGTGTAGACGTGACTGTAGTAAAATGGGGAGCAAGTGGCAGGAGTAACTATGACTCTCTTAGGGTTGCCAAATAACTCGTCAAAAGGCGAATTACATCGGCAAACCCGAGGAGCTCCCGGATGGAGTACTGTGAAAGTCTTAAGATCAACAAATAATGGCGTATCGCTTCTGGTGAACTAGCCAGAGTAAGCTTGTAGATGTGACTGTGGTAAAATGGGGAGCAAGTGGCAGGAGTAACTATGACTCTCTTAGGGTTGCCAAATGACTCGTCAAAAGGCGAATTACATCGGCAAACCCGAGGAGCTCCCGGAAGGAGTACTGTGAAAGTCTTAAGGTCAACAAATAATGGCGTATCGCTCTGGTGAACTGGCCAGAGTAAGCTTGTAGATGCGACTGTGGTAAAACGAGGAGCAAGTGGCAGGAGTAACTATGACTCTCTTAAGGTAGCCAAATGCCTCGTCAACAGGCGAATTCCAACGGCAAACTCGAGGAGCTCCCGGCAGGAGTACTGTGAAAGTCTTAAGGTCAACAAATAATGGCGTATCGCTTCTGGTGAACTAGCCAGAGTAAGCGTGTAGACGTGACTGTAGTAAAATGGGGAGCAAGTGGCAGGAGTAACTATGACTCTCTTAGGGTTGCCAAATAACTCGTCAAAAGGCGAATTACATCGGCAAACCCGAGGAGCTCCCGGAAGGAGTACTGTGAAAGTCTTAAGATCAACAAATAATGGCGTATCGCTTCTGGTGAACTAGCCAGAGTAAGCTTGTAGATGCGACTGTGGTAAAACGAGGAGCAAGTGGCAGGAGTAACTATGACTCTCTTAAGGTAGCCAAATGCCTCGTCAACAGGCGAATTCCAACGGCAAACTCGAGGAGCTCCCAGCAGGAGTACTGTGAAAGTCTTAAGGTCAACAAATAATGGCGTATCGCTTCTGGTGAACTGGCCAGAGTAAGCTTGTAGATGCGACTGTGGTAAAATGGGGAGCAAGTGGCAGGAGTAACTATGACTCTCTTAGGGTTGCCAAATAACTCGTCAAAAGGCGAATTACATCGGCAAACCCGAGGAGCTCCCGGAAGGAGTACTGTGAAAGTCATAAGATCAACAAATAATGGCGTATCGCTTCTGGTGAACTAGCCAGAGTAAGCTTGTAGATGCAACTGTGGTAAAACGAGGAGCAAGTGGCAGGAGTAACTATGACTCTCTTAAGGTAGCCAAATGCCTCGTCAACAGGCGAATTCCAACGGCAAACTCGAGGAGCTCCCGGCAGGAGTACTGTGAAAGTCTTAAGATCAACAAATAATGGCGTATCGCTTCTGGTGAACTAGCCAGAGTAAGCTTGTAGATGTGACTGTGGTAAAATGGGGAGCAAGTGGCAGGAGTAACTATGACTCTCTTAAGGTAGCCAAATGCCTCGTCAACAGGCGAATTCCAACGGCAAACTCGAGGAGCTCCCAGCAGGAGTACTGTGAAAGTCTTAAGGTCAACAAATAATGGCGTATCGCTTCTGGTGAACTAGCCAGAGTAAGCTTGTAGATGTGACTGTGGTAAAATGGGGAGCAAGTGGCAGGAGTAACTATGACTCTCTTAGGGTTGCCAAATAACTCGTCAAAAGGCGAATTACATCGGCAAACCCGAGGAGCTCCCGGAAGGAGTACTGTGAAAGTCTTAAGATCAACAAATAATGGCGTATCGCTTCTGGTGAACTAGCCAGAGTAAGCTTGTAGATGCGACTGTGGTAAAACGAGGAGCAAGTGGCAGGAGTAACTATGACTCTCTTAAGGTAGCCAAATACCTCGTCAACAGGCGAATTCCAACGGCAAACTCGAGGAGCTCCCAGCAGGAGTACTGTGAAAGTCTTAAGGTCAACAAATAATGGCGTATCGCTCTGGTGAACTAGCCAGAGTAAGCGTGTAGACGTGACTGTAGTAAAATGGGGAGCAAGTGGCAGGAGTAACTATGACTCTCTTAGGGTTGCCAAATAACTCGTCAAAAGGCGAATTACATCGGCAAACCCGAGGAGCTCCCGGATGGAGTACTGTGAAAGTCTTAAGATCAACAAATAATGGCGTATCGCTTCTGGTGAACTAGCCAGAGTAAGCTTGTAGATGTGACTGTGGTAAAATGGGGAGCAAGTGGCAGGAGTAACTATGACTCTCTTAGGGTTGCCAAATGACTCGTCAAAAGGCGAATTACATCGGCAAACCCGAGGAGCTCCCGGAAGGAGTACTGTGAAAGTCTTAAGGTCAACAAATAATGGCGTATCGCTCTGGTGAACTGGCCAGAGTAAGCTTGTAGATGCGACTGTGGTAAAACGAGGAGCAAGTGGCAGGAGTAACTATGACTCTCTTAAGGTAGCCAAATGCCTCGTCAACAGGCGAATTCCAACGGCAAACTCGAGGAGCTCCCGGCAGGAGTACTGTGAAAGTCTTAAGGTCAACAAATAATGGCGTATCGCTTCTGGTGAACTGGCCAGAGTAAGCTTGTAGATGCGACTGTGGTAAAATGGGGAGCAAGTGGCAGGAGTAACTATGACTCTCTTAGGGTTGCCAAATAACTCGTCAAAAGGCGAATTACATCGGCAAACCCGAGGAGCTCCCGGAAGGAGTACTGTGAAAGTCTTAAGGTCAACAAATAATGGCGTATCGCTTCTGGTGTACTAGCCAGAGTAAGCTTGTAGATGCGACTGTGGTAAAACGAGGAGCAAGTGGCAGGAGTAACTATGACTCTCTTAAGGTAGCCAAATGCCTCGTCAACAGGCGAATTCCAACGGCAAACTCGAGGAGCTCCCAGCAGGAGTACTGTGAAAGTCTTAAGGTCAACAAATAATGGCGTATCGCTTCTGGTGAACTAGCCAGAGTAAGCTTGTAGATGTGACTGTGGTAAAATGGGGAGCAAGTGGCAGGAGTAACTATGACTCTCTTAAGGTAGCCAAATGCCTCGTCAACAGGAGAATTCCAACGGCAAACTCGAGGAGCTCCCGGCAGGAGTACTGTGAAAGTCTTAAGGACAACAAATAATGGCGTATCGCTTCTGGTGAACTGGCCAGAGTAAGCTTGTAGATGCGACTGTGGTAAAACGAGGAGCAAGTGGCAGGAGTAACTATGACTCTCTTAAGGTAGCCAAATGCCTCGTCAACAGGCGAATTCCAACGGCAAACTCGAGGAGCTCCCAGCAGGAGTACTGTGAAAGTCTTAAGGTCAACAAATAATGGCGTATCGCTTCTGGTGAACTAGCCAGAGTAAGCTTGTAGATGTGACTGTGGTAAAATGGGGAGCAAGTGGCAGGAGTAACTATGACTCTCTTAGGGTTGCCAAATAACTCGTCAAAAGGCGAATTACATCGGCAAACCCGAGGAGCTCCCGGAAGGAGTACTGTGAAAGTCTTAAGATCAACAAATAATGGCGTATCGCTTCTGGTGAACTAGCCAGAGTAAGCTTGTAGATGTGACTGTGGTAAAATGGGGAGCAAGTGGCACGAGTAACTATGACTCTCTTAGGGTTGCCAAATGACTCGTCAAAAGGCGAATTACATCGGCAAACCCGAGGAGCTCCCGGAAGGAGTACTGTGAAAGTCTTAAGGTCAACAAATAATGGCGTATCGCTCTGGTGAACTGGCCAGAGTAAGCTTGTAGATGCGACTGTGGTAAAACGAGGAGCAAGTGGCAGGAGTAACTATGACTCTCTTAAGGTAGCCAAATGCCTCGTCAACAGGCGAATTCCAACGGCAAACTCGAGGAGCTCCCAGCAGGAGTACTGTGAAAGTCTTAAGGTCAACAAATAATGGCGTATCGCTTCTGGTGAACTAGCCAGAGTAAGCTTGTAGATGTGACTGTGGTAAAATGGGGAGTAAGTGGCAGGAGTAACTATGACTCTCTTAAGGTAGCCAAATGCCTCGTCAACAGGAGAATTCCAACGGCAAACTCGAGGAGCTCCCGGCAGGAGTACTGTGCAAGACTTAAGATCAACAAATAATGGCGTATCGCTTCTGGTAAACTGGCCAGAGTAAGCTTGTAGATGCGACTGTGGTAAAACGAGGAGCAAGTGGCAGGAGTAACTATGACTCTCTTAAGGTAGCCAAATGCCTCGTCAACAGGCGAATTCCAACGGCAAACTCGAGGAGCTCCCGGCAGGAGTACTGTGAAAGTCTTAAGATCAACAAGTAATGGCGTATCGCTTCTGGTGAACTAGCCAGAGTAAGCTTGTAGATGCGACTGTGGTAAAACGAGGAGCAAGTGGCAGGAGTAACTATGACTCTCTTAAGGTAGCCAAATGCCTCGTCAACAGGCGAATTCCAACGGCAAACTCGAGGAGCTCCCGGCAGGAGTACTGTGAAAGTCTTAAGGACAACAAATAATGGCGTATCGCTTCTGGTGAACTGGCCAGAGTAAGCTTGTAGATGCGACTGTGGTAAAATGGGGAGCAAGTGGCAGGAGTAACTATGACTCTCTTAGGGTTGCCAAATAACTCGTCAAAAGGCGAATTACATCGGCAAACCCGAGGAGCTCCCGGAAGGAGTACTGTGAAAGTCTTAAGGTCAACAAATAATGGCGTATCGCTTCTGGTGAACTAGCCAGAGTAAGCTTGTAGATGCGACTGTGGTAAAACGAGGAGCAAGTGGCAGGAGTAACTATGACTCTCTTAAGGTAGCCAAATGCCTCGTCAACAGGCGAATTCCAACGGCAAACTCGAGGAGCTCCCAGCAGGAGTACTGTGAAAGTCTTAAGGTCAACAAATAATGGCGTATCGCTTCTGGTGAACTAGCCAGAGTAAGCTTGTAGATGTGACTGTGGTAAAATGGGGAGCAAGTGGCAGGAGTAACTATGACTCTCTTAAGGTAGCCAAATGCCTCGTCAACAGGAGAATTCCAACGGCAAACTCGAGGAGCTCCCAGCAGGAGTACTGTGAAAGTCTTAAGGTCAACAAATAATGGCGTATCGCTTCTGGTGAACTAGCCAGAGTAAGCTTGTAGATGTGACTGTGGTAAAATGGGGAGCAAGTGGCAGGAGTAACTATGACTCTCTTAGGGTTGCCAAATAACTCGTCAAAAGGCGAATTACATCGGCAAACCCGAGGAGCTCCCGGAAGGAGTACTGTGAAAGTCTTAAGATCAACAAATAATGGCGTATCGCTTCTGGTGAACTAGCCAGAGTAAGCTTGTAGATGTGACTGTGGTAAAATGGGGAGCAAGTGGCAGGAGTAACTATGACTCTCTTAGGGTTGCCAAATGACTCGTCAAAAGGCGAATTACATCGGCAAACCCGAGGAGCTCCCGGAAGGAGTACTGTGAAAGTCTTAAGGTCAACAAATAATGGCGTATCGCTCTGGTGAACTGGCCAGAGTAAGCTTGTAGATGCGACTGTGGTAAAACGAGGAGCAAGTGGCAGGAGTAACTATGACTCTCTTAAGGTAGCCAAATGCCTCGTCAACAGGCGAATTCCAACGGCAAACTCGAGGAGCTCCCAGCAGGAGTACTGTGAAAGTCTTAAGGTCAACAAATAATGGCGTATCGCTTCTGGTGAACTAGCCAGAGTAAGCTTGTAGATGTGACTGTGGTAAAATGGGGAGCAAGTGGCAGGAGTAACTATGACTCTCTTAGGGTTGCCAAATGACTCGTCAAAAGGCGAATTACATCGGCAAACCCGAGGAGCTCCCGGAAGGAGTACTGTGAAAGTCTTAAGGTCAACAAATAATGGCGTATCGCTCTGGTGAACTGGCCAGAGTAAGCTTGTAGATGCGACTGTGGTAAAACGAGGAGCAAGTGGCAGGAGTAACTATGACTCTCTTAAGGTCTCTACACCAGTACTTGTAATATATATGTGTTATTTAAGTTTTTGAATAAAGACGGCTAGCAATAGCCAAATGCCTCGTCAACAGGCGAATTCCAACGGCAAACTCGAGGAGCTCCCGGCAGGAGTACTGTGAAAGTCTTAAGATCAACAAATAATGGCGTATCGCTTCTGGTGAACTAGCCAGAGTAAGCTTGTAGATGCGACTGTGGTAAAACGAGGAGCAAGTGGCAGGAGTAACTATGACTCTCTTAAGGTAGCCAAATGCCTCGTCAACAGGCGAATTCCAACGGCAAACTCGAGGAGCTCCCAGCAGGAGTACTGTGAAAGTCTTAAGGTCAACAAATAATGGCGTATCGCTTCTGGTGAACTAGCCAGAGTAAGCTTGTAGATGCGACTGTGGTAAAATGGGGAGCAAGTGGCAGGAGTAACTATGACTCTCTTAGGGTTGCCAAATAACTCGTCAAAAGGCGAATTACATCGGCAAACCCGAGGAGCTCCCGGAAGGAGTACTGTGAAAGTCTTAAGATCAACAAATAATGGCGTATCGCTTCTGGTGAACTAGCCAGAGTAAGCTTGTAGATGCGACTGTGGTAAAACGAGGAGCAAGTGGCAGGAGTAACTATGACTCTCTTAAGGTAGCCAAATGCCTCGTCAACAGGCGAATTCCAACGGCAAACTCGAGGAGCTCCCAGCAGGAGTATTGTGAAAGTCTTAAGGTCAACAAATAATGGCGTATCGCTTCTGGTGAACTAGCCAGAGTAAGCTTGTAGATGTGACTGTGGTAAAATGGGGAGCAAGTGGCAGGAGTAACTATGACTCTCTTAAGGTAGCCAAATGCCTCGTCAACAGGAGAATTCCAACGGCAAACTCGAGGAGCTCCCGGCAGGAGTACTGTGCAAGACTTAAGATCAACAAATAATGGCGTATCGCTTCTGGTAAACTGGCCAGAGTAAGCTTGTAGATGCGACTGTGGTAAAACGAGGAGCAAGTGGCAGGAGTAACTATGACTCTCTTAAGGTAGCCAAATGCCTCGTCAACAGGCGAATTCCAACGGCAAACTCGAGGAGCTCCCGGCAGGAGTACTGTGAAAGTCTTAAGATCAACAAATAATGGCGTATCGCTTCTGGTGAACTAGCCAGAGTAAGCTTGTAGATGCGACTGTGGTAAAACGAGGAGCAAGTGGCAGGAGTAACTATGACTCTCTTAAGGTAGCCAAATGCCTCGTCAACAGGCGAATTCCAACGGCAAACTCGAGGAGCTCCCGGCAGGAGTACTGTGAAAGTCTTAAGGACAACAAATAATGGCGTATCGTTCTGGTGAACTGGCCAGAGTAAGCTTGTAGATGCGACTGTGGTAAAATGGGGAGCAAGTGGCAGGAGTAACTATGACTCTCTTAGGGTTGCCAAATAACTCGTCAAAAGGCGAATTACATCGGCAAACCCGAGGAGCTCCCGGAAGGAGTACTGTGAAAGTCTTAAGGTCAACAAATAATGGCGTATCGCTCTGGTGAACTAGCCAGAGTAAGCTTGTAGATGTGACTGTGGTAAAATGGGGAGCAAGTGGCAGGAGTACCTATGACTCTCTTAGGGTTGCCAAATGACTCGTCAAAAGGCGAATTACATCGGCAAACCCGAGGAGCTCCCGGAAGGAGTACTGTGAAAGTCTTAAGGTCAACAAATAATGGCGTATCGCTCTGGTGAACTGGCCAGAGTAAGCTTGTAGATGCGACTGTGGTAAAACGAGGAGCAAGTGGCAGGAGTAACTATGACTCTCTTAAGGTAGCCAAATGCCTCGTCAACAGGCGAATTCCAACGGCAAACTCGAGGAGCTCCCAGCAGGAGTACTGTGAAAGTCTTAAGGTCAACAAATAATGGCGTATCGCTTCTGGTGAACTAGCCAGAGTAAGCTTGTAGATGTGACTGTGGTAAAATGGGGAGCAAGTGGCAGGAGTAACTATGACTCTCTTAGGGTTGCCAAATGACTCGTCAAAAGGCGAATTACATCGGCAAACCCGAGGAGCTCCCGGAAGGAGTACTGTGAAAGTCTTAAGGTCAACAAATAATGGCGTATCGCTCTGGTGAACTGGCCAGAGTAAGCTTGTAGATGCGACTGTGGTAAAACGAGGAGCAAGTGGCAGGAGTAACTATGACTCTCTTAAGGTCTCTACACCAGTACTTGTAATATATATGTGTTATTTAAGTTTTTGAATAAAGACGGCTAGCAATAGCCAAATGCCTCGTCAACAGGCGAATTCCAACGGCAAACTCGAGGAGCTCCCGGCAGGAGTACTGTGAAAGTCTTAAGATCAACAAATAATGGCGTATCGCTTCTGGTGAACTAGCCAGAGTAAGCTTGTAGATGCGACTGTGGTAAAACGAGGAGCAAGTGGCAGGAGTAACTATGACTCTCTTAAGGTAGCCAAATGCCTCGTCAACAGGCGAATTCCAACGGCAAACTCGAGGAGCTCCCAGCAGGAGTACTGTGAAAGTCTTAAGGTCAACAAATAATGGCGTATCGCTTCTGGTGAACTAGCCAGAGTAAGCTTGTAGATGCGACTGTGGTAAAATGGGGAGCAAGTGGCAGGAGTAACTATGACTCTCTTAGGGTTGCCAAATAACTCGTCAAAAGGCGAATTACATCGGCAAACCCGAGGAGCTCCCGGAAGGAGTACTGTGAAAGTCTTAAGATCAACAAATAATGGCGTATCGCTTCTGGTGAACTAGCCAGAGTAAGCTTGTAGATGCGACTGTGGTAAAACGAGGAGCAAGTGGCAGGAGTAACTATGACTCTCTTAAGGTAGCCAAATGCCTCGTCAACAGGCGAATTCCAACGGCAAACTCGAGGAGCTCCCAGCAGGAGTACTGTGAAAGTCTTAAGGTCAACAAATAATGGCGTATCGCTTCTGGTGAACTAGCCAGAGTAAGCTTGTAGATGTGACTGTGGTAAAATGGGGAGCAAGTGGCAGGAGTAACTATGACTCTCTTAAGGTAGCCAAATGCCTCGTCAACAGGAGAATTCCAACGGCAAACTCGAGGAGCTCCCGGCAGGAGTACTGTGCAACACTTAAGATCAACAAATAATGGCGTATCGCTTCTGGTAAACTGGCCAGAGTAAGCTTGTAGATGCGACTGTGGTAAAACGAGGAGCAAGTGGCAGGAGTAACTATGACTCTCTTAAGGTAGCCAAATGCCTCGTCAACAGGGGAATTCCAACGGCAAACTCGAGGAGCTCCCGGCAGGAGTACTGTGAAAGTCTTAAGATCAACAAATAATGGCGTATCGCTTCTGGTGAACTAGCCAGAGTAAGCTTGTAGATGCGACTGTGGTAAAACGAGGAGCAAGTGGCAGGAGTAACTATGACTCTCTTAAGGTAGCCAAATGCCTCGTCAACAGGCGAATTCCAACGGCAAACTCGAGGAGCTCCCGGCAGGAGTACTGTGAAAGTCTTAAGGACAACAAATAATGGCGTATCGCTTCTGGTGAACTGGCCAGAGTAAGCTTGTAGATGCGACTGTGGTAAAATGGGGAGCAAGTGGCAGGAGTAACTATGACTCTCTTAGGGTTGCCAAATAACTCGTCAAAAGGCGAATTACATCGGCAAACCCGAGGAGCTCCCGGAAGGAGTACTGTGAAAGTCTTAAGGTCAACAAATAATGGCGTATCGCTTCTGGTGAACTAGCCAGAGTAAGCTTGTAGATGCGACTGTGGTAAAACGAGGAGCAAGTGGCAGGAGTAACTATGACTCTCTTAAGGTAGCCAAATGCCTCGTCAACAGGCGAATTCCAACGGCAAACTCGAGGAGCTCCCAGCAGGAGTACTGTGAAAGTCTTAAGGTCAACAAATAATGGCGTATCGCTTCTGGTGAACTAGCCAGAGTAAGCTTGTAGATGTGACTGTGGTAAAATGGGGAGCAAGTGGCAGGAGTAACTATGACTCTCTTAAGGTAGCCAAATGCCTCGTCAACAGGAGAATTCCAACGGCAAACTCGAGGAGCTCCCAGCAGGAGTACTGTGAAAGTCTTAAGGTCAACAAATAATGGCGTATCGCTTCTGGTGAACTAGCCAGAGTAAGCTTGTAGATGTGACTGTGGTAAAATGGGGAGCAAGTGGCAGGAGTAACTATGACTCTCTTAGGGTTGCCAAATAACTCGTCAAAAGGCGAATTACATCGGCAAACCCGAGGAGCTCCCGGAAGGAGTACTGTGAAAGTCTTAAGATCAACAAATAATGGCGTATCGCTTCTGGTGAACTAGCCAGAGTAAGCTTGTAGATGTGACTGTGGTAAAATGGGGAGCAAGTGGCAGGAGTAACTATGACTCTCTTAGGGTTGCCAAATGACTCGTCAAAAGGCGAATTACATCGGCAAACCCGAGGAGCTCCCGGAAGGAGTACTGTGAAAGTCTTAAGGTCAACAAATAATGGCGTATCGCTCTGGTGAACTGGCCAGAGTAAGCTTGTAGATGCGACTGTGGTAAAACGAGGAGCAAGTGGCAGGAGTAACTATGACTCTCTTAAGGTAGCCAAATGCCTCGTCAACAGGCGAATTCCAACGGCAAACTCGAGGAGCTCCCAGCAGGAGTACTGTGAAAGTCTTAAGGTCAACAAATAATGGCGTATCGCTTCTGGTGAACTAGCCAGAGTAAGCTTGTAGATGTGACTGTGGTAAAATGGGGAGCAAGTGGCAGGAGTAACTATGACTCTCTTAGGGTTGCCAAATGACTCGTCAAAAGGCGAATTACATCGGCAAACCCGAGGAGCTCCCGGAAGGAGTACTGTGAAAGTCTTAAGGTCAACAAATAATGGCGTATCGCTCTGGTGAACTGGCCAGAGTAAGCTTGTAGATGCGACTGTGGTAAAACGAGGAGCAAGTGGCAGGAGTAACTATGACTCTCTTAAGGTCTCTACACCAGTACTTGTAATATATATGTGTTATTTAAGTTTTTGAATAAAGACGGCTAGCAATAGCCAAATGCCTCGTCAACAGGCGAATTCCAACGGCAAACTCGAGGAGCTCCCGGCAGGAGTACTGTGAAAGTCTTAAGATCAACAAATAATGGCGTATCGCTTCTGGTGAACTAGCCAGAGTAAGCTTGTAGATGCGACTGTGGTAAAACGAGGAGCAAGTGGCAGGAGTAACTATGACTCTCTTAAGGTAGCCAAATGCCTCGTCAACAGGCGAATTCCAACGGCAAACTCGAGGAGCTCCCAGCAGGAGTACTGTGAAAGTCTTAAGGTCAACAAATAATGGCGTATCGCTTCTGGTGAACTAGCCAGAGTAAGCTTGTAGATGCGACTGTGGTAAAATGGGGAGCAAGTGGCAGGAGTAACTATGACTCTCTTAGGGTTGCCAAATAACTCGTCAAAAGGCGAATTACATCGGCAAACCCGAGGAGCTCCCGGAAGGAGTACTGTGAAAGTCTTAAGATCAACAAATAATGGCGTATCGCTTCTGGTGAACTAGCCAGAGTAAGCTTGTAGATGCGACTGTGGTAAAACGAGGAGCAAGTGGCAGGAGTAACTATGACTCTCTTAAGGTAGCCAAATGCCTCGTCAACAGGCGAATTCCAACGGCAAACTCGAGGAGCTCCCAGCAGGAGTACTGTGAAAGTCTTAAGGTCAACAAATAATGGCGTATCGCTTCTGGTGAACTAGCCAGAGTAAGCTTGTAGATGTGACTGTGGTAAAATGGGGAGCAAGTGGCAGGAGTAACTATGACTCTCTTAAGGTAGCCAAATGCCTCGTCAACAGGAGAATTCCAACGGCAAACTCGAGGAGCTCCCGGCAGGAGTACTGTGCAAGACTTAAGATCAACAAATAATGGCGTATCGCTTCTGGTAAACTGGCCAGAGTAAGCTTGTAGATGCGACTGTGGTAAAACGAGGAGCAAGTGGCAGGAGTAACTATGACTCTCTTAAGGTAGCCAAATGCCTCGTCAACAGGCGAATTCCAACGGCAAACTCGAGGAGCTCCCGGCAGGAGTACTGTGAAAGTCTTAAGATCAACAAATAATGGCGTATCGCTTCTGGTGAACTAGCCAGAGTAAGCTTGTAGATGCGACTGTGGTAAAACGAGGAGCAAGTGGCAGGAGTAACTATGACTCTCTTAAGGTAGCCAAATGCCTCGTCAACAGGCGAATTCCAACGGCAAACTCGAGGAGCTCCCGGCAGGAGTACTGTGAAAGTCTTAAGGACAACAAATAATGGCGTATCGCTTCTGGTGAACTGGCCAGAGTAAGCTTGTAGATGCGACTGTGGTAAAATGGGGAGCAAGTGGCAGGAGTAACTATGACTCTCTTAGGGTTGCCAAATAACTCGTCAAAAGGCGAATTACATCGGCAAACCCGAGGAGCTCCCGGAAGGAGTACTGTGAAAGTCTTAAGATCAACAAATAATGGCGTATCGCTTCTGGTGAACTAGCCAGAGTAAGCTTGTAGATGTGACTGTGGTAAAATGGGGAGCAAGTGGCAGGAGTAACTATGACTCTCTTAGGGTTGCCAAATGACTCGTCAAAAGGCGAATTACATCGGCAAACCCGAGGAGCTCCCGGAAGGAGTACTGTGAAAGTCTTAAGGTCAACAAATAATGGCGTATCGCTCTGGTGAACTGGCCAGAGTAAGCTTGTAGATGCGACTGTGGTAAAACGAGGAGCAAGTGGCAGGAGTAACTATGACTCTCTTAAGGTAGCCAAATGCCTCGTCAACAGGCGAATTCCAACGGCAAACTCGAGGAGCTCCCAGCAGGAGTACTGTGAAAGTCTTAAGGTCAACAAATAATGGCGTATCGCTTCTGGTGAACTAGCCAGAGTAAGCTTGTAGATGTGACTGTGGTAAAATGGGGAGCAAGTGGCAGGAGTAACTATGACTCTCTTAGGGTTGCCAAATGACTCGTCAAAAGGCGAATTACATCGGCAAACCCGAGGAGCTCCCGGAAGGAGTACTGTGAAAGTCTTAAGGCCAACAAATAATGGCGTATCGCTCTGGTGAACTGGCCAGAGTAAGCTTGTAGATGCGACTGTGGTAAAACGAGGAGCAAGTGGCAGGAGTAACTATGACTCTCTTAAGGTCTCTACACCAGTACTTGTAATATATATGTGTTATTTAAGTTTTTGAATAAAGACGGCTAGCAATAGCCAAATGCCTCGTCAACAGGCGAATTCCAACGGCAAACTCGAGGAGCTCCCGGCAGGAGTACTGTGAAAGTCTTAAGATCAACAAATAATGGCGTATCGCTTCTGGTGAACTAGCCAGAGTAAGCTTGTAGATGCGACTGTGGTAAAACGAGGAGCAAGTGGCAGGAGTAACTATGACTCTCTTAAGGTAGCCAAATGCCTCGTCAACAGGCGAATTCCAACGGCAAACTCGAGGAGCTCCCAGCAGGAGTACTGTGAAAGTCTTAAGGTCAACAAATAATGGCGTATCGCTTCTGGTGAACTAGCCAGAGTAAGCTTGTAGATGCGACTGTGGTAAAATGGGGAGCAAGTGGCAGGAGTAACTATGACTCTCTTAGGGTTGCCAAATAACTCGTCAAAAGGCGAATTACATCGGCAAACCCGAGGAGCTCCCGGAAGGAGTACTGTGAAAGTCTTAAGATCAACAAATAATGGCGTATCGCTTCTGGTGAACTAGCCAGAGTAAGCTTGTAGATGCGACTGTGGTAAAACGAGGAGCAAGTGGCAGGAGTAACTATGACTCTCTTAAGGTAGCCAAATGCCTCGTCAACAGGCGAATTCCAACGGCAAACTCGAGGAGCTCCCAGCAGGAGTACTGTGAAAGTCTTAAGGTCAACAAATAATGGCGTATCGCTTCTGGTGAACTAGCCAGAGTAAGCTTGTAGATGTGACTGTGGTAAAATGGGGAGCAAGTGGCAGGAGTAACTATGACTCTCTTAAGGTAGCCAAATGCCTCGTCAACAGGAGAATTCCAACGGCAAACTCGAGGAGCTCCCGGCAGGAGTACTGTGCAAGACTTAAGATCAACAAATAATGGCGTATCGCTTCTGGTAAACTGGCCAGAGTAAGCTTGTAGATGCGACTGTGGTAAAACGAGGAGCAAGTGGCAGGAGTAACTATGACTCTCTTAAGGTAGCCAAATGCCTCGTCAACAGGCGAATTCCAACGGCAAACTCGAGGAGCTCCCGGCAGGAGTACTGTGAAAGTCTTAAGATCAACAAATAATGGCGTATCGCTTCTGGTGAACTAGCCAGAGTAAGCTTGTAGATGCGACTGTGGTAAAACGAGGAGCAAGTGGCAGGAGTAACTATGACTCTCTTAAGGTAGCCAAATGCCTCGTCAACAGGCGAATTCCAACGGCAAACTCGAGGAGCTCCCGGCAGGAGTACTGTGAAAGTCTTAAGGTCAACAAATAATGGCGTATCGCTTCTGGTGAACTAGCCAGAGTAAGCTTGTAGATGCGACTGTGGTAAAACGAGGAGCAAGTGGCAGGAGTAACTATGACTCTCTTAAGGTAGCCAAATGCCTCGTCAACAGGCGAATTCCAACGGCAAACTCGAGGAGCTCCCAGCAGGAGTACTGTGAAAGTCTTAAGGTCAACAAATAATGGCGTATCGCTTCTGGTGAACTAGCCAGAGTAAGCTTGTAGATGTGACTGTGGTAAAATGGGGAGCAAGTGGCAGGAGTAACTATGACTCTCTTAAGGTAGCCAAATGCCTCGTCAACAGGAGAATTCCAACGGCAAACTCGAGGAGCTCCCAGCAGGAGTACTGTGAAAGTCTTAAGGTCAACAAATAATGGCGTATCGCTTCTGGTGAACTAGCCAGAGTAAGCTTGTAGATGTGACTGTGGTAAAATGGGGAGCAAGTGGCAGGAGTAACTATGACTCTCTTAGGGTTGCCAAATAACTCGTCAAAAGGCGAATTACATCGGCAAACCCGAGGAGCTCCCGGAAGGAGTACTGTGAAAGTCTTAAGATCAACAAATAATGGCGTATCGCTTCTGGTGAACTAGCCAGAGTAAGCTTGTAGATGTGACTGTGGTAAAATGGGGAGCAAGTGGCAGGAGTAACTATGACTCTCTTAGGGTTGCCAAATGACTCGTCAAAAGGCGAATTACATCGGCAAACCCGAGGAGCTCCCGGAAGGAGTACTGTGAAAGTCTTAAGGTCAACAAATAATGGCGTATCGCTCTGGTGAACTGGCCAGAGTAAGCTTGTAGATGCGACTGTGGTAAAACGAGGAGCAAGTGGCAGGAGTAACTATGACTCTCTTAAGGTAGCCAAATGCCTCGTCAACAGGCGAATTCCAACGGCAAACTCGAGGAGCTCCCAGCAGGAGTACTGTGAAAGTCTTAAGGTCAACAAATAATGGCGTATCGCTTCTGGTGAACTAGCCAGAGTAAGCTTGTAGATGTGACTGTGGTAAAATGGGGAGCAAGTGGCAGGAGTAACTATGACTCTCTTAGGGTTGCCAAATGACTCGTCAAAAGGCGAATTACATCGGCAAACCCGAGGAGCTCCCGGAAGGAGTACTGTGAAGGTCTTAAGGTCAACAAATAATGGCGTATCGCTCTGGTGAACTGGCCAGAGTAAGCTTGTAGATGCGACTGTGGTAAAACGAGGAGCAAGTGGCAGGAGTAACTATGACTCTCTTAAGGTCTCTACACCAGTACTTGTAATATATATGTGTTATTTAAGTTTTTGAATAAAGACGGCTAGCAATAGCCAAATGCCTCGTCAACAGGCGAATTCCAACGGCAAACTCGAGGAGCTCCCGGCAGGAGTACTGTGAAAGTCTTAAGATCAACAAATAATGGCGTATCGCTTCTGGTGAACTAGCCAGAGTAAGCTTGTAGATGCGACTGTGGTAAAACGAGGAGCAAGTGGCAGGAGTAACTATGACTCTCTTAAGGTAGCCAAATGCCTCGTCAACAGGCGAATTCCAACGGCAAACTCGAGGAGCTCCCAGCAGGAGTACTGTGAAAGTCTTAAGGTCAACAAATAATGGCGTATCGCATCTGGTGAACTAGCCAGAGTAAGCTTGTAGATGCGACTGTGGTAAAATGGGGAGCAAGTGGCAGGAGTACCTATGACTCTCTTAGGGTTGCCAAATAACTCGTCAAAAGGCGAATTACATCGGCAAACCCGAGGAGCTCCCGGAAGGAGTACTGTGAAAGTCTTAAGATCAACAAATAATGGCGTATCGCTTCTGGTGAACTAGCCAGAGTAAGCTTGTAGATGCGACTGTGGTAAAACGAGGAGCAAGTGGCAGGAGTAACTATGACTCTCTTAAGGTAGCCAAATGCCTCGTCAACAGGCGAATTCCAACGGCAAACTCGAGGAGCTCCCAGCAGGAGTACTGTGAAAGTCTTAAGGTCAACAAATAATGGCGTATCGCTTCTGGTGAACTAGCCAGAGTAAGCTTGTAGATGTGACTGTGGTAAAATGGGGAGCAAGTGGCAGGAGTAACTATGACTCTCTTAAGGTAGCCAAATGCCTCGTCAACAGGAGAATTCCAACGGCAAACTCGAGGAGCTCCCGGCAGGAGTACTGTGAAAGTCTTAAGGACAACAAATAATGGCGTATCGCTTCTGGTGAACTGGCCAGAGTAAGCTTGTAGATGCGACTGTGGTAAAACGAGGAGCAAGTGGCAGGAGTAACTATGACTCTCTTAAGGTAGCCAAATGCCTCGTCAACAGGAGAATTCCAACGGCAAACTCGAGGAGCTCCCGGCAGGAGTACTGTGAAAGTCTTAAGGACAACAAATAATGGCGTATCGCTTCTGGTGAACTGGCCAGAGTAAGCTTGTAGATGCGACTGTGGTAAAACGAGGAGCAAGTGGCAGGAGTAACTATGACTCTCTTAAGGTCTCTACACCAGTACTTGTAATATATATGTGTTATTTAAGTTTTTGAATAAAGACGGCTAGCAATAGCCAAATGCCTCGTCAACAGGCGAATTCCAACGGCAAACTCGAGGAGCTCCCGGCAGGAGTACTGTGAAAGTCTTAAGATCAACAAATAATGGCGTATCGCTTCTGGTGAACTAGCCAGAGTAAGCTTGTAGATGCGACTGTGGTAAAACGAGGAGCAAGTGGCAGGAGTAACTATGACTCTCTTAAGGTAGCCAAATGCCTCGTCAACAGGCGAATTCCAACGGCAAACCCGAGGAGCTCCCGGAAGGAGTACTGTGAAAGTCTTAAGGTCAACAAATAATGGCGTATCGCTCTGGTGAACTGGCCAGAGTAAGCTTGTAGATGCGACTGTGGTAAAACGAGGAGCAAGTGGCAGGAGTAACTATGACTCTCTTAAGGTCTCTACACCAGTACTTGTAATATATATGTGTTATTTAAGTTTTTGAATAAAGACGGCTAGCAATAGCCAAATGCCTCGTCAACAGGCGAATTCCAACGGCAAACTCGAGGAGCTCCCGGCAGGAGTACTGTGAAAGTCTTAAGATCAACAAATAATGGCGTATCGCTTCTGGTGAACTAGCCAGAGTAAGCTTGTAGATGCGACTGTGGTAAAACGAGGAGCAAGTGGCAGGAGTAACTATGACTCTCTTAAGGTAGCCAAATGCCTCGTCAACAGGCGAATTCCAACGGCAAACTCGAGGAGCTCCCAGCAGGAGTACTGTGAAAGTCTTAAGGTCAACAAATAATGGCGTATCGCTTCTGGTGAACTAGCCAGAGTAAGCTTGTAGATGTGACTGTGGTAAAATGGGGAGCAAGTGGCAGGAGTAACTATGACTCTCTTAAGGTAGCCAAATGCCTCGTCAACAGGAGAATTCCAACGGCAAACTCGAGGAGCTCCCGGCAGGAGTACTGTGCAAGACTTAAGATCAACAAATAATGGCGTATCGCTTCTGGTAAACTGGCCAGAGTAAGCTTGTAGATGCGACTGTGGTAAAACGAGGAGCAAGTGGCAGGAGTAACTATGACTCTCTTAAGGTAGCCAAATGCCTCGTCAACAGGCGAATTCCAACGGCAAACTCGAGGAGCTCCCGGCAGGAGTACTGTGAAAGTCTTAAGATCAACAAATAATGGCGTATCGCTTCTGGTGAACTAGCCAGAGTAAGCTTGTAGATGCGACTGTGGTAAAACGAGGAGCAAGTGGCAGGAGTAACTATGACTCTCTTAAGGTAGCCAAATGCCTCGTCAACAGGCGAATTCCAACGGCAAACTCGAGGAGCTCCCGGCAGGAGTACTGTGAAAGTCTTAAGGACAACAAATAATGGCGTATCGCTTCTGGTGAACTGGCCAGAGTAAGCTTGTAGATGCGACTGTGGTAAAATGGGGAGCAAGTGGCAGGAGTAACTATGACTCTCTTAGGGTTGCCAAATAACTCGTCAAAAGGCGAATTACATCGGCAAACCCGAGGAGCTCCCGGAAGGAGTACTGTGAAAGTCTTAAGGTCAACAAATAATGGCGTATCGCTTCTGGTGAACTAGCCAGAGTAAGCTTGTAGATGCGACTGTGGTAAAACGAGGAGCAAGTGGCAGGAGTAACTATGACTCTCTTAAGGTAGCCAAATGCCTCGTCAACAGGCGAATTCCAACGGCAAACTCGAGGAGCTCCCAGCAGGAGTACTGTGAAAGTCTTAAGGTCAACAAATAATGGCGTATCGCTTCTGGTGAACTAGCCAGAGTAAGCTTGTAGATGTGACTGTGGTAAAATGGGGAGCAAGTGGCAGGAGTAACTATGACTCTCTTAAGGTAGCCAAATGCCTCGTCAACAGGAGAATTCCAACGGCAAACTCGAGGAGCTCCCAGCAGGAGTACTGTGAAAGTCTTAAGGTCAACAAATAATGGCGTATCGCTTCTGGTGAACTAGCCAGAGTAAGCTTGTAGATGTGACTGTGGTAAAATGGGGAGCAAGTGGCAGGAGTAACTATGACTCTCTTAGGGTTGCCAAATAACTCGTCAAAAGGCGAATTACATCGGCAAACCCGAGGAGCTCCCGGAAGGAGTACTGTGAAAGTCTTAAGATCAACAAATAATGGCGTATCGCTTCTGGTGAACTAGCCAGAGTAAGCTTGTAGATGTGACTGTGGTAAAATGGGGAGCAAGTGGCAGGAGTAACTATGACTCTCTTAGGGTTGCCAAATGACTCGTCAAAAGGCGAATTACATCGGCAAACCCGAGGAGCTCCCGGAAGGAGTACTGTGAAAGTCTTAAGGTCAACAAATAATGGCGTATCGCTCTGGTGAACTGGCCAGAGTAAGCTTGTAGATGCGACTGTGGTAAAACGAGGAGCAAGTGGCAGGAGTAACTATGACTCTCTTAAGGTAGCCAAATGCCTCGTCAACAGGCGAATTCCAACGGCAAACTCGAGGAGCTCCCAGCAGGAGTACTGTGAAAGTCTTAAGGTCAACAAATAATGGCGTATCGCTTCTGGTGAACTAGCCAGAGTAAGCTTGTAGATGTGACTGTGGTAAAATGGGGAGCAAGTGGCAGGAGTAACTATGACTCTCTTAGGGTTGCCAAATGACTCGTCAAAAGGCGAATTACATCGGCAAACCCGAGGAGCTCCCGGAAGGAGTACTGTGAAAGTCTTAAGGTCAACAAATAATGGCGTATCGCTCTGGTGAACTGGCCAGAGTAAGCTTGTAGATGCGACTGTGGTAAAACGAGGAGCAAGTGGCAGGAGTAACTATGACTCTCTTAAGGTCTCTACACCAGTACTTGTAATATATATGTGTTATTTAAGTTTTTGAATAAAGACGGCTAGCAATAGCCAAATGCCTCGTCAACAGGCGAATTCCAACGGCAAACTCGAGGAGCTCCCGGCAGGAGTACTGTGAAAGTCTTAAGATCAACAAATAATGGCGTATCGCTTCTGGTGAACTAGCCAGAGTAAGCTTGTAGATGCGACTGTGGTAAAACGAGGAGCAAGTGGCAGGAGTAACTATGACTCTCTTAAGGTAGCCAAATGCCTCGTCAACAGGCGAATTCCAACGGCAAACTCGAGGAGCTCCCAGCAGGAGTACTGTGAAAGTCTTAAGGTCAACAAATAATGGCGTATCGCATCTGGTGAACTAGCCAGAGTAAGCTTGTAGATGCGACTGTGGTAAAATGGGGAGCAAGTGGCAGGAGTACCTATGACTCTCTTAGGGTTGCCAAATAACTCGTCAAAAGGCGAATTACATCGGCAAACCCGAGGAGCTCCCGGAAGGAGTACTGTGAAAGTCTTAAGATCAACAAATAATGGCGTATCGCTTCTGGTGAACTAGCCAGAGTAAGCTTGTAGATGCGACTGTGGTAAAACGAGGAGCAAGTGGCAGGAGTAACTATGACTCTCTTAAGGTAGCCAAATGCCTCGTCAACAGGCGAATTCCAACGGCAAACTCGAGGAGCTCCCAGCAGGAGTACTGTGAAAGTCTTAAGGTCAACAAATAATGGCGTATCGCTTCTGGTGAACTAGCCAGAGTAAGCTTGTAGATGTGACTGTGGTAAAATGGGGAGCAAGTGGCAGGAGTAACTATGACTCTCTTAAGGTAGCCAAATGCCTCGTCAACAGGCGAATTCCAACGGCAAACTCGAGGAGCTCCCAGCAGGAGTACTGTGAAAGTCTTAAGGTCAACAAATAATGGCGTATCGCTTCTGGTGAACTAGCCAGAGTAAGCTTGTAGATGTGACTGTGGTAAAATGGGGAGCAAGTGGCAGGAGTAACTATGACTCTCTTAGGGTTGCCAAATAACTCGTCAAAAGGCGAATTACATCGGCAAACCCGAGGAGCTCCCGGAAGGAGTACTGTGAAAGTCTTAAGATCAACAAATAATGGCGTATCGCTTCTGGTGAACTGGCCAGAGTAAGCTTGTAGATGCGACTGTGGTAAAACGAGGAGCAAGTGGCAGGAGTAACTATGACTCTCTTAAGGTAGCCAAATGCCTCGTCAACAGGCGATTTCCAACGGCAAACTCGAGGAGCTCCCGGCAGGAGTACTGTGAAAGTCTTAAGGACAACAAATAATGGCGTATCGCTTCTGGTGAACTGGCCAGAGTAAGCTTGTAGATGCGACTGTGGTAAAACGAGGAGCAAGTGGCAGGAGTAACTATGACTCTCTTAAGGTAGCCAAATGCCTCGTCAACAGGAGAATTCCAACGGCAAACTCGAGGAGCTCCCGGCAGGAGTACTGTGAAAGTCTTAAGGACAACAAATAATGGCGTATCGCTTCTGGTGAACTGGCCAGAGTAAGCTTGTAGATGCGACTGTGGTAAAACGAGGAGCAAGTGGCAGGAGTAACTATGACTCTCTTAAGGTCTCTACACCAGTACTTGTAATATATATGTGTTATTTAAGTTTTTGAATAAAGACGGCTAGCAATAGCCAAATGCCTCGTCAACAGGCGAATTCCAACGGCAAACTCGAGGAGCTCCCGGCAGGAGTACTGTGAAAGTCTTAAGATCAACAAATAATGGCGTATCGCTTCTGGTGAACTAGCCAGAGTAAGCTTGTAGATGCGACTGTGGTAAAACGAGGAGCAAGTGGCAGGAGTAACTATGACTCTCTTAAGGTAGCCAAATGCCTCGTCAACAGGCGAATTCCAACGGCAAACCCGAGGAGCTCCCGGAAGGAGTACTGTGAAAGTCTTAAGGTCAACAAATAATGGCGTATCGCTCTGGTGAACTGGCCAGAGTAAGCTTGTAGATGCGACTGTGGTAAAACGAAGAGCAAGTGGCAGGAGTAACTATGACTCTCTTAAGGTCTCTACACCAGTACTTGTAATATATATGTGTTATTTAAGTTTTTGAATAAAGACGGCTAGCAATAGCCAAATGCCTCGTCAACAGGCGAATTCCAACGGCAAACTCGAGGAGCTCCCGGCAGGAGTACTGTGAAAGTCTTAAGATCAACAAATAATGGCGTATCGCTTCTGGTGAACTAGCCAGAGTAAGCTTGTAGATGCGACTGTGGTAAAACGAGGAGCAAGTGGCAGGAGTAACTATGACTCTCTTAAGGTAGCCAAATGCCTCGTCAACAGGCGAATTCCAACGGCAAACTCGAGGAGCTCCCAGCAGGAGTACTGTGAAAGTCTTAAGGTCAACAAATAATGGCGTATCGCTTCTGGTGAACTAGCCAGAGTAAGCTTGTAGATGCGACTATGGTAAAATGGGGAGCAAGTGGCAGGAGTAACTATGACTCTCTTAGGGTTGCCAAATAACTCGTCAAAAGGCGAATTACATCGGCAAACCCGAGGAGCTCCCGGAAGGAGTACTGTGAAAGTCTTAAGATCAACAAATAATGGCGTATCGCTTCTGGTGAACTAGCCAGAGTAAGCTTGTAGATGCGACTGTGGTAAAACGAGGAGCAAGTGGCAGGAGTAACTATGACTCTCTTAAGGTAGCCAAATGCCTCGTCAACAGGCGAATTCCAACGGCAAACTCGAGGAGCTCCCAGCAGGAGTACTGTGAAAGTCTTAAGGTCAACAAATAATGGCGTATCGCTTCTGGTGAACTAGCCAGAGTAAGCTTGTAGATGTGACTGTGGTAAAATGGGGAGCAAGTGGCAGGAGTAACTATGACTCTCTTAAGGTAGCCAAATGCCTCGTCAACAGGAGAATTCCAACGGCAAACTCGAGGAGCTCCCGGCAGGAGTACTGTGCAAGACTTAAGATCAACAAATAATGGCGTATCGCTTCTGGTAAACTGGCCAGAGTAAGCTTGTAGATGCGACTGTGGTAAAACGAGGAGCAAGTGGCAGGAGTAACTATGACTCTCTTAAGGTAGCCAAATGCCTCGTCAACAGGCGAATTCCAACGGCAAACTCGAGGAGCTCCCGGCAGGAGTACTGTGAAAGTCTTAAGATCAACAAATAATGGCGTATCGCTTCTGGTGAACTAGCCAGAGTAAGCTTGTAGATGCGACTGTGGTAAAACGAGGAGCAAGTGGCAGGAGTAACTATGACTCTCTTAAGGTAGCCAAATGCCTCGTCAACAGGCGAATTCCAACGGCAAACTCGAGGAGCTCCCGGCAGGAGTACTGTGAAAGTCTTAAGGACAACAAATAATGGCGTATCGCTTCTGGTGAACTGGCCAGAGTAAGCTTGTAGATGCGACTGTGGTAAAATGGGGAGCAAGTGGCAGGAGTAACTATGACTCTCTTAGGGTTGCCAAATAACTCGTCAAAAGGCGAATTACATCGGCAAACCCGAGGAGCTCCCGGAAGGAGTACTGTGAAAGTCTTAAGGTCAACAAATAATGGCGTATCGCTTCTGGTGAACTAGCCAGAGTAAGCTTGTAGATGCGACTGTGGTAAAACGAGGAGCAAGTGGCAGGAGTAACTATGACTCTCTTAAGGTAGCCAAATGCCTCGTCAACAGGCGAATTCCAACGGCAAACTCGAGGAGCTCCCAGCAGGAGTACTGTGAAAGTCTTAAGGTCAACAAATAATGGCGTATCGCTTCTGGTGAACTAGCCAGAGTAAGCTTGTAGATGTGACTGTGGTAAAATGGGGAGCAAGTGGCAGGAGTAACTATGACTCTCTTAAGGTAGCCAAATGCCTCGTCAACAGGAGAATTCCAACGGCAAACTCGAGGTGCTCCCAGCAGGAGTACTGTGAAAGTCTTAAGGTCAACAAATAATGGCGTATCGCTTCTGGTGAACTAGCCAGAGTAAGCTTGTAGATGTGACTGTGGTAAAATGGGGAGCAAGTGGCAGGAGTAACTATGACTCTCTTAGGGTTGCCAAATGACTCGTCAAAAGGCGAATTACATCGGCAAACCCGAGGAGCTCCCGGAAGGAGTACTGTGAAAGTCTTAAGGTCAACAAATAATGGCGTATCGCTCTGGTGAACTGGCCAGAGTAAGCTTGTAGATGCGACTGTGGTAAAACGAGGAGCAAGTGGCAGGAGTAACTATGACTCTCTTAAGGTCTCTACACCAGTACTTGTAATATATATGTGTTATTTAAGTTTTTGAATAAAGACGGCTAGCAATAGCCAAATGCCTCGTCAACAGGCGAATTCCAACGGCAAACTCGAGGAGCTCCCGGCAGGAGTACTGTGAAAGTCTTAAGATCAACAAATAATGGCGTATCGCTTCTGGTGAACTAGCCAGAGTAAGCTTGTAGATGCGACTGTGGTAAAACGAGGAGCAAGTGGCAGGAGTAACTATGACTCTCTTAAGGTAGCCAAATGCCTCGTCAACAGGCGAATTCCAACGGCAAACTCGAGGAGCTCCCAGCAGGAGTACTGTGAAAGTCTTAAGGTCAACAAATAATGGCGTATCGCATCTGGTGAACTAGCCAGAGTAAGCTTGTAGATGCGACTGTGGTAAAATGGGGAGCAAGTGGCAGGAGTAACTATGACTCTCTTAAGGTAGCCAAATGCCTCGTCAACAGGAGAATTCCAACGGCAAACTCGAGGAGCTCCCGGCAGGAGTACTGTGAAAGTCTTAAGGACAACAAATAATGGCGTACCGCTTCTGGTGAACTGGCCAGAGTAAGCTTGTAGATGCGACTGTGGTAAAACGAGGAGCAAGTGGCAGGAGTAACTATGACTCTCTTAAGGTAGCCAAATGCCTCGTCAACAGGAGAATTCCAACGGCAAACTCGAGGAGCTCCCGGCAGGAGTACTGTGAAAGTCTTAAGGACAACAAATAATGGCGTATCGCTTCTGGTGAACTGGCCAGAGTAAGCTTGTAGATGCGACTGTGGTAAAACGAGGAGCAAGTGGCAGGAGTAACTATGACTCTCTTAAGGTCTCTACACCAGTACTTGTAATATATATGTGTTATTTAAGTTTTTGAATAAAGACGGCTAGCAATAGCCAAATGCCTCGTCAACAGGCGAATTCCAACGGCAAACTCGAGGAGCTCCCGGCAGGAGTACTGTGAAAGTCTTAAGATCAACAAATAATGGCGTATCGCTTCTGGTGAACTAGCCAGAGTAAGCTTGTAGATGCGACTGTGGTAAAACGAGGAGCAAGTGGCAGGAGTAACTATGACTCTCTTAAGGTAGCCAAATGCCTCGTCAACAGGCGAATTCCAACGGCAAACTCGAGGAGCTCCCGGCAGGAGTACTGTGAAAGTCTTAAGGACAACAAATAATGGCGTATAGCTTCTGGTGAACTGGCCAGAGTAAGCTTGTAGATGCGACTGTGGTAAAATGGGGAGCAAGTGGCAGGAGTAACTATGACTCTCTTAGGGTTGCCAAATAACTCGTCAAAAGGCGAATTACATCGGCAAACCCGAGGAGCTCCCGGAAGGAGTACTGTGAAAGTCTTAAGATCAACAAATAATGGCGTATCGCTTCTGGTGAACTAGCCAGAGTAAGCTTGTAGATGCGACTGTGGTAAAACGAGGAGCAAGTGGCAGGAGTAACTATGACTCTCTTAAGGTAGCCAAATGCCTCGTCAACAGGCGAATTCCAACGGCAAACTCGAGGAGCTCCCAGCAGGAGTACTGTGAAAGTCTTAAGGTCAACAAATAATGGCGTATCGCTTCTGGTGAACTAGCCAGAGTAAGCTTGTAGATGTGACTGTGGTAAAATGGGGAGCAAGTGGCAGGAGTAACTATGACTCTCTTAAGGTAGCCAAATGCCTCGTCAACAGGAGAATTCCAACGGCAAACTCGAGGAGCTCCCGGCAGGAGTACTGTGAAAGTCTTAAGGACAACAAATAATGGCGTATCGCTTCTGGTGAACTGGCCAGAGTAAGCTTGTAGATGCGACTGTGGTAAAACGAGGAGCAAGTGGCAGGAGTAACTATGACTCTCTTAAGGTAGCCAAATGCCTCGTCAACAGGAGAATTCCAACGGCAAACTCGAGGAGCTCCCGGCAGGAGTACTGTGAAAGTCTTAAGGACAACAAATAATGGCGTATCGCTTCTGGTGAACTGGCCAGAGTAAGCTTGTAGATGCGACTGTGGTAAAACGAGGAGCAAGTGGCAGGAGTAACTATGACTCTCTTAAGGTCTCTACACCAGTACTTGTAATATATATGTGTTATTTAAGTTTTTGAATAAAGACGGCTAGCAATAGCCAAATGCCTCGTCAACAGGCGAATTCCAACGGCAAACTCGAGGAGCTCCCGGCAGGAGTACTGTGAAAGTCTTAAGATCAACAAATAATGGCGTATCGCTTCTGGTGAACTAGCCAGAGTAAGCTTGTAGATGCGACTGTGGTAAAACGAGGAGCAAGTGGCAGGAGTAACTATGACTCTCTTAAGGTAGCCAAATGCCTCGTCAACAGGCGAATTCCAACGGCAAACTCGAGGAGCTCCCAGCAGGAGTACTGTGAAAGTCTTAAGGTCAACAAATAATGGCGTATCGCTTCTGGTGAACTAGCCAGAGTAAGCTTGTAGATGTGACTGTGGTAAAATGGGGAGCAAGTGGCAGGAGTAACTATAACTCTCTTAAGGTAGCCAAATGCCTCGTCAACAGGAGAATTCCAACGGCAAACTCGAGGAGCTCCCGGCAGGAGTACTGTGAAAGTCTTAAGGACAACAAATAATGGCGTATCGCTTCTGGTGAACTGGCCAGAGTAAGCTTGTAGATGCGACTGTGGTAAAATGGGGAGCAAGTGGCAGGAGTAACTATGACTCTCTTAGGGTTGCCAAATAACTCGTCAAAAGGCGAATTACATCGGCAAACCCGAGGAGCTCCCGGAAGGAGTACTGTGAAAGTCTTAAGATCAACAAATAATGGCGTATCGCTTCTGGTGAACTAGCCAGAGTAAGCTTGTAGATGCGACTGTGGTAAAACGAGGAGCAAGTGGCAGGAGTAACTATGACTCTCTTAAGGTAGCCAAATGCCTCGTCAACAGGCGAATTCCAACGGCAAACTCGAGGAGCTCCCAGCAGGAGTACTGTGAAAGTCTTAAGGTCAACAAATAATGGCGTATCGCTTCTGGTGAACTAGCCAGAGTAAGCTTGTAGATGTGACTGTGGTAAAATGGGGAGCAAGTGGCAGGAGTAACTATGACTCTCTTAAGGTAGCCAAATGCCTCGTCAACAGGAGAATTCCAACGGCAAACTCGAGGAGCTCCCGGCAGGAGTACTGTGAAAGTCTTAAGGACAACAAATAATGGCGTATCGCTTCTGGTGAACTGGCCAGAGTAAGCTTGTAGATGCGACTGTGGTAAAACGAGGAGCAAGTGGCAGGAGTAACTATGACTCTCTTAAGGTAGCCAAATGCCTCGTCAACAGGAGAATTCCAACGGCAAACTCGAGGAGCTCCCGGCAGGAGTACTGTGAAAGTCTTAAGGACAACAAATAATGGCGTATCGCTTCTGGTGAACTGGCCAGAGTAAGCTTGTAGATGCGACTGTGGTAAAACGAGGAGCAAGTGGCAGGAGTAACTATGACTCTCTTAAGGTCTCTACACCAGTACTTGTAATAAATATGTGTTATTTAAGTTTTTGAATAAAGACGGCTAGCAATAGCCAAATGCCTCGTCAACAGGCGAATTCCAACGGCAAACTCGAGGAGCTCCCGGCAGGAGTACTGTGAAAGTCTTAAGATCAACAAATAATGGCGTATCGCTTCTGGTGAACTAGCCAGAGTAAGCTTGTAGATGCGACTGTGGTAAAACGAGGAGCAAGTGGCAGGAGTAACTATGACTCTCTTAAGGTAGCCAAATGCCTCGTCAACAGGCGAATTCCAACGGCAAACTCGAGGAGGTCCCGGCAGGAGTACTGTGAAAGTCTTAAGGTCAACAAATAATGGCGTATCGCTTCTTGTGAACTGGCCAGAGTAAGCTTGTAGATGCGACTGTGGTAAAATGGGGAGCAAGTGGCAGGAGTAACTATGACTCTCTTAGGGTTGCCAAATAACTCGTCAAAAGGCGAATTACATCGGCAAACCCGAGGAGCTCCCGGAAGGAGTACTGTGAAAGTCTTAAGATCAACAAATAATGGCGTATCGCTTCTGGTGAACTAGCCAGAGTAAGCTTGTAGATGTGACTGTGGTAAAATGGGGAGCAAGTGGCAGGAGTAACTATGACTCTCTTAGGGTTGCCAAATGACTCGTCAAAAGGCGAATTACATCGGCAAACCCGAGGAGCTCCCGGAAGGAGTACTGTGAAAGTCGTAAGGTCAACAAATAATGGCGTATCGCTCTGGTGAACTGGCCAGAGTAAGCTTGTAGATGCGACTGTGGTAAAACGAGGAGCAAGTGGCAGGAGTAACTATGACTCTCTTAAGGTAGCCAAATGCCTCGTCAGCAGGCGAATTCCAACGGCAAACTCGAGGAGCTCCCGGCAGGAGTACTGTGAAAGTCTTAAGGTCAACAAATAATGGCGTATCGCTTCTGGTGAACTGGCCAGAGTAAGCTTGTAGATGCGACTGTGGTAAAACGAGGAGCAAGTGGCAGGAGTAACTATGACTCTCTTAAGGTAGCCAAATGCCTCGTCAACAGGCGAATTCCAACGGCAAACTCGAGGAGCTCCCAGCAGGAGTACTGTGAAAGTCTTAAGGTCAACAAATAATGGCGTATCGCTTCTGGTGAACTAGCCAGAGTAAGCTTGTAGATGTGACTGTGGTAAAATGGGGAGCAAGTGGCAGGAGTAACTATGACTCTCTTAAGGTAGCCAAATGCCTCGTCAACAGGAGAATTCCAACGGCAAACTCGAGGAGCTCCCGGCAGGAGTACTGTGAAAGTCTTAAGGACAACAAATAATGGCGTATCGCTTCTGGTGAACTGGCCAGAGTAAGCTTGTAGATGCGACTGTGGTAAAACGAGGAGCAAGTGGCAGGAGTAACTATGACTCTCTTAAGGTAGCCAAATGCCTCGTCAACAGGAGAATTCCAACGGCAAACTCGAGGAGCTCCCGGCAGGAGTACTGTGAAAGTCTTAAGGACAACAAATAATGGCGTATCGCTTCTGGTGAACTGGCCAGAGTAAGTTTGTAGATGCGACTGTGGTAAAACGAGGAGCAAGTGGCAGGAGTAACTATGACTCTCTTAAGGTCTCTACACCAGTACTTGTAATATATATGTGTTATTTAAGTTTTTGAATAAAGACGGCTAGCAATAGCCAAATGCCTCGTCAACAGGCGAATTCCAACGGCAAACTCGAGGAGCTCCCGGCAGGAGTACTGTGAAAGTCTTAAGATCAACAAATAATGGCGTATCGCTTCTGGTGAACTAGCCAGAGTAAGCTTGTAGATGCGACTGTGGTAAAACGAGGAGCAAGTGGCAGGAGTAACTATGACTCTCTTAAGGTAGCCAAATGCCTCGTCAACAGGCGAATTCCAACGGCAAACTCGAGGAGCTCCCAGCAGGAGTACTGTGAAAGTCTTAAGGTCAACAAATAATGGCGTATCGCTTCTGGTGAACTAGCCAGAGTAAGCTTGTAGATGTGACTGTGGTAAAATGGGGAGCAAGTGGCAGGAGTAACTATGACTCTCTTAAGGTAGCCAAATGCCTCGTCAACAGGAGAATTCCAACGGCAAACTCGAGGAGCTCCCGGCAGGAGTACTGTGAAAGTCTTAAGGACAACAAATAATGGCGTATCGCTTCTGGTGAACTGGCCAGAGTAAGCTTGTAGATGCGACTGTGGTAAAACGAGGAGCAAGTGGCAGGAGTAACTATGACTCTCTTAAGGTAGCCAAATGCCTCGTCAACAGGAGAACTCCAACGGCAAACTCGAGGAGCTCCCGGCAGGAGTACTGTGAAAGTCTTAAGGACAACAAATAATGGCGTATCGCTTCTGGTGAACTGGCCAGAGTAAGCTTGTAGATGCGACTGTGGTAAAACGAGGAGCAAGTGGCAGGAGTAACTATGACTCTCTTAAGGTCTCTACACCAGTACTTGTAATATATATGTGTTATTTAAGTTTTTGAATAAAGACGGCTAGCAATAGCCAAATGCCTCGTCAACAGGCGAATTCCAACGGCAAACTCGAGGAGCTCCCGGCAGGAGTACTGTGAAAGTCTTAAGATCAACAAATAATGGCGTATCGCTTCTGGTGAACTAGCCAGAGTAAGCTTGTAGATGCGACTGTGGTAAAACGAGGAGCAAGTGGCAGGAGTAACTATGACTCTCTTAAGGTAGCCAAATGCCTCGTCAACAGGCGAATTCCAACGGCAAACTCGAGGAGCTCCCGGCAGGAGTACTGTGAAAGTCTTAAGGACAACAAATAATGGCGTATCGCTTCTGGTGAACTGGCCAGAGTAAGCTTGTAGATGCGACTGTGGTAAAATGGGGAGCAAGTGGCAGGAGTAACTATGACTCTCTTAGGGTTGCCAAATAACTCGTCAAAAGGCGAATTACATCGGCAAACCTGAGGAGCTCCCGGAAGGAGTACTGTGAAAGTCTTAAGGACAACAAATAATGGCGTATCGCTTCTGGTGAACTGGCCAGAGTAAGCTTGTAGATGCGACTGTGGTAAAACGAGGAGCAAGTGGCAGGAGTAACTATGACTCTCTTAAGGTCTCTACACCAGTACTTGTAATAAATATGTGTTATTTAAGTTTTTGAATAAAGACGGCTAGCAATAGCCAAATGCCTCGTCAACAGGCGAATTCCAACGGCAAACTCGAGGAGCTCCCGGCAGGAGTACTGTGAAAGTCTTAAGATCAACAAATAATGGCGTATCGCTTCTGGTGAACTAGCCAGAGTAAGCTTGTAGATGCGACTGTGGTAAAACGAGGAGCAAGTGGCAGGAGTAAGTATGACTCTCTTAAGGTAGCCAAATGCCTCGTCAACAGGCGAATTCCAACGGCAAACTCGAGGAGCTCCCGGCAGGAGTACTGTGAAAGTCTTAAGATCAACAAATAATGGCGTATCGCTTCTGGTGAACTAGCCAGAGTAAGCTTGTAGATGCGACTGTGGTAAAACGAGGAGCAAGTGGCAGGAGTAACTATGACTCTCTTAAGGTAGCCAAATGCCTCGTCAACAGGCGAATTCCAACGGCAAACTCGAGGAGCTCCCGGCAGGAGTACTGTGAAAGTCTTAAGGACAACAAATAATGGCGTATCGCTTCTGGTGAACTGGCCAGAGTAAGTTTGTAGATGCGACTGTGGTAAAACGAGGAGCAAGTGGCAGGAGTAACTATGACTCTCTTAAGGTCTCTACACCAGTACTTGTAATATATATGTGTTATTTAAGTTTTTGAATAAAGACGGCTAGCAATAGCCAAATGCCTCGTCAACAGGCGAATTCCAACGGCAAACTCGAGGAGCTCCCGGCAGGAGTACTGTGAAAGTCTTAAGATCAACAAATAATGGCGTATCGCTTCTGGTGAACTAGCCAGAGTAAGCTTGTAGATGCGACTGTGGTAAAACGAGGAGCAAGTGGCAGGAGTAACTATGACTCTCTTAAGGTAGCCAAATGCCTCGTCAACAGGCGAATTCCAACGGCAAACTCGAGGAGCTCCCGGCAGGAGTACTGTGAAAGTCTTAAGGACAACAAATAATGGCGTATCGCTTCTGGTGAACTGGCCAGAGTAAGTTTGTAGATGCGACTGTGGTAAAACGAGGAGCAAGTGGCAGGAGTAACTATGACTCTCTTAAGGTCTCTACACCAGTACTTGTAATATATATGTGTTATTTAAGTTTTTGAATAAAGACGGCTAGCAATAGCCAAATGCCTCGTCAACAGGCGAATTCCAACGGCAAACTCGAGGAGCTCCCGGCAGGAGTACTGTGAAAGTCTTAAGATCAACAAATAATGGCGTATCGCTTCTGGTGAACTAGCCAGAGTAAGCTTGTAGATGCGACTGTGGTAAAACGAGGAGCAAGTGGCAGGAGTAACTATGACTCTCTTAAGGTAGCCAAATGCCTCGTCAACAGGCGAATTCCAACGGCAAACTCGAGGAGCTCCCAGCAGGAGTACTGTGAAAGTCTTAAGGTCAACAAATAATGGCGTATCGCTTCTGGTGAACTAGCCAGAGTAAGCTTGTAGATGTGACTGTGGTAAAATGGGGAGCAAGTGGCAGGAGTAACTATGACTCTCTTAAGGTAGCCAAATGCCTCGTCAACAGGAGAATTCCAACGGCAAACTCGAGGAGCTCCCGGCAGGAGTACTGTGAAAGTCTTAAGGACAACAAATAATGGCGTATCGCTTCTGGTGAACTGGCCAGAGTAAGCTTGTAGATGCGACTGTGGTAAAACGAGGAGCAAGTGGCAGGAGTAACTATGACTCTCTTAAGGTAGCCAAATGCCTCGTCAACAGGAGAACTCCAACGGCAAACTCGAGGAGCTCCCGGCAGGAGTACTGTGAAAGTCTTAAGGACAACAAATAATGGCGTATCGCTTCTGGTGAACTGGCCAGAGTAAGCTTGTAGATGCGACTGTGGTAAAACGAGGAGCAAGTGGCAGGAGTAACTATGACTCTCTTAAGGTCTCTACACCAGTACTTGTAATATATATGTGTTATTTAAGTTTTTGAATAAAGACGGCTAGCAATAGCCAAATGCCTCGTCAACAGGCGAATTCCAACGGCAAACTCGAGGAGCTCCCGGCAGGAGTACTGTGAAAGTCTTAAGATCAACAAATAATGGCGTATCGCTTCTGGTGAACTAGCCAGAGTAAGCTTGTAGATGCGACTGTGGTAAAACGAGGAGCAAGTGGCAGGAGTAACTATGACTCTCTTAAGGTAGCCAAATGCCTCGTCAACAGGCGAATTCCAACGGCAAACTCGAGGAGCTCCCGGCAGGAGTACTGTGAAAGTCTTAAGGACAACAAATAATGGCGTATCGCTTCTGGTGAACTGGCCAGAGTAAGCTTGTAGATGCGACTGTGGTAAAATGGGGAGCAAGTGGCAGGAGTAACTATGACTCTCTTAGGGTTGCCAAATAACTCGTCAAAAGGCGAATTACATCGGCAAACCTGAGGAGCTCCCGGAAGGAGTACTGTGAAAGTCTTAAGGACAACAAATAATGGCGTATCGCTTCTGGTGAACTGGCCAGAGTAAGCTTGTAGATGCGACTGTGGTAAAACGAGGAGCAAGTGGCAGGAGTAACTATGACTCTCTTAAGGTCTCTACACCAGTACTTGTAATAAATATGTGTTATTTAAGTTTTTGAATAAAGACGGCTAGCAATAGCCAAATGCCTCGTCAACAGGCGAATTCCAACGGCAAACTCGAGGAGCTCCCGGCAGGAGTACTGTGAAAGTCTTAAGATCAACAAATAATGGCGTATCGCTTCTGGTGAACTAGCCAGAGTAAGCTTGTAGATGCGACTGTGGTAAAACGAGGAGCAAGTGGCAGGAGTAAGTATGACTCTCTTAAGGTAGCCAAATGCCTCGTCAACAGGCGAATTCCAACGGCAAACTCGAGGAGCTCCCGGCAGGAGTACTGTGAAAGTCTTAAGATCAACAAATAATGGCGTATCGCTTCTGGTGAACTAGCCAGAGTAAGCTTGTAGATGCGACTGTGGTAAAACGAGGAGCAAGTGGCAGGAGTAACTATGACTCTCTTAAGGTAGCCAAATGCCTCGTCAACAGGCGAATTCCAACGGCAAACTCGAGGAGCTCCCGGCAGGAGTACTGTGAAAGTCTTAAGGACAACAAATAATGGCGTATCGCTTCTGGTGAACTGGCCAGAGTAAGTTTGTAGATGCGACTGTGGTAAAACGAGGAGCAAGTGGCAGGAGTAACTATGACTCTCTTAAGGTCTCTACACCAGTACTTGTAATATATATGTGTTATTTAAGTTTTTGAATAAAGACGGCTAGCAATAGCCAAATGCCTCGTCAACAGGCGAATTCCAACGGCAAACTCGAGGAGCTCCCGGCAGGAGTACTGTGAAAGTCTTAAGATCAACAAATAATGGCGTATCGCTTCTGGTGAACTAGCCAGAGTAAGCTTGTAGATGCGACTGTGGTAAAACGAGGAGCAAGTGGCAGGAGTAACTATGACTCTCTTAAGGTAGCCAAATGCCTCGTCAACAGGCGAATTCCAACGGCAAACTCGAGGAGCTCCCAGCAGGAGTACTGTGAAAGTCTTAAGGTCAACAAATAATGGCGTATCGCTTCTGGTGAACTAGCCAGAGTAAGCTTGTAGATGTGACTGTGGTAAAATGGGGAGCAAGTGGCAGGAGTAACTATGACTCTCTTAAGGTAGCCAAATGCCTCGTCAACAGGAGAATTCCAACGGCAAACTCGAGGAGCTCCCGGCAGGAGTACTGTGAAAGTCTTAAGGACAACAAATAATGGCGTATCGCTTCTGGTGAACTGGCCAGAGTAAGCTTGTAGATGCGACTGTGGTAAAACGAGGAGCAAGTGGCAGGAGTAACTATGACTCTCTTAAGGTAGCCAAATGCCTCGTCAACAGGAGAACTCCAACGGCAAACTCGAGGAGCTCCCGGCAGGAGTACTGTGAAAGTCTTAAGGACAACAAATAATGGCGTATCGCTTCTGGTGAACTGGCCAGAGTAAGCTTGTAGATGCGACTGTGGTAAAACGAGGAGCAAGTGGCAGGAGTAACTATGACTCTCTTAAGGTCTCTACACCAGTACTTGTAATATATATGTGTTATTTAAGTTTTTGAATAAAGACGGCTAGCAATAGCCAAATGCCTCGTCAACAGGCGAATTCCAACGGCAAACTCGAGGAGCTCCCGGCAGGAGTACTGTGAAAGTCTTAAGATCAACAAATAATGGCGTATCGCTTCTGGTGAACTAGCCAGAGTAAGCTTGTAGATGCGACTGTGGTAAAACGAGGAGCAAGTGGCAGGAGTAACTATGACTCTCTTAAGGTAGCCAAATGCCTCGTCAACAGGCGAATTCCAACGGCAAACTCGAGGAGCTCCCGGCAGGAGTACTGTGAAAGTCTTAAGGACAACAAATAATGGCGTATAGCTTCTGGTGAACTGGCCAGAGTAAGCTTGTAGATGCGACTGTGGTAAAATGGGGAGCAAGTGGCAGGAGTAACTATGACTCTCTTAGGGTTGCCAAATAACTCGTCAAAAGGCGAATTACATCGGCAAACCCGAGGAGCTCCCGGAAGGAGTACTGTGAAAGTCTTAAGATCAACAAATAATGGCGTATCGCTTCTGGTGAACTAGCCAGAGTAAGCTTGTAGATGCGACTGTGGTAAAACGAGGAGCAAGTGGCAGGAGTAACTATGACTCTCTTAAGGTAGCCAAATGCCTCGTCAACAGGCGAATTCCAACGGCAAACTCGAGGAGCTCCCAGCAGGAGTACTGTGAAAGTCTTAAGGTCAACAAATAATGGCGTATCGCTTCTGGTGAACTAGCCAGAGTAAGCTTGTAGATGTGACTGTGGTAAAATGGGGAGCAAGTGGCAGGAGTAACTATGACTCTCTTAAGGTCGCCAAATGCCTCGTCAACAGGAGAATTCCAACGGCAAACTCGAGGAGCTCCCGGCAGGAGTACTGTGAAAGTCTTAAGGACAACAAATAATGGCGTATCGCTTCTGGTGAACTGGCCAGAGTAAGCTTGTAGATGCGACTGTGGTAAAACGAGGAGCAAGTGGCAGGAGTAACTATGACTCTCTTAAGGTAGCCAAATGCCTCGTCAACAGGAGAATTCCAACGGCAAACTCGAGGAGCTCCCGGCAGGAGTACTGTGAAAGTCTTAAGGACAACAAATAATGGCGTATCGCTTCTGGTGAACTGGCCAGAGTAAGCTTGTAGATGCGACTGTGGTAAAACGAGGAGCAAGTGGCAGGAGTAACTATGACTCTCTTAAGGTCTCTACACCAGTACTTGTAATATATATGTGTTATTTAAGTTTTTGAATAAAGACGGCTAGCAATAGCCAAATGCCTCGTCAACAGGCGAATTCCAACGGCAAACTCGAGGAGCTCCCGGCAGGAGTACTGTGAAAGTCTTAAGATCAACAAATAATGGCGTATCGCTTCTGGTGAACTAGCCAGAGTAAGCTTGTAGATGCGACTGTGGTAAAACGAGGAGCAAGTGGCAGGAGTAACTATGACTCTCTTAAGGTAGCCAAATGCCTCGTCAACAGGCGAATTCCAACGGCAAACTCGAGGAGCTCCCAGCAGGAGTACTGTGAAAGTCTTAAGGTCAACAAATAATGGCGTATCGCTTCTGGTGAACTAGCCAGAGTAAGCTTGTAGATGTGACTGTGGTAAAATGGGGAGCAAGTGGCAGGAGTAACTATAACTCTCTTAAGGTAGCCAAATGCCTCGTCAACAGGAGAATTCCAACGGCAAACTCGAGGAGCTCCCGGCAGGAGTACTGTGAAAGTCTTAAGGACAACAAATAATGGCGTATCGCTTCTGGTGAACTGGCCAGAGTAAGCTTGTAGATGCGACTGTGGTAAAATGGGGAGCAAGTGGCAGGAGTAACTATGACTCTCTTAGGGTTGCCAAATAACTCGTCAAAAGGCGAATTACATCGGCAAACCCGAGGAGCTCCCGGAAGGAGTACTGTGAAAGTCTTAAGATCAACAAATAATGGCGTATCGCTTCTGGTGAACTAGCCAGAGTAAGCTTGTAGATGCGACTGTGGTAAAACGAGGAGCAAGTGGCAGGAGTAACTATGACTCTCTTAAGGTAGCCAAATGCCTCGTCAACAGGCGAATTCCAACGGCAAACTCGAGGAGCTCCCAGCAGGAGTACTGTGAAAGTCTTAAGGTCAACAAATAATGGCGTATCGCTTCTGGTGAACTAGCCAGAGTAAGCTTGTAGATGTGACTGTGGTAAAATGGGGAGCAAGTGGCAGGAGTAACTATGACTCTCTTAAGGTAGCCAAATGCCTCGTCAACAGGAGAATTCCAACGGCAAACTCGAGGAGCTCCCGGCAGGAGTACTGTGAAAGTCTTAAGGACAACAAATAATGGCGTATCGCTTCTGGTGAACTGGCCAGAGTAAGCTTGTAGATGCGACTGTGGTAAAACGAGGAGCAAGTGGCAGGAGTAACTATGACTCTCTTAAGGTAGCCAAATGCCTCGTCAACAGGAGAATTCCAACGGCAAACTCGAGGAGCTCCCGGCAGGAGTACTGTGAAAGTCTTAAGGACAACAAATAATGGCGTATCGCTTCTGGTGAACTGGCCAGAGTAAGCTTGTAGATGCGACTGTGGTAAAACGAGGAGCAAGTGGCAGGAGTAACTATGACTCTCTTAAGGTCTCTACACCAGTACTTGTAATAAATATGTGTTATTTAAGTTTTTGAATAAAGACGGCTAGCAATAGCCAAATGCCTCGTCAACAGGCGAATTCCAACGGCAAACTCGAGGAGCTCCCGGCAGGAGTACTGTGAAAGTCTTAAGATCAACAAATAATGGCGTATCGCTTCTGGTGAACTAGCCAGAGTAAGCTTGTAGATGCGACTGTGGTAAAACGAGGAGCAAGTGGCAGGAGTAACTATGACTCTCTTAAGGTAGCCAAATGCCTCGTCAACAGGCGAATTCCAACGGCAAACTCGAGGAGGTCCCGGCAGGAGTACTGTGAAAGTCTTAAGGTCAACAAATAATGGCGTATCGCTTCTTGTGAACTGGCCAGAGTAAGCTTGTAGATGCGACTGTGGTAAAATGGGGAGCAAGTGGCAGGAGTAACTATGACTCTCTTAGGGTTGCCAAATAACTCGTCAAAAGGCGAATTACATCGGCAAACCCGAGGAGCTCCCGGAAGGAGTACTGTGAAAGTCTTAAGATCAACAAATAATGGCGTATCGCTTCTGGTGAACTAGCCAGAGTAAGCTTGTAGATGTGACTGTGGTAAAATGGGGAGCAAGTGGCAGGAGTAACTATGACTCTCTTAGGGTTGCCAAATGACTCGTCAAAAGGCGAATTACATCGGCAAACCCGAGGAGCTCCCGGAAGGAGTACTGTGAAAGTCGTAAGGTCAACAAATAATGGCGTATCGCTCTGGTGAACTGGCCAGAGTAAGCTTGTAGATGCGACTGTGGTAAAACGAGGAGCAAGTGGCAGGAGTAACTATGACTCTCTTAAGGTAGCCAAATGCCTCGTCAGCAGGCGAATTCCAACGGCAAACTCGAGGAGCTCCCGGCAGGAGTACTGTGAAAGTCTTAAGGTCAACAAATAATGGCGTATCGCTTCTGGTGAACTGGCCAGAGTAAGCTTGTAGATGCGACTGTGGTAAAACGAGGAGCAAGTGGCAGGAGTAACTATGACTCTCTTAAGGTAGCCAAATGCCTCGTCAACAGGCGAATTCCAACGGCAAACTCGAGGAGCTCCCAGCAGGAGTACTGTGAAAGTCTTAAGGTCAACAAATAATGGCGTATCGCTTCTGGTGAACTAGCCAGAGTAAGCTTGTAGATGTGACTGTGGTAAAATGGGGAGCAAGTGGCAGGAGTAACTATGACTCTCTTAAGGTAGCCAAATGCCTCGTCAACAGGAGAATTCCAACGGCAAACTCGAGGAGCTCCCGGCAGGAGTACTGTGAAAGTCTTAAGGACAACAAATAATGGCGTATCGCTTCTGGTGAACTGGCCAGAGTAAGCTTGTAGATGCGACTGTGGTAAAACGAGGAGCAAGTGGCAGGAGTAACTATGACTCTCTTAAGGTAGCCAAATGCCTCGTCAACAGGAGAATTCCAACGGCAAACTCGAGGAGCTCCCGGCAGGAGTACTGTGAAAGTCTTAAGGACAACAAATAATGGCGTATCGCTTCTGGTGAACTGGCCAGAGTAAGTTTGTAGATGCGACTGTGGTAAAACGAGGAGCAAGTGGCAGGAGTAACTATGACTCTCTTAAGGTCTCTACACCAGTACTTGTAATATATATGTGTTATTTAAGTTTTTGAATAAAGACGGCTAGCAATAGCCAAATGCCTCGTCAACAGGCGAATTCCAACGGCAAACTCGAGGAGCTCCCGGCAGGAGTACTGTGAAAGTCTTAAGATCAACAAATAATGGCGTATCGCTTCTGGTGAACTAGCCAGAGTAAGCTTGTAGATGCGACTGTGGTAAAACGAGGAGCAAGTGGCAGGAGTAACTATGACTCTCTTAAGGTAGCCAAATGCCTCGTCAACAGGCGAATTCCAACGGCAAACTCGAGGAGCTCCCAGCAGGAGTACTGTGAAAGTCTTAAGGTCAACAAATAATGGCGTATCGCTTCTGGTGAACTAGCCAGAGTAAGCTTGTAGATGTGACTGTGGTAAAATGGGGAGCAAGTGGCAGGAGTAACTATGACTCTCTTAAGGTAGCCAAATGCCTCGTCAACAGGAGAATTCCAACGGCAAACTCGAGGAGCTCCCGGCAGGAGTACTGTGAAAGTCTTAAGGACAACAAATAATGGCGTATCGCTTCTGGTGAACTGGCCAGAGTAAGCTTGTAGATGCGACTGTGGTAAAACGAGGAGCAAGTGGCAGGAGTAACTATGACTCTCTTAAGGTAGCCAAATGCCTCGTCAACAGGAGAACTCCAACGGCAAACTCGAGGAGCTCCCGGCAGGAGTACTGTGAAAGTCTTAAGGACAACAAATAATGGCGTATCGCTTCTGGTGAACTGGCCAGAGTAAGCTTGTAGATGCGACTGTGGTAAAACGAGGAGCAAGTGGCAGGAGTAACTATGACTCTCTTAAGGTCTCTACACCAGTACTTGTAATATATATGTGTTATTTAAGTTTTTGAATAAAGACGGCTAGCAATAGCCAAATGCCTCGTCAACAGGCGAATTCCAACGGCAAACTCGAGGAGCTCCCGGCAGGAGTACTGTGAAAGTCTTAAGATCAACAAATAATGGCGTATCGCTTCTGGTGAACTAGCCAGAGTAAGCTTGTAGATGCGACTGTGGTAAAACGAGGAGCAAGTGGCAGGAGTAACTATGACTCTCTTAAGGTAGCCAAATGCCTCGTCAACAGGCGAATTCCAACGGCAAACTCGAGGAGCTCCCGGCAGGAGTACTGTGAAAGTCTTAAGGACAACAAATAATGGCGTATCGCTTCTGGTGAACTGGCCAGAGTAAGCTTGTAGATGCGACTGTGGTAAAATGGGGAGCAAGTGGCAGGAGTAACTATGACTCTCTTAGGGTTGCCAAATAACTCGTCAAAAGGCGAATTACATCGGCAAACCTGAGGAGCTCCCGGAAGGAGTACTGTGAAAGTCTTAAGGACAACAAATAATGGCGTATCGCTTCTGGTGAACTGGCCAGAGTAAGCTTGTAGATGCGACTGTGGTAAAACGAGGAGCAAGTGGCAGGAGTAACTATGACTCTCTTAAGGTCTCTACACCAGTACTTGTAATAAATATGTGTTATTTAAGTTTTTGAATAAAGACGGCTAGCAATAGCCAAATGCCTCGTCAACAGGCGAATTCCAACGGCAAACTCGAGGAGCTCCCGGCAGGAGTACTGTGAAAGTCTTAAGATCAACAAATAATGGCGTATCGCTTCTGGTGAACTAGCCAGAGTAAGCTTGTAGATGCGACTGTGGTAAAACGAGGAGCAAGTGGCAGGAGTAAGTATGACTCTCTTAAGGTAGCCAAATGCCTCGTCAACAGGCGAATTCCAACGGCAAACTCGAGGAGCTCCCGGCAGGAGTACTGTGAAAGTCTTAAGATCAACAAATAATGGCGTATCGCTTCTGGTGAACTAGCCAGAGTAAGCTTGTAGATGCGACTGTGGTAAAACGAGGAGCAAGTGGCAGGAGTAACTATGACTCTCTTAAGGTAGCCAAATGCCTCGTCAACAGGCGAATTCCAACGGCAAACTCGAGGAGCTCCCGGCAGGAGTACTGTGAAAGTCTTAAGGACAACAAATAATGGCGTATCGCTTCTGGTGAACTGGCCAGAGTAAGCTTGTAGATGCGACTGTGGTAAAATGGGGAGCAAGTGGCAGGAGTAACTATGACTCTCTTAGGGTTGCCAAATAACTCGTCAAAAGGCGAATTACATCGGCAAACCTGAGGAGCTCCCGGAAGGAGTACTGTGAAAGTCTTAAGGACAACAAATAATGGCGTATCGCTTCTGGTGAACTGGCCAGAGTAAGCTTGTAGATGCGACTGTGGTAAAACGAGGAGCAAGTGGCAGGAGTAACTATGACTCTCTTAAGGTCTCTACACCAGTACTTGTAATAAATATGTGTTATTTAAGTTTTTGAATAAAGACGGCTAGCAATAGCCAAATGCCTCGTCAACAGGCGAATTCCAACGGCAAACTCGAGGAGCTCCCGGCAGGAGTACTGTGAAAGTCTTAAGATCAACAAATAATGGCGTATCGCTTCTGGTGAACTAGCCAGAGTAAGCTTGTAGATGCGACTGTGGTAAAACGAGGAGCAAGTGGCAGGAGTAAGTATGACTCTCTTAAGGTAGCCAAATGCCTCGTCAACAGGCGAATTCCAACGGCAAACTCGAGGAGCTCCCGGCAGGAGTACTGTGAAAGTCTTAAGATCAACAAATAATGGCGTATCGCTTCTGGTGAACTAGCCAGAGTAAGCTTGTAGATGCGACTGTGGTAAAACGAGGAGCAAGTGGCAGGAGTAACTATGACTCTCTTAAGGTAGCCAAATGCCTCGTCAACAGGCGAATTCCAACGGCAAACTCGAGGAGCTCCCGGCAGGAGTACTGTGAAAGTCTTAAGGACAACAAATAATGGCGTATCGCTTCTGGTGAACTGGCCAGAGTAAGCTTGTAGATGCGACTGTGGTAAAATGGGGAGCAAGTGGCAGGAGTAACTATGACTCTCTTAGGGTTGCCAAATAACTCGTCAAAAGGCGAATTACATCGGCAAACCCGAGGAGCTCCCGGAAGGAGTACTGTGAAAGTCTTAAGGACAACAAATAATGGCGTATCGCTTCTGGTGAACTGGCCAGAGTAAGCTTGTAGATGCGACTGTGGTAAAACGAGGAGCAAGTGGCAGGAGTAACTATGACTCTCTTAAGGTCTCTACACCAGTACTTGTAACAAATATGTGTTATTTAAGTTTTGAATAAAGACGGCTAGCAATAGCCAAATGCCTCGTCAACAGGCGAATTCCAACGGCAAACTCGAGGAGCTCCCGGCAGGAGTACTGTGAAAGTCTTAAGATCAACAAATAATGGCGTATCGCTTCTGGTGAACTAGCCAGAGTAAGCTTGTAGATGCGACTGTGGTAAAACGAGGAGCAAGTGGCAGGAGTAAGTATGACTCTCTTAAGGTAGCCAAATGCCTCGTCAACAGGCGAATTCCAACGGCAAACTCGAGGAGCTCCCGGCAGGAGTACTGTGAAAGTCTTAAGGTCAACAAATAATGGCGTATCGCTTCTTGTGAACTAGCCAGAGTAAGCTTGTAGATGTGACTGTGGTAAAATGGGGAGCAAGTGGCAGGAGTAACTATGACTCTCTTAAGGTAGCCAAATGCCTCGTCAACAGGAGAATTCCAACGGCAAACTCGAGGAGCTCCCGGCAGGAGTATTGTGAAAGTCTTAAGGACAACAAATAATGGCGTATCGCTTCTGGTGAACTGGCCAGAGTAAGCTTGTAGATGCGACTGTGGTAAAACGAGGAGCAAGTGGCAGGAGTAACTATGACTCTCTTAAGGTAGCCAAATGCCTCGTCAACAGGAGAATTCCAACGGCAAACTCGAGGAGCTCCCGGCAGGAGTACTGTGAAAGTCTTAAGGACAACAAATAATGGCGTATCGCTTCTGGTGAACTGGCCAGAGTAAGCTTGTAGATGCGACTGTGGTAAAACGAGGAGCAAGTGGCAGGAGTAACTATGACTCTCTTAAGGTCTCTACACCAGTACTTGTAATAAATATGTGTTATTTAAGTTTTTGAATAAAGACGGCTAGCAATAGCCAAATGCCTCGTCAACAGGCGAATTCCAACGGCAAACTCGAGGAGCTCCCGGCAGGAGTACTGTGAAAGTCTTAAGATCAACAAATAATGGCGTATCGCTTCTGGTGAACTAGCCAGAGTAAGCTTGTAGATGCGACTGTGGTAAAACGAGGAGCAAGTGGCAGGAGTAACTATGACTCTCTTAAGGTAGCCAAATGCCTCGTCAACAGGCGAATTCCAACGGCAAACTCGAGGAGCTCCCGGCAGGAGTACTGTGAAAGTCTTAAGGTCAACAAATAATGGCGTATCGCTTCTTGTGAACTGGCCAGAGTAAGCTTGTAGATGCGACTGTGGTAAAATGGGGAGCAAGTGGCAGGAGTAACTATGACTCTCTTAGGGTTGCCAAATAACTCGTCAAAAGGCGAATTACATCGGCAAACCCGAGGAGCTCCCGGAAGGAGTACTGTGAAAGTCTTAAGATCAACAAATAATGGCGTATCGCTTCTGGTGAACTAGCCAGAGTAAGCTTGTAGATGTGACTGTGGTAAAATGGGGAGCAAGTGGCAGGAGTAACTATGACTCTCTTAGGGTTGCCAAATGACTCGTCAAAAGGCGAATTACATCGGCAAACCCGAGGAGCTCCCGGAAGGAGTACTGTGAAAGTCTTAAGGTCAACAAATAATGGCGTATCGCTCTGGTGAACTGGCCAGAGTAAGCTTGTAGATGCGACTGTGGTAAAACGAGGAGCAAGTGGCAGGAGTAACTATGACTCTCTTAAGGTAGCCAAATGCCTCGTCAGCAGGCGAATTCCAACGGCAAACTCGAGGAGCTCCCGGCAGGAGTACTGTGAAAGTCTTAAGGTCAACAAATAATGGCGTATCGCTTCTGGTGAACTGGCCAGAGTAAGCTTGTAGATGCGACTGTGGTAAAACGAGGAGCAAGTGGCAGGAGTAACTATGACTCTCTTAAGGTAGCCAAATGCCTCGTCAACAGGCGAATTCCAACGGCAAACTCGAGGAGCTCCCAGCAGGAGTACTGTGAAAGTCTTAAGGTCAACAAATAATGGCGTATCGCTTCTGGTGAACTAGCCAGAGTAAGCTTGTAGATGTGACTGTGGTAAAATGGGGAGCAAGTGGCAGGAGTAACTATGACTCTCTTAAGGTAGCCAAATGCCTCGTCAACAGGAGAATTCCAACGGCAAACTCGAGGAGCTCCCGGCAGGAGTACTGTGAAAGTCTTAAGGACAACAAATAATGGCGTATCGCTTCTGGTGAACTGGCCAGAGTAAGCTTGTAGATGCGACTGTGGTAAAACGAGGAGCAAGTGGCAGGAGTAACTATGACTCTCTTAAGGTAGCCAAATGCCTCGTCAACAGGAGAATTCCAACGGCAAACTCGAGGAGCTCCCGGCAGGAGTACTGTGAAAGTCTTAAGGACAACAAATAATGGCGTATCGCTTCTGGTGAACTGGCCAGAGTAAGCTTGTAGATGCGACTGTGGTAAAACGAGGAGCAAGTGGCAGGAGTAACTATGACTCTCTTAAGGTCTCTACACCAGTACTTGTAATATATATGTGTTATTTAAGTTTTTGAATAAAGACGGCTAGCAATAGCCAAATGCCTCGTCAACAGGCGAATTCCAACGGCAAACTCGAGGAGCTCCCGGCAGGAGTACTGTGAAAGTCTTAAGATCAACAAATAATGGCGTATCGCTTCTGGTGAACTAGCCAGAGTAAGCTTGTAGATGCGACTGTGGTAAAACGAGGAGCAAGTGGCAGGAGTAACTATGACTCTCTTAAGGTAGCCAAATGCCTCGTCAACAGGCGAATTCCAACGGCAAACTCGAGGAGCTCCCGGCAGGAGTACTGTGAAAGTCGTAAGGTCAACAAATAATGGCGTATCGCTTCTTGTGAACTGGCCAGAGTAAGCTTGTAGATGCGACTGTGGTAAAATGGGGAGCAAGTGGCAGGAGTAACTATGACTCTCTTAGGGTTGCCAAATAACTCGTCAAAAGGCGAATTACATCGGCAAACCCGAGGAGCTCCCGGAAGGAGTACTGTGAAAGTCTTAAGATCAACAAATAATGGCGTATCGCTTCTGGTGAACTAGCCAGAGTAAGCTTGTAGATGTGACTGTGGTAAAATGGGGAGCAAGTGGCAGGAGTAACTATGACTCTCTTAGGGTTGCCAAATGACTCGTCAAAAGGCGAATTACATCGGCAAACCCGAGGAGCTCCCGGAAGGAGTACTGTGAAAGTCTTAAGGTCAACAAATAATGGCGTATCGCTCTGGTGAACTGGCCAGAGTAAGCTTGTAGATGCGACTGTGGTAAAACGAGGAGCAAGTGGCAGGAGTAACTATGACTCTCTTAAGGTAGCCAAATGCCTCGTCAGCAGGCGAATTCCAACGGCAAACTCGAGGAGCTCCCGGCAGGAGTACTGTGAAAGTCTTAAGGTCAACAAATAATGGCGTATCGCTTCTGGTGAACTGGCCAGAGTAAGCTTGTAGATGCGACTGTGGTAAAACGAGGAGCAAGTGGCAGGAGTAACTATGACTCTCTTAAGGTAGCCAAATGCCTCGTCAACAGGCGAATTCCAACGGCAAACTCGAGGAGCTCCCAGCAGGAGTACTGTGAAAGTCTTAAGGTCAACAAATAATGGCGTATCGCTTCTGGTGAACTAGCCAGAGTAAGCTTGTAGATGTGACTGTGGTAAAATGGGGAGCAAGTGGCAGGAGTAACTATGACTCTCTTAAGGTAGCCAAATGCCTCGTCAACAGGAGAATTCCAACGGCAAACTCGAGGAGCTCCCGGCAGGAGTACTGTGAAAGTCTTAAGGACAACAAATAATGGCGTATCGCTTCTGGTGAACTGGCCAGAGTAAGCTTGTAGATGCGACTGTGGTAAAACGAGGAGCAAGTGGCAGGAGTAACTATGACTCTCTTAAGGTAGCCAAATGCCTCGTCAACAGGAGAATTCCAACGGCAAACTCGAGGAGCTCCCGGCAGGAGTACTGTGAAAGTCTTAAGGACAACAAATAATGGCGTATCGCTTCTGGTGAACTGGCCAGAGTAAGCTTGTAGATGCGACTGTGGTAAAACGAGGAGCAAGTGGCAGGAGTAACTATGACTCTCTTAAGGTCTCTACACCAGTACTTGTAATATATATGTGTTATTTAAGTTTTTGAATAAAGACGGCTAGCAATAGCCAAATGCCTCGTCAACAGGCGAATTCCAACGGCAAACTCGAGGAGCTCCCGGCAGGAGTACTGTGAAAGTCTTAAGATCAACAAATAATGGCGTATCGCTTCTGGTGAACTAGCCAGAGTAAGCTTGTAGATGCGACTGTGGTAAAACGAGGAGCAAGTGGCAGGAGTAACTATGACTCTCTTAAGGTAGCCAAATGCCTCGTCAACAGGCGAATTCCAACGGCAAACTCGAGGAGCTCCCGGCAGGAGTACTGTGAAAGTCTTAAGGACAACAAATAATGGCGTATCGCTTCTGGTGAACTGGCCAGAGTAAGCTTGTAGATGCGACTGTGGTAAAATGGGGAGCAAGTGGCAGGAGTAACTATGACTCTCTTAGGGTTGCCAAATAACTCGTCAAAAGGCGAATTACATCGGCAAACCCGAGGAGCTCCCGGAAGGAGTACTGTGAAAGTCTTAAGGACAACAAATAATGGCGTATCGCTTCTGGTGAACTGGCCAGAATAAGCTTGTAGATGCGACTGTGGTAAAACGAGGAGCAAGTGGCAGGAGTAACTATGACTCTCTTAAGGTCTCTACACCAGTACTTGTAATAAATATGTGTTATTTAAGTTTTTGAATAAAGACGGCTAGCAATAGCCAAATGCCTCGTCAACAGGCGAATTCCAACGGCAAACTCGAGGAGCTCCCGGCAGGAGTACTGTGAAAGTCTTAAGATCAACAAATAATGGCGTATCGCTTCTGGTGAACTAGCCAGAGTAAGCTTGTAGATGCGACTGTGGTAAAACGAGGAGCAAGTGGCAGGAGTAAGTATGACTCTCTTAAGGTAGCCAAATGCCTCGTCAACAGGCGAATTCCAACGGCAAACTCGAGGAGCTCCCGGCAGGAGTACTGTGAAAGTCTTAAGGTCAACAAATAATGGCGTATCGCTTCTTGTGAACTGGCCAGAGTAAGCTTGTAGATGCGACTGTGGTAAAATGGGGAGCAAGTGGCAGGAGTAACTATGACTCTCTTAGGGTTGCCAAATAACTCGTCAAAAGGCGAATTACATCGGCAAACCCGAGGAGCTCCCGGAAGGAGTACTGTGAAAGTCTTAAGATCAACAAATAATGGCGTATCGCTTCTGGTGAACTAGCCAGAGTAAGCTTGTAGATGTGACTGTGGTAAAATGGGGAGCAAGTGGCAGGAGTAACTATGACTCTCTTAGGGTTGCCAAATGACTCGTCAAAAGGCGAATTACATCGGCAAACCCGAGGAGCTCCCGGAAGGAGTACTGTGAAAGTCTTAAGGTCAACAAATAATGGCGTATCGCTCTGGTGAACTGGCCAGAGTAAGCTTGTAGATGCGACTGTGGTAAAACGAGGAGCAAGTGGCAGGAGTAACTATGACTCTCTTAAGGTAGCCAAATGCCTCGTCAGCAGGCGAATTCCAACGGCAAACTCGAGGAGCTCCCAGCAGGAGTACTGTGAAAGTCTTAAGGTCAACAAATAATGGCGTATCGCTTCTGGTGAACTAGCCAGAGTAAGCTTGTAGATGCGACTGTGGTAAAACGAGGAGCAAGTGGCAGGAGTAACTATGACTCTCTTAAGGTAGCCAAATGCCTCGTCAACAGGCGAATTCCAACGGCAAACTCGAGGAGCTCCCAGCAGGAGTACTGTGAAAGTCTTAAGGTCAACAAATAATGGCGTATCGCTTCTGGTGAACTAGCCAGAGTAAGCTTGTAGATGCGACTGTGGTAAAACGAGGAGCAAGTGGCAGGAGTAACTATGACTCTCTTAGGGTTGCCAAATAACTCGTCAAAAGGCGAATTACATCGGCAAACCCGAGGAGCTCCCAGCAGGAGTACTGTGAAAGTCTTAAGGTCAACAAATAATGGCGTATCGCTTCTGGTGAACTAGCCAGAGTAAGCTTGTAGATGTGACTGTGGTAAAATGGGGAGCAAGTGGCAGGAGTAACTATGACTCTCTTAAGGTAGCCAAATGCCTCGTCAACAGGAGAATTCCAACGGCAAACTCGAGGAGCTCCCGGCAGGAGTACTGTGAAAGTCTTAAGGACAACAAATAATGGCGTATCGCTTCTGGTGAACTGGCCAGAGTAAGCTTGTAGATGCGACTGTGGTAAAACGAGGAGCAAGTGGCAGGAGTAACTATGACTCTCTTAAGGTAGCCAAATGCCTCGTCAACAGGAGAATTCCAACGGCAAACTCGAGGAGCTCCCGGCAGGAGTACTGTGAAAGTCTTAAGGACAACAAATAATGGCGTATCGCTTCTGGTGAACTGGCCAGAGTAAGCTTGTAGATGCGACTGTGGTAAAACGAGGAGCAAGTGGCAGGAGTAACTATGACTCTCTTAAGGTCTCTACACCAGTACTTGTAATATATATGTGTTATTTAAGTTTTTGAATAAAGACGGCTAGCAATAGCCAAATGCCTCGTCAACAGGCGAATTCCAACGGCAAACTCGAGGAGCTCCCGGCAGGAGTACTGTGAAAGTCTTAAGGACAACAAATAATGGCGTATCGCTTCTGGTGAACTGGCCAGAGTAAGCTTGTAGATGCGACTGTGGTAAAACGAGGAGCAAGTGGCAGGAGTAACTATGACTCTCTTAAGGTCTCTACACCAGTACTTGTAATATATATGTGTTATTTAAGTTTTTGAATAAAGACGGCTAGCAATAGCCAAATGCCTCGTCAACAGGCGAATTCCAACGGCAAACTCGAGGAGCTCCCGGCAGGAGTACTGTGAAAGTCTTAAGATCAACAAATAATGGCGTATCGCTTCTGGTGAACTAGCCAGAGTAAGCTTGTAGATGCGACTGTGGTAAAACGAGGAGCAAGTGGCAGGAGTAACTATGACTCTCTTAAGGTAGCCAAATGCCTCGTCAACAGGCGAATTCCAACGGCAAACTCGAGGAGCTCCCGGCAGGAGTACTGTGAAAGTCGTAAGGTCAACAAATAATGGCGTATCGCTTCTTGTGAACTGGCCAGAGTAAGCTTGTAGATGCGACTGTGGTAAAATGGGGAGCAAGTGGCAGGAGTAACTATGACTCTCTTAGGGTTGCCAAATAACTCGTCAAAAGGCGAATTACATCGGCAAACCCGAGGAGCTCCCGGAAGGAGTACTGTGAAAGTCTTAAGATCAACAAATAATGGCGTATCGCTTCTGGTGAACTAGCCAGAGTAAGCTTGTAGATGTGACTGTGGTAAAATGGGGAGCAAGTGGCAGGAGTAACTATGACTCTCTTAGGGTTGCCAAATGACTCGTCAAAAGGCGAATTACATCGGCAAACCCGAGGAGCTCCCGGAAGGAGTACTGTGAAAGTCTTAAGGTCAACAAATAATGGCGTATCGCTCTGGTGAACTGGCCAGAGTAAGCTTGTAGATGCGACTGTGGTAAAACGAGGAGCAAGTGGCAGGAGTAACTATGACTCTCTTAAGGTAGCCAAATGCCTCGTCAGCAGGCGAATTCCAACGGCAAACTCGAGGAGCTCCCGGCAGGAGTACTGTGAAAGTCTTAAGGTCAACAAATAATGGCGTATCGCTTCTGGTGAACTGGCCAGAGTAAGCTTGTAGATGCGACTGTGGTAAAACGAGGAGCAAGTGGCAGGAGTAACTATGACTCTCTTAAGGTAGCCAAATGCCTCGTCAACAGGCGAATTCCAACGGCAAACTCGAGGAGCTCCCAGCAGGAGTACTGTGAAAGTCTTAAGGTCAACAAATAATGGCGTATCGCTTCTGGTGAACTAGCCAGAGTAAGCTTGTAGATGTGACTGTGGTAAAATGGGGAGCAAGTGGCAGGAGTAACTATGACTCTCTTAAGGTAGCCAAATGCCTCGTCAACAGGAGAATTCCAACGGCAAACTCGAGGAGCTCCCGGCAGGAGTACTGTGAAAGTCTTAAGGACAACAAATAATGGCGTATCGCTTCTGGTGAACTGGCCAGAGTAAGCTTGTAGATGCGACTGTGGTAAAACGAGGAGCAAGTGGCAGGAGTAACTATGACTCTCTTAAGGTAGCCAAATGCCTCGTCAACAGGAGAATTCCAACGGCAAACTCGAGGAGCTCCCGGCAGGAGTACTGTGAAAGTCTTAAGGACAACAAATAATGGCGTATCGCTTCTGGTGAACTGGCCAGAGTAAGCTTGTAGATGCGACTGTGGTAAAACGAGGAGCAAGTGGCAGGAGTAACTATGACTCTCTTAAGGTCTCTACACCAGTACTTGTAATATATATGTGTTATTTAAGTTTTTGAATAAAGACGGCTAGCAATAGCCAAATGCCTCGTCAACAGGCGAATTCCAACGGCAAACTCGAGGAGCTCCCGGCAGGAGTACTGTGAAAGTCTTAAGATCAACAAATAATGGCGTATCGCTTCTGGTGAACTAGCCAGAGTAAGCTTGTAGATGCGACTGTGGTAAAACGAGGAGCAAGTGGCAGGAGTAACTATGACTCTCTTAAGGTAGCCAAATGCCTCGTCAACAGGCGAATTCCAACGGCAAACTCGAGGAGCTCCCGGCAGGAGTACTGTGAAAGTCTTAAGGACAACAAATAATGGCGTATCGCTTCTGGTGAACTGGCCAGAGTAAGCTTGTAGATGCGACTGTGGTAAAATGGGGAGCAAGTGGCAGGAGTAACTATGACTCTCTTAGGGTTGCCAAATAACTCGTCAAAAGGCGAATTACATCGGCAAACCCGAGGAGCTCCCGGAAGGAGTACTGTGAAAGTCTTAAGGACAACAAATAATGGCGTATCGCTTCTGGTGAACTGGCCAGAATAAGCTTGTAGATGCGACTGTGGTAAAACGAGGAGCAAGTGGCAGGAGTAACTATGACTCTCTTAAGGTCTCTACACCAGTACTTGTAATAAATATGTGTTATTTAAGTTTTTGAATAAAGACGGCTAGCAATAGCCAAATGCCTCGTCAACAGGCGAATTCCAACGGCAAACTCGAGGAGCTCCCGGCAGGAGTACTGTGAAAGTCTTAAGATCAACAAATAATGGCGTATCGCTTCTGGTGAACTAGCCAGAGTAAGCTTGTAGATGCGACTGTGGTAAAACGAGGAGCAAGTGGCAGGAGTAAGTATGACTCTCTTAAGGTAGCCAAATGCCTCGTCAACAGGCGAATTCCAACGGCAAACTCGAGGAGCTCCCGGCAGGAGTACTGTGAAAGTCTTAAGGTCAACAAATAATGGCGTATCGCTTCTTGTGAACTGGCCAGAGTAAGCTTGTAGATGCGACTGTGGTAAAATGGGGAGCAAGTGGCAGGAGTAACTATGACTCTCTTAGGGTTGCCAAATAACTCGTCAAAAGGCGAATTACATCGGCAAACCCGAGGAGCTCCCGGAAGGAGTACTGTGAAAGTCTTAAGATCAACAAATAATGGCGTATCGCTTCTGGTGAACTAGCCAGAGTAAGCTTGTAGATGTGACTGTGGTAAAATGGGGAGCAAGTGGCAGGAGTAACTATGACTCTCTTAGGGTTGCCAAATGACTCGTCAAAAGGCGAATTACATCGGCAAACCCGAGGAGCTCCCGGAAGGAGTACTGTGAAAGTCTTAAGGTCAACAAATAATGGCGTATCGCTCTGGTGAACTGGCCAGAGTAAGCTTGTAGATGCGACTGTGGTAAAACGAGGAGCAAGTGGCAGGAGTAACTATGACTCTCTTAAGGTAGCCAAATGCCTCGTCAGCAGGCGAATTCCAACGGCAAACTCGAGGAGCTCCCAGCAGGAGTACTGTGAAAGTCTTAAGGTCAACAAATAATGGCGTATCGCTTCTGGTGAACTAGCCAGAGTAAGCTTGTAGATGCGACTGTGGTAAAACGAGGAGCAAGTGGCAGGAGTAACTATGACTCTCTTAAGGTAGCCAAATGCCTCGTCAACAGGCGAATTCCAACGGCAAACTCGAGGAGCTCCCAGCAGGAGTACTGTGAAAGTCTTAAGGTCAACAAATAATGGCGTATCGCTTCTGGTGAACTAGCCAGAGTAAGCTTGTAGATGCGACTGTGGTAAAACGAGGAGCAAGTGGCAGGAGTAACTATGACTCTCTTAGGGTTGCCAAATAACTCGTCAAAAGGCGAATTACATCGGCAAACCCGAGGAGCTCCCAGCAGGAGTACTGTGAAAGTCTTAAGGTCAACAAATAATGGCGTATCGCTTCTGGTGAACTAGCCAGAGTAAGCTTGTAGATGTGACTGTGGTAAAATGGGGAGCAAGTGGCAGGAGTAACTATGACTCTCTTAAGGTAGCCAAATGCCTCGTCAACAGGAGAATTCCAACGGCAAACTCGAGGAGCTCCCGGCAGGAGTACTGTGAAAGTCTTAAGGACAACAAATAATGGCGTATCGCTTCTGGTGAACTGGCCAGAGTAAGCTTGTAGATGCGACTGTGGTAAAACGAGGAGCAAGTGGCAGGAGTAACTATGACTCTCTTAAGGTAGCCAAATGCCTCGTCAACAGGAGAATTCCAACGGCAAACTCGAGGAGCTCCCGGCAGGAGTACTGTGAAAGTCTTAAGGACAACAAATAATGGCGTATCGCTTCTGGTGAACTGGCCAGAGTAAGCTTGTAGATGCGACTGTGGTAAAACGAGGAGCAAGTGGCAGGAGTAACTATGACTCTCTTAAGGTCTCTACACCAGTACTTGTAATATATATGTGTTATTTAAGTTTTTGAATAAAGACGGCTAGCAATAGCCAAATGCCTCGTCAACAGGCGAATTCCAACGGCAAACTCGAGGAGCTCCCGGCAGGAGTACTGTGAAAGTCTTAAGGACAACAAATAATGGCGTATCGCTTCTGGTGAACTGGCCAGAGTAAGCTTGTAGATGCGACTGTGGTAAAACGAGGAGCAAGTGGCAGGAGTAACTATGACTCTCTTAAGGTAGCCAAATGCCTCGTCAACAGGAGAATTCCAACGGCAAACTCGAGGAGCTCCCGGCAGGAGTACTGTGAAAGTCTTAAGGACAACAAATAATGGCGTATCGCTTCTGGTGAACTGGCCAGAGTAAGCTTGTAGATGCGACTGTGGTAAAACGAGGAGCAAGTGGCAGGAGTAACTATGACTCTCTTAAGGTCTCTACACCAGTACTTGTAATATATATGTGTTATTTAAGTTTTTGAATAAAGACGGCTAGCAATAGCCAAATGCCTCGTCAACAGGCGAATTCCAACGGCAAACTCGAGGAGCTCCCGGCAGGAGTACTGTGAAAGTCTTAAGATCAACAAATAATGGCGTATCGCTTCTGGTGAACTAGCCAGAGTAAGCTTGTAGATGCGACTGTGGTAAAACGAGGAGCAAGTGGCAGGAGTAACTATGACTCTCTTAAGGTAGCCAAATGCCTCGTCAACAGGCGAATTCCAACGGCAAACTCGAGGAGCTCCCGGCAGGAGTACTGTGAAAGTCGTAAGGTCAACAAATAATGGCGTATCGCTTCTTGTGAACTGGCCAGAGTAAGCTTGTAGATGCGACTGTGGTAAAATGGGGAGCAAGTGGCAGGAGTAACTATGACTCTCTTAGGGTTGCCAAATAACTCGTCAAAAGGCGAATTACATCGGCAAACCCGAGGAGCTCCCGGAAGGAGTACTGTGAAAGTCTTAAGATCAACAAATAATGGCGTATCGCTTCTGGTGAACTAGCCAGAGTAAGCTTGTAGATGTGACTGTGGTAAAATGGGGAGCAAGTGGCAGGAGTAACTATGACTCTCTTAGGGTTGCCAAATGACTCGTCAAAAGGCGAATTACATCGGCAAACCCGAGGAGCTCCCGGAAGGAGTACTGTGAAAGTCTTAAGGTCAACAAATAATGGCGTATCGCTCTGGTGAACTGGCCAGAGTAAGCTTGTAGATGCGACTGTGGTAAAACGAGGAGCAAGTGGCAGGAGTAACTATGACTCTCTTAAGGTAGCCAAATGCCTCGTCAGCAGGCGAATTCCAACGGCAAACTCGAGGAGCTCCCGGCAGGAGTACTGTGAAAGTCTTAAGGTCAACAAATAATGGCGTATCGCTTCTGGTGAACTGGCCAGAGTAAGCTTGTAGATGCGACTGTGGTAAAACGAGGAGCAAGTGGCAGGAGTAACTATGACTCTCTTAAGGTAGCCAAATGCCTCGTCAACAGGCGAATTCCAACGGCAAACTCGAGGAGCTCCCAGCAGGAGTACTGTGAAAGTCTTAAGGTCAACAAATAATGGCGTATCGCTTCTGGTGAACTAGCCAGAGTAAGCTTGTAGATGTGACTGTGGTAAAATGGGGAGCAAGTGGCAGGAGTAACTATGACTCTCTTAAGGTAGCCAAATGCCTCGTCAACAGGAGAATTCCAACGGCAAACTCGAGGAGCTCCCGGCAGGAGTACTGTGAAAGTCTTAAGGACAACAAATAATGGCGTATCGCTTCTGGTGAACTGGCCAGAGTAAGCTTGTAGATGCGACTGTGGTAAAACGAGGAGCAAGTGGCAGGAGTAACTATGACTCTCTTAAGGTAGCCAAATGCCTCGTCAACAGGAGAATTCCAACGGCAAACTCGAGGAGCTCCCGGCAGGAGTACTGTGAAAGTCTTAAGGACAACAAATAATGGCGTATCGCTTCTGGTGAACTGGCCAGAGTAAGCTTGTAGATGCGACTGTGGTAAAACGAGGAGCAAGTGGCAGGAGTAACTATGACTCTCTTAAGGTCTCTACACCAGTACTTGTAATATATATGTGTTATTTAAGTTTTTGAATAAAGACGGCTAGCAATAGCCAAATGCCTCGTCAACAGGCGAATTCCAACGGCAAACTCGAGGAGCTCCCGGCAGGAGTACTGTGAAAGTCTTAAGATCAACAAATAATGGCGTATCGCTTCTGGTGAACTAGCCAGAGTAAGCTTGTAGATGCGACTGTGGTAAAACGAGGAGCAAGTGGCAGGAGTAACTATGACTCTCTTAAGGTAGCCAAATGCCTCGTCAACAGGCGAATTCCAACGGCAAACTCGAGGAGCTCCCGGCAGGAGTACTGTGAAAGTCTTAAGGACAACAAATAATGGCGTATCGCTTCTGGTGAACTGGCCAGAGTAAGCTTGTAGATGCGACTGTGGTAAAATGGGGAGCAAGTGGCAGGAGTAACTATGACTCTCTTAGGGTTGCCAAATAACTCGTCAAAAGGCGAATTACATCGGCAAACCCGAGGAGCTCCCGGAAGGAGTACTGTGAAAGTCTTAAGGACAACAAATAATGGCGTATCGCTTCTGGTGAACTGGCCAGAATAAGCTTGTAGATGCGACTGTGGTAAAACGAGGAGCAAGTGGCAGGAGTAACTATGACTCTCTTAAGGTCTCTACACCAGTACTTGTAATAAATATGTGTTATTTAAGTTTTTGAATAAAGACGGCTAGCAATAGCCAAATGCCTCGTCAACAGGCGAATTCCAACGGCAAACTCGAGGAGCTCCCGGCAGGAGTACTGTGAAAGTCTTAAGATCAACAAATAATGGCGTATCGCTTCTGGTGAACTAGCCAGAGTAAGCTTGTAGATGCGACTGTGGTAAAACGAGGAGCAAGTGGCAGGAGTAAGTATGACTCTCTTAAGGTAGCCAAATGCCTCGTCAACAGGCGAATTCCAACGGCAAACTCGAGGAGCTCCCGGCAGGAGTACTGTGAAAGTCTTAAGGTCAACAAATAATGGCGTATCGCTTCTTGTGAACTGGCCAGAGTAAGCTTGTAGATGCGACTGTGGTAAAATGGGGAGCAAGTGGCAGGAGTAACTATGACTCTCTTAGGGTTGCCAAATAACTCGTCAAAAGGCGAATTACATCGGCAAACCCGAGGAGCTCCCGGAAGGAGTACTGTGAAAGTCTTAAGATCAACAAATAATGGCGTATCGCTTCTGGTGAACTAGCCAGAGTAAGCTTGTAGATGTGACTGTGGTAAAATGGGGAGCAAGTGGCAGGAGTAACTATGACTCTCTTAGGGTTGCCAAATGACTCGTCAAAAGGCGAATTACATCGGCAAACCCGAGGAGCTCCCGGAAGGAGTACTGTGAAAGTCTTAAGGTCAACAAATAATGGCGTATCGCTCTGGTGAACTGGCCAGAGTAAGCTTGTAGATGCGACTGTGGTAAAACGAGGAGCAAGTGGCAGGAGTAACTATGACTCTCTTAAGGTAGCCAAATGCCTCGTCAGCAGGCGAATTCCAACGGCAAACTCGAGGAGCTCCCAGCAGGAGTACTGTGAAAGTCTTAAGGTCAACAAATAATGGCGTATCGCTTCTGGTGAACTAGCCAGAGTAAGCTTGTAGATGCGACTGTGGTAAAACGAGGAGCAAGTGGCAGGAGTAACTATGACTCTCTTAAGGTAGCCAAATGCCTCGTCAACAGGCGAATTCCAACGGCAAACTCGAGGAGCTCCCAGCAGGAGTACTGTGAAAGTCTTAAGGTCAACAAATAATGGCGTATCGCTTCTGGTGAACTAGCCAGAGTAAGCTTGTAGATGCGACTGTGGTAAAACGAGGAGCAAGTGGCAGGAGTAACTATGACTCTCTTAAGGTAGCCAAATGCCTCGTCAACAGGCGAATTCCAACGGCAAACTCGAGGAGCTCCCGGCAGGAGTACTGTGAAAGTCTTAAGGACAACAAATAATGGCGTATCGCTTCTGGTGAACTGGCCAGAGTAAGCTTGTAGATGCGACTGTGGTAAAATGGGGAGCAAGTGGCAGGAGTAACTATGACTCTCTTAGGGTTGCCAAATAACTCGTCAAAAGGCGAATTACATCGGCAAACCCGAGGAGCTCCCGGAAGGAGTACTGTGAAAGTCTTAAGGACAACAAATAATGGCGTATCGCTTCTGGTGAACTGGCCAGAGTAAGCTTGTAGATGCGACTGTGGTAAAACGAGGAGCAAGTGGCAGGAGTAACTATGACTCTCTTAAGGTCTCTACACCAGTACTTGTAATAAATATGTGTTATTTAAGTTTTTGAATAAAGACGGCTAGCAATAGCCAAATGCCTCGTCAACAGGCGAATTCCAACGGCAAACTCGAGGAGCTCCCGGCAGGAGTACTGTGAAAGTCTTAAGATCAACAAATAATGGCGTATCGCTTCTGGTGAACTAGCCAGAGTAAGCTTGTAGATGCGACTGTGGTAAAACGAGGAGCAAGTGGCAGGAGTAAGTATGACTCTCTTAAGGTAGCCAAATGCCTCGTCAACAGGCGAATTCCAACGGCAAACTCGAGGAGCTCCCGGCAGGAGTACTGTGAAAGTCTTAAGGTCAACAAATAATGGCGTATCGCTTCTTGTGAACTGGCCAGAGTAAGCTTGTAGATGCGACTGTGGTAAAATGGGGAGCAAGTGGCAGGAGTAACTATGACTCTCTTAGGGTTGCCAAATAACTCGTCAAAAGGCGAATTACATCGGCAAACCCGAGGAGCTCCCGGAAGGAGTACTGTGAAAGTCTTAAGATCAACAAATAATGGCGTATCGCTTCTGGTGGACTAGCCAGAGTAAGCTTGTAGATGTGACTGTGGTAAAATGGGGAGCAAGTGGCAGGAGTAACTATGACTCTCTTAGGGTTGCCAAATGACTCGTCAAAAGGCGAATTACATCGGCAAACCCGAGGAGCTCCCGGAAGGAGTACTGTGAAAGTCTTAAGGTCAACAAATAATGGCGTATCGCTCTGGTGAACTGGCCAGAGTAAGCTTGTAGATGCGACTGTGGTAAAACGAGGAGCAAGTGGCAGGAGTAACTATGACTCTCTTAAGGTAGCCAAATGCCTCGTCAGCAGGCGAATTCCAACGGCAAACTCGAGGAGCTCCCGGCAGGAGTACTGTGAAAGTCTTAAGGTCAACAAATAATGGCGTATCGCTTCTGGTGAACTGGCCAGAGTAAGCTTGTAGATGCGACTGTGGTAAAACGAGGAGCAAGTGGCAGGAGTAACTATGACTCTCTTAAGGTAGCCAAATGCCTCGTCAACAGGCGAATTCCAACGGCAAACTCGAGGAGCTCCCAGCAGGAGTACTGTGAAAGTCTTAAGGTCAACAAATAATGGCGTATCGCTTCTGGTGAACTAGCCAGAGTAAGCTTGTAGATGCGACTGTGGTAAAATGGGGAGCAAGTGGCAGGAGTAACTATGACTCTCTTAAGGTAGCCAAATGCCTCGTCAACAGGAGAATTCCAACGGCAAACTCGAGGAGCTCCCGGCAGGAGTACTGTGAAAGTCTTAAGGACAACAAATAATGGCGTATCGCTTCTGGTGAACTGGCCAGAGTAAGCTTGTAGATGCGACTGTGGTAAAACGAGGAGCAAGTGGCAGGAGTAACTATGACTCTCTTAAGGTAGCCAAATGCCTCGTCAACAGGAGAATTCCAACGGCAAACTCGAGGAGCTCCCGGCAGGAGTACTGTGAAAGTCTTAAGGACAACAAATAATGGCGTATCGCTTCTGGTGAACTGGCCAGAGTAAGCTTGTAGATGCGACTGTGGTAAAACGAGGAGCAAGTGGCAGGAGTAACTATGACTCTCTTAAGGTCTCTACACCAGTACTTGTAATATATATGTGTTATTTAAGTTTTTGAATAAAGACGGCTAGCAATAGCCAAATGCCTCGTCAACAGGCGAATTCCAACGGCAAACTCGAGGAGCTCCCGGCAGGAGTACTGTGAAAGTCTTAAGATCAACAAATAATGGCGTATCGCTTCTGGTGAACTAGCCAGAGTAAGCTTGTAGATGCGACTGTGGTAAAACGAGGAGCAAGTGGCAGGAGTAACTATGACTCTCTTAAGGTAGCCAAATGCCTCGTCAACAGGCGAATTCCAATGGCAAACTCGAGGAGCTCCCAGCAGGAGTACTGTGAAAGTCTTAAGGTCAACAAATAATGGCGTATCGCTTCTGGTGAACTAGCCAGAGTAAGCTTGTAGATGTGACTGTGGTAAAATGGGGAGCAAGTGGCAGGAGTAACTATGACTCTCTTAAGGTAGCCAAATGCCTCGTCAACAGGAGAATTCCAACGGCAAACTCGAGGAGCTCCCGGCAGGAGTACTGTGAAAGTCTTAAGGACAACAAATAATGGCGTATCGCTTCTGGTGAACTGGCCAGAGTAAGCTTGTAGATGCGACTGTGGTAAAACGAGGAGCAAGTGGCAGGAGTAACTATGACTCTCTTAAGGTAGCCAAATGCCTCGTCAACAGGAGAATTCCAACGGCAAACTCGAGGAGCTCCCGGCAGGAGTACTGTGAAAGTCTTAAGGACAACAAATAATGGCGTATCGCTTCTGGTGAACTGGCCAGAGTAAGCTTGTAGATGCGACTGTGGTAAAACGAGGAGCAAGTGGCAGGAGTAACTATGACTCTCTTAAGGTCTCTACACCAGTACTTGTAATATATATGTGTTATTTAAGTTTTTGAATAAAGACGGCTAGCAATAGCCAAATGCCTCGTCAACAGGCGAATTCCAACGGCAAACTCGAGGAGCTCCCGGCAGGAGTACTGTGAAAGTCTTAAGATCAACAAATAATGGCGTATCGCTTCTGGTGAACTAGCCAGAGTAAGCTTGTAGATGCGACTGTGGTAAAACGAGGAGCAAGTGGCAGGAGTAACTATGACTCTCTTAAGGTAGCCAAATGCCTCGTCAACAGGCGAATTCCAACGGCAAACTCGAGGAGCTCCCGGCAGGAGTACTGTGAAAGTCTTAAGGACAACAAATAATGGCGTATCGCTTCTGGTGAACTGGCCAGAGTAAGCTTGTAGATGCGACTGTGGTAAAATGGGGAGCAAGTGGCAGGAGTAACTATGACTCTCTTAGGGTTGCCAAATAACTCGTCAAAAGGCGAATTACATCGGCAAACCCGAGGAGCTCCCGGAAGGAGTACTGTGAAAGTCTTAAGGACAACAAATAATGGCGTATCGCTTCTGGTGAACTGGCCAGAGTAAGCTTGTAGATGCGACTGTGGTAAAACGAGGAGCAAGTGGCAGGAGTAACTATGACTCTCTTAAGGTAGCCAAATGCCTCGTCAACAGGAGAATTCCAACGGCAAACTCGAGGAGCTCCCGGCAGGAGTACTGTGAAAGTCTTAAGGACAACAAATAATGGCGTATCGCTTCTGGTGAACTGGCCAGAGTAAGCTTGTAGATGCGACTGTGGTAAAACGAGGAGCAAGTGGCAGGAGTAACTATGACTCTCTTAAGGTCTCTACACCAGTACTTGTAATATATATGTGTTATTTAAGTTTTTGAATAAAGACGGCTAGCAATAGCCAAATGCCTCGTCAACAGGCGAATTCCAACGCAAACTCGAGGAGCTCCCGGCAGGAGTACTGTGAAAGTCTTAAGATCAACAAATAATGGCGTATCGCTTCTGGTGAACTAGCCAGAGTAAGCTTGTAGATGCGACTGTGGTAAAACGAGGAGCAAGTGGCAGGAGTAACTATGACTCTCTTAAGGTAGCCAAATGCCTCGTCAACAGGCGAATTCCAACGGCAAACTCGAGGAGCTCCCGGCAGGAGTACTGTGAAAGTCTTAAGGACAACAAATAATGGCGTATCGCTTCTGGTGAACTGGCCAGAGTAAGCTTGTAGATGCGACTGTGGTAAAATGGGGAGCAAGTGGCAGGAGTAACTATGACTCTCTTAGGGTTGCCAAATAACTCGTCAAAAGGCGAATTACATCGGCAAACCCGAGGAGCTCCCGGAAGGAGTACTGTGAAAGTCTTAAGGACAACAAATAATGGCGTATCGCTTCTGGTGAACTGGCCAGAGTAAGCTTGTAGATGCGACTGTGGTAAAACGAGGAGCAAGTGGCAGGAGTAACTATGACTCTCTTAAGGTCTCTACACCAGTACTTGTAACAAATATGTGTTATTTAAGTTTTTGAATAAAGACGGCTAGCAATAGCCAAATGCCTCGTCAACAGGCGAATTCCAACGGCAAACTCGAGGAGCTCCCGGCAGGAGTACTGTGAAAGTCTTAAGATCAACAAATAATGGCGTATCGCTTCTGGTGAACTAGCCAGAGTAAGCTTGTAGATGCGACTGTGGTAAAACGAGGAGCAAGTGGCAGGAGTAAGTATGACTCTCTTAAGGTAGCCAAATGCCTCGTCAACAGGCGAATTCCAACGGCAAACTCGAGGAGCTCCCGGCAGGAGTACTGTGAAAGTCTTAAGGACAACAAATAATGGCGTATCGCTTCTGGTGAACTGGCCAGAGTAAGCTTGTAGATGCGACTGTGGTAAAACGAGGAGCAAGTGGCAGGAGTAACTATGACTCTCTTAAGGTAGCCAAATGCCTCGTCAACAGGAGAATTCCAACGGCAAACTCGAGGAGCTCCCGGCAGGAGTACTGTGAAAGTCTTAAGGACAACAAATAATGGCGTATCGCTTCTGGTGAACTGGCCAGAGTAAGCTTGTAGATGCGACTGTGGTAAAACGAGGAGCAAGTGGCAGGAGTAACTATGACTCTCTTAAGGTCTCTACACCAGTACTTGTAATATATATGTGTTATTTAAGTTTTTGAATAAAGACGGCTAGCAATAGCCAAATGCCTCGTCAACAGGCGAATTCCAACGGCAAACTCGAGGAGCTCCCGGCAGGAGTACTGTGAAAGTCTTAAGATCAACAAATAATGGCGTATCGCTTCTGGTGAACTAGCCAGAGTAAGCTTGTAGATGCGACTGTGGTAAAACGAGGAGCAAGTGGCAGGAGTAACTATGACTCTCTTAAGGTAGCCAAATGCCTCGTCAACAGGCGAATTCCAACGGCAAACTCGAGGAGCTCCCGGCAGGAGTACTGTGAAAGTCTTAAGGACAACAAATAATGGCGTATCGCTTCTGGTGAACTGGCCAGAGTAAGCTTGTAGATGCGACTGTGGTAAAATGGGGAGCAAGTGGCAGGAGTAACTATGACTCTCTTAGGGTTGCCAAATAACTCGTCAAAAGGCGAATTACATCGGCAAACCCGAGGAGCTCCCGGAAGGAGTACTGTGAAAGTCTTAAGGACAACAAATAATGGCGTATCGCTTCTGGTGAACTGGCCAGAGTAAGCTTGTAGATGCGACTGTGGTAAAACGAGGAGCAAGTGGCAGGAGTAACTATGACTCTCTTAAGGTAGCCAAATGCCTCGTCAACAGGAGAATTCCAACGGCAAACTCGAGGAGCTCCCGGCAGGAGTACTGTGAAAGTCTTAAGGACAACAAATAATGGCGTATCGCTTCTGGTGAACTGGCCAGAGTAAGCTTGTAGATGCGACTGTGGTAAAACGAGGAGCAAGTGGCAGGAGTAACTATGACTCTCTTAAGGTCTCTACACCAGTACTTGTAATATATATGTGTTATTTAAGTTTTTGAATAAAGACGGCTAGCAATAGCCAAATGCCTCGTCAACAGGCGAATTCCAACGGCAAACTCGAGGAGCTCCCGGCAGGAGTACTGTGAAAGTCTTAAGATCAACAAATAATGGCGTATCGCTTCTGGTGAACTAGCCAGAGTAAGCTTGTAGATGCGACTGTGGTAAAACGAGGAGCAAGTGGCAGGAGTAACTATGACTCTCTTAAGGTAGCCAAATGCCTCGTCAACAGGCGAATTCCAACGGCAAACTCGAGGAGCTCCCGGCAGGAGTACTGTGAAAGTCTTAAGGACAACAAATAATGGCGTATCGCTTCTGGTGAACTGGCCAGAGTAAGCTTGTAGATGCGACTGTGGTAAAACGAGGAGCAAGTGGCAGGAGTAACTATGACTCTCTTAAGGTCTCTACACCAGTACTTGTAACAAATATGTGTTATTTAAGTTTTTGAATAAAGACGGCTAGCAATAGCCAAATGCCTCGTCAACAGGCGAATTCCAACGGCAAACTCGAGGAGCTCCCGGCAGGAGTACTGTGAAAGTCTTAAGATCAACAAATAATGGCGTATCGCTTCTGGTGAACTAGCCAGAGTAAGCTTGTAGATGCGACTGTGGTAAAACGAGGAGCAAGTGGCAGGAGTAAGTATGACTCTCTTAAGGTAGCCAAATGCCTCGTCAACAGGCGAATTCCAACGGCAAACTCGAGGAGCTCCCGGCAGGAGTACTGTGAAAGTCTTAAGGTCAACAAATAATGGCGTATCGCTTCTTGTGAACTGGCCAGAGTAAGCTTGTAGATGCGACTGTGGTAAAATGGGGAGCAAGTGGCAGGAGTAACTATGACTCTCTTAGGGTTGCCAAATAACTCGTCAAAAGGCGAATTACATCGGCAAACCCGAGGAGCTCCCGGAAGGAGTACTGTGAAAGTCTTAAGATCAACAAATAATGGCGTATCGCTTCTGGTGAACTAGCCAGAGTAAGCTTGTAGATGTGACTGTGGTAAAATGGGGAGCAAGTGGCAGGAGTAACTATGACTCTCTTAGGGTTGCCAAATGACTCGTCAAAAGGCGAATTACATCGGCAAACCCGAGGAGCTCCCGGAAGGAGTACTGTGAAAGTCTTAAGGTCAACAAATAATGGCGTATCGCTCTGGTGAACTGGCCAGAGTAAGCTTGTAGATGCGACTGTGGTAAAACGAGGAGCAAGTGGCAGGAGTAACTATGACTCTCTTAAGGTAGCCAAATGCCTCGTCAGCAGGCGAATTCCAACGGCAAACTCGAGGAGCTCCCGGCAGGAGTACTGTGAAAGTCTTAAGGTCAACAAATAATGGCGTATCGCTTCTGGTGAACTGGCCAGAGTAAGCTTGTAGATGCGACTGTGGTAAAACGAGGAGCAAGTGGCAGGAGTAACTATGACTCTCTTAAGGTAGCCAAATGCCTCGTCAACAGGCGAATTCCAACGGCAAACTCGAGGAGCTCCCAGCAGGAGTACTGTGAAAGTCTTAAGGTCAACAAATAATGGCGTATCGCTTCTGGTGAACTAGCCAGAGTAAGCTTGTAGATGTGACTGTGGTAAAATGGGGAGCAAGTGGCAGGAGTAACTATGACTCTCTTAAGGTAGCCAAATGCCTCGTCAACAGGAGAATTCCAACGGCAAACTCGAGGAGCTCCCGGCAGGAGTACTGTGAAAGTCTTAAGGACAACAAATAATGGCGTATCGCTTCTGGTGAACTGGCCAGAGTAAGCTTGTAGATGCGACTGTGGTAAAACGAGGAGCAAGTGGCAGGAGTAACTATGACTCTCTTAAGGTAGCCAAATGCCTCGTCAACAGGAGAATTCCAACGGCAAACTCGAGGAGCTCCCGGCAGGAGTACTGTGAAAGTCTTAAGGACAACAAATAATGGCGTATCGCTTCTGGTGAACTGGCCAGAGTAAGCTTGTAGATGCGACTGTGGTAAAATGGGGAGCAAGTGGCAGGAGTAACTATGACTCTCTTAGGGTTGCCAAATAACTCGTCAAAAGGCGAATTACATCGGCAAACCCGAGGAGCTCCCGGAAGGAGTACTGTGAAAGTCTTAAGGACAACAAATAATGGCGTATCGCTTCTGGTGAACTGGCCAGAGTAAGCTTGTAGATGCGACTGTGGTAAAACGAGGAGCAAGTGGCAGGAGTAACTATGACTCTCTTAAGGTCTCTACACCAGTACTTGTAATAAATATGTGTTATTTAAGTTTTTGAATAAAGACGGCTAGCAATAGCCAAATGCCTCGTCAACAGGCGAATTCCAACGGCAAACTCGAGGAGCTCCCGGCAGGAGTACTGTGAAAGTCTTAAGATCAACAAATAATGGCGTATCGCTTCTGGTGAACTAGCCAGAGTAAGCTTGTAGATGCGACTGTGGTAAAACGAGGAGCAAGTGGCAGGAGTAAGTATGACTCTCTTAAGGTAGCCAAATGCCTCGTCAACAGGCGAATTCCAACGGCAAACTCGAGGAGCTCCCGGCAGGAGTACTGTGAAAGTCTTAAGGTCAACAAATAATGGCGTATCGCTTCTTGTGAACTGGCCAGAGTAAGCTTGTAGATGCGACTGTGGTAAAATGGGGAGCAAGTGGCAGGAGTAACTATGACTCTCTTAGGGTTGCCAAATAACTCGTCAAAAGGCGAATTACATCGGCAAACCCGAGGAGCTCCCGGAAGGAGTACTGTGAAAGTCTTAAGATCAACAAATAATGGCGTATCGCTTCTGGTGAACTAGCCAGAGTAAGCTTGTAGATGTGACTGTGGTAAAATGGGGAGCAAGTGGCAGGAGTAACTATGACTCTCTTAGGGTTGCCAAATGACTCGTCAAAAGGCGAATTACATCGGCAAACCCGAGGAGCTCCCGGAAGGAGTACTGTGAAAGTCTTAAGGTCAACAAATAATGGCGTATCGCTCTGGTGAACTGGCCAGAGTAAGCTTGTAGATGCGACTGTGGTAAAACGAGGAGCAAGTGGCAGGAGTAACTATGACTCTCTTAAGGTAGCCAAATGCCTCGTCAGCAGGCGAATTCCAACGGCAAACTCGAGGAGCTCCCGGCAGGAGTACTGTGAAAGTCTTAAGGTCAACAAATAATGGCGTATCGCTTCTGGTGAACTGGCCAGAGTAAGCTTGTAGATGCGACTGTGGTAAAACGAGGAGCAAGTGGCAGGAGTAACTATGACTCTCTTAAGGTAGCCAAATGCCTCGTCAACAGGCGAATTCCAACGGCAAACTCGAGGAGCTCCCAGCAGGAGTACTGTGAAAGTCTTAAGGTCAACAAATAATGGCGTATCGCTTCTGGTGAACTAGCCAGAGTAAGCTTGTAGATGTGACTGTGGTAAAATGGGGAGCAAGTGGCAGGAGTAACTATGACTCTCTTAAGGTAGCCAAATGCCTCGTCAACAGGAGAATTCCAACGGCAAACTCGAGGAGCTCCCGGCAGGAGTACTGTGAAAGTCTTAAGGACAACAAATAATGGCGTATCGCTTCTGCTGAACTGGCCAGAGTAAGCTTGTAGATGCGACTGTGGTAAAACGAGGAGCAAGTGGCAGGAGTAACTATGACTCTCTTAAGGTAGCCAAATGCCTCGTCAACAGGAGAATTCCAACGGCAAACTCGAGGAGCTCCCGGCAGGAGTACTGTGAAAGTCTTAAGGACAACAAATAATGGCGTATCGCTTCTGGTGAACTGGCCAGAGTAAGCTTGTAGATGCGACTGTGGTAAAACGAGGAGCAAGTGGCAGGAGTAACTATGACTCTCTTAAGGTCTCTACACCAGTACTTGTAATATATATGTGTTATTTAAGTTTTTGAATAAAGACGGCTAGCAATAGCCAAATGCCTCGTCAACAGGCGAATTCCAACGGCAAACTCGAGGAGCTCCCGGCAGGAGTACTGTGAAAGTCTTAAGATCAACAAATAATGGCGTATCGCTTCTGGTGAACTAGCCAGAGTAAGCTTGTAGATGCGACTGTGGTAAAACGAGGAGCAAGTGGCAGGAGTAACTATGACTCTCTTAAGGTAGCCAAATGCCTCGTCAACAGGCGAATTCCAACGGCAAACTCGAGGAGCTCCCAGCAGGAGTACTGTGAAAGTCTTAAGGTCAACAAATAATGGCGTATCGCTTCTGGTGAACTAGCCAGAGTAAGCTTGTAGATGTGACTGTGGTAAAATGGGGAGCAAGTGGCAGGAGTAACTATGACTCTCTTAAGGTAGCCAAATGCCTCGTCAACAGGAGAATTCCAACGGCAAACTCGAGGAGCTCCCGGCAGGAGTACTGTGAAAGTCTTAAGGACAACAAATAATGGCGTATCGCTTCTGGTGAACTGGCCAGAGTAAGCTTGTAGATGCGACTGTGGTAAAACGAGGAGCAAGTGGCAGGAGTAACTATGACTCTCTTAAGGTAGCCAAATGCCTCGTCAACAGGAGAATTCCAACGGCAAACTCGAGGAGCTCCCGGCAGGAGTACTGTGAAAGTCTTAAGGACAACAAATAATGGCGTATCGCTTCTGGTGAACTGGCCAGAGTAAGCTTGTAGATGCGACTGTGGTAAAACGAGGAGCAAGTGGCAGGAGTAACTATGACTCTCTTAAGGTCTCTACACCAGTACTTGTAATATATATGTGTTATTTAAGTTTTTGAATAAAGACGGCTAGCAATAGCCAAATGCCTCGTCAACAGGCGAATTCCAACGGCAAACTCGAGGAGCTCCCGGCAGGAGTACTGTGAAAGTCTTAAGATCAACAAATAATGGCGTATCGCTTCTGGTGAACTAGCCAGAGTAAGCTTGTAGATGCGACTGTGGTAAAACGAGGAGCAAGTGGCAGGAGTAACTATGACTCTCTTAAGGTAGCCAAATGCCTCGTCAACAGGCGAATTCCAACGGCAAACTCGAGGAGCTCCCGGCAGGAGTACTGTGAAAGTCTTAAGGACAACAAATAATGGCGTATCGCTTCTGGTGAACTGGCCAGAGTAAGCTTGTAGATGCGACTGTGGTAAAATGGGGAGCAAGTGGCAGGAGTAACTATGACTCTCTTAGGGTTGCCAAATAACTCGTCAAAAGGCGAATTACATCGGCAAACCCGAGGAGCTCCCGGAAGGAGTACTGTGAAAGTCTTAAGGACAACAAATAATGGCGTATCGCTTCTGGTGAACTGGCCAGAGTAAGCTTGTAGATGCGACTGTGGTAAAACGAGGAGCAAGTGGCAGGAGTAACTATGACTCTCTTAAGGTCTCTACACCAGTACTTGTAATAAATATGTGTTATTTAAGTTTTTGAATAAAGACGGCTAGCAATAGCCAAATGCCTCGTCAACAGGCGAATTCCAACGGCAAACTCGAGGAGCTCCCGGCAGGAGTACTGTGAAAGTCTTAAGATCAACAAATAATGGCGTATCGCTTCTGGTGAACTAGCCAGAGTAAGCTTGTAGATGCGACTGTGGTAAAACGAGGAGCAAGTGGCAGGAGTAACTATGACTCTCTTAAGGTAGCCAAATGCCTCGTCAACAGGCGAATTCCAACGGCAAACTCGAGGAGCTCCCGGCAGGAGTACTGTGAAAGTCTTAAGGTCAACAAATAATGGCGTATCGCTCTGGTGAACTGGCCAGAGTAAGCTTGTAGATGCGACTGTGGTAAAACGAGGAGCAAGTGGCAGGAGTAACTATGACTCTCTTAAGGTAGCCAAATGCCTCGTCAACAGGCGAATTCCAACGGCAAACTCGAGGAGCTCCCAGCAGGAGTACTGTGAAAGTCTTAAGGTCAACAAATAATGGCGTATCGCTTCTGGTGAACTAGCCAGAGTAAGCTTGTAGATGTGACTGTGGTAAAATGGGGAGCAAGTGGCAGGAGTAACTATGACTCTCTTAAGGTAGCCAAATGCCTCGTCAACAGGAGAATTCCAACGGCAAACTCGAGGAGCTCCCGGCAGGAGTACTGTGAAAGTCTTAAGGACAACAAATAATGGCGTATCGCTTCTGGTGAACTGGCCAGAGTAAGCTTGTAGATGCGACTGTGGTAAAACGAGGAGCAAGTGGCAGGAGTAACTATGACTCTCTTAAGGTAGCCAAATGCCTCGTCAACAGGAGAATTCCAACGGCAAACTCGAGGAGCTCCCGGCAGGAGTACTGTGAAAGTCTTAAGGACAACAAATAATGGCGTATCGCTTCTGGTGAACTGGCCAGAGTAAGCTTGTAGATGCGACTGTGGTAAAACGAGGAGCAAGTGGCAGGAGTAACTATGACTCTCTTAAGGTCTCTACACCAGTACTTGTAATATATATGTGTTATTTAAGTTTTTGAATAAAGACGGCTAGCAATAGCCAAATGCCTCGTCAACAGGCGAATTCCAACGGCAAACTCGAGGAGCTCCCGGCAGGAGTACTGTGAAAGTCTTAAGATCAACAAATAATGGCGTATCGCTTCTGGTGAACTAGCCAGAGTAAGCTTGTAGATGCGACTGTGGTAAAACGAGGAGCAAGTGGCAGGAGTAACTATGACTCTCTTAAGGTAGCCAAATGCCTCGTCAACAGGCGAATTCCAACGGCAAACTCGAGGAGCTCCCGGCAGGAGTACTGTGAAAGTCTTAAGGACAACAAATAATGGCGTATCGCTTCTGGTGAACTGGCCAGAGTAAGCTTGTAGATGCGACTGTGGTAAAATGGGGAGCAAGTGGCAGGAGTAACTATGACTCTCTTAGGGTCGCCAAATAACTCGTCAAAAGGCGAATTACATCGGCAAACCCGAGGAGCTCCCGGAAGGAGTACTGTGAAAGTCTTAAGGACAACAAATAATGGCGTATCGCTTCTGGTGAACTGGCCAGAGTAAGCTTGTAGATGCGACTGTGGTAAAACGAGGAGCAAGTGGCAGGAGTAACTATGACTCTCTTAAGGTCTCTACACCAGTACTTGTAATAAATATGTGTTATTTAAGTTTTTGAATAAAGACGGCTAGCAATAGCCAAATGCCTCGTCAACAGGCGAATTCCAACGGCAAACTCGAGGAGCTCCCGGCAGGAGTACTGTGAAAGTCTTAAGATCAACAAATAATGGCGTATCGCTTCTGGTGAACTAGCCAGAGTAAGCTTGTAGATGCGACTGTGGTAAAACGAGGAGCAAGTGGCAGGAGTAACTATGACTCTCTTAAGGTAGCCAAATGCCTCGTCAACAGGCGAATTCCAACGGCAAACTCGAGGAGCTCCCGGCAGGAGTACTGTGAAAGTCTTAAGGTCAACAAATAATGGCGTATCGCTTCTTGTGAACTGGCCAGAGTAAGCTTGTAGATGCGACTGTGGTAAAATGGGGAGCAAGTGGCAGGAGTAACTATGACTCTCTTAGGGTTGCCAAATAACTCGTCAAAAGGCGAATTACATCGGCAAACCCGAGGAGCTCCCGGAAGGAGTACTGTGAAAGTCTTAAGATCAACAAATAATGGCGTATCGCTTCTGGTGAACTAGCCAGAGTAAGCTTGTAGATGTGACTGTGGTAAAATGGGGAGCAAGTGGCAGGAGTAACTATGACTCTCTTAGGGTTGCCAAATGACTCGTCAAAAGGCGAATTACATCGGCAAACCCGAGGAGCTCCCGGAAGGAGTACTGTGAAAGTCTTAAGGTCAACAAATAATGGCGTATCGCTCTGGTGAACTGGCCAGAGTAAGCTTGTAGATGCGACTGTGGTAAAACGAGGAGCAAGTGGCAGGAGTAACTATGACTCTCTTAAGGTAGCCAAATGCCTCGTCAGCAGGCGAATTCCAACGGCAAACTCGAGGAGCTCCCGGCAGGAGTACTGTGAAAGTCTTAAGGTCAACAAATAATGGCGTATCGCTTCTGGTGAACTGGCCAGAGTAAGCTTGTAGATGCGACTGTGGTAAAACGAGGAGCAAGTGGCAGGAGTAACTATGACTCTCTTAAGGTAGCCAAATGCCTCGTCAACAGGCGAATTCCAACGGCAAACTCGAGGAGCTCCCAGCAGGAGTACTGTGAAAGTCTTAAGGTCAACAAATAATGGCGTATCGCTTCTGGTGAACTAGCCAGAGTAAGCTTGTAGATGTGACTGTGGTAAAATGGGGAGCAAGTGGCAGGAGTAACTATGACTCTCTTAAGGTAGCCAAATGCCTCGTCAACAGGAGAATTCCAACGGCAAACTCGAGGAGCTCCCGGCAGGAGTACTGTGAAAGTCTTAAGGACAACAAATAATGGCGTATCGCTTCTGGTGAACTGGCCAGAGTAAGCTTGTAGATGCGACTGTGGTAAAACGAGGAGCAAGTGGCAGGAGTAACTATGACTCTCTTAAGGTAGCCAAATGCCTCGTCAACAGGAGAATTCCAACGGCAAACTCGAGGAGCTCCCGGCAGGAGTACTGTGAAAGTCTTAAGGACAACAAATAATGGCGTATCGCTTCTGGTGAACTGGCCAGAGTAAGCTTGTAGATGCGACTGTGGTAAAACGAGGAGCAAGTGGCAGGAGTAACTATGACTCTCTTAAGGTCTCTACACCAGTACTTGTAATATATATGTGTTATTTAAGTTTTTGAATAAAGACGGCTAGCAATAGCCAAATGCCTCGTCAACAGGCGAATTCCAACGGCAAACTCGAGGAGCTCCCGGCAGGAGTACTGTGAAAGTCTTAAGATCAACAAATAATGGCGTATCGCTTCTGGTGAACTAGCCAGAGTAAGCTTGTAGATGCGACTGTGGTAAAACGAGGAGCAAGTGGCAGGAGTAACTATGACTCTCTTAAGGTAGCCAAATGCCTCGTCAACAGGCGAATTCCAACGGCAAACTCGAGGAGCTCCCGGCAGGAGTACTGTGAAAGTCTTAAGGACAACAAATAATGGCGTATCGCTTCTGGTGAACTGGCCAGAGTAAGCTTGTAGATGCGACTGTGGTAAAATGGGGAGCAAGTGGCAGGAGTAACTATGACTCTCTTAGGGTTGCCAAATAACTCGTCAAAAGGCGAATTACATCGGCAAACCCGAGGAGCTCCCGGAAGGAGTACTGTGAAAGTCTTAAGGACAACAAATAATGGCGTATCGCTTCTGGTGAACTGGCCAGAGTAAGCTTGTAGATGCGACTGTGGTAAAACGAGGAGCAAGTGGCAGGAGTAACTATGACTCTCTTAAGGTCTCTACACCAGTACTTGTAATAAATATGTGTTATTTAAGTTTTTGAATAAAGACGGCTAGCAATAGCCAAATGCCTCGTCAACAGGCGAATTCCAACGGCAAACTCGAGGAGCTCCCGGCAGGAGTACTGTGAAAGTCTTAAGATCAACAAATAATGGCGTATCGCTTCTGGTGAACTAGCCAGAGTAAGCTTGTAGATGCGACTGTGGTAAAACGAGGAGCAAGTGGCAGGAGTAAGTATGACTCTCTTAAGGTAGCCAAATGCCTCGTCAACAGGCGAATTCCAACGGCAAACTCGAGGAGCTCCCGGCAGGAGTACTGTGAAAGTCTTAAGGTCAACAAATAATGGCGTATCGCTTCTTGTGAACTGGCCAGAGTAAGCTTGTAGATGCGACTGTGGTAAAATGGGGAGCAAGTGGCAGGAGTAACTATGACTCTCTTAGGGTTGCCAAATAACTCGTCAAAAGGCGAATTACATCGGCAAACCCGAGGAGCTCCCGGAAGGAGTACTGTGAAAGTCTTAAGATCAACAAATAATGGCGTATCGCTTCTGGTGAACTAGCCAGAGTAAGCTTGTAGATGTGACTGTGGTAAAATGGGGAGCAAGTGGCAGGAGTAACTATGACTCTCTTAGGGTTGCCAAATGACTCGTCAAAAGGCGAATTACATCGGCAAACCCGAGGAGCTCCCGGAAGGAGTACTGTGAAAGTCTTAAGGTCAACAAATAATGGCGTATCGCTCTGGTGAACTGGCCAGAGTAAGCTTGTAGATGCGACTGTGGTAAAACGAGGAGCAAGTGGCAGGAGTAACTATGACTCTCTTAAGGTAGCCAAATGCCTCGTCAGCAGGCGAATTCCAACGGCAAACTCGAGGAGCTCCCGGCAGGAGTACTGTGAAAGTCTTAAGGTCAACAAATAATGGCGTATCGCTTCTGGTGAACTGGCCAGAGTAAGCTTGTAGATGCGACTGTGGTAAAACGAGGAGCAAGTGGCAGGAGTAACTATGACTCTCTTAAGGTAGCCAAATGCCTCGTCAACAGGCGAATTCCAACGGCAAACTCGAGGAGCTCCCAGCAGGAGTACTGTGAAAGTCTTAAGGTCAACAAATAATGGCGTATCGCTTCTGGTGAACTAGCCAGAGTAAGCTTGTAGATGTGACTGTGGTAAAATGGGGAGCAAGTGGCAGGAGTAACTATGACTCTCTTAAGGTAGCCAAATGCCTCGTCAACAGGAGAATTCCAACGGCAAACTCGAGGAGCTCCCGGCAGGAGTACTGTGAAAGTCTTAAGGACAACAAATAATGGCGTATCGCTTCTGGTGAACTGGCCAGAGTAAGCTTGTAGATGCGACTGTGGTAAAACGAGGAGCAAGTGGCAGGAGTAACTATGACTCTCTTAAGGTAGCCAAATGCCTCGTCAACAGGAGAATTCCAACGGCAAACTCGAGGAGCTCCCGGCAGGAGTACTGTGAAAGTCTTAAGGACAACAAATAATGGCGTATCGCTTCTGGTGAACTGGCCAGAGTAAGCTTGTAGATGCGACTGTGGTAAAACGAGGAGCAAGTGGCAGGAGTAACTATGACTCTCTTAAGGTCTCTACACCAGTACTTGTAATATATATGTGTTATTTAAGTTTTTGAATAAAGACGGCTAGCAATAGCCAAATGCCTCGTCAACAGGCGAATTCCAACGGCAAACTCGAGGAGCTCCCGGCAGGAGTACTGTGAAAGTCTTAAGATCAACAAATAATGGCGTATCGCTTCTGGTGAACTAGCCAGAGTAAGCTTGTAGATGCGACTGTGGTAAAACGAGGAGCAAGTGGCAGGAGTAACTATGACTCTCTTAAGGTAGCCAAATGCCTCGTCAACAGGCGAATTCCAACGGCAAACTCGAGGAGCTCCCGGCAGGAGTACTGTGAAAGTCTTAAGGACAACAAATAATGGCGTATCGCTTCTGGTGAACTGGCCAGAGTAAGCTTGTAGATGCGACTGTGGTAAAATGGGGAGCAAGTGGCAGGAGTAACTATGACTCTCTTAGGGTTGCCAAATAACTCGTCAAAAGGCGAATTACATCGGCAAACCCGAGGAGCTCCCGGAAGGAGTACTGTGAAAGTCTTAAGGACAACAAATAATGGCGTATCGCTTCTGGTGAACTGGCCAGAGTAAGCTTGTAGATGCGACTGTGGTAAAACGAGGAGCAAGTGGCAGGAGTAACTATGACTCTCTTAAGGTAGCCAAATGCCTCGTCAGCAGGCGAATTCCAACGGCAAACTCGAGGAGCTCCCGGCAGGAGTACTGTGAAAGTCTTAAGGTCAACAAATAATGGCGTATCGCTTCTGGTGAACTGGCCAGAGTAAGCTTGTAGATGCGACTGTGGTAAAACGAGGAGCAAGTGGCAGGAGTAACTATGACTCTCTTAAGGTAGCCAAATGCCTCGTCAACAGGCGAATTCCAACGGCAAACTCGAGGAGCTCCCAGCAGGAGTACTGTGAAAGTCTTAAGGTCAACAAATAATGGCGTATCGCTTCTGGTGAACTAGCCAGAGTAAGCTTGTAGATGTGACTGTGGTAAAATGGGGAGCAAGTGGCAGGAGTAACTATGACTCTCTTAGGGTTGCCAAATGACTCGTCAAAAGGCGAATTACATCGGCAAACCCGAGGAGCTCCCGGAAGGAGTACTGTGAAAGTCTTAAGGTCAACAAATAATGGCGTATCGCTCTGGTGAACTGGCCAGAGTAAGCTTGTAGATGCGACTGTGGTAAAACGAGGAGCAAGTGGCAGGAGTAACTATGACTCTCTTAAGGTAGCCAAATGCCTCGTCAGCAGGCGAATTCCAACGGCAAACTCGAGGAGCTCCCGGCAGGAGTACTGTGAAAGTCTTAAGGTCAACAAATAATGGCGTATCGCTTCTGGTGAACTGGCCAGAGTAAGCTTGTAGATGCGACTGTGGTAAAACGAGGAGCAAGTGGCAGGAGTAACTATGACTCTCTTAAGGTAGCCAAATGCCTCGTCAACAGGCGAATTCCAACGGCAAACTCGAGGAGCTCCCAGCAGGAGTACTGTGAAAGTCTTAAGGTCAACAAATAATGGCGTATCGCTTCTGGTGAACTAGCCAGAGTAAGCTTGTAGATGTGACTGTGGTAAAATGGGGAGCAAGTGGCAGGAGTAACTATGACTCTCTTAAGGTAGCCAAATGCCTCGTCAACAGGAGAATTCCAACGGCAAACTCGAGGAGCTCCCGGCAGGAGTACTGTGAAAGTCTTAAGGACAACAAATAATGGCGTATCGCTTCTGGTGAACTGGCCAGAGTAAGCTTGTAGATGCGACTGTGGTAAAACGAGGAGCAAGTGGCAGGAGTAACTATGACTCTCTTAAGGTAGCCAAATGCCTCGTCAACAGGAGAATTCCAACGGCAAACTCGAGGAGCTCCCGGCAGGAGTACTGTGAAAGTCTTAAGGACAACAAATAATGGCGTATCGCTTCTGGTGAACTGGCCAGAGTAAGCTTGTAGATGCGACTGTGGTAAAACGAGGAGCAAGTGGCAGGAGTAACTATGACTCTCTTAAGGTCTCTACACCAGTACTTGTAATATATATGTGTTATTTAAGTTTTTGAATAAAGACGGCTAGCAATAGCCAAATGCCTCGTCAACAGGCGAATTCCAACGGCAAACTCGAGGAGCTCCCGGCAGGAGTACTGTGAAAGTCTTAAGATCAACAAATAATGGCGTATCGCTTCTGGTGAACTAGCCAGAGTAAGCTTGTAGATGCGACTGTGGTAAAACGAGGAGCAAGTGGCAGGAGTAACTATGACTCTCTTAAGGTAGCCAAATGCCTCGTCAACAGGCGAATTCCAACGGCAAACTCGAGGAGCTCCCGGCAGGAGTACTGTGAAAGTCTTAAGGACAACAAATAATGGCGTATCGCTTCTGGTGAACTGGCCAGAGTAAGCTTGTAGATGCGACTGTGGTAAAATGGGGAGCAAGTGGCAGGAGTAACTATGACTCTCTTAGGGTTGCCAAATAACTCGTCAAAAGGCGAATTACATCGGCAAACCCGAGGAGCTCCCGGAAGGAGTACTGTGAAAGTCTTAAGGACAACAAATAATGGCGTATCGCTTCTGGTGAACTGGCCAGAGTAAGCTTGTAGATGCGACTGTGGTAAAACGAGGAGCAAGTGGCAGGAGTAACTATGACTCTCTTAAGGTCTCTACACCAGTACTTGTAATATATATGTGTTATTTAAGTTTTTGAATAAAGACGGCTAGCAATAGCCAAATGCCTCGTCAACAGGCGAATTCCAACGGCAAACTCGAGGAGCTCCCGGCAGGAGTACTGTGAAAGTCTTAAGATCAACAAATAATGGCGTATCGCTTCTGGTGAACTAGCCAGAGTAAGCTTGTAGATGCGACTGTGGTAAAACGAGGAGCAAGTGGCAGGAGTAACTATGACTCTCTGAAGGTAGCCAAATGCCTCGTCAACAGGCGAATTCCAACGGCAAACTCGAGGAGCTCCCGGCAGGAGTACTGTGAAAGTCTTAAGGTCAACAAATAATGGCGTATCGCTTCTTGTGAACTGGCCAGAGTAAGCTTGTAGATGCGACTGTGGTAAAATGGGGAGCAAGTGGCAGGAGTAACTATGACTCTCTTAGGGTTGCCAAATAACTCGTCAAAAGGCGAATTACATCGGCAAACCCGAGGAGCTCCCGGAAGGAGTACTGTGAAAGTCTTAAGATCAACAAATAATGGCGTATCGCTTCTGGTGAACTAGCCAGAGTAAGCTTGTAGATGTGACTGTGGTAAAATGGGGAGCAAGTGGCAGGAGTAACTATGACTCTCTTAGGGTTGCCAAATGACTCGTCAAAAGGCGAATTACATCGGCAAACCCGAGGAGCTCCCGGAAGGAGTACTGTGAAAGTCTTAAGGTCAACAAATAATGGCGTATCGCTCTGGTGAACTGGCCAGAGTAAGCTTGTAGATGCGACTGTGGTAAAACGAGGAGCAAGTGGCAGGAGTAACTATGACTCTCTTAAGGTAGCCAAATGCCTCGTCAGCAGGCGAATTCCAACGGCAAACTCGAGGAGCTCCCGGCAGGAGTACTGTGAAAGTCTTAAGGTCAACAAATAATGGCGTATCGCTTCTGGTGAACTGGCCAGAGTAAGCTTGTAGATGCGACTGTGGTAAAACGAGGAGCAAGTGGCAGGAGTAACTATGACTCTCTTAAGGTAGCCAAATGCCTCGTCAACAGGCGAATTCCAACGGCAAACTCGAGGAGCTCCCAGCAGGAGTACTGTGAAAGTCTTAAGGTCAACAAATAATGGCGTATCGCTTCTGGTGAACTAGCCAGAGTAAGCTTGTAGATGTGACTGTGGTAAAATGGGGAGCAAGTGGCAGGAGTAACTATGACTCTCTTAAGGTAGCCAAATGCCTCGTCAACAGGAGAATTCCAACGGCAAACTCGAGGAGCTCCCGGCAGGAGTACTGTGAAAGTCTTAAGGACAACAAATAATGGCGTATCGCTTCTGGTGAACTGGCCAGAGTAAGCTTGTAGATGCGACTGTGGTAAAACGAGGAGCAAGTGGCAGGAGTAACTATGACTCTCTTAAGGTAGCCAAATGCCTCGTCAACAGGAGAATTCCAACGGCAAACTCGAGGAGCTCCCGGCAGGAGTACTGTGAAAGTCTTAAGGACAACAAATAATGGCGTATCGCTTCTGGTGAACTGGCCAGAGTAAGCTTGTAGATGCGACTGTGGTAAAACGAGGAGCAAGTGGCAGGAGTAACTATGACTCTCTTAAGGTCTCTACACCAGTACTTGTAATATATATGTGTTATTTAAGTTTTTGAATAAAGACGGCTAGCAATAGCCAAATGCCTCGTCAACAGGCGAATTCCAACGGCAAACTCGAGGAGCTCCCGGCAGGAGTACTGTGAAAGTCTTAAGATCAACAAATAATGGCGTATCGCTTCTGGTGAACTAGCCAGAGTAAGCTTGTAGATGCGACTGTGGTAAAACGAGGAGCAAGTGGCAGGAGTAACTATGACTCTCTTAAGGTAGCCAAATGCCTCGTCAACAGGCGAATTCCAACGGCAAACTCGAGGAGCTCCCGGCAGGAGTACTGTGAAAGTCTTAAGGACAACAAATAATGGCGTATCGCTTCTGGTGAACTGGCCAGAGTAAGCTTGTAGATGCGACTGTGGTAAAATGGGGAGCAAGTGGCAGGAGTAACTATGACTCTCTTAGGGTTGCCAAATAACTCGTCAAAAGGCGAATTACATCGGCAAACCCGAGGAGCTCCCGGAAGGAGTACTGTGAAAGTCTTAAGGACAACAAATAATGGCGTATCGCTTCTGGTGAACTGGCCAGAGTAAGCTTGTAGATGCGACTGTGGTAAAACGAGGAGCAAGTGGCAGGAGTAACTATGACTCTCTTAAGGTCTCTACACCAGTACTTGTAATAAATATGTGTTATTTAAGTTTTTGAATAAAGACGGCTAGCAATAGCCAAATGCCTCGTCAACAGGCGAATTCCAACGGCAAACTCGAGGAGCTCCCGGCAGGAGTACTGTGAAAGTCTTAAGATCAACAAATAATGGCGTATCGCTTCTGGTGAACTAGCCAGAGTAAGCTTGTAGATGCGACTGTGGTAAAACGAGGAGCAAGTGGCAGGAGTAAGTATGACTCTCTTAAGGTAGCCAAATGCCTCGTCAACAGGCGAATTCCAACGGCAAACTCGAGGAGCTCCCGGCAGGAGTACTGTGAAAGTCTTAAGGTCAACAAATAATGGCGTATCGCTTCTTGTGAACTGGCCAGAGTAAGCTTGTAGATGCGATTGTGGTAAAATGGGGAGCAAGTGGCCGGAGTAACTATGACTCTCTTAGGGTTGCCAAATAACTCGTCAAAAGGCGAATTACATCGGCAAACCCGAGGAGCTCCCGGAAGGAGTACTGTGAAAGTCTTAAGATCAACAAATAATGGCGTATCGCTTCTGGTGAACTAGCCAGAGTAAGCTTGTAGATGTGACTGTGGTAAAATGGGGAGCAAGTGGCAGGAGTAACTATGACTCTCTTAGGGTTGCCAAATGACTCGTCAAAAGGCGAATTACATCGGCAAACCCGAGGAGCTCCCGGAAGGAGTACTGTGAAAGTCTTAAGGTCAACAAATAATGGCGTATCGCTCTGGTGAACTGGCCAGAGTAAGCTTGTAGATGCGACTGTGGTAAAACGAGGAGCAAGTGGCAGGAGTAACTATGACTCTCTTAAGGTAGCCAAATGCCTCGTCAGCAGGCGAATTCCAACGGCAAACTCGAGGAGCTCCCGGCAGGAGTACTGTGAAAGTCTTAAGGTCAACAAATAATGGCGTATCGCTTCTGGTGAACTGGCCAGAGTAAGCTTGTAGATGCGACTGTGGTAAAACGAGGAGCAAGTGGCAGGAGTAACTATGACTCTCTTAAGGTAGCCAAATGCCTCGTCAACAGGCGAATTCCAACGGCAAACTCGAGGAGCTCCCAGCAGGAGTACTGTGAAAGTCTTAAGGTCAACAAATAATGGCGTATCGCTTCTGGTGAACTAGCCAGAGTAAGCTTGTAGATGTGACTGTGGTAAAATGGGGAGCAAGTGGCAGGAGTAACTATGACTCTCTTAAGGTAGCCAAATGCCTCGTCAACAGGAGAATTCCAACGGCAAACTCGAGGAGCTCCCGGCAGGAGTACTGTGAAAGTCTTAAGGACAACAAATAATGGCGTATCGCTTCTGGTGAACTGGCCAGAGTAAGCTTGTAGATGCGACTGTGGTAAAACGAGGAGCAAGTGGCAGGAGTAACTATGACTCTCTTAAGGTAGCCAAATGCCTCGTCAACAGGAGAATTCCAACGGCAAACTCGAGGAGCTCCCGGCAGGAGTACTGTGAAAGTCTTAAGGACAACAAATAATGGCGTATCGCTTCTGGTGAACTGGCCAGAGTAAGCTTGTAGATGCGACTGTGGTAAAACGAGGAGCAAGTGGCAGGAGTAACTATGACTCTCTTAAGGTCTCTACACCAGTACTTGTAATATATATGTGTTATTTAAGTTTTTGAATAAAGACGGCTAGCAATAGCCAAATGCCTCGTCAACAGGCGAATTCCAACGGCAAACTCGAGGAGCTCCCGGCAGGAGTACTGTGAAAGTCTTAAGATCAACAAATAATGGCGTATCGCTTCTGGTGAACTAGCCAGAGTAAGCTTGTAGATGCGACTGTGGTAAAACGAGGAGCAAGTGGCAGGAGTAACTATGACTCTCTTAAGGTAGCCAAATGCCTCGTCAACAGGCGAATTCCAACGGCAAACTCGAGGAGCTCCCAGCAGGAGTACTGTGAAAGTCTTAAGGTCAACAAATAATGGCGTATCGCTTCTGGTGAACTGGCCAGAGTAAGCTTGTAGATGCGACTGTGGTAAAATGGGGAGCAAGTGGCAGGAGTAACTATGACTCTCTTAGGGTTGCCAAATAACTCGTCAAAAGGCGAATTACATCGGCAAACCCGAGGAGCTCCCGGAAGGAGTACTGTGAAAGTCTTAAGATCAACAAATAATGGCGTATCGCTTCTGGTGAACTAGCCAGAGTAAGCTTGTAGATGTGACTGTGGTAAAATGGGGAGCAAGTGGCAGGAGTAACTATGACTCTCTTAGGGTTGCCAAATGACTCGTCAAAAGGCGAATTACATCGGCAAACCCGAGGAGCTCCCGGAAGGAGTACTGTGAAAGTCTTAAGGTCAACAAATAATGGCGTATCGCTCTGGTGAACTGGCCAGAGTAAGCTTGTAGATGCGACTGTGGTAAAACGAGGAGCAAGTGGCAGGAGTAACTATGACTCTCTTAAGGTAGCCAAATGCCTCGTCAGCAGGCGAATTCCAACGGCAAACTCGAGGAGCTCCCGGCAGGAGTACTGTGAAAGTCTTAAGGTCAACAAATAATGGCGTATCGCTTCTGGTGAACTGGCCAGAGTAAGCTTGTAGATGCGACTGTGGTAAAACGAGGAGCAAGTGGCAGGAGTAACTATGACTCTCTTAAGGTAGCCAAATGCCTCGTCAACAGGCGAATTCCAACGGCAAACTCGAGGAGCTCCCAGCAGGAGTACTGTGAAAGTCTTAAGGTCAACAAATAATGGCGTATCGCTTCTGGTGAACTAGCCAGAGTAAGCTTGTAGATGTGACTGTGGTAAAATGGGGAGCAAGTGGCAGGAGTAACTATGACTCTCTTAAGGTAGCCAAATGCCTCGTCAACAGGAGAATTCCAACGGCAAACTCGAGGAGCTCCCGGCAGGAGTACTGTGAAAGTCTTAAGGACAACAAATAATGGCGTATCGCTTCTGGTGAACTGGCCAGAGTAAGCTTGTAGATGCGACTGTGGTAAAACGAGGAGCAAGTGGCAGGAGTAACTATGACTCTCTTAAGGTAGCCAAATGCCTCGTCAACAGGAGAATTCCAACGGCAAACTCGAGGAGCTCCCGGCAGGAGTACTGTGAAAGTCTTAAGGACAACAAATAATGGCGTATCGCTTCTGGTGAACTGGCCAGAGTAAGCTTGTAGATGCGACTGTGGTAAAACGAGGAGCAAGTGGCAGGAGTAACTATGACTCTCTTAAGGTCTCTACACCAGTACTTGTATTATATATGTGTTATTTAAGTTTTTGAATAAAGACGGCTAGCAATAGCCGAATGCCTCGTCAACAGGCGAATTCCAACGGCAAACTCGAGGAGCTCCCGGCAGGAGTACTGTGAAAGTCTTAAGATCAACAAATAATGGCGTATCGCTTCTGGTGAACTAGCCAGAGTAAGCTTGTAGATGCGACTGTGGTAAAACGAGGAGCAAGTGGCAGGAGTAACTATGACTCTCTTAAGGTAGCCAAATGCCTCGTCAACAGGCGAATTCCAACGGCAAACTCGAGGAGCTCCCGGCAGGAGTACTGTGAAAGTCTTAAGGACAACAAATAATGGCGTATCGCTTCTGGTGAACTGGCCAGAGTAAGCTTGTAGATGCGACTGTGGTAAAATGGGGAGCAAGTGGCAGGAGTAACTATGACTCTCTTAGGGTTGCCAAATAACTCGTCAAAAGGCGAATTACATCGGCAAACCCGAGGAGCTCCCGGAAGGAGTACTGTGAAAGTCTTAAGATCAACAAATAATGGCGTATCGCTTCTGGTGAACTAGCCAGAGTAAGCTTGTAGATGCGACTGTGGTAAAACGAGGAGCAAGTGGCAGGAGTAAGTATGACTCTCTTAAGGTAGCCAAATGCCTCGTCAACAGGCGAATTCCAACGGCAAACTCGAGGAGCTCCCGGCAGGAGTACTGTGAAAGTCTTAAGGTCAACAAATAATGGCGTATCGCTTCTTGTGAACTGGCCAGAGTAAGCTTGTAGATGCGACTGTGGTAAAATGGGGAGCAAGTGGCAGGAGTAACTATGACTCTCTTAGGGTTGCCAAATGACTCGTCAAAAGGCGAATTACATCGGCAAACCCGAGGAGCTCCCGGAAGGAGTACTGTGAAAGTCTTAAGGTCAACAAATAATGGCGTATCGCTCTGGTGAACTGGCCAGAGTAAGCTTGTAGATGCGACTGTGGTAAAACGAGGAGCAAGTGGCAGGAGTAACTATGACTCTCTTAAGGTAGCCAAATGCCTCGTCAGCAGGCGAATTCCAACGGCAAACTCGAGGAGCTCCCGCCAGGAGTACTGTGAAAGTCTTAAGGTCAACAAATAATGGCGTATCGCTTCTGGTGAACTGGCCAGAGTAAGCTTGTAGATGCGACTGTGGTAAAAGGAGGAGCAAGTGGCAGGAGTAACTATGACTCTCTTAAGGTAGCCAAATGCCTCGTCAACAGGCGAATTCCAACGGCAAACTCGAGGAGCTCCCAGCAGGAGTACTGTGAAAGTCTTAAGGTCAACAAATAATGGCGTATCGCTTCTGGTGAACTAGCCAGAGTAAGCTTGTAGATGTGACTGTGGTAAAATGGGGAGCAAGTGGCAGGAGTAACTATGACTCTCTTAAGGTAGCCAAATGCCTCGTCAACAGGAGAATTCCAACGGCAAACTCGAGGAGCTCCCGGCAGGAGTACTGTGAAAGTCTTAAGGACAACAAATAATGGCGTATCGCTTCTGGTGAACTGGCCAGAGTAAGCTTGTAGATGCGACTGTGGTAAAACGAGGAGCAAGTGGCAGGAGTAACTATGACTCTCTTAAGGTAGCCAAATGCCTCGTCAACAGGAGAATTCCAACGGCAAACTCGAGGAGCTCCCGGCAGGAGTACTGTGAAAGTCTTAAGGACAACAAATAATGGCGTATCGCTTCTGGTGAACTGGCCAGAGTAAGCTTGTAGATGCGACTGTGGTAAAACGAGGAGCAAGTGGCAGGAGTAACTATGACTCTCTTAAGGTCTCTACACCAGTACTTGTAATATATATGTGTTATTTAAGTTTTTGAATAAAGACGGCTAGCAATAGCCAAATGCCTCGTCAACAGGCGAATTCCAACGGCAAACTCGAGGAGCTCCCGGCAGGAGTACTGTGAAAGTCTTAAGATCAACAAATAATGGCGTATCGCTTCTGGTGAACTAGCCAGAGTAAGCTTGTAGATGCGACTGTGGTAAAACGAGGAGCAAGTGGCAGGAGTAACTATGACTCTCTTAAGGTAGCCAAATGCCTCGTCAACAGGCGAATTCCAACGGCAAACTCGAGGAGCTCCCAGCAGGAGTACTGTGAAAGTCTTAAGGTCAACAAATAATGGCGTATCGCTTCTGGTGAACTAGCCAGAGTAAGCTTGTAGATGTGACTGTGGTAAAATGGGGAGCAAGTGGCAGGAGTAACTATGACTCTCTTAAGGTAGCCAAATGCCTCGTCAACAGGAGAATTCCAACGGCAAACTCGAGGAGCTCCCGGCAGGAGTACTGTGAAAGTCTTAAGGACAACAAATAATGGCGTATCGCTTCTGGTGAACTGGCCAGAGTAAGCTTGTAGATGCGACTGTGGTAAAACGAGGAGCAAGTGGCAGGAGTAACTATGACTCTCTTAAGGTAGCCAAATGCCTCGTCAACAGGAGAATTCCAACGGCAAACTCGAGGAGCTCCCGGCAGGAGTACTGTGAAAGTCATAAGGACAACAAATAATGGCGTATCGCTTCTGGTGAACTGGCCAGAGTAAGCTTGTAGATGCGACTGTGGTAAAACGAGGAGCAAGTGGCAGGAGTAACTATGACTCTCTTAAGGTCTCTACACCAGTACTTGTAATATATATGTGTTATTTAAGTTTTTGAATAAAGACGGCTAGCAATAGCCAAATGCCTCGTCAACAGGCGAATTCCAACGGCAAACTCGAGGAGCTCCCGGCAGGAGTACTGTGAAAGTCTTAAGATCAACAAATAATGGCGTATCGCTTCTGGTGAACTAGCCAGAGTAAGCTTGTAGATGCGACTGTGGTAAAACGAGGAGCAAGTGGCAGGAGTAACTATGACTCTCTTAAGGTAGCCAAATGCCTCGTCAACAGGCGAATTCCAACGGCAAACTCGAGGAGCTCCCAGCAGGAGTACTGTGAAAGTCTTAAGGTCAACAAATAATGGCGTATCGCTTCTGGTGAACTAGCCAGAGTAAGCTTGTAGATGTGACTGTGGTAAAATGGGGAGCAAGTGGCAGGAGTAACTATGACTCTCTTAAGGTAGCCAAATGCCTCGTCAACAGGAGAATTCCAACGGCAAACTCGAGGAGCTCCCGGCAGGAGTACTGTGAAAGTCTTAAGGACAACAAATAATGGCGTATCGCTTCTGGTGAACTGGCCAGAGTAAGCTTGTAGATGCGACTGTGGTAAAACGAGGAGCAAGTGGCAGGAGTAACTATGACTCTCTTAAGGTAGCCAAATGCCTCGTCAACAGGAGAATTCCAACGGCAAACTCGAGGAGCTCCCGGCAGGAGTACTGTGAAAGTCTTAAGGACAACAAATAATGGCGTATCGCTTCTGGTGAACTGGCCAGAGTAAGCTTGTAGATGCGACTGTGGTAAAACGAGGAGCAAGTGGCAGGAGTAACTATGACTCTCTTAAGGTCTCTACACCAGTACTTGTAATATATATGTGTTATTTAAGTTTTTGAATAAAGACGGCTAGCAATAGCCAAATGCCTCGTCAACAGGCGAATTCCAACGGCAAACTCGAGGAGCTCCCGGCAGGAGTACTGTGAAAGTCTTAAGATCAACAAATAATGGCGTATCGCTTCTGGTGAACTAGCCAGAGTAAGCTTGTAGATGCGACTGTGGTAAAACGAGGAGCAAGTGGCAGGAGTAACTATGACTCTCTTAAGGTAGCCAAATGCCTCGTCAACAGGCGAATTCCAACGGCAAACTCGAGGAGCTCCCGGCAGGAGTACTGTGAAAGTCTTAAGATCAACAAATAATGGCGGATCGCTTCTGGTGAACTAGCCAGAGTAAGCTTGTAGATGCGACTGTGGTAAAACGAGGAGCAAGTGGCAGGAGTAACTATGACTCTCTTAAGGTAGCCAAATGCCTCGTCAACAGGCGAATTCCAACGGCAAACTCGAGGAGCTCCCGGCAGGAGTACTGTGAAAGTCTTAAGGACAACAAATAATGGCGTATCGCTTCTGGTGAACTGGCCAGAGTAAGCTTGTAGATGCGACTGTGGTAAAATGGGGAGCAAGTGGCAGGAGTAACTATGACTCTCTTAGGGTTGCCAAATAACTCGTCAAAAGGCGAATTACATCGGCAAACCCGAGGAGCTCCCGGAAGGAGTACTGTGAAAGTCTTAAGGACAACAAATAATGGCGTATCGCTTCTGGTGAACTGGCCAGAGTAAGCTTGTAGATGCGACTGTGGTAAAACGAGGAGCAAGTGGCAGGAGTAACTATGACTCTCTTAAGGTCTCTACACCAGTACTTGTAATAAATATGTGTTATTTAAGTTTTTGAATAAAGACGGCTAGCAATAGCCAAATGCCTCGTCAACAGGCGAATTCCAACGGCAAACTCGAGGAGCTCCCGGCAGGAGTACTGTGAAAGTCTTAAGATCAACAAATAATGGCGTATCGCTTCTGGTGAACTAGCCAGAGTAAGCTTGTAGATGCGACTGTGGTAAAACGAGGAGCAAGTGGCAGGAGTAACTATGACTCTCTTAAGGTAGCCAAATGCCTCGTCAACAGGCGAATTCCAACGGCAAACTCGAGGAGCTCCCGGCAGGAGTACTGTGAAAGTCTTAAGGTCAACAAATAATGGCGTATCGCTTCTTGTGAACTGGCCAGAGTAAGCTTGTAGATGCGACTGTGGTAAAATGGGGAGCAAGTGGCAGGAGTAACTATGACTCTCTTAGGGTTGCCAAATAACTCGTCAAAAGGCGAATTACATCGGCAAACCCGAGGAGCTCCCGGAAGGAGTACTGTGAAAGTCTTAAGATCAACAAATAATGGCGTATCGCTTCTGGTGAACTAGCCAGAGTAAGCTTGTAGATGTGACTGTGGTAAAATGGGGAGCAAGTGGCAGGAGTAACTATGACTCTCTTAGGGTTGCCAAATGACTCGTCAAAAGGCGAATTACATCGGCAAACCCGAGGAGCTCCCGGAAGGAGTACTGTGAAAGTCTTAAGGTCAACAAATAATGGCGTATCGCTCTGGTGAACTGGCCAGAGTAAGCTTGTAGATGCGACTGTGGTAAAACGAGGAGCAAGTGGCAGGAGTAACTATGACTCTCTTAAGGTAGCCAAATGCCTCGTCAGCAGGCGAATTCCAACGGCAAACTCGAGGAGCTCCCGGCAGGAGTACTGTGAAAGTCTTAAGGTCAACAAATAATGGCGTATCGCTTCTGGTGAACTGGCCAGAGTAAGCTTGTAGATGCGACTGTGGTAAAACGAGGAGCAAGTGGCAGGAGTAACTATGACTCTCTTAAGGTAGCCAAATGCCTCGTCAACAGGCGAATTCCAACGGCAAACTCGAGGAGCTCCCAGCAGGAGTACTGTGAAAGTCTTAAGGTCAACAAATAATGGCGTATCGCTTCTGGTGAACTAGCCAGAGTAAGCTTGTAGATGTGACTGTGGTAAAATTGGGAGCAAGTGGCAGGAGTAACTATGACTCTCTTAAGGTAGCCAAATGCCTCGTCAACAGGAGAATTCCAACGGCAAACTCGAGGAGCTCCCGGCAGGAGTACTGTGAAAGTCTTAAGGACAACAAATAATGGCGTATCGCTTCTGGTGAACTGGCCAGAGTAAGCTTGTAGATGCGACTGTGGTAAAATGGGGAGCAAGTGGCAGGAGTAACTATGACTCTCTTAGGGTTGCCAAATAACTCGTCAAAAGGCGAATTACATCGGCAAACCCGAGGAGCTCCCGGAAGGAGTACTGTGAAAGTCTTAAGGTCAACAAATAATGGCGTATCGCTTCTGGTGAACTAGCCAGAGTAAGCTTGTAGATGCGACTGTGGTAAAACGAGGAGCAAGTGGCAGGAGTAACTATGACTCTCTTAAGGTAGCCAAATGCCTCGTCAACAGGCGAATTCCAACGGCAAACTCGAGGAGCTCCCGGCAGGAGTACTGTGAAAGTCTTAAGGACAACAAATAATGGCGTATCGCTTCTGGTGAACTGGCCAGAGTAAGCTTGTAGATGCGACTGTGGTAAAACGAGGAGCAAGTGGCAGGAGTAACTATGACTCTCTTAAGGTAGCCAAATGCCTCGTCAACAGGAGAATTCCAACGGCAAACTCGAGGAGCTCCCGGCAGGAGTACTGTGAAAGTCTTAAGGACAACAAATAATGGCGTATCGCTTCTGGTGAACTGGCCAGAGTAAGCTTGTAGATGCGACTGTGGTAAAACGAGGAGCAAGTGGCAGGAGTAACTATGACTCTCTTAAGGTCTCTACACCAGTACTTGTATTATATATGTGTTATTTAAGTTTTTGAATAAAGACGGCTAGCAATAGCCGAATGCCTCGTCAACAGGCGAATTCCAACGGCAAACTCGAGGAGCTCCCGGCAGGAGTACTGTGAAAGTCTTAAGATCAACAAATAATGGCGTATCGCTTCTGGTGAACTAGCCAGAGTAAGCTTGTAGATGCGACTGTGGTAAAACGAGGAGCAAGTGGCAGGAGTAACTATGACTCTCTTAAGGTAGCCAAATGCCTCGTCAACAGGCGAATTCCAACGGCAAACTCGAGGAGCTCCCGGCAGGAGTACTGTGAAAGTCTTAAGGACAACAAATAATGGCGTATCGCTTCTGGTGAACTGGCCAGAGTAAGCTTGTAGATGCGACTGTGGTAAAATGGGGAGCAAGTGGCAGGAGTAACTATGACTCTCTTAGGGTTGCCAAATAACTCGTCAAAAGGCGAATTACATCGGCAAACCCGAGGAGCTCCCGGAAGGAGTACTGTGAAAGTCTTAAGGACAACAAATAATGGCGTATCGCTTCTGGTGAACTGGCCAGAGTAAGCTTGTAGATGCGACTGTGGTAAAACGAGGAGCAAGTGGCAGGAGTAACTATGACTCTCTTAAGGTCTCTACACCAGTACTTGTAATAAATATGTGTTATTTAAGTTTTTGAATAAAGACGGCTAGCAATAGCCAAATGCCTCGTCAACAGGCGAATTCCAACGGCAAACTCGAGGAGCTCCCGGCAGGAGTACTGTGAAAGTCTTAAGATCAACAAATAATGGCGTATCGCTTCTGGTGAACTAGCCAGAGTAAGCTTGTAGATGCGACTGTGGTAAAACGAGGAGCAAGTGGCAGGAGTAAGTATGACTCTCTTAAGGTAGCCAAATGCCTCGTCAACAGGCGAATTCCAACGGCAAACTCGAGGAGCTCCCGGCAGGAGTACTGTGAAAGTCTTAAGGTCAACAAATAATGGCGTATCGCTTCTTGTGAACTGGCCAGAGTAAGCTTGTAGATGCGACTGTGGTAAAATGGGGAGCAAGTGGCAGGAGTAACTATGACTCTCTTAGGGTTGCCAAATAACTCGTCAAAAGGCGAATTACATCGGCAAACCCGAGGAGCTCGCGGAAGGAGTACTGTGAAAGTCTTAAGATCAACAAATAATGGCGTATCGCTTCTGGTGAACTAGCCAGAGTAAGCTTGTAGATGTGACTGTGGTAAAATGGGGAGCAAGTGGCAGGAGTAACTATGACTCTCTTAGGGTTGCCAAATGACTCGTCAAAAGGCGAATTACATCGGCAAACCCGAGGAGCTCCCGGAAGGAGTACTGTGAAAGTCTTAAGGTCAACAAATAATGGCGTATCGCTCTGGTGAACTGGCCAGAGTAAGCTTGTAGATGCGACTGTGGTAAAACGAGGAGCAAGTGGCAGGAGTAACTATGACTCTCTTAAGGTAGCCAAATGCCTCGTCAGCAGGCGAATTCCAACGGCAAACTCGAGGAGCTCCCGGCAGGAGTACTGTGAAAGTCTTAAGGTCAACAAATAATGGCGTATCGCTTCTGGTGAACTGGCCAGAGTAAGCTTGTAGATGCGACTGTGGTAATAGGAGGAGCAAGTGGCAGGAGTAACTATGACTCTCTTAAGGTAGCCAAATGCCTCGTCAACAGGCGAATTCCAACGGCAAACTCGAGGAGCTCCCAGCAGGAGTACTGTGAAAGTCTTAAGGTCAACAAATAATGGCGTATCGCTTCTGGTGAACTAGCCAGAGTAAGCTTGTAGATGTGACTGTGGTAAAATGGGGAGCAAGTGGCAGGAGTAACTATGACTCTCTTAAGGTAGCCAAATGCCTCGTCAACAGGAGAATTCCAACGGCAAACTCGAGGAGCTCCCGGCAGGAGTACTGTGAAAGTCTTAAGGACAACAAATAATGGCGTATCGCTTCTGGTGAACTGGCCAGAGTAAGCTTGTAGATGCGACTGTGGTAAAACGAGGAGCAAGTGGCAGGAGTAACTATGACTCTCTTAAGGTAGCCAAATGCCTCGTCAACAGGAGAATTCCAACGGCAAACTCGAGGAGCTCCCGGCAGGAGTACTGTGAAAGTCTTAAGGACAACAAATAATGGCGTATCGCTTCTGGTGAACTGGCCAGAGTAAGCTTGTAGATGCGACTGTGGTAAAACGAGGAGCAAGTGGCAGGAGTAACTATGACTCTCTTAAGGTCTCTACACCAGTACTTGTAATATATATGTGTTATTTAAGTTTTTGAATAAAGACGGCTAGCAATAGCCAAATGCCTCGTCAACAGGCGAATTCCAACGGCAAACTCGAGGAGCTCCCGGCAGGAGTACTGTGAAAGTCTTAAGATCAACAAATAATGGCGTATCGCTTCTGGTGAACTAGCCAGAGTAAGCTTGTAGATGCGACTGTGGTAAAACGAGGAGCAAGTGGCAGGAGTAACTATGACTCTCTTAAGGTAGCCAAATGCCTCGTCAACAGGCGAATTCCAACGGCAAACTCGAGGAGCTCCCAGCAGGAGTACTGTGAAAGTCTTAAGGTCAACAAATAATGGCGTATCGCTTCTGGTGAACTAGCCAGAGTAAGCTTGTAGATGTGACTGTGGTAAAATGGGGAGCAAGTGGCAGGAGTAACTATGACTCTCTTAAGGTAGCCAAATGCCTCGTCAACAGGAGAATTCCAACGGCAAACTCGAGGAGCTCCCGGCAGGAGTACTGTGAAAGTCTTAAGGACAACAAATAATGGCGTATCGCTTCTGGTGAACTGGCCAGAGTAAGCTTGTAGATGCGACTGTGGTAAAACGAGGAGCAAGTGGCAGGAGTAACTATGACTCTCTTAAGGTAGCCAAATGCCTCGTCAACAGGAGAATTCCAACGGCAAACTCGAGGAGCTCCCGGCAGGAGTACTGTGAAAGTCATAAGGACAACAAATAATGGCGTATCGCTTCTGGTGAACTGGCCAGAGTAAGCTTGTAGATGCGACTGTGGTAAAACGAGGAGCAAGTGGCAGGAGTAACTATGACTCTCTTAAGGTCTCTACACCAGTACTTGTAATATATATGTGTTATTTAAGTTTTTGAATAAAGACGGCTAGCAATAGCCAAATGCCTCGTCAACAGGCGAATTCCAACGGCAAACTCGAGGAGCTCCCGGCAGGAGTACTGTGAAAGTCTTAAGATCAACAAATAATGGCGTATCGCTTCTGGTGAACTAGCCAGAGTAAGCTTGTAGATGCGACTGTGGTAAAACGAGGAGCAAGTGGCAGGAGTAACTATGACTCTCTTAAGGTAGCCAAATGCCTCGTCAACAGGCGAATTCCAACGGCAAACTCGAGGAGCTCCCAGCAGGAGTACTGTGAAAGTCTTAAGGTCAACAAATAATGGCGTATCGCTTCTGGTGAACTAGCCAGAGTAAGCTTGTAGATGTGACTGTGGTAAAATGGGGAGCAAGTGGCAGGAGTAACTATGACTCTCTTAAGGTAGCCAAATGCCTCGTCAACAGGAGAATTCCAACGGCAAACTCGAGGAGCTCCCGGCAGGAGTACTGTGAAAGTCTTAAGGACAACAAATAATGGCGTATCGCTTCTGGTGAACTGGCCAGAGTAAGCTTGTAGATGCGACTGTGGTAAAACGAGGAGCAAGTGGCAGGAGTAACTATGACTCTCTTAAGGTAGCCAAATGCCTCGTCAACAGGAGAATTCCAACGGCAAACTCGAGGAGCTCCCGGCAGGAGTACTGTGAAAGTCTTAAGGACAACAAATAATGGCGTATCGCTTCTGGTGAACTGGCCAGAGTAAGCTTGTAGATGCGACTGTGGTAAAACGAGGAGCAAGTGGCAGGAGTAACTATGACTCTCTTAAGGTCTCTACACCAGTACTTGTAATATATATGTGTTATTTAAGTTTTTGAATAAAGACGGCTAGCAATAGCCAAATGCCTCGTCAACAGGCGAATTCCAACGGCAAACTCGAGGAGCTCCCGGCAGGAGTACTGTGAAAGTCTTAAGATCAACAAATAATGGCGTATCGCTTCTGGTGAACTAGCCAGAGTAAGCTTGTAGATGCGACTGTGGTAAAACGAGGAGCAAGTGGCAGGAGTAACTATGACTCTCTTAAGGTAGCCAAATGCCTCGTCAACAGGCGAATTCCAACGGCAAACTCGAGGAGCTCCCGGCAGGAGTACTGTGAAAGTCTTAAGGACAACAAATAATGGCGTATCGCTTCTGGTGAACTGGCCAGAGTAAGCTTGTAGATGCGACTGTGGTAAAATGGGGAGCAAGTGGCAGGAGTAACTATGACTCTCTTAGGGTTGCCAAATAACTCGTCAAAAGGCGAATTACATCGGCAAACCCGAGGAGCTCCCGGAAGGAGTACTGTGAAAGTCTTAAGGACAACAAATAATGGCGTATCGCTTCTGGTGAACTGGCCAGAGTAAGCTTGTAGATGCGACTGTGGTAAAACGAGGAGCAAGTGGCAGGAGTAACTATGACTCTCTTAAGGTCTCTACACCAGTACTTGTAATAAATATGTGTTATTTAAGTTTTTGAATAAAGACGGCTAGCAATAGCCAAATGCCTCGTCAACAGGCGAATTCCAACGGCAAACTCGAGGAGCTCCCGGCAGGAGTACTGTGAAAGTCTTAAGATCAACAAATAATGGCGTATCGCTTCTGGTGAACTAGCCAGAGTAAGCTTGTAGATGCGACTGTGGTAAAACGAGGAGCAAGTGGCAGGAGTAACTATGACTCTCTTAAGGTAGCCAAATGCCTCGTCAACAGGCGAATTCCAACGGCAAACTCGAGGAGCTCCCGGCAGGAGTACTGTGAAAGTCTTAAGGTCAACAAATAATGGCGTATCGCTTCTTGTGAACTGGCCAGAGTAAGCTTGTAGATGCGACTGTGGTAAAATGGGGAGCAAGTGGCAGGAGTAACTATGACTCTCTTAGGGTTGCCAAATAACTCGTCAAAAGGCGAATTACATCGGCAAACCCGAGGAGCTCCCGGAAGGAGTACTGTGAAAGTCTTAAGATCAACAAATAATGGCGTATCGCTTCTGGTGAACTAGCCAGAGTAAGCTTGTAGATGTGACTGTGGTAAAATGGGGAGCAAGTGGCAGGAGTAACTATGACTCTCTTAGGGTTGCCAAATGACTCGTCAAAAGGCGAATTACATCGGCAAACCCGAGGAGCTCCCGGAAGGAGTACTGTGAAAGTCTTAAGGTCAACAAATAATGGCGTATCGCTCTGGTGAACTGGCCAGAGTAAGCTTGTAGATGCGACTGTGGTAAAACGAGGAGCAAGTGGCAGGAGTAACTATGACTCTCTTAAGGTAGCCAAATGCCTCGTCAGCAGGCGAATTCCAACGGCAAACTCGAGGAGCTCCCGGCAGGAGTACTGTGAAAGTCTTAAGGTCAACAAATAATGGCGTATCGCTTCTGGTGAACTGGCCAGAGTAAGCTTGTAGATGCGACTGTGGTAAAACGAGGAGCAAGTGGCAGGAGTAACTATGACTCTCTTAAGGTAGCCAAATGCCTCGTCAACAGGCGAATTCCAACGGCAAACTCGAGGAGCTCCCAGCAGGAGTACTGTGAAAGTCTTAAGGTCAACAAATAATGGCGTATCGCTTCTGGTGAACTAGCCAGAGTAAGCTTGTAGATGTGACTGTGGTAAAATTGGGAGCAAGTGGCAGGAGTAACTATGACTCTCTTAAGGTAGCCAAATGCCTCGTCAACAGGAGAATTCCAACGGCAAACTCGAGGAGCTCCCGGCAGGAGTACTGTGAAAGTCTTAAGGACAACAAATAATGGCGTATCGCTTCTGGTGAACTGGCCAGAGTAAGCTTGTAGATGCGACTGTGGTAAAACGAGGAGCAAGTGGCAGGAGTAACTATGACTCTCTTAAGGTAGCCAAATGCCTCGTCAACAGGAGAATTCCAACGGCAAACTCGAGGAGCTCCCGGCAGGAGTACTGTGAAAGTCTTAAGGACAACAAATAATGGCGTATCGCTTCTGGTGAACTGGCCAGAGTAAGCTTGTAGATGCGACTGTGGTAAAACGAGGAGCAAGTGGCAGGAGTAACTATGACTCTCTTAAGGTCTCTACACCAGTACTTGTAATATATATGTGTTATTTAAGTTTTTGAATAAAGACGGCTAGCAATAGCCAAATGCCTCGTCAACAGGCGAATTCCAACGGCAAACTCGAGGAGCTCCCGGCAGGAGTACTGTGAAAGTCTTAAGATCAACAAATAATGGCGTATCGCTTCTGGTGAACTAGCCAGAGTAAGCTTGTAGATGCGACTGTGGTAAAACGAGGAGCAAGTGGCAGGAGTAACTATGACTCTCTTAAGGTAGCCAAATGCCTCGTCAACAGGCGAATTCCAACGGCAAACTCGAGGAGCTCCCAGCAGGAGTACTGTGAAAGTCTTAAGGTCAACAAATAATGGCGTATCGCTTCTGGTGAACTAGCCAGAGTAAGCTTGTAGATGTGACTGTGGTAAAATGGGGAGCAAGTGGCAGGAGTAACTATGACTCTCTTAAGGTAGCCAAATGCCTCGTCAACAGGAGAATTCCAACGGCAAACTCGAGGAGCTCCCGGCAGGAGTACTGTGAAAGTCTTAAGGACAACAAATAATGGCGTATCGCTTCTGGTGAACTGGCCAGAGTAAGCTTGTAGATGCGACTGTGGTAAAACGAGGAGCAAGTGGCAGGAGTAACTATGACTCTCTTAAGGTAGCCAAATGCCTCGTCAACAGGAGAATTCCAACGGCAAACTCGAGGAGCTCCCGGCAGGAGTACTGTGAAAGTCTTAAGGACAACAAATAATGGCGTATCGCTTCTGGTGAACTGGCCAGAGTAAGCTTGTAGATGCGACTGTGGTAAAACGAGGAGCAAGTGGCAGGAGTAACTATGACTCTCTTAAGGTCTCTACACCAGTACTTGTAATATATATGTGTTATTTAAGTTTTTGAATAAAGACGGCTAGCAATAGCCAAATGCCTCGTCAACAGGCGAATTCCAACGGCAAACTCGAGGAGCTCCCGGCAGGAGTACTGTGAAAGTCTTAAGATCAACAAATAATGGCGTATCGCTTCTGGTGAACTAGCCAGAGTAAGCTTGTAGATGCGACTGTGGTAAAACGAGGAGCAAGTGGCAGGAGTAACTATGACTCTCTTAAGGTAGCCAAATGCCTCGTCAACAGGCGAATTCCAACGGCAAACTCGAGGAGCTCCCGGCAGGAGTACTGTGAAAGTCTTAAGGACAACAAATAATGGCGTATCGCTTCTGGTGAACTGGCCAGAGTAAGCTTGTAGATGCGACTGTGGTAAAATGGGGAGCAAGTGGCAGGAGTAACTATGACTCTCTTAGGGTTGCCAAATAACTCGTCAAAAGGCGAATTACATCGGCAAACCCGAGGAGCTCCCGGAAGGAGTACTGTGAAAGTCTTAAGATCAACAAATAATGGCGTATCGCTTCTGGTGAACTAGCCAGAGTAAGCTTGTAGATGCGACTGTGGTAAAACGAGGAGCAAGTGGCAGGAGTAACTATGACTCTCTTAAGGTAGCCAAATGCCTCGTCAACAGGCGAATTCCAACGGCAAACTCGAGGAGCTCCCAGCAGGAGTACTGTGAAAGTCTTAAGGTCAACAAATAATGGCGTATCGCTTCTGGTGAACTAGCCAGAGTAAGCTTGTAGATGTGACTGTGGTAAAATGGGGAGCAAGTGGCAGGAGTAACTATGACTCTCTTAAGGTAGCCAAATGCCTCGTCAACAGGAGAATTCCAACGGCAAACTCGAGGAGCTCCCGGCAGGAGTACTGTGAAAGTCTTAAGGACAACAAATAATGGCGTATCGCTTCTGGTGAACTGGCCAGAGTAAGCTTGTAGATGCGACTGTGGTAAAACGAGGAGCAAGTGGCAGGAGTAACGATGACTCTCTTAAGGTAGCCAAATGCCTCGTCAACAGGAGAATTCCAACGGCAAACTCGAGGAGCTCCCGGCAGGAGTACTGTGAAAGTCTTAAGGACAACAAATAATGGCGTATCGCTTCTGGTGAACTGGCCAGAGTAAGCTTGTAGATGCGACTGTGGTAAAACGAGGAGCAAGTGGCAGGAGTAACTATGACTCTCTTAAGGTCTCTACACCAGTACTTGTAATAAATATGTGTTATTTAAGTTTTTGAATAAAGACGGCTAGCAATAGCCAAATGCCTCGTCAACAGGCGAATTCCAACGGCAAACTCGAGGAGCTCCCGGCAGGAGTACTGTGAAAGTCTTAAGATCAACAAATAATGGCGTATCGCTTCTGGTGAACTAGCCAGAGTAAGCTTGTAGATGCGACTGTGGTAAAACGAGGAGCAAGTGGCAGGAGTAACTATGACTCTCTTAAGGTAGCCAAATGCCTCGTCAACAGGCGAATTCCAACGGCAAACTCGAGGAGCTCCCGGCAGGAGTACTGTGAAAGTCTTAAGGTCAACAAATAATGGCGTATCGCTTCTTGTGAACTGGCCAGAGTAAGCTTGTAGATGCGACTGTGGTAAAATGGGGAGCAAGTGGCAGGAGTAACTATGACTCTCTTAGGATTGCCAAATAACTCGTCAAAAGGCGAATTACATCGGCAAACCCGAGGAGCTCCCGGAAGGAGTACTGTGAAAGTCTTAAGATCAACAAATAATGGCGTATCGCTTCTGGTGAACTAGCCAGAGTAAGCTTGTAGATGTGACTGTGGTAAAATGGGGAGCAAGTGGCAGGAGTAACTATGACTCTCTTAGGGTTGCCAAATGACTCGTCAAAAGGCGAATTACATCGGCAAACCCGAGGAGCTCCCGGAAGGAGTACTGTGAAAGTCTTAAGGTCAACAAATAATGGCGTATCGCTCTGGTGAACTGGCCAGAGTAAGCTTGTAGATGCGACTGTGGTAAAACGAGGAGCAAGTGGCAGGAGTAACTATGACTCTCTTAAGGTAGCCAAATGCCTCGTCAGCAGGCGAATTCCAACGGCAAACTCGAGGAGCTCCCGGCAGGAGTACTGTGAAAGTCTTAAGGTCAACAAATAATGGCGTATCGCTTCTGGTGAACTGGCCAGAGTAAGCTTGTAGATGCGACTGTGGTAAAACGAGGAGCAAGTGGCAGGAGTAACTATGACTCTCTTAAGGTAGCCAAATGCCTCGTCAACAGGCGAATTCCAACGGCAAACTCGAGGAGCTCCCAGCAGGAGTACTGTGAAAGTCTTAAGGTCAACAAATAATGGCGTATCGCTTCTGGTGAACTAGCCAGAGTAAGCTTGTAGATGTGACTGTGGTAAAATGGGGAGCAAGTGGCAGGAGTAACTATGACTCTCTTAAGGTAGCCAAATGCCTCGTCAACAGGAGAATTCCAACGGCAAACTCGAGGAGCTCCCGGCAGGAGTACTGTGCAAGACTTAAGATCAACAAATAATGGCGTACGCTTCTGGTAAACTGGCCAGAGTAAGCTTGTAGATGCGACTGTGGTAAAACGAGGAGCAAGTGGCAGGAGTAACTATGACTCTCTTAAGGTCTCTACACCAGTACTTGTAATATATATGTGTTATTTAAGTTTTTGAATAAAGACGGCTAGCAATAGCCAAATGCCTCGTCAACAGGCGAATTCCAACGGCAAACTCGAGGAGCTCCCAGCAGGAGTACTGTGAAAGTCTTAAGGTCAACAAATAATGGCGTATCGCTTCTGGTGAACTAGCCAGAGTAAGCTTGTAGATGTGACTGTGGTAAAATGGGGAGCAAGTGGCAGGAGTAACTATGACTCTCTTAGGGTTGCCAAATAACTCGTCAAAAGGCGAATTACATCGGCAAACCCGAGGAGCTCCCGGAAGGAGTACTGTGAAAGTCTTAAGATCAACAAATAATGGCGTATCGCTTCTGGTGAACTAGCCAGAGTAAGCTTGTAGATGCGACTGTGGTAAAACGAGGAGCAAGTGGCAGGAGTAACTATGACTCTCTTAAGGTAGCCAAATGCCTCGTCAACAGGCGAATTCCAACGGCAAACTCGAGGAGCTCCCAGCAGGAGTACTGTGAAAGTCTTAAGGTCAACAAATAATGGCGTATCGCTTCTGGTGAACTAGCCAGAGTAAGCTTGTAGATGTGACTGTGGTAAAATGGGGAGCAAGTGGCAGGAGTAACTATGACTCTCTTAAGGTAGCCAAATGCCTCGTCAACAGGAGAATTCCAACGGCAAACTCGAGGAGCTCCCGGCAGGAGTACTGTGAAAGTCTTAAGGACAACAAATAATGGCGTATCGCTTCTGGTGATCTGGCCAGAGTAAGCTTGTAGATGCGACTGTGGTAAAACGAGGAGCAAGTGGCAGGAGTAACTATGACTCTCTTAAGGTAGCCAAATGCCTCGTCAACAGGAGAATTCCAACGGCAAACTCGAGGAGCTCCCGGCAGGAGTACTGTGAAAGTCTTAAGGACAACAAATAATGGCGTATCGCTTCTGGTGAACTGGCCAGAGTAAGCTTGTAGATGCGACTGTGGTAAAACGAGGAGCAAGTGGCAGGAGTAACTATGACTCTCTTAAGGTCTCTACACCAGTACTTGTAATAAATATGTGTTATTTAAGTTTTTGAATAAAGACGGCTAGCAATAGCCAAATGCCTCGTCAACAGGCGAATTCCAACGGCAAACTCGAGGAGCTCCCGGCAGGAGTACTGTGAAAGTCTTAAGATCAACAAATAATGGCGTATCGCTTCTGGTGAACTAGCCAGAGTAAGCTTGTAGATGCGACTGTGGTAAAACGAGGAGCAAGTGGCAGGAGTAACTATGACTCTCTTAAGGTAGCCAAATGCCTCGTCAACAGGCGAATTCCAACGGCAAACTCGAGGAGCTCCCGGCAGGAGTACTGTGAAAGTCTTAAGGTCAACAAATAATGGCGTATCGCTTCTTGTGAACTGGCCAGAGTAAGCTTGTAGATGCGACTGTGGTAAAATGGGGAGCAAGTGGCAGGAGTAACTATGACTCTCTTAGGATTGCCAAATAACTCGTCAAAAGGCGAATTACATCGGCAAACCCGAGGAGCTCCCGGAAGGAGTACTGTGAAAGTCTTAAGATCAACAAATAATGGCGTATCGCTTCTGGTGAACTAGCCAGAGTAAGCTTGTAGATGTGACTGTGGTAAAATGGGGAGCAAGTGGCAGGAGTAACTATGACTCTCTTAGGGTTGCCAAATGACTCGTCAAAAGGCGAATTACATCGGCAAACCCGAGGAGCTCCCGGAAGGAGTACTGTGAAAGTCTTAAGGTCAACAAATAATGGCGTATCGCTCTGGTGAACTGGCCAGAGTAAGCTTGTAGATGCGACTGTGGTAAAACGAGGAGCAAGTGGCAGGAGTAACTATGACTCTCTTAAGGTAGCCAAATGCCTCGTCAGCAGGCGAATTCCAACGGCAAACTCGAGGAGCTCCCGGCAGGAGTACTGTGAAAGTCTTAAGGTCAACAAATAATGGCGTATCGCTTCTGGTGAACTGGCCAGAGTAAGCTTGTAGATGCGACTGTGGTAAAACGAGGAGCAAGTGGCAGGAGTAACTATGACTCTCTTAAGGTAGCCAAATGCCTCGTCAACAGGCGAATTCCAACGGCAAACTCGAGGAGCTCCCAGCAGGAGTACTGTGAAAGTCTTAAGGTCAACAAATAATGGCGTATCGCTTCTGGTGAACTAGCCAGAGTAAGCTTGTAGATGTGACTGTGGTAAAATGGGGAGCAAGTGGCAGGAGTAACTATGACTCTCTTAAGGTAGCCAAATGCCTCGTCAACAGGAGAATTCCAACGGCAAACTCGAGGAGCTCCCGGCAGGAGTACTGTGCAAGACTTAAGATCAACAAATAATGGCGTACGCTTCTGGTAAACTGGCCAGAGTAAGCTTGTAGATGCGACTGTGGTAAAACGAGGAGCAAGTGGCAGGAGTAACTATGACTCTCTTAAGGTCTCTACACCAGTACTTGTAATATATATGTGTTATTTAAGTTTTTGAATAAAGACGGCTAGCAATAGCCAAATGCCTCGTCAACAGGCGAATTCCAACGGCAAACTCGAGGAGCTCCCAGCAGGAGTACTGTGAAAGTCTTAAGGTCAACAAATAATGGCGTATCGCTTCTGGTGAACTAGCCAGAGTAAGCTTGTAGATGTGACTGTGGTAAAATGGGGAGCAAGTGGCAGGAGTAACTATGACTCTCTTAAGGTAGCCAAATGCCTCGTCAACAGGAGAATTCCAACGGCAAACTCGAGGAGCTCCCGGCAGGAGTACTGTGAAAGTCTTAAGGACAACAAATAATGGCGTATCGCTTCTGGTGAACTGGCCAGAGTAAGCTTGTAGATGCGACTGTGGTAAAACGAGGAGCAAGTGGCAGGAGTAACTATGACTCTCTTAAGGTAGCCAAATGCCTCGTCAACAGGAGAATTCCAACGGCAAACTCGAGGAGCTCCCGGCAGGAGTACTGTGAAAGTCTTAAGGACAACAAATAATGGCGTATCGCTTCTGGTGAACTGGCCAGAGTAAGCTTGTAGATGCGACTGTGGTAAAACGAGGAGCAAGTGGCAGGAGTAACTATGACTCTCTTAAGGTCTCTACACCAGTACTTGTAATATATATGTGTTATTTAAGTTTTTGAATAAAGACGGCTAGCAATAGCCAAATGCCTCGTCAACAGGCGAATTCCAACGGCAAACTCGAGGAGCTCCCGGCAGGAGTACTGTGAAAGTCTTAAGATCAACAAATAATGGCGTATCGCTTCTGGTGAACTAGCCAGAGTAAGCTTGTAGATGCGACTGTGGTAAAACGAGGAGCAAGTGGCAGGAGTAACTATGACTCTCTTAAGGTAGCCAAATGCCTCGTCAGCAGGCGAATTCCAACGGCAAACTCGAGGAGCTCCCGGCAGGAGTACTGTGAAAGTCTTAAGGTCAACAAATAATGGCGTATCGCTTCTGGTGAACTGGCCAGAGTAAGCTTGTAGATGCGACTGTGGTAAAACGAGGAGCAAGTGGCAGGAGTAACTATGACTCTCTTAAGGTAGCCAAATGCCTCGTCAACAGGCGAATTCCAACGGCAAACTCGAGGAGCTCCCAGCAGGAGTACTGTGAAAGTCTTAAGGTCAACAAATAATGGCGTATCGCTTCTGGTGAACTAGCCAGAGTAAGCTTGTAGATGTGACTGTGGTAAAATGGGGAGCAAGTGGCAGGAGTAACTATGACTCTCTTAAGGTAGCCAAATGCCTCGTCAACAGGAGAATTCCAACGGCAAACTCGAGGAGCTCCCGGCAGGAGTACTGTGCAAGACTTAAGATCAACAAATAATGGCGTACGCTTCTGGTAAACTGGCCAGAGTAAGCTTGTAGATGCGACTGTGGTAAAACGAGGAGCAAGTGGCAGGAGTAACTATGACTCTCTTAAGGTCTCTACACCAGTACTTGTAATATATATGTGTTATTTAAGTTTTTGAATAAAGACGGCTAGCAATAGCCAAATGCCTCGTCAACAGGCGAATTCCAACGGCAAACTCGAGGAGCTCCCAGCAGGAGTACTGTGAAAGTCTTAAGGTCAACAAATAATGGCGTATCGCTTCTGGTGAACTAGCCAGAGTAAGCTTGTAGATGTGACTGTGGTAAAATGGGGAGCAAGTGGCAGGAGTAACTATGACTCTCTTAGGGTTGCCAAATAACTCGTCAAAAGGCGAATTACATCGGCAAACCCGAGGAGCTCCCGGAAGGAGTACTGTGAAAGTCTTAAGATCAACAAATAATGGCGTATCGCTTCTGGTGAACTAGCCAGAGTAAGCTTGTAGATGCGACTGTGGTAAAACGAGGAGCAAGTGGCAGGAGTAACTATGACTCTCTTAAGGTAGCCAAATGCCTCGTCAACAGGCGAATTCCAACGGCAAACTCGAGGAGCTCCCAGCAGGAGTACTGTGAAAGTCTTAAGGTCAACAAATAATGGCGTATCGCTTCTGGTGAACTAGCCAGAGTAAGCTTGTAGATGTGACTGTGGTAAAATGGGGAGCAAGTGGCAGGAGTAACTATGACTCTCTTAAGGTAGCCAAATGCCTCGTCAACAGGAGAATTCCAACGGCAAACTCGAGGAGCTCCCGGCAGGAGTACTGTGAAAGTCTTAAGGACAACAAATAATGGCGTATCGCTTCTGGTGATCTGGCCAGAGTAAGCTTGTAGATGCGACTGTGGTAAAACGAGGAGCAAGTGGCAGGAGTAACTATGACTCTCTTAAGGTAGCCAAATGCCTCGTCAACAGGAGAATTCCAACGGCAAACTCGAGGAGCTCCCGGCAGGAGTACTGTGAAAGTCTTAAGGACAACAAATAATGGCGTATCGCTTCTGGTGAACTGGCCAGAGTAAGCTTGTAGATGCGACTGTGGTAAAACGAGGAGCAAGTGGCAGGAGTAACTATGACTCTCTTAAGGTCTCTACACCAGTACTTGTAATAAATATGTGTTATTTAAGTTTTTGAATAAAGACGGCTAGCAATAGCCAAATGCCTCGTCAACAGGCGAATTCCAACGGCAAACTCGAGGAGCTCCCGGCAGGAGTACTGTGAAAGTCTTAAGATCAACAAATAATGGCGTATCGCTTCTGGTGAACTAGCCAGAGTAAGCTTGTAGATGCGACTGTGGTAAAACGAGGAGCAAGTGGCAGGAGTAACTATGACTCTCTTAAGGTAGCCAAATGCCTCGTCAACAGGCGAATTCCAACGGCAAACTCGAGGAGCTCCCGGCAGGAGTACTGTGAAAGTCTTAAGGTCAACAAATAATGGCGTATCGCTTCTTGTGAACTGGCCAGAGTAAGCTTGTAGATGCGACTGTGGTAAAATGGGGAGCAAGTGGCAGGAGTAACTATGACTCTCTTAGGATTGCCAAATAACTCGTCAAAAGGCGAATTACATCGGCAAACCCGAGGAGCTCCCGGAAGGAGTACTGTGAAAGTCTTAAGATCAACAAATAATGGCGTATCGCTTCTGGTGAACTAGCCAGAGTAAGCTTGTAGATGTGACTGTGGTAAAATGGGGAGCAAGTGGCAGGAGTAACTATGACTCTCTTAGGGTTGCCAAATGACTCGTCAAAAGGCGAATTACATCGGCAAACCCGAGGAGCTCCCGGAAGGAGTACTGTGAAAGTCTTAAGGTCAACAAATAATGGCGTATCGCTTCTGGTGAACTGGCCAGAGTAAGCTTGTAGATGCGACTGTGGTAAAACGAGGAGCAAGTGGCAGGAGTAACTATGACTCTCTTAAGGTAGCCAAATGCCTCGTCAGCAGGCGAATTCCAACGGCAAACTCGAGGAGCTCCCGGCAGGAGTACTGTGAAAGTCTTAAGGTCAACAAATAATGGCGTATCGCTTCTGGTGAACTGGCCAGAGTAAGCTTGTAGATGCGACTGTGGTAAAACGAGGAGCAAGTGGCAGGAGTAACTATGACTCTCTTAAGGTAGCCAAATGCCTCGTCAACAGGCGAATTCCAACGGCAAACTCGAGGAGCTCCCAGCAGGAGTACTGTGAAAGTCTTAAGGTCAACAAATAATGGCGTATCGCTTCTGGTGAACTAGCCAGAGTAAGCTTGTAGATGTGACTGTGGTAAAATGGGGAGCAAGTGGCAGGAGTAACTATGACTCTCTTAAGGTAGCCAAATGCCTCGTCAACAGGAGAATTCCAACGGCAAACTCGAGGAGCTCCCGGCAGGAGTACTGTGCAAGACTTAAGATCAACAAATAATGGCGTACGCTTCTGGTAAACTGGCCAGAGTAAGCTTGTAGATGCGACTGTGGTAAAACGAGGAGCAAGTGGCAGGAGTAACTATGACTCTCTTAAGGTCTCTACACCAGTACTTGTAATATATATGTGTTATTTAAGTTTTTGAATAAAGACGGCTAGCAATAGCCAAATGCCTCGTCAACAGGCGAATTCCAACGGCAAACTCGAGGAGCTCCCAGCAGGAGTACTGTGAAAGTCTTAAGGTCAACAAATAATGGCGTATCGCTTCTGGTGAACTAGCCAGAGTAAGCTTGTAGATGTGACTGTGGTAAAATGGGGAGCAAGTGGCAGGAGTAACTATGACTCTCTTAAGGTAGCCAAATGCCTCGTCAACAGGAGAATTCCAACGGCAAACTCGAGGAGCTCCCGGCAGGAGTACTGTGAAAGTCTTAAGGACAACAAATAATGGCGTATCGCTTCTGGTGAACTGGCCAGAGTAAGCTTGTAGATGCGACTGTGGTAAAACGAGGAGCAAGTGGCAGGAGTAACTATGACTCTCTTAAGGTAGCCAAATGCCTCGTCAACAGGAGAATTCCAACGGCAAACTCGAGGAGCTCCCGGCAGGAGTACTGTGAAAGTCTTAAGGACAACAAATAATGGCGTATCGCTTCTGGTGAACTGGCCAGAGTAAGCTTGTAGATGCGACTGTGGTAAAACGAGGAGCAAGTGGCAGGAGTAACTATGACTCTCTTAAGGTCTCTACACCAGTACTTGTAATATATATGTGTTATTTAAGTTTTTGAATAAAGACGGCTAGCAATAGCCAAATGCCTCGTCAACAGGCGAATTCCAACGGCAAACTCGAGGAGCTCCCGGCAGGAGTACTGTGAAAGTCTTAAGATCAACAAATAATGGCGTATCGCTTCTGGTGAACTAGCCAGAGTAAGCTTGAAGATGCGACTGTGGTAAAACGAGGAGCAAGTGGCAGGAGTAACTATGACTCTCTTAAGGTAGCCAAATGCCTCGTCAACAGGCGAATTCCAACGGCAAACTCGAGGAGCTCCCAGCAGGAGTACTGTGAAAGTCTTAAGGTCAACAAATAATGGCGTATCGCTTCTGGTGAACTAGCCAGAGTAAGCTTGTAGATGTGACTGTGGTAAAATGGGGAGCAAGTGGCAGGAGTAACTATGACTCTCTTAAGGTAGCCAAATGCCTCGTCAACAGGAGAATTCCAACGGCAAACTCGAGGAGCTCCCGGCAGGAGTACTGTGAAAGTCTTAAGGACAACAAATAATGGCGTATCGCTTCTGGTGAACTGGCCAGAGTAAGCTTGTCGATGCGACTGTGGTAAAACGAGGAGCAAGTGGCAGGAGTAACTATGACTCTCTTAAGGTAGCCAAATGCCTCGTCAACAGGAGAATTCCAACGGCAAACTCGAGGAGCTCCCGGCAGGAGTACTGTGAAAGTCTTAAGGACAACAAATAATGGCGTATCGCTTCTGGTGAACTGGCCAGAGTAAGCTTGTAGATGCGACTGTGGTAAAACGAGGAGCAAGTGGCAGGAGTAACTATGACTCTCTTAAGGTCTCTACACCAGTACTTGTAATATATATGTGTTATTTAAGTTTTTGAATAAAGACGGCTAGCAATAGCCAAATGCCTCGTCAACAGGCGAATTCCAACGGCAAACTCGAGGAGCTCCCGGCAGGAGTACTGTGAAAGTCTTAAGATCAACAAATAATGACGTATCGCTTCTGGTGAACTAGCCAGAGTAAGCTTGTAGATGCGACTGTGGTAAAACGAGGAGCAAGTGGCAGGAGTAACTATGACTCTCTTAAGGTAGCCAAATGCCTCGTCAACAGGCGAATTCCAACGGCAAACTCGAGGAGCCCCCGGCAGGAGTACTGTGAAAGTCTTAAGGACAACAAATAATGGCGTATCGCTTCTGGTGAACTGGCCAGAGTAAGCTTGTAGATGCGACTGTGGTAAAATGGGGAGCAAGTGGCAGGAGTAACTATGACTCTCTTAGGGTTGCCAAATAACTCGTCAAAAGGCGAATTACATCGGCAAACCCGAGGAGCTCCCGGAAGGAGTACTGTGAAAGTCTTAAGATCAACAAATAATGGCGTATCGCTTCTGGTGAACTAGCCAGAGTAAGCTTGTAGATGCGACTGTGGTAAAACGAGGAGCAAGTGGCAGGAGTAACTATGACTCTCTTAAGGTCTCTACACCAGTACTTGTAATAAATATGTGTTATTTAAGTTTTTGAATAAAGACGGCTAGCAATAGCCAAATGCCTCGTCAACAGGCGAATTCCAACGGCAAACTCGAGGAGCTCCCGGCAGGAGTACTGTGAAAGTCTTAAGATCAACAAATAATGGCGTATCGCTTCTGGTGAACTAGCCAGAGTAAGCTTGTAGATGCGACTGTGGTAAAACGAGGAGCAAGTGGCAGGAGTAACTATGACTCTCTTAAGGTAGCCAAATGCCTCGTCAACAGGCGAATTCCAACGGCAAACTCGAGGAGCTCCCGGCAGGAGTACTGTGAAAGTCTTAAGGTCAACAAATAATGGCGTATCGCTTCTTGTGAACTGGCCAGAGTAAGCTTGTAGATGCGACTGTGGTAAAATGGGGAGCAAGTGGCAGGAGTAACTATGACTCTCTTAGGATTGCCAAATAACTCGTCAAAAGGCGAATTACATCGGCAAACCCGAGGAGCTCCCGGAAGGAGTACTGTGAAAGTCTTAAGATCAACAAATAATGGCGTATCGCTTCTGGTGAACTAGCCAGAGTAAGCTTGTAGATGTGACTGTGGTAAAATGGGGAGCAAGTGGCAGGAGTAACTATGACTCTCTTAGGGTTGCCAAATGACTCGTCAAAAGGCGAATTACATCGGCAAACCCGAGGAGCTCCCGGAAGGAGTACTGTGAAAGTCTTAAGGTCAACAAATAATGGCGTATCGCTTCTGGTGAACTGGCCAGAGTAAGCTTGTAGATGCGACTGTGGTAAAACGAGGAGCAAGTGGCAGGAGTAACTATGACTCTCTTAAGGTAGCCAAATGCCTCGTCAGCAGGCGAATTCCAACGGCAAACTCGAGGAGCTCCCGGCAGGAGTACTGTGAAAGTCTTAAGGTCAACAAATAATGGCGTATCGCTTCTGGTGAACTGGCCAGAGTAAGCTTGTAGATGCGACTGTGGTAAAACGAGGAGCAAGTGGCAGGAGTAACTATGACTCTCTTAAGGTAGCCAAATGCCTCGTCAACAGGCGAATTCCAACGGCAAACTCGAGGAGCTCCCAGCAGGAGTACTGTGAAAGTCTTAAGGTCAACAAATAATGGCGTATCGCTTCTGGTGAACTAGCCAGAGTAAGCTTGTAGATGTGACTGTGGTAAAATGGGGAGCAAGTGGCAGGAGTAACTATGACTCTCTTAAGGTAGCCAAATGCCTCGTCAACAGGAGAATTCCAACGGCAAACTCGAGGAGCTCCCGGCAGGAGTACTGTGCAAGACTTAAGATCAACAAATAATGGCGTACGCTTCTGGTAAACTGGCCAGAGTAAGCTTGTAGATGCGACTGTGGTAAAACGAGGAGCAAGTGGCAGGAGTAACTATGACTCTCTTAAGGTCTCTACACCAGTACTTGTAATATATATGTGTTATTTAAGTTTTTGAATAAAGACGGCTAGCAATAGCCAAATGCCTCGTCAACAGGCGAATTCCAACGGCAAACTCGAGGAGCTCCCAGCAGGAGTACTGTGAAAGTCTTAAGGTCAACAAATAATGGCGTATCGCTTCTGGTGAACTAGCCAGAGTAAGCTTGTAGATGTGACTGTGGTAAAATGGGGAGCAAGTGGCAGGAGTAACTATGACTCTCTTAAGGTAGCCAAATGCCTCGTCAACAGGAGAATTCCAACGGCAAACTCGAGGAGCTCCCGGCAGGAGTACTGTGAAAGTCTTAAGGACAACAAATAATGGCGTATCGCTTCTGGTGAACTGGCCAGAGTAAGCTTGTAGATGCGACTGTGGTAAAACGAGGAGCAAGTGGCAGGAGTAACTATGACTCTCTTAAGGTAGCCAAATGCCTCGTCAACAGGAGAATTCCAACGGCAAACTCGAGGAGCTCCCGGCAGGAGTACTGTGAAAGTCTTAAGGACAACAAATAATGGCGTATCGCTTCTGGTGAACTGGCCAGAGTAAGCTTGTAGATGCGACTGTGGTAAAACGAGGAGCAAGTGGCAGGAGTAACTATGACTCTCTTAAGGTCTCTACACCAGTACTTGTAATATATATGTGTTATTTAAGTTTTTGAATAAAGACGGCTAGCAATAGCCAAATGCCTCGTCAACAGGCGAATTCCAACGGCAAACTCGAGGAGCTCCCGGCAGGAGTACTGTGAAAGTCTTAAGATCAACAAATAATGGCGTATCGCTTCTGGTGAACTAGCCAGAGTAAGCTTGTAGATGCGACTGTGGTAAAACGAGGAGCAAGTGGCAGGAGTAACTATGACTCTCTTAAGGTAGCCAAATGCCTCGTCAACAGGCGAATTCCAACGGCAAACTCGAGGAGCTCCCAGCAGGAGTACTGTGAAAGTCTTAAGGTCAACAAATAATGGCGTATCGCTTCTGGTGAACTAGCCAGAGTAAGCTTGTAGATGTGACTGTGGTAAAATGGGGAGCAAGTGGCAGGAGTAACTATGACTCTCTTAAGGTAGCCAAATGCCTCGTCAACAGGAGAATTCCAACGGCAAACTCGAGGAGCTCCCGGCAGGAGTACTGTGAAAGTCTTAAGGACAACAAATAATGGCGTATCGCTTCTGGTGAACTGGCCAGAGTAAGCTTGTCGATGCGACTGTGGTAAAACGAGGAGCAAGTGGCAGGAGTAACTATGACTCTCTTAAGGTAGCCAAATGCCTCGTCAACAGGAGAATTCCAACGGCAAACTCGAGGAGCTCCCGGCAGGAGTACTGTGAAAGTCTTAAGGACAACAAATAATGGCGTATCGCTTCTGGTGAACTGGCCAGAGTAAGCTTGTAGATGCGACTGTGGTAAAACGAGGAGCAAGTGGCAGGAGTAACTATGACTCTCTTAAGGTCTCTACACCAGTACTTGTAATATATATGTGTTATTTAAGTTTTTGAATAAAGACGGCTAGCAATAGCCAAATGCCTCGTCAACAGGCGAATTCCAACGGCAAACTCGAGGAGCTCCCGGCAGGAGTACTGTGAAAGTCTTAAGATCAACAAATAATGACGTATCGCTTCTGGTGAACTAGCCAGAGTAAGCTTGTAGATGCGACTGTGGTAAAACGAGGAGCAAGTGGCAGGAGTAACTATGACTCTCTTAAGGTAGCCAAATGCCTCGTCAACAGGCGAATTCCAACGGCAAACTCGAGGAGCCCCCGGCAGGAGTACTGTGAAAGTCTTAAGGACAACAAATAATGGCGTATCGCTTCTGGTGAACTGGCCAGAGTAAACTTGTAGATGCGACTGTGGTAAAATGGGGAGCAAGTGGCAGGAGTAACTATGACTCTCTTAGGGTTGCCAAATAACTCGTCAAAAGGCGAATTACATCGGCAAACCCGAGGAGCTCCCGGAAGGAGTACTGTGAAAGTCTTAAGATCAACAAATAATGGCGTATCGCTTCTGGTGAACTAGCCAGAGTAAGCTTGTAGATGCGACTGTGGTAAAACGAGGAGCAAGTGGCAGGAGTAACTATGACTCTCTTAAGGTAGCCAAATGCCTCGTCAACAGGCGAATTCCAACGGCAAACTCGAGGAGCTCCCAGCAGGAGTACTGTGAAAGTCTTAAGGTCAACAAATAATGGCGTATCGCTTCTGGTGAACTAGCCAGAGTAAGCTTGTAGATGTGACTGTGGTAAAATGGGGAGCAAGTGGCAGGAGTAACTATGACTCTCTTAAGGTAGCCAAATGCCTCGTCAACAGGAGAATTCCAACGGCAAACTCGAGGAGCTCCCGGCAGGAGTACTGTGAAAGTCTTAAGGACAACAAATAATGGCGTATCGCTTCTGGTGAACTGGCCAGAGTATGCTTGTAGATGCGACTGTGGTAAAACGAGGAGCAAGTGGCAAGAGTAACTATGACTCTCTTAAGGTAGCCAAATGCCTCGTCAACAGGAGAATTCCAACGGCAAACTCGAGGAGCTCCCGGCAGGAGTACTGTGAAAGTCTTAAGGACAACAAATAATGGCGTATCGCTTCTGGTGAACTGGCCAGAGTAAGCTTGTAGATGCGACTGTGGTAAAACGAGGAGCAAGTGGCAGGAGTAACTATGACTCTCTTAAGGTCTCTACACCAGTACTTGTAATAAATATGTGTTATTTAAGTTTTTGAATAAAGACGGCTAGCAATAGCCAAATGCCTCGTCAACAGGCGAATTCCAACGGCAAACTCGAGGAGCTCCCGGCAGGAGTACTGTGAAAGTCTTAAGATCAACAAATAATGGCGTATCGCTTCTGGTGAACTAGCCAGAGTAAGCTTGTAGATGCGACTGTGGTAAAACGAGGAGCAAGTGGCAGGAGTAACTATGACTCTCTTAAGGTAGCCAAATGCCTCGTCAACAGGCGAATTCCAACGGCAAACTCGAGGAGCTCCCGGCAGGAGTACTGTGAAAGTCTTAAGGTCAACAAATAATGGCGTATCGCTTCTTGTGAACTGGCCAGAGTAAGCTTGTAGATGCGACTGTGGTAAAATGGGGAGCAAGTGGCAGGAGTAACTATGACTCTCTTAGGGTTGTCAAATAACTCGTCAAAAGGCGAATTACATCGGCAAACCCGAGGAGCTCCCGGAAGGAGTACTGTGAAAGTCTTAAGATCAACAAATAATGGCGTATCGCTTCTGGTGAACTAGCCAGAGTAAGCTTGTAGATGTGACTGTGGTAAAATGGGGAGCAAGTGGCAGGAGTAACTATGACTCTCTTAGGGTTGCCAAATGACTCGTCAAAAGGCGAATTACATCGGCAAACCCGAGGAGCTCCCGGAAGGAGTACTGTGAAAGTCTTAAGGTCAACAAATAATGGCGTATCGCTCTGGTGAACTGGCCAGAGTAAGCTTGTAGATGCGACTGTGGTAAAACGAGGAGCAAGTGGCAGGAGTAACTATGACTCTCTTAAGGTAGCCAAATGCCTCGTCAGCAGGCGAATTCCAACGGCAAACTCGAGGAGCTCCCGGCAGGAGTACTGTGAAAGTCTTAAGGTCAACAAATAATGGCGTATCGCTTCTGGTGAACTGGCCAGAGTAAGCTTGTAGATGCGACTGTGGTAAAACGAGGAGCAAGTGGCAGGAGTAACTATGACTCTCTTAAGGTAGCCAAATGCCTCCTCAACAGGCGAATTCCAACGGCAAACTCGAGGAGCTCCCAGCAGGAGTACTGTGAAAGTCTTAAGGTCAACAAATAATGGCGTATCGCTTCTGGTGAACTAGCCAGAGTAAGCTTGTAGATGTGACTGTGGTAAAATGGGGAGCAAGTGGCAGGAGTAACTATGACTCTCTTAAGGTAGCCAAATGCCTCGTCAACAGGAGAATTCCAACGGCAAACTCGAGGAGCTCCCGGCAGGAGTACTGTGCAAGACTTAAGATCAACAAATAATGGCGTATCGCTTCTGGTAAACTGGCCAGAGTAAGCTTGTAGATGCGACTGTGGTAAAACGAGGAGCAAGTGGCAGGAGTAACTATGACTCTCTTAAGGTCTCTACACCAGTACTTGTAATATATATGTGTTATTTAAGTTTTTGAATAAAGACGGCTAGCAATAGCCAAATGCCTCGTCAACAGGCGAATTCCAACGGCAAACTCGAGGAGCTCCCGGCAGGAGTACTGTGAAAGTCTTAAGACCAACAAATAATGGCGTATCGCTTCTGGTGAACTAGCCAGAGTAAGCTTGTAGATGCGACTGTGGTAAAACGAGGAGCAAGTGGCAGGAGTAACTATGACTCTCTTAAGGTAGCCAAATGCCTCGTCAACAGGCGAATTCCAACGGCAAACTCGAGGAGCTCCCGGCAGGAGTACTGTGAAAGTCTTAAGGACAACAAATAATGGCGTATCGCTTCTGGTGAACTAGCCAGAGTAAGCTTGTAGATGTGACTGTGGTAAAATGGGGAGCAAGTGGCAGGAGTAACTATGACTCTCTTAAGGTAGCCAAATGCCTCGTCAACAGGAGAATTCCAACGGCAAACTCGAGGAGCTCCCGGCAGGAGTATTGTGAAAGTCTTAAGGACAACAAATAATGGCGTATCGCTTCTGGTGAACTGGCCAGAGTAAGCTTGTAGATGCGACTGTGGTAAAACGAGGAGCAAGTGGCAGGAGTAACTATGACTCTCTTAAGGTAGCCAAATGCCTCGTCAACAGGCGAATTCCAACGGCAAACTCGAGGAGCTCCCGGCAGGAGTACTGTGAAAGTCTTAAGGTCAACAAATAATGGCGTATCGCTTCTGGTGAACTAGCCAGAGTAAGCTTGTAGATGTGACTGTGGTAAAATGGGGAGCAAGTGGCAGGAGTAACTATGACTCTCTTAAGGTAGCCAAATGCCTCGTCAACAGGAGAATTCCAACGGCAAACTCGAGGAGCTCCCGGCAGGAGTACTGTGCAAGACTTAAGATCAACAAATAATGGCGTACGCTTCTGGTAAACTGGCCAGAGTAAGCTTGTAGATGCGACTGTGGTAAAACGAGGAGCAAGTGGCAGGAGTAACTATGACTCTCTTAAGGTCTCTACACCAGTACTTGTAATATATATGTGTTATTTAAGTTTTTGAATAAAGACGGCTAGCAATAGCCAAATGCCTCGTCAACAGGCGAATTCCAACGGCAAACTCGAGGAGCTCCCGGCAGGAGTACTGTGAAAGTCTTAAGGTCAACAAATAATGGCGTATCGCTTCTGGTGAACTAGCCAGAGTAAGCTTGTAGATGTGACTGTGGTAAAATGGGGAGCAAGTGGCAGGAGTAACTATGACTCTCTTAAGGTAGCCAAATGCCTCGTCAACAGGAGAATTCCAACGGCAAACTCGAGGAGCTCCCGGCAGGAGTACTGTGAAAGTCTTAAGGACAACAAATAATGGCGTATCGCTTCTGGTGAACTGGCCAGAGTAAGCTTGTAGATGCGACTGTGGTAAAACGAGGAGCAAGTGGCAGGAGTAACTATGACTCTCTTAAGGTAGCCAAATGCCTCGTCAGCAGGCGAATTCCAACGGCAAACTCGAGGAGCTCCCGGCAGGAGTACTGTGAAAGTCTTAAGGTCAACAAATAATGGCGTATCGCTTCTGGTGAACTGGCCAGAGTAAGCTTGTAGATGCGACTGTGGTAAAACGAGGAGCAAGTGGCAGGAGTAACTATGACTCTCTTAAGGTAGCCAAATGCCTCCTCAACAGGCGAATTCCAACGGCAAACTCGAGGAGCTCCCAGCAGGAGTACTGTGAAAGTCTTAAGGTCAACAAATAATGGCGTATCGCTTCTGGTGAACTAGCCAGAGTAAGCTTGTAGATGTGACTGTGGTAAAATGGGGAGCAAGTGGCAGGAGTAACTATGACTCTCTTAAGGTAGCCAAATGCCTCGTCAACAGGAGAATTCCAACGGCAAACTCGAGGAGCTCCCGGCAGGAGTACTGTGCAAGACTTAAGATCAACAAATAATGGCGTATCGCTTCTGGTAAACTGGCCAGAGTAAGCTTGTAGATGCGACTGTGGTAAAACGAGGAGCAAGTGGCAGGAGTAACTATGACTCTCTTAAGGTCTCTACACCAGTACTTGTAATATATATGTGTTATTTAAGTTTTTGAATAGAGACGGCTAGCAATAGCCAAATGCCTCGTCAACAGGCGAATTCCAACGGCAAACTCGAGGAGCTCCCGGCAGGAGTACTGTGAAAGTCTTAAGACCAACAAATAATGGCGTATCGCTTCTGGTGAACTAGCCAGAGTAAGCTTGTAGATGCGACTGTGGTAAAACGAGGAGCAAGTGGCAGGAGTAACTATGACTCTCTTAAGGTAGCCAAATGCCTCGTCAACAGGCGAATTCCAACGGCAAACTCGAGGAGCTCCCGGCAGGAGTACTGTGAAAGTCTTAAGGACAACAAATAATGGCGTATCGCTTCTGGTGAACTGGCCAGAGTAAGCTTGTAGATGCGACTGTGGTAAAACGAGGAGCAAGTGGCAGGAGTAACTATGACTCTCTTAAGGTAGCCAAATGCCTCGTCAACAGGCGAATTCCAACGGCAAACTCGAGGAGCTCCCGGCAGGAGTACTGTGAAAGTCTTAAGGTCAACAAATAATGGCGTATCGCTTCTGGTGAACTAGCCAGAGTAAGCTTGTAGATGTGACTGTGGTAAAATGGGGAGCAAGTGGCAGGAGTAACTATGACTCTCTTAAGGTAGCCAAATGCCTCGTCAACAGGAGAATTCCAACGGCAAACTCGAGGAGCTCCCGGCAGGAGTACTGTGCAAGACTTAAGATCAACAAATAATGGCGTACGCTTCTGGTAAACTGGCCAGAGTAAGCTTGTAGATGCGACTGTGGTAAAACGAGGAGCAAGTGGCAGGAGTAACTATGACTCTCTTAAGGTCTCTACACCAGTACTTGTAATATATATGTGTTATTTAAGTTTTTGAATAAAGACGGCTAGCAATAGCCAAATGCCTCGTCAACAGGCGAATTCCAACGGCAAACTCGAGGAGCTCCCAGCAGGAGTACTGTGAAAGTCTTAAGGTCAACAAATAATGGCGTATCGCTTCTGGTGAACTAGCCAGAGTAAGCTTGTAGATGTGACTGTGGTAAAATGGGGAGCAAGTGGCAGGAGTAACTATGACTCTCTTAAGGTAGCCAAATGCCTCGTCAACAGGAGAATTCCAACGGCAAACTCGAGGAGCTCCCGGCAGGAGTACTGTGAAAGTCTTAAGGACAACAAATAATGGCGTATCGCTTCTGGTGAACTGGCCAGAGTAAGCTTGTAGATGCGACTGTGGTAAAACGAGGAGCAAGTGGCAGGAGTAACTATGACTCTCTTAAGGTAGCCAAATGCCTCGTCAACAGGAGAATTCCAACGGCAAACTCGAGGAGCTCCCGGCAGGAGTACTGTGAAAGTCTTAAGGACAACAAATAATGGCGTATCGCTTCTGGTGAACTGGCCAGAGTAAGCTTGTAGATGCGACTGTGGTAAAACGAGGAGCAAGTGGCAGGAGTAACTATGACTCTCTTAAGGTCTCTACACCAGTACTTGTAATATATATGTGTTATTTAAGTTTTTGAATAAAGACGGCTAGCAATAGCCAAATGCCTCGTCAACAGGCGAATTCCAACGGCAAACTCGAGGAGCTCCCGGCAGGAGTACTGTGAAAGTCTTAAGATCAACAAATAATGGCGTATCGCTTCTGGTGAACTAGCCAGAGTAAGCTTGTAGATGCGACTGTGGTAAAACGAGGAGCAAGTGGCAGGAGTAACTATGACTCTCTTAAGGTAGCCAAATGCCTCGTCAACAGGCGAATTCCAACGGCAAACTCGAGGAGCTCCCAGCAGGAGTACTGTGAAAGTCTTAAGGTCAACAAATAATGGCGTATCGCTTCTGGTGAACTAGCCAGAGTAAGCTTGTAGATGTGACTGTGGTAAAATGGGGAGCAAGTGGCAGGAGTAACTATGACTCTCTTAAGGTAGCCAAATGCCTCGTCAACAGGAGAATTCCAACGGCAAACTCGAGGAGCTCCCGGCAGGAGTACTGTGAAAGTCTTAAGGACAACAAATAATGGCGTATCGCTTCTGGTGAACTGGCCAGAGTAAGCTTGTAGATGCGACTGTGGTAAAACGAGGAGCAAGTGGCAGGAGTAACTATGACTCTCTTAAGGTAGCCAAATGCCTCGTCAACAGGAGAATTCCAACGGCAAACTCGAGGAGCTCCCGGCAGGAGTACTGTGAAAGTCTTAAGGACAACAAATAATGGCGTATCGCTTCTGGGGAACTGGCCAGAGTAAGCTTGTAGATGCGACTGTGGTAAAACGAGGAGCAAGTGGCAGGAGTAACTATGACTCTCTTAAGGTCTCTACACCAGTACTTGTAATATATATGTGTTATTTAAGTTTTTGAATAAAGACGGCTAGCAATAGCCAAATGCCTCGTCAACAGGCGAATTCCAACGGCAAACTCGAGGAGCTCCCGGCAGGAGTACTGTGAAAGTCTTAAGATCAACAAATAATGGCGTATCGCTTCTGGTGAACTAGCCAGAGTAAGCTTGTAGATGCGACTGTGGTAAAACGAGGAGCAAGTGGCAGGAGTAACTATGACTCTCTTAAGGTAGCCAAATGCCTCGTCAACAGGCGAATTCCAACGGCAAACTCGAGGAGCCCCCGGCTGGAGTACTGTGAAAGTCTTAAGGACAACAAATAATGGCGTATCGCTTCTGGTGAACTGGCCAGAGTAAGCTTGTAGATGCGACTGTGGTAAAATGGGGAGCAAGTGGCAGGAGTAACTATGACTCTCTTAGGGTTGCCAAATAACTCGTCAAAAGGCGAATTACATCGGCAAACCCGAGGAGCTCCCGGAAGGAGTACTGTGAAAGTCTTAAGATCAACAAATAATGGCGTTTCGCTTCTGGTGAACTAGCCAGAGTAAGCTTGTAGATGCGACTGTGGTAAAACGAGGAGCAAGTGGCAGGAGTAACTATGACTCTCTTAAGGTAGCCAAATGCCTCGTCAACAGGCGAATTCCAACGGCAAACTCGAGGAGCTCCCAGCAGGAGTACTGTGAAAGTCTTAAGGTCAACAAATAATGGCGTATCGCTTCTGGTGAACTAGCCAGAGTAAGCTTGTAGATGTGACTGTGGTAAAATGGGGAGCAAGTGGCAGGAGTAACTATGACTCTCTTAAGGTAGCCAAATGCCTCGTCAACAGGAGAATTCCAACGGCAAACTCGAGGAGCTCCCGGCAGGAGTACTGTGAAAGTCTTAAGGACAACAAATAATGGCGTATCGCTTCTGGTGAACTGGCCAGAGTAAGCTTGTAGATGCGACTGTGGTAAAACGAGGAGCAAGTGGCAGGAGTAACTATGACTCTCTTAAGGTAGCCAAATGCCTCGTCAACAGGAGAATTCCAACGGCAAACTCGAGGAGCTCCCGGCAGGAGTACTGTGAAAGTCTTAAGGACAACAAATAATGGCGTATCGCTTCTGGTGAACTGGCCAGAGTAAGCTTGTAGATGCGACTGTGGTAAAACGAGGAGCAAGTGGCAGGAGTAACTATGACTCTCTTAAGGTCTCTACACCAGTACTTGTAATAAATATGTGTTATTTAAGTTTTTGAATAAAGACGGCTAGCAATAGCCAAATGCCTCGTCAACAGGCGAATTCCAACGGCAAACTCGAGGAGCTCCCGGCAGGAGTACTGTGAAAGTCTTAAGATCAACAAATAATGGCGTATCGCTTCTGGTGAACTAGCCAGAGTAAGCTTGTAGATGCGACTGTGGTAAAACGAGGAGCAAGTGGCAGGAGTAACTATGACTCTCTTAAGGTAGCCAAATGCCTCGTCAACAGGCGAATTCCAACGGCAAACTCGAGGAGCTCCCGGCAGGAGTACTGTGAAAGTCTTAAGGTCAACAAATAATGGCGTATCGCTTCTTGTGAACTGGCCAGAGTAAGCTTGTAGATGCGACTGTGGTAAAATGGGGAGCAAGTGGCAGGAGTAACTATGACTCTCTTAGGGTTGCCAAATAACTCGTCAAAAGGCGAATTACATCGGCAAACCCGAGGAGCTCCCGGAAGGAGTACTGTGAAAGTCTTAAGATCAACAAATAATGGCGTATCGCTTCTGGTGAACTAGCCAGAGTAAGCTTGTAGATGTGACTGTGGTAAAATGGGGAGCAAGTGGCAGGAGTAACTATGACTCTCTTAGGGTTGCCAAATGACTCGTCAAAAGGCGAATTACATCGGCAAACCCGAGGAGCTCCCGGAAGGAGTACTGTGAAAGTCTTAAGGTCAACAAATAATGGCGTATCGCTCTGGTGAACTGGCCAGAGTAAGCTTGTAGATGCGACTGTGGTAAAACGAGGAGCAAGTGGCAGGAGTAACTATGACTCTCTTAAGGTAGCCAAATGCCTCGTCAGCAGGCGAATTCCAACGGCAAACTCGAGGAGCTCCCGGCAGGAGTACTGTGAAAGTCTTAAGGTCAACAAATAATGGCGTATCGCTTCTGGTGAACTGGCCAGAGTAAGCTTGTAGATGCGACTGTGGTAAAACGAGGAGCAAGTGGCAGGAGTAACTATGACTCTCTTAAGGTAGCCAAATGCCTCCTCAACAGGCGAATTCCAACGGCAAACTCGAGGAGCTCCCAGCAGGAGTACTGTGAAAGTCTTAAGGTCAACAAATAATGGCGTATCGCTTCTGGTGAACTAGCCAGAGTAAGCTTGTAGATGTGACTGTGGTAAAATGGGGAGCAAGTGGCAGGAGTAACTATGACTCTCTTAAGGTAGCCAAATGCCTCGTCAACAGGAGAATTCCAACGGCAAACTCGAGGAGCTCCCGGCAGGAGTACTGTGCAAGACTTAAGATCAACAAATAATGGCGTATCGCTTCTGGTAAACTGGCCAGAGTAAGCTTGTAGATGCGACTGTGGTAAAACGAGGAGCAAGTGGCAGGAGTAACTATGACTCTCTTAAGGTCTCTACACCAGTACTTGTAATATATATGTGTTATTTAAGTTTTTGAATAAAGACGGCTAGCAATAGCCAAATGCCTCGTCATCAGGCGAATTCCAACGGCAAACTCGAGGAGCTCCCGGCAGGAGTACTGTGAAAGTCTTAAGACCAACAAATAATGGCGTATCGCTTCTGGTGAACTAGCCAGAGTAAGCTTGTAGATGCGACTGTGGTAAAACGAGGAGCAAGTGGCAGGAGTAACTATGACTCTCTTAAGGTAGCCAAATGCCTCGTCAACAGGCGAATTCCAACGGCAAACTCGAGGAGCTCCCGGCAGGAGTACTGTGAAAGTCTTAAGGACAACAAATAATGGCGTATCGCTTCTGGTGAACTAGCCAGAGTAAGCTTGTAGATGTGACTGTGGTAAAATGGGGAGCAAGTGGCAGGAGTAACTATGACTCTCTTAAGGTAGCCAAATGCCTCGTCAACAGGAGAATTCCAACGGCAAACTCGAGGAGCTCCCGGCAGGAGTACTGTGAAAGTCTTAAGGACAACAAATAATGGCGTATCGCTTCTGGTGAACTGGCCAGAGTAAGCTTGTAGATGCGACTGTGGTAAAACGAGGAGCAAGTGGCAGGAGTAACTATGACTCTCTTAAGGTAGCCAAATGCCTCGTCAACAGGCGAATTCCAACGGCAAACTCGAGGAGCTCCCGGCAGGAGTACTGTGAAAGTCTTAAGGTCAACAAATAATGGCGTATCGCTTCTGGTGAACTAGCCAGAGTAAGCTTGTAGATGTGACTGTGGTAAAATGGGGAGCAAGTGGCAGGAGTAACTATGACTCTCTTAAGGTAGCCAAATGCCTCGTCAACAGGAGAATTCCAACGGCAAACTCGAGGAGCTCCCGGCAGGAGTACTGTGAAAGTCTTAAGGACAACAAATAATGGCGTATCGCTTCTGGTGAACTGGCCAGAGTAAGCTTGTAGATGCGACTGTGGTAAAACGAGGAGCAAGTGGCAGGAGTAACTATGACTCTCTTAAGGTAGCCAAATGCCTCGTCAACAGGAGAATTCCAACGGCAAACTCGAGGAGCTCCCGGCAGGAGTACTGTGAAAGTCTTAAGGACAACAAATAATGGCGTATCGCTTCTGGTGAACTGGCCAGAGTAAGCTTGTAGATGCGACTGTGGTAAAACGAGGAGCAAGTGGCAGGAGTAACTATGACTCTCTTAAGGTCTCTACACCAGTACTTGTAATAAATATGTGTTATTTAAGTTTTTGAATAAAGACGGCTAGCAATAGCCAAATGCCTCGTCAACAGGCGAATTCCAACGGCAAACTCGAGGAGCTCCCGGCAGGAGTACTGTGAAAGTCTTAAGATCAACAAATAATGGCGTATCGCTTCTGGTGAACTAGCCAGAGTAAGCTTGTAGATGCGACTGTGGTAAAACGAGGAGCAAGTGGCAGGAGTAACTATGACTCTCTTAAGGTAGCCAAATGCCTCGTCAACAGGCGAATTCCAACGGCAAACTCGAGGAGCTCCCGGCAGGAGTACTGTGAAAGTCTTAAGGTCAACAAATAATGGCGTATCGCTTCTTGTGAACTAGCCAGAGTAAGCTTGTAGATGTGACTGTGGTAAAATGGGGAGCAAGTGGCAGGAGTAACTATGACTCTCTTAGGGTTGCCAAATGACTCGTCAAAAGGCGAATTACATCGGCAAACCCGAGGAGCTCCCGGAAGGAGTACTGTGAAAGTCTTAAGGTCAAAAAATAATGGCGTATCGCTCTGGTGAACTGGCCAGAGTAAGCTTGTAGATGCGACTGTGGTAAAACGAGGAGCAAGTGGCAGGAGTAACTATGACTCTCTTAAGGTAGCCAAATGCCTCGTCAGCAGGCGAATTCCAACGGCAAACTCGAGGAGCTCCCGGCAGGAGTACTGTGAAAGTCTTAAGGTCAACAAATAATGGCGTATCGCTTCTGGTGAACTGGCCAGAGTAAGCTTGTAGATGCGACTGTGGTAAAACGAGGAGCAAGTGGCAGGAGTAACTATGACTCTCTTAAGGTAGCCAAATGCCTCCTCAACAGGCGAATTCCAACGGCAAACTCGAGGAGCTCCCAGCAGGAGTACTGTGAAAGTCTTAAGGTCAACAAATAATGGCGTATCGCTTCTGGTGAACTAGCCAGAGTAAGCTTGTAGATGTGACTGTGGTAAAATGGGGAGCAAGTGGCAGGAGTAACTATGACTCTCTTAAGGTAGCCAAATGCCTCGTCAACAGGAGAATTCCAACGGCAAACTCGAGGAGCTCCCGGCAGGAGTACTGTGCAAGACTTAAGATCAACAAATAATGGCGTATCGCTTCTGGTAAACTGGCCAGAGTAAGCTTGTAGATGCGACTGTGGTAAAACGAGGAGCAAGTGGCAGGAGTAACTATGACTCTCTTAAGGTCTCTACACCAGTACTTGTAATATATATGTGTTATTTAAGTTTTTGAATAAAGACGGCTAGCAATAGCCAAATGCCTCGTCAACAGGCGAATTCCAACGGCAAACTCGAGGAGCTCCCGGCAGGAGTACTGTGAAAGTCTTAAGACCAACAAATAATGGCGTATCGCTTCTGGTGAACTAGCCAGAGTAAGCTTGTAGATGCGACTGTGGTAAAACGAGGAGCAAGTGGCAGGAGTAACTATGACTCTCTTAAGGTAGCCAAATGCCTCGTCAACAGGCGAATTCCAACGGCAAACTCGAGGAGCTCCCGGCAGGAGTACTGTGAAAGTCTTAAGGACAACAAATAATGGCGTATCGCTTCTGGTGAACTGGCCAGAGTAAGCTTGTAGATGCGACTGTGGTAAAATGGGGAGCAAGTGGCAGGAGTAACTATGACTCTCTTAGGGTTGCCAAATAACTCGTCAAAAGGCGAATTACATCGGCAAACCCGAGGAGCTCCCGGAAGGAGTACTGTGAAAGTCTTAAGATCAACAAATAATGGCGTATCGCTTCTGGTGAACTAGCCAGAGTAAGCTTGTAGATGCGACTGTGGTAAAACGAGGAGCAAGTGGCAGGAGTAACTATGACTCTCTTAAGGTAGCCAAATGCCTCGTCAACAGGCGAATTCCAACGGCAAACTCGAGGAGCTCCCAGCAGGAGTACTGTGAAAGTCTTAAGGTCAACAAATAATGGCGTATCGCTTCTGGTGAACTAGCCAGAGTAAGCTTGTAGATGTGACTGTGGTAAAATGGGGAGCAAGTGGCAGGAGTAACTATGACTCTCTTAAGGTAGCCAAATGCCTCGTCAACAGGAGAATTCCAACGGCAAACTCGAGGAGCTCCCGGCAGGAGTACTGTGAAAGTCTTAAGGACAACAAATAATGGCGTATCGCTTCTGGTGAACTGGCCAGAGTAAGCTTGTAGATGCGACTGTGGTAAAACGAGGAGCAAGTGGCAGGAGTAACTATGACTCTCTTAAGGTAGCCAAATGCCTCGTCAACAGGCGAATTCCAACGGCAAACTCGAGGAGCTCCCGGCAGGAGTACTGTGAAAGTCTTAAGGACAACAAATAATGGCGTATCGCTTCTGGTGAACTAGCCAGAGTAAGCTTGTAGATGTGACTGTGGTAAAATGGGGAGCAAGTGGCAGGAGTAACTATGACTCTCTTAAGGTAGCCAAATGCCTCGTCAACAGGAGAATTCCAACGGCAAACTCGAGGAGCTCCCGGCAGGAGTATTGTGAAAGTCTTAAGGACAACAAATAATGGCGTATCGCTTCTGGTGAACTGGCCAGAGTAAGCTTGTAGATGCGACTGTGGTAAAACGAGGAGCAAGTGGCAGGAGTAACTATGACTCTCTTAAGGTAGCCAAATGCCTCGTCAACAGGCGAATTCCAACGGCAAACTCGAGGAGCTCCCGGCAGGAGTACTGTGAAAGTCTTAAGGTCAACAAATAATGGCGTATCGCTTCTGGTGAACTAGCCAGAGTAAGCTTGTAGATGTGACTGTGGTAAAATGGGGAGCAAGTGGCAGGAGTAACTATGACTCTCTTAAGGTAGCCAAATGCCTCGTCAACAGGAGAATTCCAACGGCAAACTCGAGGAGCTCCCGGCAGGAGTACTGTGCAAGACTTAAGATCAACAAATAATGGCGTACGCTTCTGGTAAACTGGCCAGAGTAAGCTTGTAGATGCGACTGTGGTAAAACGAGGAGCAAGTGGCAGGAGTAACTATGACTCTCTTAAGGTCTCTACACCAGTACTTGTAATATATATGTGTTATTTAAGTTTTTGAATAAAGACGGCTAGCAATAGCCAAATGCCTCGTCAACAGGCGAATTCCAACGGCAAACTCGAGGAGCTCCCAGCAGGAGTACTGTGAAAGTCTTAAGGTCAACAAATAATGGCGTATCGCTTCTGGTGAACTAGCCAGAGTAAGCTTGTAGATGTGACTGTGGTAAAATGGGGAGCAAGTGGCAGGAGTAACTATGACTCTCTTAAGGTAGCCAAATGCCTCGTCAACAGGAGAATTCCAACGGCAAACTCGAGGAGCTCCCGGCAGGAGTACTGTGAAAGTCTTAAGGACAACAAATAATGGCGTATCGCTTCTGGTGAACTGGCCAGAGTAAGCTTGTAGATGCGACTGTGGTAAAACGAGGAGCAAGTGGCAGGAGTAACTATGACTCTCTTAAGGTAGCCAAATGCCTCGTCAGCAGGCGAATTCCAACGGCAAACTCGAGGAGCTCCCGGCAGGAGTACTGTGAAAGTCTTAAGGTCAACAAATAATGGCGTATCGCTTCTGGTGAACTGGCCAGAGTAAGCTTGTAGATGCGACTGTGGTAAAACGAGGAGCAAGTGGCAGGAGTAACTATGACTCTCTTAAGGTAGCCAAATGCCTCCTCAACAGGCGAATTCCAACGGCAAACTCGAGGAGCTCCCAGCAGGAGTACTGTGAAAGTCTTAAGGTCAACAAATAATGGCGTATCGCTTCTGGTGAACTAGCCAGAGTAAGCTTGTAGATGTGACTGTGGTAAAATGGGGAGCAAGTGGCAGGAGTAACTATGACTCTCTTAAGGTAGCCAAATGCCTCGTCAACAGGAGAATTCCAACGGCAAACTCGAGGAGCTCCCGGCAGGAGTACTGTGCAAGACTTAAGATCAACAAATAATGGCGTATCGCTTCTGGTAAACTGGCCAGAGTAAGCTTGTAGATGCGACTGTGGTAAAACGAGGAGCAAGTGGCAGGAGTAACTATGACTCTCTTAAGGTCTCTACACCAGTACTTGTAATATATATGTGTTATTTAAGTTTTTGAATAGAGACGGCTAGCAATAGCCAAATGCCTCGTCAACAGGCGAATTCCAACGGCAAACTCGAGGAGCTCCCGGCAGGAGTACTGTGAAAGTCTTAAGACCAACAAATAATGGCGTATCGCTTCTGGTGAACTAGCCAGAGTAAGCTTGTAGATGCGACTGTGGTAAAACGAGGAGCAAGTGGCAGGAGTAACTATGACTCTCTTAAGGTAGCCAAATGCCTCGTCAACAGGCGAATTCCAACGGCAAACTCGAGGAGCTCCCGGCAGGAGTACTGTGAAAGTCTTAAGGACAACAAATAATGGCGTATCGCTTCTGGTGAACTGGCCAGAGTAAGCTTGTAGATGCGACTGTGGTAAAACGAGGAGCAAGTGGCAGGAGTAACTATGACTCTCTTAAGGTAGCCAAATGCCTCGTCAACAGGCGAATTCCAACGGCAAACTCGAGGAGCTCCCGGCAGGAGTACTGTGAAAGTCTTAAGGTCAACAAATAATGGCGTATCGCTTCTGGTGAACTAGCCAGAGTAAGCTTGTAGATGTGACTGTGGTAAAATGGGGAGCAAGTGGCAGGAGTAACTATGACTCTCTTAAGGTAGCCAAATGCCTCGTCAACAGGAGAATTCCAACGGCAAACTCGAGGAGCTCCCGGCAGGAGTACTGTGCAAGACTTAAGATCAACAAATAATGGCGTACGCTTCTGGTAAACTGGCCAGAGTAAGCTTGTAGATGCGACTGTGGTAAAACGAGGAGCAAGTGGCAGGAGTAACTATGACTCTCTTAAGGTCTCTACACCAGTACTTGTAATATATATGTGTTATTTAAGTTTTTGAATAAAGACGGCTAGCAATAGCCAAATGCCTCGTCAACAGGCGAATTCCAACGGCAAACTCGAGGAGCTCCCAGCAGGAGTACTGTGAAAGTCTTAAGGTCAACAAATAATGGCGTATCGCTTCTGGTGAACTAGCCAGAGTAAGCTTGTAGATGTGACTGTGGTAAAATGGGGAGCAAGTGGCAGGAGTAACTATGACTCTCTTAAGGTAGCCAAATGCCTCGTCAACAGGAGAATTCCAACGGCAAACTCGAGGAGCTCCCGGCAGGAGTACTGTGAAAGTCTTAAGGACAACAAATAATGGCGTATCGCTTCTGGTGAACTGGCCAGAGTAAGCTTGTAGATGCGACTGTGGTAAAACGAGGAGCAAGTGGCAGGAGTAACTATGACTCTCTTAAGGTAGCCAAATGCCTCGTCAACAGGAGAATTCCAACGGCAAACTCGAGGAGCTCCCGGCAGGAGTACTGTGAAAGTCTTAAGGACAACAAATAATGGCGTATCGCTTCTGGTGAACTGGCCAGAGTAAGCTTGTAGATGCGACTGTGGTAAAACGAGGAGCAAGTGGCAGGAGTAACTATGACTCTCTTAAGGTCTCTACACCAGTACTTGTAATATATATGTGTTATTTAAGTTTTTGAATAAAGACGGCTAGCAATAGCCAAATGCCTCGTCAACAGGCGAATTCCAACGGCAAACTCGAGGAGCTCCCGGCAGGAGTACTGTGAAAGTCTTAAGATCAACAAATAATGGCGTATCGCTTCTGGTGAACTAGCCAGAGTAAGCTTGTAGATGCGACTGTGGTAAAACGAGGAGCAAGTGGCAGGAGTAACTATGACTCTCTTAAGGTAGCCAAATGCCTCGTCAACAGGCGAATTCCAACGGCAAACTCGAGGAGCTCCCAGCAGGAGTACTGTGAAAGTCTTAAGGACAACAAATAATGGCGTATCGCTTCTGGTGAACTAGCCAGAGTAAGCTTGTAGATGTGACTGTGGTAAAATGGGGAGCAAGTGGCAGGAGTAACTATGACTCTCTTAAGGTAGCCAAATGCCTCGTCAACAGGAGAATTCCAACGGCAAACTCGAGGAGCTCCCGGCAGGAGTACTGTGAAAGTCTTAAGGACAACAAATAATGGCGTATCGCTTCTGGTGAACTGGCCAGAGTAAGCTTGTAGATGCGACTGTGGTAAAACGAGGAGCAAGTGGCAGGAGTAACTATGACTCTCTTAAGGTAGCCAAATGCCTCGTCAACAGGCGAATTCCAACGGCAAACTCGAGGAGCTCCCGGCAGGAGTATTGTGAAAGTCTTAAGGACAACAAATAATGGCGTATCGCTTCTGGTGAACTGGCCAGAGTAAGCTTGTAGATGCGACTGTGGTAAAACGAGGAGCAAGTGGCAGGAGTAACTATGACTCTCTTAAGGTAGCCAAATGCCTCGTCAACAGGCGAATTCCAACGGCAAACTCGAGGAGCTCCCGGCAGGAGTACTGTGAAAGTCTTAAGGTCAACAAATAATGGCGTATCGCTTCTGGTGAACTAGCCAGAGTAAGCTTGTAGATGTGACTGTGGTAAAATGGGGAGCAAGTGGCAGGAGTAACTATGACTCTCTTAAGGTAGCCAAATGCCTCGTCAACAGGAGAATTCCAACGGCAAACTCGAGGAGCTCCCGGCAGGAGTACTGTGCAAGACTTAAGATCAACAAATAATGGCGTACGCTTCTGGTAAACTGGCCAGAGTAAGCTTGTAGATGCGACTGTGGTAAAACGAGGAGCAAGTGGCAGGAGTAACTATGACTCTCTTAAGGTCTCTACACCAGTACTTGTAATATATATGTGTTATTTAAGTTTTTGAATAAAGACGGCTAGCAATAGCCAAATGCCTCGTCAACAGGCGAATTCCAACGGCAAACTCGAGGAGCTCCCAGCAGGAGTACTGTGAAAGTCTTAAGGTCAACAAATAATGGCGTATCGCTTCTGGTGAACTAGCCAGAGTAAGCTTGTAGATGTGACTGTGGTAAAATGGGGAGCAAGTGGCAGGAGTAACTATGACTCTCTTAAGGTAGCCAAATGCCTCGTCAACAGGAGAATTCCAACGGCAAACTCGAGGAGCTCCCGGCAGGAGTACTGTGAAAGTCTTAAGGACAACAAATAATGGCGTATCGCTTCTGGTGAACTGGCCAGAGTAAGCTTGTAGATGCGACTGTGGTAAAACGAGGAGCAAGTGGCAGGAGTAACTATGACTCTCTTAAGGTAGCCAAATGCCTCGTCAGCAGGCGAATTCCAACGGCAAACTCGAGGAGCTCCCGGCAGGAGTACTGTGAAAGTCTTAAGGTCAACAAATAATGGCGTATCGCTTCTGGTGAACTGGCCAGAGTAAGCTTGTAGATGCGACTGTGGTAAAACGAGGAGCAAGTGGCAGGAGTAACTATGACTCTCTTAAGGTAGCCAAATGCCTCCTCAACAGGCGAATTCCAACGGCAAACTCGAGGAGCTCCCAGCAGGAGTACTGTGAAAGTCTTAAGGTCAACAAATAATGGCGTATCGCTTCTGGTGAACTAGCCAGAGTAAGCTTGTAGATGTGACTGTGGTAAAATGGGGAGCAAGTGGCAGGAGTAACTATGACTCTCTTAAGGTAGCCAAATGCCTCGTCAACAGGAGAATTCCAACGGCAAACTCGAGGAGCTCCCGGCAGGAGTACTGTGCAAGACTTAAGATCAACAAATAATGGCGTATCGCTTCTGGTAAACTGGCCAGAGTAAGCTTGTAGATGCGACTGTGGTAAAACGAGGAGCAAGTGGCAGGAGTAACTATGACTCTCTTAAGGTCTCTACACCAGTACTTGTAATATATATGTGTTATTTAAGTTTTTGAATAGAGACGGCTAGCAATAGCCAAATGCCTCGTCAACAGGCGAATTCCAACGGCAAACTCGAGGAGCTCCCGGCAGGAGTACTGTGAAAGTCTTAAGACCAACAAATAATGGCGTATCGCTTCTGGTGAACTAGCCAGAGTAAGCTTGTAGATGCGACTGTGGTAAAACGAGGAGCAAGTGGCAGGAGTAACTATGACTCTCTTAAGGTAGCCAAATGCCTCGTCAACAGGCGAATTCCAACGGCAAACTCGAGGAGCTCCCGGCAGGAGTACTGTGAAAGTCTTAAGGACAACAAATAATGGCGTATCGCTTCTGGTGAACTGGCCAGAGTAAGCTTGTAGATGCGACTGTGGTAAAACGAGGAGCAAGTGGCAGGAGTAACTATGACTCTCTTAAGGTAGCCAAATGCCTCGTCAACAGGCGAATTCCAACGGCAAACTCGAGGAGCTCCCGGCAGGAGTACTGTGAAAGTCTTAAGGTCAACAAATAATGGCGTATCGCTTCTGGTGAACTAGCCAGAGTAAGCTTGTAGATGTGACTGTGGTAAAATGGGGAGCAAGTGGCAGGAGTAACTATGACTCTCTTAAGGTAGCCAAATGCCTCGTCAACAGGAGAATTCCAACGGCAAACTCGAGGAGCTCCCGGCAGGAGTACTGTGCAAGACTTAAGATCAACAAATAATGGCGTACGCTTCTGGTAAACTGGCCAGAGTAAGCTTGTAGATGCGACTGTGGTAAAACGAGGAGCAAGTGGCAGGAGTAACTATGACTCTCTTAAGGTCTCTACACCAGTACTTGTAATATATATGTGTTATTTAAGTTTTTGAATAAAGACGGCTAGCAATAGCCAAATGCCTCGTCAACAGGCGAATTCCAACGGCAAACTCGAGGAGCTCCCAGCAGGAGTACTGTGAAAGTCTTAAGGTCAACAAATAATGGCGTATCGCTTCTGGTGAACTAGCCAGAGTAAGCTTGTAGATGTGACTGTGGTAAAATGGGGAGCAAGTGGCAGGAGTAACTATGACTCTCTTAAGGTAGCCAAATGCCTCGTCAACAGGAGAATTCCAACGGCAAACTCGAGGAGCTCCCGGCAGGAGTACTGTGAAAGTCTTAAGGACAACAAATAATGGCGTATCGCTTCTGGTGAACTGGCCAGAGTAAGCTTGTAGATGCGACTGTGGTAAAACGAGGAGCAAGTGGCAGGAGTAACTATGACTCTCTTAAGGTAGCCAAATGCCTCGTCAGCAGGCGAATTCCAACGGCAAACTCGAGGAGCTCCCGGCAGGAGTACTGTGAAAGTCTTAAGGTCAACAAATAATGGCGTATCGCTTCTGGTGAACTGGCCAGAGTAAGCTTGTAGATGCGACTGTGGTAAAACGAGGAGCAAGTGGCAGGAGTAACTATGACTCTCTTAAGGTAGCCAAATGCCTCCTCAACAGGCGAATTCCAACGGCAAACTCGAGGAGCTCCCAGCAGGAGTACTGTGAAAGTCTTAAGGTCAACAAATAATGGCGTATCGCTTCTGGTGAACTAGCCAGAGTAAGCTTGTAGATGTGACTGTGGTAAAATGGGGAGCAAGTGGCAGGAGTAACTATGACTCTCTTAAGGTAGCCAAATGCCTCGTCAACAGGAGAATTCCAACGGCAAACTCGAGGAGCTCCCGGCAGGAGTACTGTGCAAGACTTAAGATCAACAAATAATGGCGTATCGCTTCTGGTAAACTGGCCAGAGTAAGCTTGTAGATGCGACTGTGGTAAAACGAGGAGCAAGTGGCAGGAGTAACTATGACTCTCTTAAGGTCTCTACACCAGTACTTGTAATATATATGTGTTATTTAAGTTTTTGAATAGAGACGGCTAGCAATAGCCAAATGCCTCGTCAACAGGCGAATTCCAACGGCAAACTCGAGGAGCTCCCGGCAGGAGTACTGTGAAAGTCTTAAGACCAACAAATAATGGCGTATCGCTTCTGGTGAACTAGCCAGAGTAAGCTTGTAGATGCGACTGTGGTAAAACGAGGAGCAAGTGGCAGGAGTAACTATGACTCTCTTAAGGTAGCCAAATGCCTCGTCAACAGGCGAATTCCAACGGCAAACTCGAGGAGCTCCCGGCAGGAGTACTGTGAAAGTCTTAAGGACAACAAATAATGGCGTATCGCTTCTGGTGAACTGGCCAGAGTAAGCTTGTAGATGCGACTGTGGTAAAACGAGGAGCAAGTGGCAGGAGTAACTATGACTCTCTTAAGGTAGCCAAATGCCTCGTCAACAGGCGAATTCCAACGGCAAACTCGAGGAGCTCCCGGCAGGAGTACTGTGAAAGTCTTAAGGTCAACAAATAATGGCGTATCGCTTCTGGTGAACTAGCCAGAGTAAGCTTGTAGATGTGACTGTGGTAAAATGGGGAGCAAGTGGCAGGAGTAACTATGACTCTCTTAAGGTAGCCAAATGCCTCGTCAACAGGAGAATTCCAACGGCAAACTCGAGGAGCTCCCGGCAGGAGTACTGTGCAAGACTTAAGATCAACAAATAATGGCGTACGCTTCTGGTAAACTGGCCAGAGTAAGCTTGTAGATGCGACTGTGGTAAAACGAGGAGCAAGTGGCAGGAGTAACTATGACTCTCTTAAGGTCTCTACACCAGTACTTGTAATATATATGTGTTATTTAAGTTTTTGAATAAAGACGGCTAGCAATAGCCAAATGCCTCGTCAACAGGCGAATTCCAACGGCAAACTCGAGGAGCTCCCAGCAGGAGTACTGTGAAAGTCTTAAGGTCAACAAATAATGGCGTATCGCTTCTGGTGAACTAGCCAGAGTAAGCTTGTAGATGTGACTGTGGTAAAATGGGGAGCAAGTGGCAGGAGTAACTATGACTCTCTTAAGGTAGCCAAATGCCTCGTCAACAGGAGAATTCCAACGGCAAACTCGAGGAGCTCCCGGCAGGAGTACTGTGAAAGTCTTAAGGACAACAAATAATGGCGTATCGCTTCTGGTGAACTGGCCAGAGTAAGCTTGTAGATGCGACTGTGGTAAAACGAGGAGCAAGTGGCAGGAGTAACTATGACTCTCTTAAGGTAGCCAAATGCCTCGTCAACAGGAGAATTCCAACGGCAAACTCGAGGAGCTCCCGGCAGGAGTACTGTGAAAGTCTTAAGGACAACAAATAATGGCGTATCGCTTCTGGTGAACTGGCCAGAGTAAGCTTGTAGATGCGACTGTGGTAAAACGAGGAGCAAGTGGCAGGAGTAACTATGACTCTCTTAAGGTCTCTACACCAGTACTTGTAATATATATGTGTTATTTAAGTTTTTGAATAAAGACGGCTAGCAATAGCCAAATGCCTCGTCAACAGGCGAATTCCAACGGCAAACTCGAGGAGCTCCCGGCAGGAGTACTGTGAAAGTCTTAAGATCAACAAATAATGGCGTATCGCTTCTGGTGAACTAGCCAGAGTAAGCTTGTAGATGCGACTGTGGTAAAACGAGGAGCAAGTGGCAGGAGTAACTATGACTCTCTTAAGGTAGCCAAATGCCTCGTCAACAGGCGAATTCCAACGGCAAACTCGAGGAGCTCCCAGCAGGAGTACTGTGAAAGTCTTAAGGACAACAAATAATGGCGTATCGCTTCTGGTGAACTAGCCAGAGTAAGCTTGTAGATGTGACTGTGGTAAAATGGGGAGCAAGTGGCAGGAGTAACTATGACTCTCTTAAGGTAGCCAAATGCCTCGTCAACAGGAGAATTCCAACGGCAAACTCGAGGAGCTCCCGGCAGGAGTACTGTGAAAGTCTTAAGGACAACAAATAATGGCGTATCGCTTCTGGTGAACTGGCCAGAGTAAGCTTGTAGATGCGACTGTGGTAAAACGAGGAGCAAGTGGCAGGAGTAACTATGACTCTCTTAAGGTAGCCAAATGCCTCGTCAACAGGCGAATTCCAACGGCAAACTCGAGGAGCTCCCGGCAGGAGTATTGTGAAAGTCTTAAGGACAACAAATAATGGCGTATCGCTTCTGGTGAACTGGCCAGAGTAAGCTTGTAGATGCGACTGTGGTAAAACGAGGAGCAAGTGGCAGGAGTAACTATGACTCTCTTAAGGTAGCCAAATGCCTCGTCAACAGGCGAATTCCAACGGCAAACTCGAGGAGCTCCCGGCAGGAGTACTGTGAAAGTCTTAAGGTCAACAAATAATGGCGTATCGCTTCTGGTGAACTAGCCAGAGTAAGCTTGTAGATGTGACTGTGGTAAAATGGGGAGCAAGTGGCAGGAGTAACTATGACTCTCTTAAGGTAGCCAAATGCCTCGTCAACAGGAGAATTCCAACGGCAAACTCGAGGAGCTCCCGGCAGGAGTACTGTGCAAGACTTAAGATCAACAAATAATGGCGTACGCTTCTGGTAAACTGGCCAGAGTAAGCTTGTAGATGCGACTGTGGTAAAACGAGGAGCAAGTGGCAGGAGTAACTATGACTCTCTTAAGGTCTCTACACCAGTACTTGTAATATATATGTGTTATTTAAGTTTTTGAATAAAGACGGCTAGCAATAGCCAAATGCCTCGTCAACAGGCGAATTCCAACGGCAAACTCGAGGAGCTCCCAGCAGGAGTACTGTGAAAGTCTTAAGGTCAACAAATAATGGCGTATCGCTTCTGGTGAACTAGCCAGAGTAAGCTTGTAGATGTGACTGTGGTAAAATGGGGAGCAAGTGGCAGGAGTAACTATGACTCTCTTAAGGTAGCCAAATGCCTCGTCAACAGGAGAATTCCAACGGCAAACTCGAGGAGCTCCCGGCAGGAGTACTGTGAAAGTCTTAAGGACAACAAATAATGGCGTATCGCTTCTGGTGAACTGGCCAGAGTAAGCTTGTAGATGCGACTGTGGTAAAACGAGGAGCAAGTGGCAGGAGTAACTATGACTCTCTTAAGGTAGCCAAATGCCTCGTCAGCAGGCGAATTCCAACGGCAAACTCGAGGAGCTCCCGGCAGGAGTACTGTGAAAGTCTTAAGGTCAACAAATAATGGCGTATCGCTTCTGGTGAACTGGCCAGAGTAAGCTTGTAGATGCGACTGTGGTAAAACGAGGAGCAAGTGGCAGGAGTAACTATGACTCTCTTAAGGTAGCCAAATGCCTCCTCAACAGGCGAATTCCAACGGCAAACTCGAGGAGCTCCCAGCAGGAGTACTGTGAAAGTCTTAAGGTCAACAAATAATGGCGTATCGCTTCTGGTGAACTAGCCAGAGTAAGCTTGTAGATGTGACTGTGGTAAAATGGGGAGCAAGTGGCAGGAGTAACTATGACTCTCTTAAGGTAGCCAAATGCCTCGTCAACAGGAGAATTCCAACGGCAAACTCGAGGAGCTCCCGGCAGGAGTACTGTGCAAGACTTAAGATCAACAAATAATGGCGTATCGCTTCTGGTAAACTGGCCAGAGTAAGCTTGTAGATGCGACTGTGGTAAAACGAGGAGCAAGTGGCAGGAGTAACTATGACTCTCTTAAGGTCTCTACACCAGTACTTGTAATATATATGTGTTATTTAAGTTTTTGAATAGAGACGGCTAGCAATAGCCAAATGCCTCGTCAACAGGCGAATTCCAACGGCAAACTCGAGGAGCTCCCGGCAGGAGTACTGTGAAAGTCTTAAGACCAACAAATAATGGCGTATCGCTTCTGGTGAACTAGCCAGAGTAAGCTTGTAGATGCGACTGTGGTAAAACGAGGAGCAAGTGGCAGGAGTAACTATGACTCTCTTAAGGTAGCCAAATGCCTCGTCAACAGGCGAATTCCAACGGCAAACTCGAGGAGCTCCCGGCAGGAGTACTGTGAAAGTCTTAAGGACAACAAATAATGGCGTATCGCTTCTGGTGAACTGGCCAGAGTAAGCTTGTAGATGCGACTGTGGTAAAACGAGGAGCAAGTGGCAGGAGTAACTATGACTCTCTTAAGGTAGCCAAATGCCTCGTCAACAGGCGAATTCCAACGGCAAACTCGAGGAGCTCCCGGCAGGAGTACTGTGAAAGTCTTAAGGTCAACAAATAATGGCGTATCGCTTCTGGTGAACTAGCCAGAGTAAGCTTGTAGATGTGACTGTGGTAAAATGGGGAGCAAGTGGCAGGAGTAACTATGACTCTCTTAAGGTAGCCAAATGCCTCGTCAACAGGAGAATTCCAACGGCAAACTCGAGGAGCTCCCGGCAGGAGTACTGTGCAAGACTTAAGATCAACAAATAATGGCGTACGCTTCTGGTAAACTGGCCAGAGTAAGCTTGTAGATGCGACTGTGGTAAAACGAGGAGCAAGTGGCAGGAGTAACTATGACTCTCTTAAGGTCTCTACACCAGTACTTGTAATATATATGTGTTATTTAAGTTTTTGAATAAAGACGGCTAGCAATAGCCAAATGCCTCGTCAACAGGCGAATTCCAACGGCAAACTCGAGGAGCTCCCAGCAGGAGTACTGTGAAAGTCTTAAGGTCAACAAATAATGGCGTATCGCTTCTGGTGAACTAGCCAGAGTAAGCTTGTAGATGTGACTGTGGTAAAATGGGGAGCAAGTGGCAGGAGTAACTATGACTCTCTTAAGGTAGCCAAATGCCTCGTCAACAGGAGAATTCCAACGGCAAACTCGAGGAGCTCCCGGCAGGAGTACTGTGAAAGTCTTAAGGACAACAAATAATGGCGTATCGCTTCTGGTGAACTGGCCAGAGTAAGCTTGTAGATGCGACTGTGGTAAAACGAGGAGCAAGTGGCAGGAGTAACTATGACTCTCTTAAGGTAGCCAAATGCCTCGTCAACAGGAGAATTCCAACGGCAAACTCGAGGAGCTCCCGGCAGGAGTACTGTGAAAGTCTTAAGGACAACAAATAATGGCGTATCGCTTCTGGTGAACTGGCCAGAGTAAGCTTGTAGATGCGACTGTGGTAAAACGAGGAGCAAGTGGCAGGAGTAACTATGACTCTCTTAAGGTCTCTACACCAGTACTTGTAATATATATGTGTTATTTAAGTTTTTGAATAAAGACGGCTAGCAATAGCCAAATGCCTCGTCAACAGGCGAATTCCAACGGCAAACTCGAGGAGCTCCCGGCAGGAGTACTGTGAAAGTCTTAAGATCAACAAATAATGGCGTATCGCTTCTGGTGAACTAGCCAGAGTAAGCTTGTAGATGCGACTGTGGTAAAACGAGGAGCAAGTGGCAGGAGTAACTATGACTCTCTTAAGGTAGCCAAATGCCTCGTCAACAGGCGAATTCCAACGGCAAACTCGAGGAGCTCCCAGCAGGAGTACTGTGAAAGTCTTAAGGTCAACAAATAATGGCGTATCGCTTCTGGTGAACTAGCCAGAGTAAGCTTGTAGATGTGACTGTGGTAAAATGGGGAGCAAGTGGCAGGAGTAACTATGACTCTCTTAAGGTAGCCAAATGCCTCGTCAACAGGAGAATTCCAACGGCAAACTCGAGGAGCTCCCGGCAGGAGTACTGTGAAAGTCTTAAGGACAACAAATAATGGCGTATCGCTTCTGGTGAACTGGCCAGAGTAAGCTTGTAGATGCGACTGTGGTAAAACGAGGAGCAAGTGGCAGGAGTAACTATGACTCTCTTAAGGTAGCCAAATGCCTCGTCAACAGGAGAATTCCAACGGCAAACTCGAGGAGCTCCCGGCAGGAGTACTGTGAAAGTCTTAAGGACAACAAATAATGGCGTATCGCTTCTGGGGAACTGGCCAGAGTAAGCTTGTAGATGCGACTGTGGTAAAACGAGGAGCAAGTGGCAGGAGTAACTATGACTCTCTTAAGGTCTCTACACCAGTACTTGTAATATATATGTGTTATTTAAGTTTTTGAATAAAGACGGCTAGCAATAGCCAAATGCCTCGTCAACAGGCGAATTCCAACGGCAAACTCGAGGAGCTCCCGGCAGGAGTACTGTGAAAGTCTTAAGATCAACAAATAATGGCGTATCGCTTCTGGTGAACTAGCCAGAGTAAGCTTGTAGATGCGACTGTGGTAAAACGAGGAGCAAGTGGCAGGAGTAACTATGACTCTCTTAAGGTAGCCAAATGCCTCGTCAACAGGCGAATTCCAACGGCAAACTCGAGGAGCCCCCGGCTGGAGTACTGTGAAAGTCTTAAGGACAACAAATAATGGCGTATCGCTTCTGGTGAACTGGCCAGAGTAAGCTTGTAGATGCGACTGTGGTAAAATGGGGAGCAAGTGGCAGGAGTAACTATGACTCTCTTAGGGTTGCCAAATAACTCGTCAAAAGGCGAATTACATCGGCAAACCCGAGGAGCTCCCGGAAGGAGTACTGTGAAAGTCTTAAGATCAACAAATAATGGCGTTTCGCTTCTGGTGAACTAGCCAGAGTAAGCTTGTAGATGCGACTGTGGTAAAACGAGGAGCAAGTGGCAGGAGTAACTATGACTCTCTTAAGGTAGCCAAATGCCTCGTCAACAGGCGAATTCCAACGGCAAACTCGAGGAGCTCCCAGCAGGAGTACTGTGAAAGTCTTAAGGTCAACAAATAATGGCGTATCGCTTCTGGTGAACTAGCCAGAGTAAGCTTGTAGATGTGACTGTGGTAAAATGGGGAGCAAGTGGCAGGAGTAACTATGACTCTCTTAAGGTAGCCAAATGCCTCGTCAACAGGAGAATTCCAACGGCAAACTCGAGGAGCTCCCGGCAGGAGTACTGTGAAAGTCTTAAGGACAACAAATAATGGCGTATCGCTTCTGGTGAACTGGCCAGAGTAAGCTTGTAGATGCGACTGTGGTAAAACGAGGAGCAAGTGGCAGGAGTAACTATGACTCTCTTAAGGTAGCCAAATGCCTCGTCAACAGGAGAATTCCAACGGCAAACTCGAGGAGCTCCCGGCAGGAGTACTGTGAAAGTCTTAAGGACAACAAATAATGGCGTATCGCTTCTGGTGAACTGGCCAGAGTAAGCTTGTAGATGCGACTGTGGTAAAACGAGGAGCAAGTGGCAGGAGTAACTATGACTCTCTTAAGGTCTCTACACCAGTACTTGTAATAAATATGTGTTATTTAAGTTTTTGAATAAAGACGGCTAGCAATAGCCAAATGCCTCGTCAACAGGCGAATTCCAACGGCAAACTCGAGGAGCTCCCGGCAGGAGTACTGTGAAAGTCTTAAGATCAACAAATAATGGCGTATCGCTTCTGGTGAACTAGCCAGAGTAAGCTTGTAGATGCGACTGTGGTAAAACGAGGAGCAAGTGGCAGGAGTAACTATGACTCTCTTAAGGTAGCCAAATGCCTCGTCAACAGGCGAATTCCAACGGCAAACTCGAGGAGCTCCCGGCAGGAGTACTGTGAAAGTCTTAAGGTCAACAAATAATGGCGTATCGCTTCTTGTGAACTGGCCAGAGTAAGCTTGTAGATGCGACTGTGGTAAAATGGGGAGCAAGTGGCAGGAGTAACTATGACTCTCTTAGGGTTGCCAAATAACTCGTCAAAAGGCGAATTACATCGGCAAACCCGAGGAGCTCCCGGAAGGAGTACTGTGAAAGTCTTAAGATCAACAAATAATGGCGTATCGCTTCTGGTGAACTAGCCAGAGTAAGCTTGTAGATGTGACTGTGGTAAAATGGGGAGCAAGTGGCAGGAGTAACTATGACTCTCTTAGGGTTGCCAAATGACTCGTCAAAAGGCGAATTACATCGGCAAACCCGAGGAGCTCCCGGAAGGAGTACTGTGAAAGTCTTAAGGTCAACAAATAATGGCGTATCGCTCTGGTGAACTGGCCAGAGTAAGCTTGTAGATGCGACTGTGGTAAAACGAGGAGCAAGTGGCAGGAGTAACTATGACTCTCTTAAGGTAGCCAAATGCCTCGTCAGCAGGCGAATTCCAACGGCAAACTCGAGGAGCTCCCGGCAGGAGTACTGTGAAAGTCTTAAGGTCAACAAATAATGGCGTATCGCTTCTGGTGAACTGGCCAGAGTAAGCTTGTAGATGCGACTGTGGTAAAACGAGGAGCAAGTGGCAGGAGTAACTATGACTCTCTTAAGGTAGCCAAATGCCTCCTCAACAGGCGAATTCCAACGGCAAACTCGAGGAGCTCCCAGCAGGAGTACTGTGAAAGTCTTAAGGTCAACAAATAATGGCGTATCGCTTCTGGTGAACTAGCCAGAGTAAGCTTGTAGATGTGACTGTGGTAAAATGGGGAGCAAGTGGCAGGAGTAACTATGACTCTCTTAAGGTAGCCAAATGCCTCGTCAACAGGAGAATTCCAACGGCAAACTCGAGGAGCTCCCGGCAGGAGTACTGTGCAAGACTTAAGATCAACAAATAATGGCGTATCGCTTCTGGTAAACTGGCCAGAGTAAGCTTGTAGATGCGACTGTGGTAAAACGAGGAGCAAGTGGCAGGAGTAACTATGACTCTCTTAAGGTCTCTACACCAGTACTTGTAATATATATGTGTTATTTAAGTTTTTGAATAAAGACGGCTAGCAATAGCCAAATGCCTCGTCATCAGGCGAATTCCAACGGCAAACTCGAGGAGCTCCCGGCAGGAGTACTGTGAAAGTCTTAAGACCAACAAATAATGGCGTATCGCTTCTGGTGAACTAGCCAGAGTAAGCTTGTAGATGCGACTGTGGTAAAACGAGGAGCAAGTGGCAGGAGTAACTATGACTCTCTTAAGGTAGCCAAATGCCTCGTCAACAGGCGAATTCCAACGGCAAACTCGAGGAGCTCCCGGCAGGAGTACTGTGAAAGTCTTAAGGACAACAAATAATGGCGTATCGCTTCTGGTGAACTAGCCAGAGTAAGCTTGTAGATGTGACTGTGGTAAAATGGGGAGCAAGTGGCAGGAGTAACTATGACTCTCTTAAGGTAGCCAAATGCCTCGTCAACAGGAGAATTCCAACGGCAAACTCGAGGAGCTCCCGGCAGGAGTACTGTGAAAGTCTTAAGGACAACAAATAATGGCGTATCGCTTCTGGTGAACTGGCCAGAGTAAGCTTGTAGATGCGACTGTGGTAAAACGAGGAGCAAGTGGCAGGAGTAACTATGACTCTCTTAAGGTAGCCAAATGCCTCGTCAACAGGCGAATTCCAACGGCAAACTCGAGGAGCTCCCGGCAGGAGTACTGTGAAAGTCTTAAGGTCAACAAATAATGGCGTATCGCTTCTGGTGAACTAGCCAGAGTAAGCTTGTAGATGTGACTGTGGTAAAATGGGGAGCAAGTGGCAGGAGTAACTATGACTCTCTTAAGGTAGCCAAATGCCTCGTCAACAGGAGAATTCCAACGGCAAACTCGAGGAGCTCCCGGCAGGAGTACTGTGAAAGTCTTAAGGACAACAAATAATGGCGTATCGCTTCTGGTGAACTGGCCAGAGTAAGCTTGTAGATGCGACTGTGGTAAAACGAGGAGCAAGTGGCAGGAGTAACTATGACTCTCTTAAGGTAGCCAAATGCCTCGTCAACAGGAGAATTCCAACGGCAAACTCGAGGAGCTCCCGGCAGGAGTACTGTGAAAGTCTTAAGGACAACAAATAATGGCGTATCGCTTCTGGTGAACTGGCCAGAGTAAGCTTGTAGATGCGACTGTGGTAAAACGAGGAGCAAGTGGCAGGAGTAACTATGACTCTCTTAAGGTCTCTACACCAGTACTTGTAATAAATATGTGTTATTTAAGTTTTTGAATAAAGACGGCTAGCAATAGCCAAATGCCTCGTCAACAGGCGAATTCCAACGGCAAACTCGAGGAGCTCCCGGCAGGAGTACTGTGAAAGTCTTAAGATCAACAAATAATGGCGTATCGCTTCTGGTGAACTAGCCAGAGTAAGCTTGTAGATGCGACTGTGGTAAAACGAGGAGCAAGTGGCAGGAGTAACTATGACTCTCTTAAGGTAGCCAAATGCCTCGTCAACAGGCGAATTCCAACGGCAAACTCGAGGAGCTCCCGGCAGGAGTACTGTGAAAGTCTTAAGGTCAACAAATAATGGCGTATCGCTTCTTGTGAACTAGCCAGAGTAAGCTTGTAGATGTGACTGTGGTAAAATGGGGAGCAAGTGGCAGGAGTAACTATGACTCTCTTAGGGTTGCCAAATGACTCGTCAAAAGGCGAATTACATCGGCAAACCCGAGGAGCTCCCGGAAGGAGTACTGTGAAAGTCTTAAGGTCAAAAAATAATGGCGTATCGCTCTGGTGAACTGGCCAGAGTAAGCTTGTAGATGCGACTGTGGTAAAACGAGGAGCAAGTGGCAGGAGTAACTATGACTCTCTTAAGGTAGCCAAATGCCTCGTCAGCAGGCGAATTCCAACGGCAAACTCGAGGAGCTCCCGGCAGGAGTACTGTGAAAGTCTTAAGGTCAACAAATAATGGCGTATCGCTTCTGGTGAACTGGCCAGAGTAAGCTTGTAGATGCGACTGTGGTAAAACGAGGAGCAAGTGGCAGGAGTAACTATGACTCTCTTAAGGTAGCCAAATGCCTCCTCAACAGGCGAATTCCAACGGCAAACTCGAGGAGCTCCCAGCAGGAGTACTGTGAAAGTCTTAAGGTCAACAAATAATGGCGTATCGCTTCTGGTGAACTAGCCAGAGTAAGCTTGTAGATGTGACTGTGGTAAAATGGGGAGCAAGTGGCAGGAGTAACTATGACTCTCTTAAGGTAGCCAAATGCCTCGTCAACAGGAGAATTCCAACGGCAAACTCGAGGAGCTCCCGGCAGGAGTACTGTGCAAGACTTAAGATCAACAAATAATGGCGTATCGCTTCTGGTAAACTGGCCAGAGTAAGCTTGTAGATGCGACTGTGGTAAAACGAGGAGCAAGTGGCAGGAGTAACTATGACTCTCTTAAGGTCTCTACACCAGTACTTGTAATATATATGTGTTATTTAAGTTTTTGAATAAAGACGGCTAGCAATAGCCAAATGCCTCGTCAACAGGCGAATTCCAACGGCAAACTCGAGGAGCTCCCGGCAGGAGTACTGTGAAAGTCTTAAGACCAACAAATAATGGCGTATCGCTTCTGGTGAACTAGCCAGAGTAAGCTTGTAGATGCGACTGTGGTAAAACGAGGAGCAAGTGGCAGGAGTAACTATGACTCTCTTAAGGTAGCCAAATGCCTCGTCAACAGGCGAATTCCAACGGCAAACTCGAGGAGCTCCCGGCAGGAGTACTGTGAAAGTCTTAAGGACAACAAATAATGGCGTATCGCTTCTGGTGAACTGGCCAGAGTAAGCTTGTAGATGCGACTGTGGTAAAATGGGGAGCAAGTGGCAGGAGTAACTATGACTCTCTTAGGGTTGCCAAATAACTCGTCAAAAGGCGAATTACATCGGCAAACCCGAGGAGCTCCCGGAAGGAGTACTGTGAAAGTCTTAAGATCAACAAATAATGGCGTATCGCTTCTGGTGAACTAGCCAGAGTAAGCTTGTAGATGCGACTGTGGTAAAACGAGGAGCAAGTGGCAGGAGTAACTATGACTCTCTTAAGGTAGCCAAATGCCTCGTCAACAGGCGAATTCCAACGGCAAACTCGAGGAGCTCCCAGCAGGAGTACTGTGAAAGTCTTAAGGTCAACAAATAATGGCGTATCGCTTCTGGTGAACTGGCCAGAGTAAGCTTGTAGATGCGACTGTGGTAAAACGAGGAGCAAGTGGCAGGAGTAACTATGACTCTCTTAAGGTAGCCAAATGCCTCGTCAACAGGCGAATTCCAACGGCAAACTCGAGGAGCTCCCAGCAGGAGTACTGTGAAAGTCTTAAGGTCAACAAATAATGGCGTATCGCTTCTGGTGAACTAGCCAGAGTAAGCTTGTAGATGTGACTGTGGTAAAATGGGGAGCAAGTGGCAGGAGTAACTATGACTCTCTTAAGGTAGCCAAATGCCTCGTCAACAGGAGAATTCCAACGGCAAACTCGAGGAGCTCCCGGCAGGAGTACTGTGCAAGACTTAAGATCAACAAATAATGGCGTATCGCTTCTGGTAAACTGGCCAGAGTAAGCTTGTAGATGCGACTGTGGTAAAACGAGGAGCAAGTGGCAGGAGTAACTATGACTCTCTTAAGGTCTCTACACCAGTACTTGTAATATATATGTGTTATTTAAGTTTTTGAATAAAGACGGCTAGCAATAGCCAAATGCCTCGTCAACAGGCGAATTCCAACGGCAAACTCGAGGAGGTCCCGGCAGGAGTACTGTGAAAGTCTTAAGACCAACAAATAATGGCGTATCGCTTCTGGTGAACTAGCCAGAGTAAGCTTGTAGATGCGACTGTGGTAAAACGAGGAGCAAGTGGCAGGAGTAACTATGACTCTCTTAAGGTAGCCAAATGCCTCGTCAACAGGCGAATTCCAACGGCAAACTCGAGGAGCTCCCGGCAGGAGTACTGTGAAAGTCTTAAGGACAACAAATAATGGCGTATCGCTTCTGGTGAACTAGCCAGAGTAAGCTTGTAGATGCGACTGTGGTAAAACGAGGAGCAAGTGGCAGGAGTAACTATGACTCTCTTAAGGTCTCTACACCAGTACTTGTAATAAATATGTGTTATTTAAGTTTTTGAATAAAGACGGCTAGCAATAGCCAAATGCCTCGTCAACAGGCGAATTCCAACGGCAAACTCGAGGAGCTCCCGGCAGGAGTACTGTGAAAGTCTTAAGATCAACAAATAATGGCGTATCGCTTCTGGTGAACTAGCCAGAGTAAGCTTGTAGATGCGACTGTGGTAAAACGAGGAGCAAGTGGCAGGAGTAACTATGACTCTCTTAAGGTAGCCAAATGCCTCGTCAACAGGCGAATTCCAACGGCAAACTCGAGGAGCTCCCGGCAGGAGTACTGTGAAAGTCTTAAGGTCAACAAATAATGGCGTATCGCTTCTTGTGAACTGGCCAGAGTAAGCTTGTAGATGCGACTGTGGTAAAATGGGGAGCAAGTGGCAGGAGTAACTATGACTCTCTTAGGGTTGCCAAATAACTCGTCAAAAGGCGAATTACATCGGCAAACCCGAGGAGCTCCCGGAAGGAGTACTGTGAAAGTCTTAAGATCAACAAATAATGGCGTATCGCTTCTGGTGAACTAGCCAGAGTAAGCTTGTAGATGTGACTGTGGTAAAATGGGGAGCAAGTGGCAGGAGTAACTATGACTCTCTTAGGGTTGCCAAATGACTCGTCAAAAGGCGAATTACATCGGCAAACCCGAGGAGCTCCCGGAAGGAGTACTGTGAAACTCTTAAGGTCAACAAATAATGGCGTATCGCTCTGGTGAACTGGCCAGAGTAAGCTTGTAGATGCGACTGTGGTAAAACGAGGAGCAAGTGGCAGGAGTAACTATGACTCTCTTAAGGTAGCCAAATGCCTCGTCAGCAGGCGAATTCCAACGGCAAACTCGAGGAGCTCCCGGCAGGAGTACTGTGAAAGTCTTAAGGTCAACAAATAATGGCGTATCGCTTCTGGTGAACTGGCCAGAGTAAGCTTGTAGATGCGACTGTGGTAAAACGAGGAGCAAGTGGCAGGAGTAACTATGACTCTCTTAAGGTAGCCAAATGCCTCCTCAACAGGCGAATTCCAACGGCAAACTCGAGGAGCTCCCAGCAGGAGTACTGTGAAAGTCTTAAGGTCAACAAATAATGGCGTATCGCTTCTGGTGAACTAGCCAGAGTAAGCTTGTAGATGTGACTGTGGTAAAATGGGGAGCAAGTGGCAGGAGTAACTATGACTCTCTTAAGGTAGCCAAATGCCTCGTCAACAGGAGAATTCCAACGGCAAACTCGAGGAGCTCCCGGCAGGAGTACTGTGCAAGACTTAAGATCAACAAATAATGGCGTATCGCTTCTGGTAAACTGGCCAGAGTAAGCTTGTAGATGCGACTGTGGTAAAACGAGGAGCAAGTGGCAGGAGTAACTATGACTCTCTTAAGGTCTCTACACCAGTACTTGTAATATATATGTGTTATTTAAGTTTTTGAATAAAGACGGCTAGCAATAGCCAAATGCCTCGTCAACAGGCGAATTCCAACGGCAAACTCGAGGAGCTCCCGGCAGGAGTACTGTGAAAGTCTTAAGACCAACAAATAATGGCGTATCGCTTCTGGTGAACTAGCCAGAGTAAGCTTGTAGATGCGACTGTGGTAAAACGAGGAGCAAGTGGCAGGAGTAACTATGACTCTCTTAAGGTAGCCAAGTGCCTCGTCAACAGGCGAATTCCAACGGCAAACTCGAGGAGCTCCCGGCAGGAGTACTGTGAAAGTCTTAAGGTCAACAAATAATGGCGTATCGCTTCTGGTGAACTAGCCAGAGTAAGCTTGTAGATGTGACTGTGGTAAAATGGGGAGCAAGTGGCAGGAGTAACTATGACTCTCTTAAGGTAGCCAAATGCCTCGTCAACAGGAGAATTCCAACGGCAAACTCGAGGAGCTCCCGGCAGGAGTACTGTGAAAGTCTTAAGGACAACAAATAATGGCGTATCGCTTCTGGTGAACTGGCCAGAGTAAGCTTGTAGATGCGACTGTGGTAAAACGAGGAGCAAGTGGCAGGAGTAACTATGACTCTCTTAAGGTAGCCAAATGCCTCGTCAACAGGAGAATTCCAACGGCAAACTCGAGGAGCTCCCGGCAGGAGTACTGTGAAAGTCTTAAGGACAACAAATAATGGCGTATCGCTTCTGGTGAACTGGCCAGAGTAAGCTTGTAGATGCGACTGTGGTAAAACGAGGAGCAAGTGGCAGGAGTAACTATGACTCTCTTAAGGTCTCTACACCAGTACTTGTAATAAATATGTGTTATTTAAGTTTTTGAATAAAGACGGCTAGCAATAGCCAAATGCCTCGTCAACAGGCGAATTCCAACGGCAAACTCGAGGAGCTCCCGGCAGGAGTACTGTGAAAGTCTTAAGATCAACAAATAATGGCGTATCGCTTCTGGTGAACTAGCCAGAGTAAGCTTGTAGATGCGACTGTGGTAAAACGAGGAGTTAGTGGCAGGAGTAACTATGACTCTCTTAAGGTAGCCAAATGCCTCGTCAACAGGCGAATTCCAACGGCAAACTCGAGGAGCTCCCGGCAGGAGTACTGTGAAAGTCTTAAGGTCAACAAATAATGGCGTATCGCTTCTTGTGAACTGGCCAGAGTAAGCTTGTAGATGCGACTGTGGTAAAATGGGGAGCAAGTGGCAGGAGTAACTATGACTCTCTTAGGGTTGCCAAATAACTCGTCAAAAGGCGAATTACATCGGCAAACCCGAGGAGCTCCCGGAAGGAGTACTGTGAAAGTCTTAAGATCAACAAATAATGGCGTATCGCTTCTGGTGAACTAGCCAGAGTAAGCTTGTAGATGTGACTGTGGTAAAATGGGGAGCAAGTGGCAGGAGTAACTATGACTCTCTTAGGGTTGCCAAATGACTCGTCAAAAGGCGAATTACATCGGCAAACCCGAGGAGCTCCCGGAAGGAGTACTGTGAAAGTCTTAAGGTCAACAAATAATGGCGTATCGCTCTGGTGAACTGGCCAGAGTAAGCTTGTAGATGCGACTGTGGTAAAACGAGGAGCAAGTGGCAGGAGTAACTATGACTCTCTTAAGGTAGCCAAATACCTCGTCAGCAGGCGAATTCCAACGGCAAACTCGAGGAGCTCCCGGCAGGAGTACTGTGAATGTCTTAAGGTCAACAAATAATGGCGTATCGCTTCTGGTGAACTGGCCAGAGTAAGCTTGTAGATGCGACTGTGGTAAAACGAGGAGCAAGTGGCAGGAGTAACTATGACTCTCTTAAGGTAGCCAAATGCCTCCTCAACAGGCGAATTCCAACGGCAAACTCGAGGAGCTCCCAGCAGGAGTACTGTGAAAGTCTTAAGGTCAACAAATAATGGCGTATCGCTTCTGGTGAACTAGCCAGAGTAAGCTTGTAGATGTGACTGTGGTAAAATGGGGAGCAAGTGGCAGGAGTAACTATGACTCTCTTAAGGTAGCCAAATGCCTCGTCAACAGGAGAATTCCAACGGCAAACTCGAGGAGCTCCCGGCAGGAGTACTGTGCAAGACTTAAGATCAACAAATAATGGCGTATCGCTTCTGGTAAACTGGCCAGAGTAAGCTTGTAGATGCGACTGTGGTAAAACGAGGAGCAAGTGGCAGGAGTAACTATGACTCTCTTAAGGTCTCTACACCAGTACTTGTAATATATATGTGTTATTTAAGTTTTTGAATAAAGACGGCTAGCAATAGCCAAATGCCTCGTCAACAGGCGAATTCCAACGGCAAACTCGAGGAGCTCCCGGCAGGAGTACTGTGAAAGTCTTAAGACCAACAAATAATGGCGTATCGCTTCTGGTGAACTAGCCAGAGTAAGCTTGTAGATGCGACTGTGGTAAAACGAGGAGCAAGTGGCAGGAGTAACTATGACTCTCTTAAGGTAGCCAAATTCCAACGGCAAACTCGAGGAGCTCCCGGCAGGAGTACTGTGAAAGTCTTAAGGACAACAAATAATGGCGTATCGCTTCTGGTGAACTGGCCAGAGTAAGCTTGTAGATGCGACTGTGGTAAAATGGGGAGCAAGTGGCAGGAGTAACTATGACTCTCTTAGGGTTGCCAAATAACTCGTCAAAAGGCGAATTACATCGGCAAACCCGAGGAGCTCCCGGAAGGAGTACTGTGAAAGTCTTAAGATCAACAAATAATGGCGTATCGCTTCTGGTGAACTAGCCAGAGTAAGCTTGTAGATGCGACTGTGGTAAAACGAGGAGCAAGTGGCAGGAGTAACTATGACTCTCTTAAGGTAGCCAAATGCCTCGTCAACAGGAGAATTCCAACGGCAAACTCGAGGAGCTCCCGGCAGGAGTACTGTGAAAGTCTTAAGGACAACAAATAATGGCGTATCGCTTCTGGTGAACTGGCCAGAGTAAGCTTGTAGATGCGACTGTGGTAAAACGAGGAGCAAGTGGCAGGAGTAACTATGACTCTCTTAAGGTCTCTACACCAGTACTTGTAATAAATATGTGTTATTTAAGTTTTTGAATAAAGACGGCTAGCAATAGCCAAATGCCTCGTCAACAGGCGAATTCCAACGGCAAACTCGAGGAGCTCCCGGCAGGAGTACTGTGAAAGTCTTAAGATCAACAAATAATGGCGTATCGCTTCTGGTGAACTAGCCAGAGTAAGCTTGTAGATGCGACTGTGGTAAAACGAGGAGTTAGTGGCAGGAGTAACTATGACTCTCTTAAGGTAGCCAAATGCCTCGTCAACAGGCGAATTCCAACGGCAAACTCGAGGAGCTCCCGGCAGGAGTACTGTGAAAGTCTTAAGGTCAACAAATAATGGCGTATCGCTTCTTGTGAACTGGCCAGAGTAAGCTTGTAGATGCGACTGTGGTAAAATGGGGAGCAAGTGGCAGGAGTAACTATGACTCTCTTAGGGTTGCCAAATAACTCGTCAAAAGGCGAATTACATCGGCAAACCCGAGGAGCTCCCGGAAGGAGTACTGTGAAAGTCTTAAGATCAACAAATAATGGCGTATCGCTTCTGGTGAACTAGCCAGAGTAAGCTTGTAGATGTGACTGTGGTAAAATGGGGAGCAAGTGGCAGGAGTAACTATGACTCTCTTAGGGTTGCCAAATGACTCGTCAAAAGGCGAATTACATCGGCAAACCCGAGGAGCTCCCGGAAGGAGTACTGTGAAAGTCTTAAGGTCAACAAATAATGGCGTATCGCTCTGGTGAACTGGCCAGAGTAAGCTTGTAGATGCGACTGTGGTAAAACGAGGAGCAAGTGGCAGGAGTAACTATGACTCTCTTAAGGTAGCCAAATACCTCGTCAGCAGGCGAATTCCAACGGCAAACTCGAGGAGCTCCCGGCAGGAGTACTGTGAAAGTCTTAAGGTCAACAAATAATGGCGTATCGCTTCTGGTGAACTGGCCAGAGTAAGCTTGTAGATGCGACTGTGGTAAAACGAGGAGCAAGTGGCAGGAGTAACTATGACTCTCTTAAGGTAGCCAAATGCCTCCTCAACAGGCGAATTCCAACGGCAAACTCGAGGAGCTCCCAGCAGGAGTACTGTGAAAGTCTTAAGGTCAACAAATAATGGCGTATCGCTTCTGGTGAACTAGCCAGAGTAAGCTTGTAGATGTGACTGTGGTAAAATGGGGAGCAAGTGGCAGGAGTAACTATGACTCTCTTAAGGTAGCCAAATGCCTCGTCAACAGGAGAATTCCAACGGCAAACTCGAGGAGCTCCCGGCAGGAGTACTGTGCAAGACTTAAGATCAACAAATAATGGCGTATCGCTTCTGGTAAACTGGCCAGAGTAAGCTTGTAGATGCGACTGTGGTAAAACGAGGAGCAAGTGGCAGGAGTAACTATGACTCTCTTAAGGTCTCTACACCAGTACTTGTAATATATATGTGTTATTTAAGTTTTTGAATAAAGACGGCTAGCAATAGCCAAATGCCTCGTCAACAGGCGAATTCCAACGGCAAACTCGAGGAGCTCCCGGCAGGAGTACTGTGAAAGTCTTAAGACCAACAAATAATGGCGTATCGCTTCTGGTGAACTAGCCAGAGTAAGCTTGTAGATGCGACTGTGGTAAAACGAGGAGCAAGTGGCAGGAGTAACTATGACTCTCTTAAGGTAGCCAAATTCCAACGGCAAACTCGAGGAGCTCCCGGCAGGAGTACTGTGAAAGTCTTAAGGACAACAAATAATGGCGTATCGCTTCTGGTGAACTGGCCAGAGTAAGCTTGTAGATGCGACTGTGGTAAAATGGGGAGCAAGTGGCAGGAGTAACTATGACTCTCTTAGGGTTGCCAAATAACTCGTCAAAAGGCGAATTACATCGGCAAACCCGAGGAGCTCCCGGAAGGAGTACTGTGAAAGTCTTAAGATCAACAAATAATGGCGTATCGCTTCTGGTGAACTAGCCAGAGTAAGCTTGTAGATGCGACTGTGGTAAAACGAGGAGCAAGTGGCAGGAGTAACTATGACTCTCTTAAGGTAGCCAAATGCCTCGTCAACAGGCGAATTCCAACGGCAAACTCGAGGAGCTCCCAGCAGGAGTACTGTGAAAGTCTTAAGGTCAACAAATAATGGCGTATCGCTTCTGGTGAACTAGCCAGAGTAAGCTTGTAGATGTGACTGTGGTAAAATGGGGAGCAAGTGGCAGGAGTAACTATGACTCTCTTAAGGTAGCCAAATGCCTCGTCAACAGGAGAATTCCAACGGCAAACTCGAGGAGCTCCCAGCAGGAGTACTGTGAAAGTCTTAAGGTCAACAAATAATGGCGTATCGCTTCTGGTGAACTAGCCAGAGTAAGCTTGTAGATGTGACTGTGGTAAAATGGGGAGCAAGTGGCAGGAGTAACTATGACTCTCTTAAGGTAGCCAAATGCCTCGTCAACAGGAGAATTCCAACGGCAAACTCGAGGAGCTCCCGGCAGGAGTACTGTGCAAGACTTAAGATCAACAAATAATGGCGTATCGCTTCTGGTAAACTGGCCAGAGTAAGCTTGTAGATGCGACTGTGGTAAAACGAGGAGCAAGTGGCAGGAGTAACTATGACTCTCTTAAGGTCTCTACACCAGTACTTGTAATATATATGTGTTATTTAAGTTTTTGAATAAAGACGGCTAGCAATAGCCAAATGCCTCGTCAACAGGCGAATTCCAACGGCAAACTCGAGGAGCTCCCGGCAGGAGTACTGTGAAAGTCTTAAGACCAACAAATAATGGCGTATCGCTTCTGGTGAACTAGCCAGAGTAAGCTTGTAGATGCGACTGTGGTAAAACGAGGAGCAAGTGGCAGGAGTAACTATGACTCTCTTAAGGTAGCCAAATGCCTCGTCAACAGGCGAATTCCAACGGCAAACTCGAGGAGCTCCCGGCAGGAGTACTGTGAAAGTCTTAAGGACAACAAATAATGGCGTATCGCTTCTGGTGAACTGGCCAGAGTAAGCTTGTAGATGCGACTGTGGTAAAATGGGGAGCAAGTGGCAGGAGTAACTATGACTCTCTTAGGGTTGCCAAATAACTCGTCAAAAGGCGAATTACATCGGCAAACCCGAGGAGCTCCCGGAAGGAGTACTGTGAAAGTCTTAAGATCAACAAATAATGGCGTATCGCTTCTGGTGAACTAGCCAGAGTAAGCTTGTAGATGCGACTGTGGTAAAACGAGGAGCAAGTGGCAGGAGTAACTATGACTCTCTTAAGGTAGCCAAATGCCTCGTCAACAGGCGAATTCCAACGGCAAACTCGAGGAGCTCCCAGCAGGAGTACTGTGAAAGTCTTAAGGTCAACAAATAATGGCGTATCGCTTCTGGTGAACTAGCCAGAGTAAGCTTGTAGATGTGACTGTGGTAAAATGGGGAGCAAGTGGCAGGAGTAACTATGACTCTCTTAAGGTAGCCAAATGCCTCGTCAACAGGAGAATTCCAACGGCAAACTCGAGGAGCTCCCGGCAGGAGTACTGTGAAAGTCTTAAGGACAACAAATAATGGCGTATCGCTTCTGGTGAACTGGCCAGAGTAAGCTTGTAGATGCGACTGTGGTAAAACGAGGAGCAAGTGGCAGGAGTAACTATGACTCTCTTAAGGTAGCCAAATGCCTCGTCAACAGGCGAATTCCAACGGCAAACTCGAGGAGCTCCCGGCAGGAGTACTGTGAAAGTCTTAAGGTCAACAAATAATGGCGTATCGCTTCTGGTGAACTGGCCAGAGTAAGCTTGTAGATGCGACTGTGGTAAAACGAGGAGCAAGTGGCAGGAGTAACTATGACTCTCTTAAGGTAGCCAAATGCCTCGTCAACAGGCGAATTCCAACGGCAAACTCGAGGAGCTCCCAGCAGGAGTACTGTGAAAGTCTTAAGGTCAACAAATAATGGCGTATCGCTTCTGGTGAACTAGCCAGAGTAAGCTTGTAGATGTGACTGTGGTAAAATGGGGAGCAAGTGGCAGGAGTAACTATGACTCTCTTAAGGTAGCCAAATGCCTCGTCAACAGGAGAATTCCAACGGCAAACTCGAGGAGCTCCCGGCAGGAGTACTGTGCAAGACTTAAGATCAACAAATAATGGCGTATCGCTTCTGGTAAACTGGCCAGAGTAAGCTTGTAGATGCGACTGTGGTAAAACGAGGAGCAAGTGGCAGGACTAACTATGACTCTCTTAAGGTCTCTACACCAGTACTTGTAATATATATGTGTTATTTAAGTTTTTGAATAAAGACGGCTAGCAATAGCCAAATGCCTCGTCAACAGGCGAATTCCAACGGCAAACTCGAGGAGCTCCCGGCAGGAGTACTGTGAAAGTCTTAAGACCAACAAATAATGGCGTATCGCTTCTGGTGAACTAGCCAGAGTAAGCTTGTAGATGCGACTGTGGTAAAACGAGGAGCAAGTGGCAGGAGTAACTATGACTCTCTTAAGGTAGCCAAATGCCTCGTCAACAGGCGAATTCCAACGGCAAACTCGAGGAGCTCCCGGCAGGAGTACTGTGAAAGTCTTAAGGACAACAAATAATGGCGTATCGCTTCTGGTGAACTGGCCAGAGTAAGCTTGTAGATGCGACTGTGGTAAAATGGGGAGCAAGTGGCAGGAGTAACTATGACTCTCTTAGGGTTGCCAAATAACTCGTCAAAAGGCGAATTACATCGGCAAACCCGAGGAGCTCCCGGAAGGAGTACTGTGAAAGTCTTAAGATCAACAAATAATGGCGTATCGCTTCTGGTGAACTAGCCAGAGTAAGCTTGTAGATGCGACTGTGGTAAAACGAGGAGCAAGTGGCAGGAGTAACTATGACTCTCTTAAGGTAGCCAAATGCCTCGTCAACAGGCGAATTCCAACGGCAAACTCGAGGAGCTCCCAGCAGGAGTACTGTGAAATTCTTAAGGTCAACAAATAATGGCGTATCGCTTCTGGTGAACTAGCCAGAGTAAGCTTGTAGATGTGACTGTGGTAAAATGGGGAGCAAGTGGCAGGAGTAACTATGACTCTCTTAAGGTAGCCAAATGCCTCGTCAACAGGAGAATTCCAACGGCAAACTCGAGGAGCTCCCGGCAGGAGTACTGTGAAAGTCTTAAGGACAACAAATAATGGCGTATCGCTTCTGGTGAACTGGCCAGAGTAAGCTTGTAGATGCGACTGTGGTAAAATGGGGAGCAAGTGGCAGGAGTAACTATGACTCTCTTAGGGTTGCCAAATAACTCGTCAAAAGGCGAATTACATCGGCAAACCCGAGGAGCTCCCGGAAGGAGTACTGTGAAAGTCTTAAGATCAACAAATAATGGCGTATCGCTTCTGGTGAACTAGCCAGAGTAAGCTTGTAGATGTGACTGTGGTAAAATGGGGAGCAAGTGGCAGGAGTAACTATGACTCTCTTAGGGTTGCCAAATGACTCGTCAAAAGGCGAATTACATCGGCAAACCCGAGGAGCTCCCGGAAGGAATACTGTGAAAGTCTTAAGGTCAACAAATAATGGCGTATCGCTCTGGTGAACTGGCCAGAGTAAGCTTGTAGATGCGACTGTGGTAAAACGAGGAGCAAGTGGCAGGAGTAACTATGACTCTCTTAAGGTAGCCAAATGCCTCGTCAACAGGCGAATTCCAACGGCAAACTCGAGGAGCTCCCGGCAGGAGTACTGTGAAAGTCTTAAGGTCAACAAATAATGGCGTATCGCTTCTGGTGAACTGGCCAGAGTAAGCTTGTAGATGCGACTGTGGTAAAACGAGGAGCAAGTGGCAGGAGTAACTATGACTCTCTTAAGGTAGCCAAATGCCTCGTCAACAGGCGAATTCCAACGGCAAACTCGAGGAGCTCCCAGCAGGAGTACTGTGAAAGTCTTAAGGTCAACAAATAATGGCGTATCGCTTCTGGTGAACTAGCCAGAGTAAGCTTGTAGATGTGACTGTGGTAAAATGGGGAGCAAGTGGCAGGAGTAACTATGACTCTCTTAAGGTAGCCAAATGCCTCGTCAACAGGAGAATTCCAACGGCAAACTCGAGGAGCTCCCGGCAGGAGTACTGTGCAAGACTTAAGATCAACAAATAATGGCGTATCGCTTCTGGTAAACTGGCCAGAGTAAGCTTGTAGATGCGACTGTGGTAAAACGAGGAGCAAGTGGCAGGAGTAACTATGACTCTCTTAAGGTCTCTACACCAGTACTTGTAATAAATATGTGTTATTTAAGTTTTTGAATAAAGACGGCTAGCAATAGCCAAATGCCTCGTCAACAGGCGAATTCCAACGGCAAACTCGAGGAGCTCCCGGCAGGAGTACTGTGAAAGTCTTAAGATCAACAAATAATGGCGTATCGCTTCTGGTGAACTAGCCAGAGTAAGCTTGTAGATGCGACTGTGGTAAAACGAGGAGCAAGTGGCAGGAGTAACTATGACTCTCTTAAGGTAGCCAAATGCCTCGTCAACAGGCGAATTCCAACGGCAAACTCGAGGAGCTCCCGGCAGGAGTACTGTGAAAGTCTTAAGGTCAACAAATAATGGCGTATCGCTTCTTGTGAACTGGCCAGAGTAAGCTTGTAGATGCGACTGTGGTAAAATGGGGAGCAAGTGGCAGGAGTAACTATGACTCTCTTAGGGTTGCCAAATAACTCGTCAAAAGGCGAATTACATCGGCAAACCCGAGGAGCTCCCGGAAGGAGTACTGTGAAAGTCTTAAGATCAACAAATAATGGCGTATCGCTTCTGGTGAACTAGCCAGAGTAAGCTTGTAGATGTGACTGTGGTAAAATGGGGAGCAAGTGGCAGGAGTAACTATGACTCTCTTAGGGTTGCCAAATGACTCGTCAAAAGGCGAATTACATCGGCAAACCCGAGGAGCTCCCGGAAGGAGTACTGTGAAAGTCTTAAGGTCAACAAATAATGGCGTATCGCTCTGGTGAACTGGCCAGAGTAAGCTTGTAGATGCGACTGTGGTAAAACGAGGAGCAAGTGGCAGGAGTAACTATGACTCTCTTAAGGTAGCCAAATGCCTCGTCAGCAGGCGAATTCCAACGGCAAACTCGAGGAGCTCCCGGCAGGAGTACTGTGAAAGTCTTAAGGTCAACAAATAATGGCGTATCGCTTCTGGTGAACTGGCCAGAGTAAGCTTGTAGATGCGACTGTGGTAAAACGAGGAGCAAGTGGCAGGAGTAACTATGACTCTCTTAAGGTAGCCAAATGCCTCCTCAACAGGCGAATTCCAACGGCAAACTCGAGGAGCTCCCAGCAGGAGTACTGTGAAAGTCTTAAGGTCAACAAATAATGGCGTATCGCTTCTGGTGAACTAGCCAGAGTAAGCTTGTAGATGTGACTGTGGTAAAATGGGGAGCAAGTGGCAGGAGTAACTATGACTCTCTTAAGGTAGCCAAATGCCTCGTCAACAGGAGAATTCCAACGGCAAACTCGAGGAGCTCCCGGCAGGAGTACTGTGCAAGACTTAAGATCAACAAATAATGGCGTATCGCTTCTGGTAAACTGGCCAGAGTAAGCTTGTAGATGCGACTGTGGTAAAACGAGGAGCAAGTGGCAGGAGTAACTATGACTCTCTTAAGGTCTCTACACCAGTACTTGTAATATATATGTGTTATTTAAGTTTTTGAATAAAGACGGCTAGCAATAGCCAAATGCCTCGTCAACAGGCGAATTCCAACGGCAAACTCGAGGAGCTCCCGGCAGGAGTACTGTGAAAGTCTTAAGACCAACAAATAATGGCGTATCGCTTCTGGTGAACTAGCCAGAGTAAGCTTGTAGATGCGACTGTGGTAAAACGAGGAGCAAGTGGCAGGAGTAACTATGACTCTCTTAAGGTAGCCAAATGCCTCGTCAACAGGCGAATTCCAACGGCAAACTCGAGGAGCTCCCGGCAGGAGTACTGTGAAAGTCTTAAGGACAACAAATAATGGCGTATCGCTTCTGGTGAACTGGCCAGAGTAAGCTTGTAGATGCGACTGTGGTAAAATGGGGAGCAAGTGGCAGGAGTAACTATGACTCTCTTAGGGTTGCCAAATAACTCGTCAAAAGGCGAATTACATCGGCAAACCCGAGGAGCTCCCGGAAGGAGTACTGTGAAAGTCTTAAGATCAACAAATAATGGCGTATCGCTTCTGGTGAACTAGCCAGAGTAAGCTTGTAGATGCGACTGTGGTAAAACGAGGAGCAAGTGGCAGGAGTAACTATGACTCTCTTAAGGTAGCCAAATGCCTCGTCAACAGGCGAATTCCAACGGCAAACTCGAGGAGCTCCCAGCAGGAGTACTGTGAAATTCTTAAGGTCAACAAATAATGGCGTATCGCTTCTGGTGAACTAGCCAGAGTAAGCTTGTAGATGTGACTGTGGTAAAATGGGGAGCAAGTGGCAGGAGTAACTATGACTCTCTTAAGGTAGCCAAATGCCTCGTCAACAGGAGAATTCCAACGGCAAACTCGAGGAGCTCCCGGCAGGAGTACTGTGAAAGTCTTAAGGACAACAAATAATGGCGTATCGCTTCTGGTGAACTGGCCAGAGTAAGCTTGTAGATGCGACTGTGGTAAAATGGGGAGCAAGTGGCAGGAGTAACTATGACTCTCTTAGGGTTGCCAAATAACTCGTCAAAAGGCGAATTACATCGGCAAACCCGAGGAGCTCCCGGAAGGAGTACTGTGAAAGTCTTAAGATCAACAAATAATGGCGTATCGCTTCTGGTGAACTAGCCAGAGTAAGCTTGTAGATGTGACTGTGGTAAAATGGGGAGCAAGTGGCAGGAGTAACTATGACTCTCTTAGGGTTGCCAAATGACTCGTCAAAAGGCGAATTACATCGGCAAACCCGAGGAGCTCCCGGAAGGAATACTGTGAAAGTCTTAAGGTCAACAAATAATGGCGTATCGCTCTGGTGAACTGGCCAGAGTAAGCTTGTAGATGCGACTGTGGTAAAACGAGGAGCAAGTGGCAGGAGTAACTATGACTCTCTTAAGGTAGCCAAATGCCTCGTCAACAGGCGAATTCCAACGGCAAACTCGAGGAGCTCCCGGCAGGAGTACTGTGAAAGTCTTAAGGTCAACAAATAATGGCGTATCGCTTCTGGTGAACTGGCCAGAGTAAGCTTGTAGATGCGACTGTGGTAAAACGAGGAGCAAGTGGCAGGAGTAACTATGACTCTCTTAAGGTAGCCAAATGCCTCGTCAACAGGCGAATTCCAACGGCAAACTCGAGGAGCTCCCAGCAGGAGTACTGTGAAAGTCTTAAGGTCAACAAATAATGGCGTATCGCTTCTGGTGAACTAGCCAGAGTAAGCTTGTAGATGTGACTGTGGTAAAATGGGGAGCAAGTGGCAGGAGTAACTATGACTCTCTTAAGGTAGCCAAATGCCTCGTCAACAGGAGAATTCCAACGGCAAACTCGAGGAGCTCCCGGCAGGAGTACTGTGCAAGACTTAAGATCAACAAATAATGGCGTATCGCTTCTGGTAAACTGGCCAGAGTAAGCTTGTAGATGCGACTGTGGTAAAACGAGGAGCAAGTGGCAGGAGTAACTATGACTCTCTTAAGGTCTCTACACCAGTACTTGTAATAAATATGTGTTATTTAAGTTTTTGAATAAAGACGGCTAGCAATAGCCAAATGCCTCGTCAACAGGCGAATTCCAACGGCAAACTCGAGGAGCTCCCGGCAGGAGTAATGTGAAAGTCTTAAGATCAACAAATAATGGCGTATCGCTTCTGGTGAACTAGCCAGAGTAAGCTTGTAGATGCGACTGTGGTAAAACGAGGAGCAAGTGGCAGGAGTAACTATGACTCTCTTAAGGTAGCCAAATGCCTCGTCAACAGGCGAATTCCAACGGCAAACTCGAGGAGCTCCCGGCAGGAGTACTGTGAAAGTCTTAAGGTCAACAAATAATGGCGTATCGCTTCTTGTGAACTGGCCAGAGTAAGCTTGTAGATGCGACTGTGGTAAAATGGGGAGCAAGTGGCAGGAGTAACTATGACTCTCTTAGGGTTGCCAAATAACTCGTCAAAAGGCGAATTACATCGGCAAACCCGAGGAGCTCCCGGAAGGAGTACTGTGAAAGTCTTAAGATCAACAAATAATGGCGTATCGCTTCTGGTGAACTAGCCAGAGTAAGCTTGTAGATGTGACTGTGGTAAAATGGGGAGCAAGTGGCAGGAGTAACTATGACTCTCTTAGGGTTGCCAAATGACTCGTCAAAAGGCGAATTACATCGGCAAACCCGAGGAGCTCCCGGAAGGAGTACTGTGAAAGTCTTAAGGTCAACAAATAATGGCGTATCGCTCTGGTGAACTGGCCAGAGTAAGCTTGTAGATGCGACTGTGGTAAAACGAGGAGCAAGTGGCAGGAGTAACTATTACTCTCTTAAGGTAGCCAAATGCCTCGTCAGCAGGCGAATTCCAACGGCAAACTCGAGGAGCTCCCGGCAGGAGTACTGTGAAAGTCTTAAGGTCAACAAATAATGGCGTATCGCTTCTGGTGAACTGGCCAGAGTAAGCTTGTAGATGCGACTGTGGTAAAACGAGGAGCAAGTGGCAGGAGTAACTATGACTCTCTTAAGGTAGCCAAATGCCTCCTCAACAGGCGAATTCCAACGGCAAACTCGAGGAGCTCCCAGCAGGAGTACTGTGAAAGTCTTAAGGTCAACAAATAATGGCGTATCGCTTCTGGTGAACTAGCCAGAGTAAGCTTGTAGATGTGACTGTGGTAAAATGGGGAGCAAGTGGCAGGAGTAACTATGACTCTCTTAAGGTAGCCAAATGCCTCGTCAACAGGAGAATTCCAACGGCAAACTCGAGGAGCTCCCGGCAGGAGTACTGTGCAAGACTTAAGATCAACAAATAATGGCGTATCGCTTCTGGTAAACTGGCCAGAGTAAGCTTGTAGATGCGACTGTGGTAAAACGAGGAGCAAGTGGCAGGAGTAACTATGACTCTCTTAAGGTCTCTACACCAGTACTTGTAATATATATGTGTTATTTAAGTTTTTGAATAAAGACGGCTAGCAATAGCCAAATGCCTCGTCAACAGGCGAATTCCAACGGCAAACTCGAGGAGCTCCCGGCAGGAGTACTGTGAAAGTCTTAAGACCAACAAATAATGGCGTATCGCTTCTGGTGAACTAGCCAGAGTAAGCTTGTAGATGCGACTGTGGTAAAACGAGGAGCAAGTGGCAGGAGTAACTATGACTCTCTTAAGGTAGCCAAATGCCTCGTCAACAGGCGAATTCCAACGGCAAACTCGAGGAGCTCCCGGCAGGAGTACTGTGAAAGTCTTAAGGACAACAAATAATGGCGTATCGCTTCTGGTGAACTGGCCAGAGTAAGCTTGTAGATGCGACTGTGGTAAAATGGGGAGCAAGTGGCAGGAGTAACTATGACTCTCTTAGGGTTGCCAAATAACTCGTCAAAAGGCGAATTACATCGGCAAACCCGAGGAGTTCCCGGAAGGAGTACTGTGAAAGTCTTAAGATCAACAAATAATGGCGTATCGCTTCTGGTGAACTAGCCAGAGTAAGCTTGTAGATGCGACTGTGGTAAAACGAGGAGCAAGTGGCAGGAGTAACTATGACTCTCTTAAGGTAGCCAAATGCCTCGTCAACAGGCGAATTCCAACGGCAAACTCGAGGAGCTCCCAGCAGGAGTACTGTGAAAGTCTTAAGGTCAACAAATAATGGCGTATCGCTTCTGGTGAACTAGCCAGAGTAAGCTTGTAGATGTGACTGTGGTAAAATGGGGAGCAAGTGGCAGGAGTAACTATGACTCTCTTAAGGTAGCCAAATGCCTCGTCAACAGGAGAATTCCAACGGCAAACTCGAGGAGCTCCTGGCAGGAGTACTGTGAAAGTCTTAAGGACAACAAATAATGGCGTATCGCTTCTGGTGAACTGGCCAGAGTAAGCTTGTAGATGCGACTGTGGTAAAACGAGGAGCAAGTGGCAGGAGTAACTATGACTCTCTTAAGGTAGCCAAATGCCTCGTCAACAGGCGAATTCCAACGGCAAACTCGAGGAGCTCCCGGCAGGAGTACTGTGAAAGTCTTAAGGTCAACAAATAATGGCGTATCGCTTCTGGTGAACTGGCCAGAGTAAGCTTGTAGATGCGACTGTGGTAAAACGAGGAGCAAGTGGCAGGAGTAACTATGACTCTCTTAAGGTAGCCAAATGCCTCGTCAACAGGCGAATTCCAACGGCAAACTCGAGGAGCTCCCAGCAGGAGTACTGTGAAAGTCATAAGGTCAACAAATAATGGCGTATCGCTTCTGGTGAACTAGCCAGAGTAAGCTTGTAGATGTGACTGTGGTAAAATGGGGAGCAAGTGGCAGGAGTAACTATGACTCTCTTAAGGTAGCCAAATGCCTCGTCAACAGGAGAATTCCAACGGCAAACTCGAGGAGCTCCCGGCAGGAGTACTGTGCAAGACTTAAGATCAACAAATAATGGCGTATCGCTTCTGGTAAACTGGCCAGAGTAAGCTTGTAGATGCGACTGTGGTAAAACGAGGAGCAAGTGGCAGGAGTAACTATGACTCTCTTAAGGTCTCTACACCAGTACTTGTAATATATATGTGTTATTTAAGTTTTTGAATAAAGACGGCTAGCAATAGCCAAATGCCTCGTCAACAGGCGAATTCCAACGGCAAACTCGAGGAGCTCCCGGCAGGAGTACTGTGAAAGTCTTAAGACCAACAAATAATGGCGTATCGCTTCTGGTGAACTAGCCAGAGTAAGCTTGTAGATGCGACTGTGGTAAAACGAGGAGCAAGTGGCAGGAGTAACTATGACTCTCTTAAGGTAGCCAAATGCCTCGTCAACAGGCGAATTCCAACGGCAAACTCGAGGAGCTCCCGGCAGGAGTACTGTGAAAGTCTTAAGGACAACAAATAATGGCGTATCGCTTCTGGTGAACTGGCCAGAGTAAGCTTGTAGATGCGACTGTGGTAAAATGGGGAGCAAGTGGCAGGAGTAACTATGACTCTCTTAGGGTTGCCAAATAACTCGTCAAAAGGCGAATTACATCGGCAAACCCGAGGAGCTCCCGGAAGGAGTACTGTGAAAGTCTTAAGATCAACAAATAATGGCGTATCGCTTCTGGTGAACTAGCCAGAGTAAGCTTGTAGATGCGACTGTGGTAAAACGAGGAGCAAGTGGCAGGAGTAACTATGACTCTCTTAAGGTAGCCAAATGCCTCGTCAACAGGCGAATTCCAACGGCAAACTCGAGGAGCTCCCAGCAGGAGTACTGTGAAAGTCTTAAGGTCAACAAATAATGGCGTATCGCTTCTGGTGAACTAGCCAGAGTAAGCTTGTAGATGTGACTGTGGTAAAATGGGGAGCAAGTGGCAGGAGTAACTATGACTCTCTTAAGGTAGCCAAATGCCTCGTCAACAGGAGAATTCCAACGGCAAACTCGAGGAGCTCCCGGCAGGAGTACTGTGAAAGTCTTAAGGACAACAAATAATGGCGTATCGCTTCTGGTGAACTGGCCAGAGTAAGCTTGTAGATGCGACTGTGGTAAAACGAGGAGCAAGTGGCAGGAGTAACTATGACTCTCTTAAGGTAGCCAAATGCCTCGTCAACAGGCGAATTCCAACGGCAAACTCGAGGAGCTCCCGGCAGGAGTACTGTGAAAGTCTTAAGGTCAACAAATAATGGCGTATCGCTTCTGGTGAACTGGCCAGAGTAAGCTTGTAGATGCGACTGTGGTAAAACGAGGAGCAAGTGGCAGGAGTAACTATGACTCTCTTAAGGTAGCCAAATGCCTCGTCAACAGGCGAATTCCAACGGCAAACTCGAGGAGCTCCCAGAAGGAGTACTGTGAAAGTCTTAAGGTCAACAAATAATGGCGTATCGCTTCTGGTGAACTAGCCAGAGTAAGCTTGTAGATGTGACTGTGGTAAAATGGGGAGCAAGTGGCAGGAGTAACTATGACTCTCTTAAGGTAGCCAAATGCCTCGTCAACAGGAGAATTCCAACGGCAAACTCGAGGAGCTCCCGGCAGGAGTACTGTGCAAGACTTAAGATCAACAAATAATGGCGTATCGCTTCTGGTAAACTGGCCAGAGTAAGCTTGTAGATGCGACTGTGGTAAAACGAGGAGCAAGTGGCAGGAGTAACTATGACTCTCTTAAGGTCTCTACACCAGTACTTGTAATATATATGTGTTATTTAAGTTTTTGAATAAAGACGGCTAGCAATAGCCAAATGCCTCGTCAACAGGCGAATTCCAACGGCAAACTCGAGGAGCTCCCGGCAGGAGTACTGTGAAAGTCTTAAGACCAACAAATAATGGCGTATCGCTTCTGGTGAACTAGCCAGAGTAAGCTTGTAGATGCGACTGTGGTAAAACGAGGAGCAAGTGGCAGGAGTAACTATGACTCTCTTAAGGTAGCCAAATGCCTCGTCAACAGGCGAATTCCAACGGCAAACTCGAGGAGCTCCCGGCAGGAGTACTGTGAAAGTCTTAAGGACAACAAATAATGGCGTATCGCTTCTGGTGAACTGGCCAGAGTAAGCTTGTAGATGCGACTGTGGTAAAATGGGGAGCAAGTGGCAGGAGTAACTATGACTCTCTTAGGGTTGCCAAATAACTCGTCAAAAGGCGAATTACATCGGCAAACCCGAGGAGCTCCCGGAAGGAGTACTGTGAAAGTCTTAAGATCAACAAATAATGGCGTATCGCTTCTGGTGAACTAGCCAGAGTAAGCTTGTAGATGCGACTGTGGTAAAACGAGGAGCAAGTGGCAGGAGTAACTATGACTCTCTTAAGGTAGCCAAATGCCTCGTCAACAGGCGAATTCCAACGGCAAACTCGAGGAGCTCCCAGCAGGAGTACTGTGAAAGTCTTAAGGTCAACAAATAATGGCGTATCGCTTCTGGTGAACTAGCCAGAGTAAGCTTGTAGATGTGACTGTGGTAAAATGGGGAGCAAGTGGCAGGAGTAACTATGACTCTCTTAAGGTAGCCAAATGCCTCGTCAACAGGAGAATTCCAACGGCAAACTCGAGGAGCTCCCGGCAGGAGTACTGTGAAAGTCTTAAGGACAACAAATAATGGCGTATCGCTTCTGGTGAACTGGCCAGAGTAAGCTTGTAGATGCGACTGTGGTAAAATGGGGAGCAAGTGGCAGGAGTAACTATGACTCTCTTAGGGTTGCCAAATAACTCGTCAAAAGGCGAATTACATCGGCAAACCCGAGGAGCTCCCGGAAGGAGTACTGTGAAAGTCTTAAGATCAACAAATAATGGCGTATCGCTTCTGGTGAACTAGCCAGAGTAAGCTTGTAGATGTGACTGGTAAAATGGGGAGCAAGTGGCAGGAGTAACTATGACTCTCTTAGGGTTGCCAAATGACTCGTCAAAAGGCGAATTACATCGGCAAACCCGAGGAGCTCCCGGAAGGAGTACTGTGAAAGTCTTAAGGTCAACAAATAATGGCGTATCGCTCTGGTGAACTGGCCAGAGTAAGCTTGTAGATGCGACTGTGGTAAAACGAGGAGCAAGTGGCAGGAGTAACTATGACTCTCTTAAGGTAGCCAAATGCCTCGTCAACAGGCGAATTCCAACGGCAAACTCGAGGAGCTCCCGGCAGGAGTACTGTGAAAGTCTTAAGGTCAACAAATAATGGCGTATCGCTTCTGGTGAACTGGCCAGAGTAAGCTTGTAGATGCGACTGTGGTAAAACGAGGAGCAAGTGGCAGGAGTAACTATGACTCTCTTAAGGTAGCCAAATGCCTCGTCAACAGGCGAATTCCAACGGCAAACTCGAGGAGCTCCCAGCAGGAGTACTGTGAAAGTCTTAAGGTCAACAAATAATGGCGTATCGCTTCTGGTGAACTAGCCAGAGTAAGCTTGTAGATGTGACTGTGGTAAAATGGGGAGCAAGTGGCAGGAGTAACTATGACTCTCTTAAGGTAGCCAAATGCCTCGTCAACAGGAGAATTCCAACGGCAAACTCGAGGAGCTCCCGGCAGGAGTACTGTGCAAGACTTAAGATCAACAAATAATGGCGTATCGCTTCTGGTAAACTGGCCAGAGTAAGCTTGTAGATGCGACTGTGGTAAAACGAGGAGCAAGTGGCAGGAGTAACTATGACTCTCTTAAGGTCTCTACACCAGTACTTGTAATATATATGTGTTATTTAAGTTTTTGAATAAAGACGGCTAGCAATAGCCAAATGCCTCGTCAACAGGCGAATTCCAACGGCAAACTCGAGGAGCTCCCGGCAGGAGTACTGTGAAAGTCTTAAGATCAACAAATAATGGCGTATCGCTTCTGGTGAACTAGCCAGAGTAAGCTTGTAGATGCGACTGTGGTAAAACGAGGAGCAAGTGGCAGGAGTAACTATGACTCTCTTAAGGTAGCCAAATGCCTCGTCAACAGGCGAATTCCAACGGCAAACTCGAGGAGCTCCCGGCAGGAGTACTGTGAAAGTCTTAAGGACAACAAATAATGGCGTATCGCTTCTGGTGAACTGGCCAGAGTAAGCTTGTAGATGCGACTGTGGTAAAATGGGGAGCAAGTGGCAGGAGTAACTATGACTCTCTTAGGGTTGCCAAATAACTCGTCAAAAGGCGAATTACATCGGCAAACCCGAGGAGCTCCCGGAAGGAGTACTGTGAAAGTCTTAAGATCAACAAATAATGGCGTATCGCTTCTGGTGAACTAGCCAGAGTAAGCTTGTAGATGCGACTGTGGTAAAACGAGGAGCAAGTGGCAGGAGTAACTATGACTCTCTTAAGGTAGCCAAATGCCTCGTCAACAGGCGAATTCCAACGGCAAACTCGAGGAGCTCCCAGCAGGAGTACTGTGAAAGTCTTAAGGTCAACAAATAATGGCGTATCGCTTCTGGTGAACTAGCCAGAGTAAGCTTGTAGATGTGACTGTGGTAAAATGGGGAGCAAGTGGCAGGAGTAACTATGACTCTCTTAAGGTAGCCAAATGCCTCGTCAACAGGAGAATTCCAACGGCAAACTCGAGGAGCTCCCGGCAGGAGTACTGTGAAAGTCTTAAGGACAACAAATAATGGCGTATCGCTTCTGGTGAACTGGCCAGAGTAAGCTTGTAGATGCGACTGTGGTAAAATGGGGAGCAAGTGGCAGGAGTAACTATGACTCTCTTAGGGTTGCCAAATAACTCGTCAAAAGGCGAATTACATCGGCAAACCCGAGGAGCTCCCGGAAGGAGTACTGTGAAAGTCTTAAGATCAACAAATAATGGCGTATCGCTTCTGGTGAACTAGCCAGAGTAAGCTTGTAGATGTGACTGTGGTAAAATGGGGAGCAAGTGGCAGGAGTAACTATGACTCTCTTAGGGTTGCCAAATGACTCGTCAAAAGGCGAATTACATCGGCAAACCCGAGGAGCTCCCGGAAGGAGTACTGTGAAAGTCTTAAGGTCAACAAATAATGGCGTATCGCTCTGGTGAACTGGCCAGAGTAAGCTTGTAGATGCGACTGTGGTAAAACGAGGAGCAAGTGGCAGGAGTAACTATGACTCTCTTAAGGTAGCCAAATGCCTCGTCAACAGGCGAATTCCAACAGCAAACTCGAGGAGCTCCCGGCAGGAGTACTGTGAAAGTCTTAAGGTCAACAAATAATGGCGTATCGCTTCTGGTGAACTGGCCAGAGTAAGCTTGTAGATGCGACTGTGGTAAAACGAGGAGCAAGTGGCAGGAGTAACTATGACTCTCTTAAGGTAGCCAAATGCCTCGTCAACAGGCGAATTCCAACGGCAAACTCGAGGAGCTCCCAGCAGGAGTACTGTGAAAGTCTTAAGGTCAACAAATAATGGCGTATCGCTTCTGGTGAACTAGCCAGAGTAAGCTTGTAGATGTGACTGTGGTAAAATGGGGAGCAAGTGGCAGGAGTAACTATGACTCTCTTAAGGTAGCCAAATGCCTCGTCAACAGGAGAATTCCAACGGCAAACTCGAGGAGCTCCCGGCAGGAGTACTGTGCAAGACTTAAGATCAACAAATAATGGCGTATCGCTTCTGGTAAACTGGCCAGAGTAAGCTTGTAGATGCGACTGTGGTAAAACGAGGAGCAAGTGGCAGGAGTAACTATGACTCTCTTAAGGTCTCTACACCAGTACTTGTAATATATATGTGTTATTTAAGTTTTTGAATAAAGACGGCTAGCAATAGCCAAATGCCTCGTCAACAGGCGAATTCCAACGGCAAACTCGAGGAGCTCCCGGCAGGAGTACTGTGAAAGTCTTAAGACCAACAAATAATGGCGTATCGCTTCTGGTGAACTAGCCAGAGTAAGCATGTAGATGCGACTGTGGTAAAACGAGGAGCAAGTGGCAGGAGTAACTATGACTCTCTTAAGGTAGCCAAATGCCTCGTCAACAGGCGAATTCCAACGGCAAACTCGAGGAGCTCCCGGCAGGAGTACTGTGAAAGTCTTAAGGACAACAAATAATGGCGTATCGCTTCTGGTGAACTGGCCAGAGTAAGCTTGTAGATGCGACTGTGGTAAAATGGGGAGCAAGTGGCAGGAGTAACTATGACTCTCTTAGGGTTGCCAAATAACTCGTCAAAAGGCGAATTACATCGGCAAACCCGAGGAGCTCCCGGAAGGAGTACTGTGAAAGTCTCAAGATCAACAAATAATGGCGTATCGCTTCTGGTGAACTAGCCAGAGTAAGCTTGTAGATGTGACTGTGGTAAAATGGGGAGCAAGTGGCAGGAGTAACTATGACTCTCTTAGGGTTGCCAAATGACTCGTCAAAAGGCGAATTACATCGGCAAACCCGAGGAGCTCCCGGAAGGAGTACTGTGAAAGTCTTAAGGTCAACAAATAATGGCGTATCGCTCTGGTGAACTGGCCAGAGTAAGCTTGTAGATGCGACTGTGGTAAAACGAGGAGCAAGTGGCAGGAGTAACTATGACTCTCTTAAGGTAGCCAAATGCCTCGTCAACAGGCGAATTCCAACGGCAAACTCGAGGAGCTCCCGGCAGGAGTACTGTGAAAGTCTTAAGGTCAACAAATAATGGCGTATCGCTTCTGGTGAACTGGCCAGAGTAAGCTTGTAGATGCGACTGTGGTAAAACGAGGAGCAAGTGGCAGGAGTAACTATGACTCTCTTAAGGTAGCCAAATGCCTCGTCAACAGGCGAATTCCAACGGCAAACTCGAGGAGCTCCCAGCAGGAGTACTGTGAAAGTCTTAAGGTCAACAAATAATGGCGTATCGCTTCTGGTGAACTAGCCAGAGTAAGCTTGTAGATGTGACTGTGGTAAAATGGGGAGCAAGTGGCAGGAGTAACTATGACTCTCTTAAGGTAGCCAAATGCCTCGTCAACAGGAGAATTCCAACGGCAAACTCGAGGAGCTCCCGGCAGGAGTACTGTGCAAGACTTAAGATCAACAAATAATGGCGTATCGCTTCTGGTAAACTGGCCAGAGTAAGCTTGTAGATGCGACTGTGGTAAAACGAGGAGCAAGTGGCAGGAGTAACTATGACTCTCTTAAGGTCTCTACACCAGTACTTGTAATATATATGTGTTATTTAAGTTTTTGAATAAAGACGGCTAGCAATAGCCAAATGCCTCGTCAACAGGCGAATTCCAACGGCAAACTCGAGGAGCTCCCGGCAGGAGTACTGTGAAAGTCTTAAGACCAACAAATAATGGCGTATCGCTTCTGGTGAACTAGCCAGAGTAAGCTTGTAGATGCGACTGTGGTAAAACGAGGAGCAAGTGGCAGGAGTAACTATGACTCTCTTAAGGTAGCCAAATGCCTCGTCAACAGGCGAATTCCAACGGCAAACTCGAGGAGCTCCCGGCAGGAGTACTGTGAAAGTCTTAAGGTCAACAAATAATGGCGTATCGCTTCTGGTGAACTAGCCAGAGTAAGCTTGTAGATGTGACTGTGGTAAAATGGGGAGCAAGTGGCAGGAGTAACTATGACTCTCTTAAGGTAGCCAAATGCCTCGTCAACAGGAGAATTCCAACGGCAAACTCGAGGAGCTCCCGGCAGGAGTACTGTGCAAGACTTAAGATCAACAAATAATGGCGTATCGCTTCTGGTAAACTGGCCAGAGTAAGCTTGTAGATGCGACTGTGGTAAAACGAGGAGCAAGTGGCAGGAGTAACTATGACTCTCTTAAGGTCTCTACACCAGTACTTGTAATATATATGTGTTATTTAAGTTTTTGAATAAAGACGGCTAGCAATAGCCAAATGCCTCGTCAACAGGCGAATTCCAACGGCAAACTCGAGGAGCTCCCGGCAGGAGTACTGTGAAAGTCTTAAGACCAACAAATAATGGCGTATCGCTTCTGGTGAACTAGCCAGAGTAAGCATGTAGATGCGACTGTGGTAAAACGAGGAGCAAGTGGCAGGAGTAACTATGACTCTCTTAAGGTAGCCAAATGCCTCGTCAACAGGGGAATTCCAACGGCAAACTCGAGGAGCTCCCGGCAGGAGTACTGTGAAAGTCTTAAGGACAACAAATAATGGCGTATCGCTTCTGGTGAACTGGCCAGAGTAAGCTTGTAGATGCGACTGTGGTAAAATGGGGAGCAAGTGGCAGGAGTAACTATGACTCTCTTAGGGTTGCCAAATAACTCGTCAAAAGGCGAATTACATCGGCAAACCCGAGGAGCTCCCGGATGGAGTACTGTGAAAGTCTTAAGATCAACAAATAATGGCGTATCGCTTCTGGTGAACTAGCCAGAGTAAGCTTGTAGATGTGACTGTGGTAAAATGGGGAGCAAGTGGCAGGAGTAACTATGACTCTCTTAGGGTTGCCAAATGACTCGTCAAAAGGCGAATTACATCGGCAAACCCGAGGAGCTCCCGGAAGGAGTACTGTGAAAGTCTTAAGGTCAACAAATAATGGCGTATCGCTCTGGTGAACTGGCCAGAGTAAGCTTGTAGATGCGACTGTGGTAAAACGAGGAGCAAGTGGCAGGAGTAACTATGACTCTCTTAAGGTAGCCAAATGCCTCGTCAACAGGCGAATTCCAACGGCAAACTCGAGGAGCTCCCGGCAGGAGTACTGTGAAAGTCTTAAGGTCAACAAATAATGGCGTATCGCTTCTGGTGAACTGGCCAGAGTAAGCTTGTAGATGCGACTGTGGTAAAACGAGGAGCAAGTGGCAGGAGTAACTATGACTCTCTTAAGGTAGCCAAATGCCTCGTCAACAGGCGAATTCCAACGGCAAACTCGAGGAGCTCCCAGCAGGAGTACTGTGAAAGTCTTAAGGTCAACAAATAATGGCGTATCGCTTCTGGTGAACTAGCCAGAGTAAGCTTGTAGATGTGACTGTGGTAAAATGGGGAGCAAGTGGCAGGAGTAACTATGACTCTCTTAAGGTAGCCAAATGCCTCGTCAACAGGAGAATTCCAACGGCAAACTCGAGGAGCTCCCGGCAGGAGTACTGTGCAAGACTTAAGATCAACAAATAATGGCGTATCGCTTCTGGTAAACTGGCCAGAGTAAGCTTGTAGATGCGACTGTGGTAAATCGAGGAGCAAGTGGCAGGAGTAACTATGACTCTCTTAAGGTCTCTACACCAGTACTTGTAATATATATGTGTTATTTAAGTTTTTGAATAAAGACGGCTAGCAATAGCCAAATGCCTCGTCAACAGGCGAATTCCAACGGCAAACTCGAGGAGCTCCCGGCAGGAGTACTGTGAAAGTCTTAAGACCAACAAATAATGGCGTATCGCTTCTGGTGAACTAGCCAGAGTAAGCTTGTAGATGCGACTGTGGTAAAACGAGGAGCAAGTGGCAGGAGTAACTATGACTCTCTTAAGGTAGCCAAATGCCTCGTCAACAGGCGAATTCCAACGGCAAACTCGAGGAGCTCCCGGCAGGAGTACTGTGAAAGTCTTAAGGACAACAAATAATGGCGTATCGCTTCTGGTGAACTGGCCAGAGTAAGCTTGTAGATGCGACTGTGGTAAAATGGGGAGCAAGTGGCAGGAGTAACTATGACTCTCTTAGGGTTGCCAAATAACTCGTCAAAAGGCGAATTACATCGGCAAACCCGAGGAGCTCCCGGAAGGAGTACTGTGAAAGTCTTAAGATCAACAAATAATGGCGTATCGCTTCTGGTGAACTAGCCAGAGTAAGCTTGTAGATGCGACTGTGGTAAAACGAGGAGCAAGTGGCAGGAGTAACTATGACTCTCTTAAGGTAGCCAAATGCCTCGTCAACAGGCGAATTCCAACGGCAAACTCGAGGAGCTCCCAGCAGGAGTACTGTGAAAGTCTTAAGGTCAACAAATAATGGCGTATCGCTTCTGGTGAACTAGCCAGAGTAAGCTTGTAGATGTGACTGTGGTAAAATGGGGAGCAAGTGGCAGGAGTAACTATGACTCTCTTAAGGTAGCCAAATGCCTCGTCAACAGGAGAATTCCAACGGCAAACTCGAGGAGCCCCCGGCAGGAGTACTGTGAAAGTCTTAAGGACAACAAATAATGGCGTATCGCTTCTGGTGAACTGGCCAGAGTAAGCTTGTAGATGCGACTGTGGTAAAACGAGGAGCAAGTGGCAGGAGTAACTATGACTCTCTTAAGGTAGCCAAATGCCTCGTCAACAGGCGAATTCCAACGGCAAACTCGAGGAGCTCCCGGCAGGAGTACTGTGAAAGTCTTAAGGTCAACAAATAATGGCGTATCGCTTCTGGTGAACTGGCCAGAGTAAGCTTGTAGATGCGACTGTGGTAAAACGAGGAGCAAGTGGCAGGAGTAACTATGACTCTCTTAAGGTAGCCAAATGCCTCGTCAACAGGCGAATTCCAACGGCAAACTCGAGGAGCTCCCAGCAGGAGTACTGTGAAAGTCTTAAGGTCAACAAATAATGGCGTATCGCTTCTGGTGAACTAGCCAGAGTAAGCTTGTAGATGTGACTGTGGTAAAATGGGGAGCAAGTGGCAGGAGTAACTATGACTCTCTTAAGGTAGCCAAATGCCTCGTCAACAGGAGAATTCCAACGGCAAACTCGAGGAGCTCCCGGCAGGAGTACTGTGCAAGACTTAAGATCAACAAATAATGGCGTATCGCTTCTGGTAAACTGGCCAGAGTAAGCTTGAAGATGCGACTGTGGTAAAACGAGGAGCAAGTGGCAGGAGTAACTATGACTCTCTTAAGGTCTCTACACCAGTACTTGTAATATATATGTGTTATTTAAGTTTTTGAATAAAGACGGCTAGCAATAGCCAAATGCCTCGTCAACAGGCGAATTCCAACGGCAAACTCGAGGAGCTCCCGGCAGGAGTACTGTGAAAGTCTTAAGACCAACAAATAATGGCGTATCGCTTCTGGTGAACTAGCCAGAGTAAGCTTGTAGATGCGACTGTGGTAAAACGAGGAGCAAGTGGCAGGAGTAACTATGACTCTCTTAAGGTAGCCAAATGCCTCGTCAACAGGCGAATTCCAACGGCAAACTCGAGGAGCTCCCGGCAGGAGTACTGTGAAAGTCTTAAGGACAACAAATAATGGCGTATCGCTTCTGGTGAACTGGCCAGAGTAAGCTTGTAGATGCGACTGTGGTAAAATGGGGAGCAAGTGGCAGGAGTAACTATGACTCTCTTAGGGTTGCCAAATAACTCGTCAAAAGGCGAATTACATCGGCAAACCCGAGGAGCTCCCGGAAGGAGTACTGTGAAAGTCTTAAGATCAACAAATAATGGCGTATCGCTTCTGGTGAACTAGCCAGAGTAAGCTTGTAGATGCGACTGTGGTAAAACGAGGAGCAAGTGGCAGGAGTAACTATGACTCTCTTAAGGTAGCCAAATGCCTCGTCAACAGGCGAATTCCAACGGCAAACTCGAGGAGCTCCCAGCAGGAGTACTGTGAAAGTCTTAAGGTCAACAAATAATGGCGTATCGCTCTGGTGAACTGCCCAGAGTAAGCTTGTAGATGCGACTGTGGTAAATCGAGGAGCAAGTGGCAGGAGTAACTATGACTCTCTTAAGGTCTCTACACCAGTACTTGTAATATATATGTGTTATTTAAGTTTTTGAATAAAGACGGCTAGCAATAGCCAAATGCCTCGTCAACAGGCGAATTCCAACGGCAAACTCGAGGAGCTCCCAGCAGGAGAACTGTGAAAGTCTTAAGGTCAACAAATAATGGCGTATCGCTTCTGGTGAACTGGCCAGAGTAAGCTTGTAGATGCGACTGTGGTAAAATGGGGAGCAAGTGGCAGGAGTAACTATGACTCTCTTAGGGTTGCCAAATAACTCGTCAAAAGGCGAATTACATCGGCAAACCCGAGGAGCTCCCGGAAGGAGTACTGTGAAAGTCTTAAGATCAACAAATAATGGCGTATCGCTTCTGGTGAACTAGCCAGAGTAAGCTTGTAGATGTGACTGTGGTAAAATTGGGAGCAAGTGGCAGGAGTAACTATGACTCTCTTAAGGTAGCCAAATGCCTCGTCAACAGGCGAATTCCAACGGCAAACTCGAGGAGCTCCCAGCAGGAGAACTGTGAAAGTCTTAAGGTCAACAAATAATGGCGTATCGCTTCTGGTGAACTGGCCAGAGTAAGCTTGTAGATGCGACTGTGGTAAAATGGGGAGCAAGTGGCAGGAGTAACTATGACTCTCTTAGGGTTGCCAAATAACTCGTCAAAAGGCAAATTACATCGGCAAACCCGAGGAGCTCCCGGAAGGAGTACTGTGAAAGTCTTAAGATCAACAAATAATGGCGTATCGCTTCTGGTGAACTAGCCAGAGTAAGCTTGTAGATGTGACTGTGGTAAAATGGGGAGCAAGTGGCAGGAGTAACTATGACTCTCTTAGGGTTGCCAAATGACTCGTCAAAAGGCGAATTACATCGGCAAACCCGAGGAGCTCCCGGAAGGAGTACTGTGAAAGTCTTAAGGTCAACAAATAATGGCGTATCGCTCTGGTGAACTGGCCAGAGTAAGCTTGTAGATGCGACTGTGGTAAAACGAGGAGCAAGTGGCAGGAGTAACTATGACTCTCTTAAGGTAGCCAAATGCCTCGTCAACAGGCGAATTCCAACGGCAAACTCGAGGAGCTCCCAGCAGGAGTACTGTGAAAGTCTTAAGGTCAACAAATAATGGCGTATCGCTTCTGGTGAACTAGCCAGAGTAAGCTTGTAGATGTGACTGTGGTAAAATGGGGAGCAAGTGGCAGGAGTAACTATGACTCTCTTAAGGTAGCCAAATGCCTCGTCAACAGGAGAATTCCAACGGCAAACTCGAGGAGCTCCCGGCAGGAGTACTGTGCAAGACTTAAGATCAACAAATAATGGCGTATCGCTTCTGGTAAACTGGCCAGAGTAAGCTTGTAGATGCGACTGTGGTAAAACGAGGAGCAAGTGGCAGGAGTAACTATGACTCTCTTAAGGTAGCCAAATGCCTCGTCAACAGGCGAATTCCAACGGCAAACTCGAGGAGCTCCCGGCAGGAGTACTGTGAAAGTCTTAAGATCAACAAATAATGGCGTATCGCTTCTGGTGAACTAGCCAGAGTAAGCTTGTAGATGCGACTGTGGTAAAATGGGGAGCAAGTGGCAGGAGTAACTATGACTCTCTTAGGGTTGCCAAATAACTCGTCAAAAGGCGAATTACATCGGCAAACCCGAGGAGCTCCCGGAAGGAGTACTGTGAAAGTCTTAAGATCAACAAATAATGGCGTATCGCTTCTGGTGAACTAGCCAGAGTAAGCTTGTAGATGTGACTGTGGTAAAATGGGGAGCAAGTGGCAGGAGTAACTATGACTCTCTTAGGGTTGCCAAATGACTCGTCAAAAGGCGAATTACATCGGCAAACCCGAGGAGCTCCCGGAAGGAGTACTGTGAAAGTCTTAAGGTCAACAAATAATGGCGTATCGCTCTGGTGAACTGGCCAGAGTAAGCTTGTAGATGCGACTGTGGTAAAACGAGGAGCAAGTGGCAGGAGTAACTATGACTCTCTTAAGGTAGCCAAATGCCTCGTCAACAGGCGAATTCCAACGGCAAACTCGAGGAGCTCCCAGCAGGAGTACTGTGAAAGTCTTAAGGTCAACAAATAATGGCGTATCGCTTCTGGTGAACTAGCCAGAGTAAGCTTGTAGATGTGACTGTGGTAAAATGGGGAGCAAGTGGCAGGAGTAACTATGACTCTCTTAAGGTAGCCAAATGCCTCGTCAACAGGAGAATTCCAACGGCAAACTCGAGGAGCTCCCGGCAGGAGTACTGTGCAAGACTTAAGATCAACAAATAATGGCGTATCGCTTCTGGTAAACTGGCCAGAGTAAGCTTGTAGATGCGACTGTGGTAAAACGAGGAGCAAGTGGCAGGAGTAACTATGACTCTCTTAAGGTAGCCAAATGCCTCGTCAACAGGCGAATTCCAACGGCAAACTCGAGGAGCTCCCGGCAGGAGTACTGTGAAAGTCTTAAGATCAACAAATAATGGCGTATCGCTTCTGGTGAACTAGCCAGAGTAAGCTTGTAGATGCGACTGTGGTAAAACGAGGAGCAAGTGGCAGGAGTAACTATGACTCTCTTAAGGTAGCCAAATGCCTCGTCAACAGGAGAATTCCAACGGCAAACTCGAGGAGCTCCCGGCAGGAGTACTGTGAAAGTCTTAAGGACAACAAATAATGGCGGATCGCTTCTGGTGAACTGGCCAGAGTAAGCTTGTAGATGCGACTGTGGTAAAACGAGGAGCAAGTGGCAGGAGTAACTATGACTCTCTTAAGGTCTCTACACCGGGACTTGTAACATATATGTGTTATTTAAGTTTTTGAATAAAGACGGCTAGCAATAGCCAAATGCCTCGTCAACAGGCGAATTCCAACGGCAAACTCGAGGAGCTCCCGGCAGGAGTACTGTGAAAGTCTTAAGACCAACAAATAATGGCGTATCGCTTCTGGTGAACTAGCCAGAGTAAGCTTGTAGATGCGACTGTGGTAAAACGAGGAGCAAGTGGCAGGAGTAACTATGACTCTCTTAAGGTAGCCAAATGCCTCGTCAACAGGCGAATTCCAACGGCAAACTCGAGGAGCTCACGGCAGGAGTACTGTGAAAGTCTTAAGGACAACAAATAATGGCGTATCGCTTCTGGTGAACTGGCCAGAGTAAGCTTGTAGATGCGACTGTGGTAAAATGGGGAGCAAGTGGCAGGAGTAACTATGACTCTCTTAGGGTTGCCAAATAACTCGTCAAAAGGCGAATTACATCGGCAAACCCGAGGAGCTCCCGGAAGGAGTACTGTGAAAGTCTTAAGATCAACAAGTAATGGCGTATCGCTTCTGGTGAACTAGCCAGAGTAAGCTTGTAGATGCGACTGTGGTAAAACGAGGAGCAAGTGGCAGGAGTAACTATGACTCTCTTAAGGTAGCCAAATGCCTCGTCAACAGGCGAATTCCAACGGCAAACTCGAGGAGCTCCCAGCAGGAGTACTGTGAAAGTCTTAAGATCAACAAATAATGGCGTATCGCTTCTGGTGAACTAGCCAGAGTAAGCTTGTAGATGCGACTGTGGTAAAACGAGCAGCAAGTGGCAGGAGTAACTATGACTCTCTTAAGGTAGCCAAATGCCTCGTCAACAGGAGAATTCCAACGACAAACTCGAGGAGCTCCCGGCAGGAGTACTGTGAAAGTCTGAAGGACAACAAATAATGGCGTATCGCTTCTGGTGAACTAGCCAGAGTAAGCTTGTAGATGCGACTGTGGTAAAACGAGGAGCAAGTGGCAGGAGTAACTATGACTCTCTTAAGGTAGCCAAATGCCTCGTCAACAGGCGAATTCCAACGGCAAACTCGAGGAGCTCCCGGCAGGAGTACTGTGAAAGTCTTAAGGACAACAAATAATGGCGTATCGCTTCTGGTGAACTGGCCAGAGTAAGCTTGTAGATGCGACTGTGGTAAAATGGGGAGCAAGTGGCAGGAGTAACTATGACTCTCTTAGGGTTGCCAAATAACTCGTCAAAAAGCGAATTACATCGGCAAACCCGAGGAGCTCCCGGAAGGAGTACTGTGAAAGTCTTAAGATCAACAAGTAATGGCGTATCGCTTCTGGTGAACTAGCCAGAGTAAGCTTGTAGATGCGACTGTGGTAAAACGAGGAGCAAGTGGCAGGAGTAACTATGACTCTCTTAAGGTAGCCAAATGACTCGTCAACAGGCGAATTCCAACGGCAAACTCGAGGAGCTCCCAGCAGGAGTACTGTGAAAGTCTTAAGGTCAACAAATAATGGCGTATCGCTTCTGGTGAACTAGCCAGAGTAAGCTTGTAGATGTGACTGTGGTAAAATGGGGAGCAAGTGGCAGGAGTAACTATGACTCTCTTAAGGTAGCCAAATGCCTCGTCAACAGGAGAATTCCAACGGCAAACTCGAGGAGCTCCCGGCAGGAGTACTGTGAAAGTCTTAAGGACAACAAATAATGGCGTATCACTTCTGGTGAACTGGCCAGAGTAAGCTTGTAGATGCGACTGTGGTAAAACGAGGAGCAAGTGGCAGGAGTAACTATGACTCTCTTAAGGTAGCCAAATGCCTCGTCAACAGGAGAATTCCAACGGCAAACTCGAGGAGCTCCCGGCAGGAGTACTGTGAAAGTCTTAAGGACAACAAATAATGGCGTATCGCTTCTGGTGAACTGGCCAGAGTAAGCTTGTAGATGCGACTGTGGTAAAACGAGGAGCAAGTGGTAGGAGTAACTATGACTCTCTTAAGGTAGCCAAATGCCTCGTCAACAGGCGAATTCCAATGGCAAACTCGAGGAGCTCCCAGCAGGAGTACTGTGAAAGTCTTAAGGTCAACAAATAATGGCGTATCGCTCTGGTGAACTAGCCAGAGTAAGCGTGTAGACGTGACTGTGGTAAAATGGGGAGCAAGTGGCAGGAGTAACTATGACTCTCTTAGGGTTGCCAAATAACTCGTCAAAAGGCGAATTACATCGGCAAACCCGAGGAGCTCCCGGAAGGAGTACTGTGAAAGTCTTAAGATCAACAAATAATGGCGTATCGCTTCTGGTGAACTAGCCAGAGTAAGCTTGTAGATGTGACTGTGGTAAAATGGGGAGCAAGTGGCAGGAGTAACTATGACTCTCTTAGGGTTGCCAAATGACTCGTCAAAAGGCGAATTACATCGGCAAACCCGAGGAGCTCCCGGAAGGAGTACTGTGAAAGTCTTAAGGTCAACAAATAATGGCGTATCGCTCTGGTGAACTGGCCAGAGTAAGCTTGTAGATGCGACTGTGGTAAAACGAGGAGCAAGTGGCAGGAGTAACTATGACTCTCTTAAGGTAGCCAAATGCCTCGTCAACAGGCGAATTCCAACGGCAAACTCGAGGAGCTCCCAGCAGGAGTACTGTGAAAGTCTTAAGGTCAACAAATAATGGCGTATCGCTTCTGGTGAACTAGCCAGAGTAAGCTTGTAGATGTGACTGTGGTAAAATGGGGAGCAAGTGGCAGGAGTAACTATGACTCTCTTAAGGTAGCCAAATGCCTCGTCAACAGGAGAATTCCAACGGCAAACTCGAGGAGCTCCCGGCAGGAGTACTGTGCAAGACTTAAGATCAACAAATAATGGCGTATCGCTTCTGGTAAACTGGCCAGAGTAAGCTTGTAGATGCGACTGTGGTAAAACGAGGAGCAAGTGGCAGGAGTAACTATGACTCTCTTAAGGTAGCCAAATGCCTCGTCAACAGGCGAATTCCAACGGCAAACTCGAGGAGCTCCCAGCAGGAGTACTGTGAAAGTCTTAAGATCAACAAATAATGGCGTATCGCTTCTGGTGAACTAGCCAGAGTAAGCTTGTAGATGCGACTGTGGTAAAACGAGCAGCAAGTGGCAGGAGTAACTATGACTCTCTTAAGGTAGCCAAATGCCTCGTCAACAGGAGAATTCCAACGGCAAACTCGAGGAGCTCCCGGCAGGAGTACTGTGAAAGTCTTAAGGACAACAAATAATGGCGTATCGCTTCTGGTGAACTAGCCAGAGTAAGCTTGTAGATGCGACTGTGGTAAAACGAGGAGCAAGTGGCAGGAGTAACTATGACTCTCTTAAGGTAGCCAAATGCCTCGTCAACAGGAGAATTCCAACGGCAAACTCGAGGAGCTCCCGGCAGGAGTACTGTGCAAGACTTAAGATCAACAAATAATGGCGTATCGCTTCTGGTAAACTGGCCAGAGTAAGCTTGTAGATGCGACTGTGGTAAAACGAGGAGCAAGTGGCAGGAGTAACTATGACTCTCTTAAGGTAGCCAAATGCCTCGTCAACAGGCGAATTCCAACGGCAAACTCGAGGAGCTCCCAGCAGGAGTACTGTGAAAGTCTTAAGATCAACAAATAATGGCGTATCGCTTCTGGTGAACTAGCCAGAGTAAGCTTGTAGATGCGACTGTGGTAAAACGAGCAGCAAGTGGCAGGAGTAACTATGACTCTCTTAAGGTAGCCAAATGCCTCGTCAACAGGAGAATTCCAACGGCAAACTCGAGGAGCTCCCGGCAGGAGTACTGTGAAAGTCTTAAGGACAACAAATAATGGCGTATCGCTTCTGGTGAACTAGCCAGAGTAAGCTTGTAGATGCGACTGTGGTAAAACGAGGAGCAAGTGGCAGGAGTAACTATGACTCTCTTAAGGTAGCCAAATGCCTCGTCAACAGGCGAATTCCAACGGCAAACTCGAGGAGCTCCCGGCAGGAGTACTGTGAAAGTCTTAAGGACAACAAATAATGGCGTATCGCTTCTGGTGAACTGGCCAGAGTAAGCTTGTAGATGCGACTGTGGTAAAATGGGGAGCAAGTGGCAGGAGTAACTATGACTCTCTTAGGGTTGCCAAATAACTCGTCAAAAGGCGAATTACATCGGCAAACCCGAGGAGCTCCCGGCAGGAGTACTGTGCAAGACTTAAGGTCAACAAATAATGGCGTATCGCTCTGGTGAACTAGCCAGAGTAAGCGTGTAGACGTGACTGTGGTAAAATGGGGAGCAAGTGGCAGGAGTAACTATGACTCTCTTAGGGTTGCCAAATAACTCGTCAAAAGGCGAATTACATCGGCAAACCCGAGGAGCTCCCGGAAGGAGTACTGTGAAAGTCTTAAGATCAACAAATAATGGCGTATCGCTTCTGGTGAACTAGCCAGAGTAAGCTTGTAGATGTGACTGTGGTAAAATGGGGAGCAAGTGGCAGGAGTAACTATGACTCTCTTAGGGTTGCCAAATGACTCGTCAAAAGGCGAATTACATCGGCAAACCCGAGGAGCTCCCGGAAGGAGTACTGTGAAAGTCTTAAGGTCAACAAATAATGGCGTATCGCTCTGGTGAACTGGCCAGAGTAAGCTTGTAGATGCGACTGTGGTAAAACGAGGAGCAAGTGGCAGGAGTAACTATGACTCTCTTAAGGTAGCCAAATGCCTCGTCAACAGGCGAATTCCAACGGCAAACTCGAGGAGCTCCCAGCAGGAGTACTGTGAAAGTCTTAAGGTCAACAAATAATGGCGTATCGCTTCTGGTGAACTAGCCAGAGTAAGCTTGTAGATGTGACTGTGGTAAAATGGGGAGCAAGTGGCAGGAGTAACTATGACTCTCTTAAGGTAGCCAAATGCCTCGTCAACAGGAGAATTCCAACGGCAAACTCGAGGAGCTCCCGGCAGGAGTACTGTGCAAGACTTAAGATCAACAAATAATGGCGTATCGCTTCTGGTAAACTGGCCAGAGTAAGCTTGTAGATGCGACTGTGGTAAAACGAGGAGCAAGTGGCAGGAGTAACTATGACTCTCTTAAGGTAGCCAAATGCCTCGTCAACAGGCGAATTCCAACGGCAAACTCGAGGAGCTCCCGGCAGGAGTACTGTGAAAGTCTTAAGATCAACAAATAATGGCGTATCGCTTCTGGTGAACTAGAGAGAGTAAGCTTGTAGATGCGACTGTGGTAAAACGAGCAGCAAGTGGCAGGAGTAACTATGACTCTCTTAAGGTAGCCAAATGCCTCGTCAACAGGAGAATTCCAATGGCAAACTCGAGGAGCTCCCGGCAGGAGTACTGTGAAAGTCTTAAGGACAACAAATAATGGCGTATCGCTTCTGGTGAACTAGCCAGAGTAAGCTTGTAGATGCGACTGTGGTAAAACGAGGAGCAAGTGGCAGGAGTAACTATGACTCTCTTAAGGTAGCCAAATGCCTCGTCAACAGGCGAATTCCAACGGCAAACTCGAGGAGCTCCCGGCAGGAGTACTGTGAAAGTCTTAAGGACAACAAATAATGGCGTATCGCTTCTGGTGAACTGGCCAGAGTAAGCTTGTAGATGCGACTGTGGTAAAATGGGGAGCAAGTGGCAGGAGTAACTATGACTCTCTTAGGGTTGCCAAATAACTCGTCAAAAGGCGAATTACATCGGCAAACACGAGGAGCTCCCGGAAGGAGTACTGTGAAAGTCTTAAGATCAACAAGTAATGGCGTATCGCTTCTGGTGAACTAGCCAGAGTAAGCTTGTAGATGCGACTGTGGTAAAACGAGGAGCAAGTGGCAGGAGTAACTATGACTCTCTTAAGGTAGCCAAATGACTCGTCAACAGGCGAATTCCAACGGCAAACTCGAGGAGCTCCCAGCAGGAGTACTGTGAAAGTCTTAAGGTCAACAAATAATGGCGTATCGCTTCTGGTGAACTAGCCAGAGTAAGCTTGTAGATGTGACTGTGGTAAAATGGGGAGCAAGTGGCAGGAGTAACTATGACTCTCTTAGGGTTGCCAAATGACTCGTCAAAAGGCGAATTACATCGGCAAACCCGAGGAGCTCCCGGAAGGAGTACTGTGAAAGTCTTAAGGTCAACAAATAATGGCGTATCGCTCTGGTGAACTGGCCAGAGTAAGCTTGTAGATGCGACTGTGGTAAAACGAGGAGCAAGTGGCAGGAGTAACTATGACTCTCTTAAGGTAGCCAAATGCCTCGTCAACAGGCGAATTCCAACGGCAAACTCGAGGAGCTCCCAGCAGGAGTACTGTGAAAGTCTTAAGGTCAACAAATAATGGCGTATCGCTTCTGGTGAACTAGCCAGAGTAAGCTTGTAGATGTGACTGTGGTAAAATGGGGAGCAAGTGGCAGGAGTAACTATGACTCTCTTAAGGTAGCCAAATGCCTCGTCAACAGGAGAATTCCAACGGCAAACTCGAGGAGCTCCCGGCAGGAGTACTGTGCAAGACTTAAGATCAACAAATAATGGCGTATCGCTTCTGGTAAACTGGCCAGAGTAAGCTTGTAGATGCGACTGTGGTAAAACGAGGAGCAAGTGGCAGGAGTAACTATGACTCTCTTAAGGTAGCCAAATGCCTCGTCAACAGGCGAATTCCAACGGCAAACTCGAGGAGCTCCCGGCAGGAGTACTGTGAAAGTCTTAAGATCAACAAATAATGGCGTATCGCTTCTGGTGAACTAGCCAGAGTAAGCTTGTAGATGCGACTGTGGTAAAACGAGGAGCAAGTGGCAGGAGTAACTATGACTCTCTTAAGGTAGCCAAATGCCTCGTCAACAGGAGAATTCCAACGGCAAACTCGAGGAGCTCCCGGCAGGAGTACTGTGAAAGTCTTAAGGACAACAAATAATGGCGTATCGCTTCTGGTGAACTGGCCAGAGTAAGCTTGTAGATGCGACTGTGGTAAAACGAGGAGCAAGTGGCAGGAGTAACTATGACTCTCTTAAGGTCTCTACACCAGTACTTGTAATATATATGTGTTATTTAAGTTTTTGAATAAAGACGGCTAGCAATAGCCAAATGCCTCGTCAACAGGCGAATTCCAACGGCAAACTCGAGGAGCTCCCGGCAGGAGTACTGTGAAAGTCTTAAGACCAACAAATAATGGCGTATCGCTTCTGGTGAACTAGCCAGAGTAAGCTTGTAGATGCGACTGTGGTAAAACGAGGAGCAAGTGGCAGGAGTAACTATGACTCTCTTAAGGTAGCCAAATGCCTCGTCAACAGGCGAATTCCAACGGCGAACTCGAGGAGCTCCCGGCAGGAGTACTGTGAAAGTCTTAAGGACAACAAATAATGGCGTATCGCTTCTGGTGAACTGGCCAGAGTAAGCTTGTAGATGCGACTGTGGTAAAATGGGGAGCAAGTGGCAGGAGTAACTATGACTCTCTTAGGGTTGCCAAATAACTCGTCAAAAGGCGAATTACATCGGCAAACCCGAGGAGCTCCCGGAAGGAGTACTGTGAAAGTCTTAAGATCAACAAGTAATGGCGTATCGCTTCTGGTGAACTAGCCAGAGTAAGCTTGTAGATGCGACTGTGGTAAAACGAGGAGCAAGTGGCAGGAGTAACTATGACTCTCTTAAGGTAGCCAAATGCCTCGTCAACAGGCGAATTCCAACGGCAAACTCGAGGAGCTCCCAGCAGGAGTACTGTGAAAGTCTTAAGGTCAACAAATAATGGCGTATCGCTTCTGGTGAACTAGCCAGAGTAAGCTTGTAGATGTGACTGTGGTAAAATGGGGAGCAAGTGGCAGGAGTAACTATGACTCTCTTAAGGTAGCCAAATGCCTCGTCAACAGGAGAATTCCAACGGCAAACTCGAGGAGCTCCCGGCAGGAGTACTGTGAAAGTCTTAAGGACAACAAATAATGGCGTATCACTTCTGGTGAACTGGCCAGAGTAAGCTTGTAGATGCGACTGTGGTAAAACGACGAGCAAGTGGCAGGAGTAACTATGACTCTCTTAAGGTAGCCAAATGCCTCGTCAACAGGAGAATTCCAACGGCAAACTCGAGGAGCTCCCGGCAGGAGTACTGTGAAAGTCTTAAGGACAACAAATAATGGCGTATCGCTTCTGGTGAACTGGCCAGAGTAAGCTTGTAGATGCGACTGTGGTAAAACGAGGAGCAAGTGGTAGGAGTAACTATGACTCTCTTAAGGTAGCCAAATGCCTCGTCAACAGGCGAATTCCAACGGCAAACTCGAGGAGCTCCCAGCAGGAGTACTGTGAAAGTCTTAAGGTCAACAAATAATGGCGTATCGCTCTGGTGAACTAGCCAGAGTAAGCGTGTAGACGTGACTGTGGTAAAATGGGGAGCAAGTGGCAGGAGTAACTATGACTCTCTTAGGGTTGCCAAATAACTCGTCAAAAGGCGAATTACATCGGCAAACCCGAGGAGCTCCCGGAAGGAGTACTGTGAAAGTCTTAAGATCAACAAATAATGGCGTATCGCTTCTGGTGAACTAGCCAGAGTAAGCTTGTAGATGTGACTGTGGTAAAATGGGGAGCAAGTGGCAGGAGTAACTATGACTCTCTTAGGGTTGCCAAATGACTCGTCAAAAGGCGAATTACATCGGCAAACCCGAGGAGCTCCCGGAAGGAGTACTGTGAAAGTCTTAAGGTCAACAAATAATGGCGTATCGCTCTGGTGAACTGGCCAGAGTAAGCTTGTAGATGCGACTGTGGTAAAACGAGGAGCAAGTGGCAGGAGTAACTATGACTCTCTTAAGGTAGCCAAATGCCTCGTCAACAGGCGAATTCCAACGGCAAACTCGAGGAGCTCCCGGCAGGAGTACTGTGAAAGTCTTAAGGACAACAAATAATGGCGTATCGCTTCTGGTGAACTGGCCAGAGTAAGCTTGTAGATGCGACTGTGGTAAAATGGGGAGCAAGTGGCAGGAGTAACTATGACTCTCTTAGGGTTGCCAAATAACTCGTCAAAAGGCGAATTACATCGGCAAACCCGAGGAGCTCCCGGAAGGAGTACTGTGAAAGTCTTAAGATCAACAAGTAATGGCGTATCGCTTCTGGTGAACTAGCCAGAGTAAGCTTGTAGATGCGACTGTGGTAAAACGAGGAGCAAGTGGCAGGAGTAACTATGACTCTCTTAAGGTAGCCAAATGACTCGTCAACAGGCGAATTCCAACGGCAAACTCGAGGAGCTCCCAGCAGGAGTACTGTGAAAGTCTTAAGGTCAACAAATAATGGCGTATCGCTTCTGGTGAACTAGCCAGAGTAAGCTTGTAGATGTGACTGTGGTAAAATGGGGAGCAAGTGGCAGGAGTAACTATGACTCTCTTAGGGTTGCCAAATGACTCGTCAAAAGGCGAATTACATCGGCAAACCCGAGGAGCTCCCGGAAGGAGTACTGTGAAAGTCTTAAGGTCAACAAATAATGGCGTATCGCTCTGGTGAACTGGCCATAGTAAGCTTGTAGATGCGACTGTGGTAAAACGAGGAGCAAGTGGCAGGAGTAACTATGACTCTCTTAAGGTAGCCAAATGCCTCGTCAACAGGCGAATTCCAACGGCAAACTCGAGGAGCTCCCAGCAGGAGTACTGTGAAAGTCTTAAGGTCAACAAATAATGGTGTATCGCTTCTGGTGAACTAGCCAGAGTAAGCTTGTAGATGTGACTGTGGTAAAATGGGGAGCAAGTGGCAGGAGTAACTATGACTCTCTTAAGGTAGCCAAATGCCTCGTCAACAGGAGAATTCCAACGGCAAACTCGAGGAGCTCCCGGCAGGAGTACTGTGCAAGACTTAAGATCAACAAATAATGGCGTATCGCTTCTGGTAAACTGGCCAGAGTAAGCTTGTAGATGCGACTGTGGTAAAACGAGGAGCAAGTGGCAGGAGTAACTATGACTCTCTTAAGGTAGCCAAATGCCTCGTCAACAGGCGAATTCCAACGGCAAACTCGAGGAGCTCCCGGCAGGAGTACTGTGAAAGTCTTAAGATCAACAAATAATGGCGTATCGCTTCTGGTGAACTAGCCAGAGTAAGCTTGTAGATGCGACTGTGGTAAAACGAGGAGCAAGTGGCAGGAGTAACTATGACTCTCTTAAGGTAGCCAAATGCCTCGTCAACAGGAGAATTCCAACGGCAAACTCGAGGAGCTCCCGGCAGGAGTACTGTGAAAGTCTTAAGGACAACAAATAATGGCGTATCGCTTCTGGTGAACTGGCCAGAGTAAGCTTGTAGATGCGACTGTGGTAAAACGAGGAGCAAGTGGCAGGAGTAACTATGACTCTCTTAAGGTCTCTACACCAGTACTTGTAATATATATGTGTTATTTAAGTTTTTGAATAAAGACGGCTAGCAATAGCCAAATGCCTCGTCAACAGGCGAATTCCACCGGCAAACTCGAGGAGCTCCCGGCAGGAGTACTGTGAAAGTCTTAAGACCAACAAATAATGGCGTATCGCTTCTGGTGAACTAGCCAGAGTAAGCTTGTAGATGCGACTGTGGTAAAACGAGGAGCAAGTGGCAGGAGTAACTATGACTCTCTTAAGGTAGCCAAATGCCTCGTCAACAGGCGAATTCCAACGGCGAACTCGAGGAGCTCCCGGCAGGAGTACTGTGAAAGTCTTAAGGACAACAAATAATGGCGTATCGCTTCTGGTGAACTGGCCAGAGTAAGCTTGTAGATGCGACTGTGGTAAAATGGGGAGCAAGTGGCAGGAGTAACTATGACTCTCTTAGGGTTGCCAAATAACTCGTCAAAAGGCGAATTACATCGGCAAACCCGAGGAGCTCCCGGAAGGAGTACTGTGAAAGTCTTAAGATCAACAAGTAATGGCGTATCGCTTCTGGTGAACTAGCCAGAGTAAGCTTGTAGATGCGACTGTGGTAAAACGAGGAGCAAGTGGCAGGAGTAACTATGACTCTCTTAAGGTAGCCAAATGCCTCGTCAACAGGCGAATTCCAACGGCAAACTCGAGGAGCTCCCAGCAGGAGTACTGTGAAAGTCTTAAGGTCAACAAATAATGGCGTATCGCTTCTGGTGAACTAGCCAGAGTAAGCTTGTAGATGTGACTGTGGTAAAATGGGGAGCAAGTGGCAGGAGTAACAATGACTCTCTTAAGGTAGCCAAATGCCTCGTCAACAGGAGAATTCCAACGGCAAACTCGAGGAGCTCCCGGCAGGAGTACTGTGAAAGTCTTAAGGACAACAAATAATGGCGTATCACTTCTGGTGAACTGGCCAGAGTAAGCTTGTAGATGCGACTGTGGTAAAACGACGAGCAAGTGGCAGGAGTAACTATGACTCTCTTAAGGTAGCCAAATGCCTCGTCAACAGGAGAATTCCAACGGCAAACTCGAGGAACTCCCGGCAGGAGTACTGTGAAAGTCTTAAGGACAACAAATAATGGCGTATCGCTTCTGGTGAACTGGCCAGAGTAAGCTTGTAGATGCGACTGTGGTAAAACGAGGAGCAAGTGGTAGGAGTAACTATGACTCTCTTAAGGTAGCCAAATGCCTCGTCAACAGGCGAATTCCAACGGCAAACTCGAGGAGCTCCCAGCAGGAGTACTGTGAAAGTCTTAAGGTCAACAAATAATGGCGTATCGCTCTGGTGAACTAGCCAGAGTAAGCGTGTAGACGTGACTGTGGTAAAATGGGGAGCAAGTGGCAGGAGTAACTATGACTCTCTTAGGGTTGCCAAATAACTCGTCAAAAGGCGAATTACATCGGCAAACCCGAGGAGCTCCCGGAAGGAGTACTGTGAAAGTCTTAAGATCAACAAATAATGGCGTATCGCTTCTGGTGAACTAGCCAGAGTAAGCTTGTAGATGTGACTGTGGTAAAATGGGGAGCAAGTGGCAGGAGTAACTATGACTCTCTTAGGGTTGCCAAATGACTCGTCAAAAGGCGAATTACATCGGCAAACCCGAGGAGCTCCCGGAAGGAGTACTGTGAAAGTCTTAAGGTCAACAAATAATGGCGTATCGCTCTGGTGAACTGGCCAGAGTAAGCTTGTAGATGCGACTGTGGTAAAACGAGGAGCAAGTGGCAGGAGTAACTATGACTCTCTTAAGGTAGCCAAATGCCTCGTCAACAGGCGAATTCCAACGGCAAACTCGAGGAGCTCCCAGCAGGAGTACTGTGAAAGTCTTAAGGTCAACAAATAATGGCGTATCGCTTCTGGTGAACTAGCCAGAGTAAGCTTGTAGATGTGACTGTGGTAAAATGGGGAGCAAGTGGCAGGAGTAACTATGACTCTCTTAAGGTAGCCAAATGCCTCGTCAACAGGAGAATTCCAACGGCAAACTCGAGGAGCTCCCGGCAGGAGTACTGTGCAAGACTTAAGATCAACAAATAATGGCGTATCGCTTCTGGTAAACTGGCCAGAGTAAGCTTGTAGATGCGACTGTGGTAAAACGAGGAGCAAGTGGCAGGAGTAACTATGACTCTCTTAAGGTAGCCAAATGCCTCGTCAACAGGCGAATTCCAACGGCAAACTCGAGGAGCTCCCGGCAGGAGTACTGTGAAAGTCTTAAGATCAACAAATAATGGCGTATCGCTTCTGGTGAACTAGCCAGAGTAAGCTTGTAGATGCGACTGTGGTAAAACGAGCAGCAAGTGGCAGGAGTAACTATGACTCTCTTAAGGTAGCCAAATGCCTCGTCAACAGGAGAATTCCAACGGCAAACTCGAGGAGCTCCCGGCAGGAGTACTGTGAAAGTCTTAAGGACAACAAATAATGGCGTATCGCTTCTGGTGAACTGGCCAGAGTAAGCTTGTAGATGCGACTGTGGTAAAACGAGGAGCAAGTGGCAGGAGTAACTATGACTCTCTTAAGGTCTCTACACCAGTACTTGTAATATATATGTGTTATTTAAGTTTTTGAATAAAGACGGCTAGCAATAGCCAAATGCCTCGTCAACAGGCGAATTCCAACGGCAAACTCGAGGAGCTCCCGGCAGGAGTACTGTGAAAGTCTTAAGACCAACAAATAATGGCGTATCGCTTCTGGTGAACTGGCCAGAGTAAGCTTGTAGATGCGACTGTGGTAAAACGAGGAGCAAGTGGCAGGAGTAACTATGACTCTCTTAAGGTAGCCAAATGCCTCGTCAACAGGCGAATTCCAACGGCAAACTCGAGGAGCTCCCAGCAGGAGTACTGTGAAAGTCTTAAGGTCAACAAATAATGGCGTATCGCTTCTGGTGAACTAGCCAGAGTAAGCTTGTAGATGTGACTGTGGTAAAATGGGGAGCAAGTGGCAGGAGTAACTATGACTCTCTTAAGGTAGCCAAATGCCTCGTCAACAGGAGAATTCCAACGGCAAACTCGAGGAACTCCCGGCAGGAGTACTGTGAAAGTCTTAAGGACAACAAATAATGGCGTATCACTTCTGGTGAACTGGCCAGAGTAAGCTTGTAGATGCGACTGTGGTAAAATGGGGAGCAAGTGGCAGGAGTAACTATGACTCTCTTAGGGTTGCCAAATAACTCGTCAAAAGGCGAATTACATCGGCAAACCCGAGGAGCTCCCGGAAGGAGTACTGTGAAAGTCTTAAGATCAACAAGTAATGGCGTATCGCTTCTGGTGAACTAGCCAGAGTAAGCTTGTAGATGCGACTGTGGTAAAACGAGGAGCAAGTGGCAGGAGTAACTATGACTCTCTTAAGGTAGCCAAATGCCTCGTCAACAGGCGAATTCCAACGGCAAACTCGAGGAGCTCCCAGCAGGAGTACTGTGAAAGTCTTAAGGTCAACAAATAATGGCGTATCGCTTCTGGTGAACTAGCCAGAGTAAGCTTGTAGATGTGACTGTGGTAAAATGGGGAGCAAGTGGCAGGAGTAACTATGACTCTCTTAAGGTAGCCAAATGCCTCGTCAACAGGAGAATTCCAACGGCAAACTCGAGGAGCTCCCGGCAGGAGTACTGTGAAAGTCTTAAGGACAACAAATAATGGCGTATCACTTCTGGTGAACTGGCCAGAGTAAGCTTGTAGATGCGACTGTGGTAAAACGACGAGCAAGTGGCAGGAGTAACTATGACTCTCTTAAGGTAGCCAAATGCCTCGTCAACAGGAGAATTCCAACGGCAAACTCGAGGAGCTCCCGGCAGGAGTACTGTGAAAGTCTTAAGGACAACAAATAATGGCGTATCGCTTCTGGTGAACTGGCCAGAGTAAGCTTGTAGATGCGACTGTGGTAAAACGAGGAGCAAGTGGTAGGAGTAACTATGACTCTCTTAAGGTAGCCAAATGCCTCGTCAACAGGCGAATTCCAACGGCAAACTCGAGGAGCTCCCAGCAGGAGTACTGTGAAAGTCTTAAGGTCAACAAATAATGGCGTATCGCTCTGGTGAACTAGCCAGAGTAAGCGTGTAGACGTGACTGTGGTAAAATGGGGAGCAAGTGGCAGGAGTAACTATGACTCTCTTAGGGTTGCCAAATAACTCGTCAAAAGGCGAATTACATCGGCAAACCCGAGGAGCTCCCGGAAGGAGTACTGTGAAAGTCTTAAGATCAACAAATAATGGCGTATCGCTTCTGGTGAACTAGCCAGAGTAAGCTTGTAGATGTGACTGTGGTAAAATGGGGAGCAAGTGGCAGGAGTAACTATGACTCTCTTAGGGTTGCCAAATGACTCGTCAAAAGGCGAATTACATCGGCAAACCCGAGGAGCTCCCGGAAGGAGTACTGTGAAAGTCTTAAGGTCAACAAATAATGGCGTATCGCTCTGGTGAACTGGCCAGAGTAAGCTTGTAGATGCGACTGTGGTAAAACGAGGAGCAAGTGGCAGGAGTAACTATGACTCTCTTAAGGTAGCCAAATGCCTCGTCAACAGGCGAATTCCAACGGCAAACTCGAGGAGCTCCCAGCAGGAGTACTGTGAAAGTCTTAAGGTCAACAAATAATGGCGTATCGCTTCTGGTGAACTAGCCAGAGTAAGCTTGTAGATGTGACTGTGGTAAAATGGGGAGCAAGTGGCAGGAGTAACTATGACTCTCTTAAGGTAGCCAAATGCCTCGTCAACAGGAGAATTCCAACGGCAAACTCGAGGAGCTCCCGGCAGGAGTACTGTGCAAGACTTAAGATCAACAAATAATGGCGTATCGCTTCTGGTAAACTGGCCAGAGTAAGCTTGTAGATGCGACTGTGGTAAAACGAGGAGCAAGTGGCAGGAGTAACTATGACTCTCTTAAGGTAGCCAAATGCCTCGTCAACAGGCGAATTCCAACGGCAAACTCGAGGAGCTCCCGGCAGGAGTACTGTGAAAGTCTTAAGATCAACAAATAATGGCGTATCGCTTCTGGTGAACTAGCCAGAGTAAGCTTGTAGATGCGACTGTGGTAAAACGAGCAGCAAGTGGCAGGAGTAACTATGACTCTCTTAAGGTAGCCAAATGCCTCGTCAACAGGAGAATTCCAATGGCAAACTCGAGGAGCTCCCGGCAGGAGTACTGTGAAAGTCTTAAGGACAACAAATAATGGCGTATCGCTTCTGGTGAACTAGCCAGAGTAAGCTTGTAGATGCGACTGTGGTAAAACGAGGAGCAAGTGGCAGGAGTAACTATGACTCTCTTAAGGTAGCCAAATGCCTCGTCAACAGGCGAATTCCAACGGCAAACTCGAGGAGCTCCCGGCAGGAGTACTGTGAAAGTCTTAAGGACAACAAATAATGGCGTATCGCTTCTGGTGAACTGGCCAGAGTAAGCTTGTAGATGCGACTGTGGTAAAATGGGGAGCAAGTGGCAGGAGTAACTATGACTCTCTTAGGGTTGCCAAATAACTCGTCAAAAGGCGAATTACATCGGCAAACCCGAGGAGCTCCCGGAAGGAGTACTGTGAAAGTCTTAAGATCAACAAGTAATGGCGTATCGCTTCTGGTGAACTAGCCAGAGTAAGCTTGTAGATGCGACTGTGGTAAAACGAGGAGCAAGTGGCAGGAGTAACTATGACTCTCTTAAGGTAGCCAAATGACTCGTCAACAGGCGAATTCCAACGGCAAACTCGAGGAGCTCCCAGCAGGAGTACTGTGAAAGTCTTAAGGTCAACAAATAATGGCGTATCGCTTCTGGTGAACTAGCCAGAGTAAGCTTGTAGATGTGACTGTGGTAAAATGGGGAGCAAGTGGCAGGAGTAACTATGACTCTCTTAGGGTTGCCAAATGACTCGTCAAAAGGCGAATTACATCGGCAAACCCGAGGAGCTCCCGGAAGGAGTACTGTGAAAGTCTTAAGGTCAACAAATAATGGCGTATCGCTCTGGTGAACTGGCCAGAGTAAGCTTGTAGATGCGACTGTGGTAAAACGAGGAGCAAGTGGCAGGAGTAACTATGACTCTCTTAAGGTAGCCAAATGCCTCGTCAACAGGCGAATTCCAACGGCAAACTCGAGGAGCTCCCAGCAGGAGTACTGTGAAAGTCTTAAGGTCAACAAATAATGGCGTATCGCTTCTGGTGAACTAGCCAGAGTAAGCTTGTAGATGTGACTGTGGTAAAATGGGGAGCAAGTGGCAGGAGTAACTATGACTCTCTTAAGGTAGCCAAATGCCTCGTCAACAGGAGAATTCCAACGGCAAACTCGAGGAGCTCCCGGCAGGAGTACTGTGAAAGTCTTAAGGACAACAAATAATGGCGTATCACTTCTGGTGAACTGGCCAGAGTAAGCTTGTAGATGCGACTGTGGTAAAACGACGAGCAAGTGGCAGGAGTAACTATGACTCTCTTAAGGTAGCCAAATGCCTCGTCAACAGGAGAATTCCAACGGCAAACTCGAGGAGCTCCCGGCAGGAGTACTGTGAAAGTCTTAAGGACAACAAATAATGGCGTATCGCTTCTGGTGAACTGGCCAGAGTAAGCTTGTAGATGCGACTGTGGTAAAACGAGGAGCAAGTGGTAGGAGTAACTATGACTCTCTTAAGGTAGCCAAATGCCTCGTCAACAGGCGAATTCCAACGGCAAACTCGAGGAGCTCCCAGCAGGAGTACTGTGAAAGTCTTAAGGTCAACAAATAATGGCGTATCGCTCTGGTGAACTAGCCAGAGTAAGCGTGTAGACGTGACTGTGGTAAAATGGGGAGCAAGTGGCAGGAGTAACTATGACTCTCTTAGGGTTGCCAAATAACTCGTCAAAAGGCGAATTACATCGGCAAACCCGAGGAGCTCCCGGAAGGAGTACTGTGAAAGTCTTAAGATCAACAAGTAATGGCGTATCGCTTCTGGTGAACTAGCCAGAGTAAGCTTGTAGATGCGACTGTGGTAAAACGAGGAGCAAGTGGCAGGAGTAACTATGACTCTCTTAAGGTAGCCAAATGACTCGTCAACAGGCGAATTCCAACGGCAAACTCGAGGAGCTCCCAGCAGGAGTACTGTGAAAGTCTTAAGGACAACAAATAATGGCGTATCGCTTCTGGTGAACTAGCCAGAGTAAGCTTGTAGATGCGACTGTGGTAAAACGAGGAGCAAGTGGCAGGAGTAACTATGACTCTCTTAAGGTAGCCAAATGCCTCGTCAACAGGCGAATTCCAACGGCAAACTCGAGGAGCTCCCGGCAGGAGTACTGTGAAAGTCTTAAGGACAACAAATAATGGCGTATCGCTTCTGGTGAACTGGCCAGAGTAAGCTTGTAGATGCGACTGTGGTAAAATGGGGAGCAAGTGGCAGGAGTAACTATGACTCTCTTAGGGTTGCCAAATAACTCGTCAAAAGGCGAATTACATCGGCAAACCCGAGGAGCTCCCGGAAGGAGTACTGTGAAAGTCTTAAGATCAACAAGTAATGGCGTATCGCTTCTGGTGAACTAGCCAGAGTAAGCTTGTAGATGCGACTGTGGTAAAACGAGGAGCAAGTGGCAGGAGTAACTATGACTCTCTTAAGGTAGCCAAATGACTCGTCAACAGGCGAATTCCAACGGCAAACTCGAGGAGCTCCCAGCAGGAGTACTGTGAAAGTCTTAAGGTCAACAAATAATGGCGTATCGCTTCTGGTGAACTAGCCAGAGTAAGCTTGTAGATGTGACTGTGGTAAAATGGGGAGCAAGTGGCAGGAGTAACTATGACTCTCTTAGGGTTGCCAAATGACTCGTCAAAAGGCGAATTACATCGGCAAACCCGAGGAGCTCCCGGAAGGAGTACTGTGAAAGTCTTAAGGTCAACAAATAATGGCGTATCGCTCTGGTGAACTGGCCAGAGTAAGCTTGTAGATGCGACTGTGGTAAAACGAGGAGCAAGTGGCAGGAGTAACTATGACTCTCTTAAGGTAGCCAAATGCCTCGTCAACAGGCGAATTCCAACGGCAAACTCGAGGAGCTCCCAGCAGGAGTACTGTGAAAGTCTTAAGGTCAACAAATAATGGCGTATCGCTTCTGGTGAACTAGCCAGAGTAAGCTTGTAGATGTGACTGTGGTAAAATGGGGAGCAAGTGGCAGGAGTAACTATGACTCTCTTAAGGTAGCCAAATGCCTCGTCAACAGGAGAATTCCAACGGCAAACTCGAGGAGCTCCCGGCAGGAGTACTGTGAAAGTCTTAAGGACAACAAATAATGGCGTATCACTTCTGGTGAACTGGCCAGAGTAAGCTTGTAGATGCGACTGTGGTAAAACGACGAGCAAGTGGCAGGAGTAACTATGACTCTCTTAAGGTAGCCAAATGCCTCGTCAACAGGAGAATTCCAACGGCAAACTCGAGGAGCTCCCGGCAGGAGTACTGTGAAAGTCTTAAGGACAACAAATAATGGCGTATCGCTTCTGGTGAACTGGCCAGAGTAAGCTTGTAGATGCGACTGTGGTAAAACGAGGAGCAAGTGGTAGGAGTAACTATGACTCTCTTAAGGTAGCCAAATGCCTCGTCAACAGGCGAATTCCAACGGCAAACTCGAGGAGCTCCCAGCAGGAGTACTGTGAAAGTCTTAAGGTCAACAAATAATGGCGTATCGCTCTGGTGAACTAGCCAGAGTAAGCGTGTAGACGTGACTGTGGTAAAATGGGGAGCAAGTGGCAGGAGTAACTATGACTCTCTTAGGGTTGCCAAATAACTCGTCAAAAGGCGAATTACATCGGCAAACCCGAGGAGCTCCCGGAAGGAGTACTGTGAAAGTCTTAAGATCAACAAATAATGGCGTATCGCTTCTGGTGAACTAGCCAGAGTAAGCTTGTAGATGTGACTGTGGTAAAATGGGGAGCAAGTGGCAGGAGTAACTATGACTCTCTTAGGGTTGCCAAATGACTCGTCAAAAGGCGAATTACATCGGCAAACCCGAGGAGCTCCCGGAAGGAGTACTGTGAAAGTCTTAAGGTCAACAAATAATGGCGTATCGCTCTGGTGAACTGGCCAGAGTAAGCTTGTAGATGCGACTGTGGTAAAACGAGGAGCAAGTGGCAGGAGTAACTATGACTCTCTTAAGGTAGCCAAATGCCTCGTCAACAGGCGAATTCCAACGGCAAACTCGAGGAGCTCCCAGCAGGAGTACTGTGAAAGTCTTAAGGTCAACAAATAATGGCGTATCGCTTCTGGTGAACTAGCCAGAGTAAGCTTGTAGATGTGACTGTGGTAAAATGGGGAGCAAGTGGCAGGAGTAACTATGACTCTCTTAAGGTAGCCAAATGCCTCGTCAACAGGAGAATTCCAACGGCAAACTCGAGGAGCTCCCGGCAGGAGTACTGTGCAAGACTTAAGATCAACAAATAATGGCGTATCGCTTCTGGTAAACTGGCCAGAGTAAGCTTGTAGATGCGACTGTGGTAAAACGAGGAGCAAGTGGCAGGAGTAACTATGACTCTCTTAAGGTAGCCAAATGCCTCGTCAACAGGCGAATTCCAACGGCAAACTCGAGGAGCTCCCGGCAGGAGTACTGTGAAAGTCTTAAGATCAACAAATAATGGCGTATCGCTTCTGGTGAACTAGCCAGAGTAAGCTTGTAGATGCGACTGTGGTAAAACGAGCAGCAAGTGGCAGGAGTAACTATGACTCTCTTAAGGTAGCCAAATGCCTCGTCAACAGGAGAATTCCAATGGCAAACTCGAGGAGCTCCCGGCAGGAGTACTGTGAAAGTCTTAAGGACAACAAATAATGGCGTATCGCTTCTGGTGAACTAGCCAGAGTAAGCTTGTAGATGCGACTGTGGTAAAACGAGGAGCAAGTGGCAGGAGTAACTATGACTCTCTTAAGGTAGCCAAATGCCTCGTCAACAGGCGAATTCCAACGGCAAACTCGAGGAGCTCCCGGCAGGAGTACTGTGAAAGTCTTAAGGACAACAAATAATGGCGTATCGCTTCTGGTGAACTGGCCAGAGTAAGCTTGTAGATGCGACTGTGTTAAAATGGGGAGCAAGTGGCAGGAGTAACTATGACTCTCTTAGGGTTGCCAAATAACTCGTCAAAAGGCGAATTACATCGGCAAACCCGAGGAGCTCCCGGAAGGAGTACTGTGAAAGTCTTAAGATCAACAAGTAATGGCGTATCGCTTCTGGTGAACTAGCCAGAGTAAGCTTGTAGATGCGACTGTGGTAAAACGAGGAGCAAGTGGCAGGAGTAACTATGACTCTCTTAAGGTAGCCAAATGACTCGTCAACAGGCGAATTCCAACGGCAAACTCGAGGAGCTCCCAGCAGGAGTACTGTGAAAGTCTTAAGGTCAACAAATAATGGCGTATCGCTTCTGGTGAACTAGCCAGAGTAAGCTTGTAGATGTGACTGTGGTAAAATGGGGAGCAAGTGGCAGGAGTAACTATGACTCTCTTAGGGTTGCCAAATGACTCGTCAAAAGGCGAATTACATCGGCAAACCCGAGGAGCTCCCGGAAGGAGTACTGTGAAAGTCTTAAGGTCAACAAATAATGGCGTATCGCTCTGGTGAACTGGCCAGAGTAAGCTTGTAGATGCGACTGTGGTAAAACGAGGAGCAAGTGGCAGGAGTAACTATGACTCTCTTAAGGTAGCCAAATGCCTCGTCAACAGGCGAATTCCAACGGCAAACTCGAGGAGCTCCCAGCAGGAGTACTGTGAAAGTCTTAAGGTCAACAAATAATGGCGTATCGCTTCTGGTGAACTAGCCAGAGTAAGCTTGTAGATGTGACTGTGGTAAAATGGGGAGCAAGTGGCAGGAGTAACTATGACTCTCTTAAGGTAGCCAAATGCCTCGTCAACAGGAGAATTCCAACGGCAAACTCGAGGAGCTCCCGGCAGGAGTACTGTGAAAGTCTTAAGATCAACAAATAATGGCGTATCGCTTCTGGTGAACTAGCCAGAGTAAGCTTGTAGATGCGACTGTGGTAAAACGAGGAGCAAGTGGCAGGAGTAACTATGACTCTCTTAAGGTAGCCAAATGCCTCGTCAACAGGAGAATTCCAACGGCAAACTCGAGGAGCTCCCGGCAGGAGTACTGTGAAAGTCTTAAGGACAACAAATAATGGCGTATCGCTTCTGGTGAACTGGCCAGAGTAAGCTTGTAGATGCGACTGTGGTAAAACGAGGAGCAAGTGGCAGGAGTAACTATGACTCTCTTAAGGTCTCTACACCAGTACTTGTAATATATATGTGTTATTTTAGTTTTTGAATAAAGACGGCTAGCAATAGCCAAATGCCTCGTCAACAGGCGAATTCCAACGGCAAACTCGAGGAGCTCCCGGCAGGAGTACTGTGAAAGTCTTAAGACCAACAAATAATGGCGTATCGCTTCTGGTGAACTAGCCAGAGTAAGCTTGTAGATGCGACTGTGGTAAAACGAGGAGCAAGTGGCAGGAGTAACTATGACTCTCTTAAGGTAGCCAAATGCCTCGTCAACAGGCGAATTCCAACGGCAAACTCGAGGAGCTCCCGGCAGGAGTACTGTGAAAGTCTTAAGGACAACAAATAATGGCGTATCGCTTCTGGTGAACTGGCCAGAGTAAGCTTGTAGATGCGACTGTGGTAAAATGGGGAGCAAGTGGCAGGAGTAACTATGACTCTCTTAGGGTTGCCAAATAACTCGTCAAAAGGCGAATTACATCGGCAAACCCGAGGAGCTCCCGGAAGGAGTACTGTGAAAGTCTTAAGATCAACAAGTAATGGCGTATCGCTTCTGGTGAACTAGCCAGAGTAAGCTTGTAGATGCGACTGTGGTAAAACGAGGAGCAAGTGGCAGGAGTAACTATGACTCTCTTAAGGTAGCCAAATGCCTCGTCAACAGGCGAATTCCAACGGCAAACTCGAGGAGCTCCCAGCAGGAGTACTGTGAAAGTCTTAAGGTCAACAAATAATGGCGTATCGCTTCTGGTGAACTAGCCAGAGTAAGCTTGTAGATGTGACTGTGGTAAAATGGGGAGCAAGTGGCAGGAGTAACTATGACTCTCTTAAGGTAGCCAAATGCCTCGTCAACAGGAGAATTCCAACGGCAAACTCGAGGAGCTCCCGGCAGGAGTACTGTGAAAGTCTTAAGGACAACAAATAATGGCGTATCACTTCTGGTGAACTGGCCAGAGTAAGCTTGTAGATGCGACTGTGGTAAAACGACGAGCAAGTGGCAGGAGTAACTATGACTCTCTTAAGGTAGCCAAATGCCTCGTCAACAGGAGAATTCCAACGGCAAACTCGAGGAGCTCCCGGCAGGAGTACTGTGAAAGTCTTAAGGACAACAAATAATGGCGTATCGCTTCTGGTGAACTGGCCAGAGTAAGCTTGTAGATGCGACTGTGGTAAAACGAGGAGCAAGTGGTAGGAGTAACTATGACTCTCTTAAGGTAGCCAAATGCCTCGTCAACAGGCGAATTCCAACGGCAAACTCGAGGAGCTCCCAGCAGGAGTACTGTGAAAGTCTTAAGGTCAACAAATAATGGCGTATCGCTCTGGTGAACTAGCCAGAGTAAGCGTGTAGACGTGACTGTGGTAAAATGGGGAGCAAGTGGCAGGAGTAACTATGACTCTCTTAGGGTTGCCAAATAACTCGTCAAAAGGCGAATTACATCGGCAAACCCGAGGAGCTCCCGGAAGGAGTACTGTGAAAGTCTTAAGATCAACAAATAATGGCGTATCGCTTCTGGTGAACTAGCCAGAGTAAGCTTGTAGATGTGACTGTGGTAAAATGGGGAGCAAGTGGCAGGAGTAACTATGACTCTCTTAGGGTTGCCAAATGACTCGTCAAAAGGCGAATTACATCGGCAAACCCGAGGAGCTCCCGGAAGGAGTACTGTGAAAGTCTTAAGGTCAACAAATAATGGCGTATCGCTCTGGTGAACTGGCCAGAGTAAGCTTGTAGATGCGACTGTGGTAAAACGAGGAGCAAGTGGCAGGAGTAACTATGACTCTCTTAAGGTAGCCAAATGCCTCGTCAACAGGCGAATTCCAACGGCAAACTCGAGGAGCTCCCAGCAGGAGTACTGTGAAAGTCTTAAGGTCAACAAATAATGGCGTATCGCTTCTGGTGAACTAGCCAGAGTAAGCTTGTAGATGCGACTGTGGTAAAACGAGGAGCAAGTGGCAGGAGTAACTATGACTCTCTTAAGGTAGCCAAATGCCTCGTCAACAGGCGAATTCCAACGGCAAACTCGAGGAGCTATCGGCAGGAGTACTGTGAAAGTCTTAAGATCAACAAATAATGGCGTATCGCTTCTGGTGAACTAGCCAGAGTAAGCTTGTAGATGCGACTGTGGTAAAACGAGCAGCAAGTGGCAGGAGTAACTATGACTCTCTTAAGGTAGCCAAATGCCTCGTCAACAGGAGAATTCCAACGGCAAACTCGAGGAGCTCCCGGCAGGAGTACTGTGAAAGTCTTAAGGACAACAAATAATGGCGTATCGCTTCTGGTGAACTGGCCAGAGTAAGCTTGTAGATGCGACTGTGGTAAAACGAGGAGCAAGTGGCAGGAGTAACTATGACTCTCTTAAGGTCTCTACACCAGTACTTGTAATATATATGTGTTATTTAAGTTTTTGAATAAAGACGGCTAGCAATAGCCAAATGCCTCGTCAACAGGCGAATTCCAACGGCAAACTCGAGGAGCTCCCGGCAGGAGTACTGTGAAAGTCTTAAGACCAACAAATAATGGCGTATCGCTTCTGGTGAACTGGCCAGAGTAAGCTTGTAGATGCGACTGTGGTAAAACGAGGAGCAAGTGGCAGGAGTAACTATGACTCTCTTAAGGTAGCCAAATGCCTCGTCAACAGGCGAATTCCAACGGCAAACTCGAGGAGCTCCCAGCAGGAGTACTGTGAAAGTCTTAAGGTCAACAAATAATGGCGTATCGCTTCTGGTGAACTAGCCAGAGTAAGCTTGTAGATGTGACTGTGGTAAAATGGGGAGCAAGTGGCAGGAGTAACTATGACTCTCTTAAGGTAGCCAAATGCCTCGTCAACAGGAGAATTCCAACGGCAAACTCGAGGAGCTCCCGGCAGGAGTACTGTGAAAGTCTTAAGGACAACAAATAATGGCGTATCACTTCTGGTGAACTGGCCAGAGTAAGCTTGTAGATGCGACTGTGGTAAAATGGGGAGCAAGTGGCAGGAGTAACTATGACTCTCTTAGGGTTGCCAAATAACTCGTCAAAAGGCGAATTACATCGGCAAACCCGAGGAGCTCCCGGAAGGAGTACTGTGAAAGTCTTAAGATCAACAAGTAATGGCGTATCGCTTCTGGTGAACTAGCCAGAGTAAGCTTGTAGATGCGACTGTGGTAAAACGAGGAGCAAGTGGCAGGAGTAACTATGACTCTCTTAAGGTAGCCAAATGCCTCGTCAACAGGCGAATTCCAACGGCAAACTCGAGGAGCTCCCAGCAGGAGTACTGTGAAAGTCTTAAGGTCAACAAATAATGGCGTATCGCTTCTGGTGAACTAGCCAGAGTAAGCTTGTAGATGTGACTGTGGTAAAATGGGGAGCAAGTGGCAGGAGTAACTATGACTCTCTTAAGGTAGCCAAATGCCTCGTCAACAGGAGAATTCCAACGGCAAACTCGAGGAGCTCCCGGCAGGAGTACTGTGAAAGTCTTAAGGACAACAAATAATGGCGTATCACTTCTGGTGAACTGGCCAGAGTAAGCTTGTAGATGCGACTGTGGTAAAACGAGGAGCAAGTGGCAGGAGTAACTATGACTCTCTTAAGGTAGCCAAATGCCTCGTCAACAGGCGAATTCCAACGGCAAACTCGAGGAGCTCCCGGCAAGAGTACTGTGAAAGTCTTAAGGACAACAAATAATGGCGTATCGCTTCTGGTGAACTGGCCAGAGTAAGCTTGTAGATGCGACTGTGGTAAAACGAGGAGCAAGTGGTAGGAGTAACTATGACTCTCTTAAGGTAGCCAAATGCCTCGTCAACAGGCGAATTCCAACGGCAAACTCGAGGAGCTCCCAGCAGGAGTACTGTGAAAGTCTTAAGGTCAACAAATAATGGCGTATCGCTCTGGTGAACTAGCCAGAGTAAGCGTGTAGACGTGACTGTGGTAAAATGGGGAGCAAGTGGCAGGAGTAACTATGACTCTCTTAGGGTTGCCAAATAACTCGTCAAAAGGCGAATTACATCGGCAAACCCGAGGAGCTCCCGGAAGGAGTACTGTGAAAGTCTTAAGATCAACAAATAATGGCGTATCGCTTCTGGTGAACTAGCCAGAGTAAGCTTGTAGATGTGACTGTGGTAAAATGGGGAGCAAGTGGCAGGAGTAACTATGACTCTCTTAGGGTTGCCAAATGACTCGTCAAAAGGCGAATTACATCGGCAAACCCGAGGAGCTCCCGGAAGGAGTACTGTGAAAGTCTTAAGGTCAACAAATAATGGCGTATCGCTCTGGTGAACTGGCCAGAGTAAGCTTGTAGATGCGACTGTGGTAAAACGAGGAGCAAGTGGCAGGAGTAACTATGACTCTCTTAAGGTAGCCAAATGCCTCGTCAACAGGCGAATTCCAACGGCAAACTCGAGGAGCTCCCAGCAGGAGTACTGTGAAAGTCTTAAGGTCAACAAATAATGGCGTATCGCTTCTGGTGAACTAGCCAGAGTAAGCTTGTAGATGTGACTGTGGTAAAATGGGGAGCAAGTGGCAGGAGTAACTATGACTCTCTTAAGGTAGCCAAATGCCTCGTCAACAGGAGAATTCCAACGGCAAACTCGAGGAGCTCCCGGCAGGAGTACTGTGCAAGACTTAAGATCAACAAATAATGGCGTATCGCTTCTGGTAAACTGGCCAGAGTAAGCTTGTAGATGCGACTGTGGTAAAACGAGGAGCAAGTGGCAGGAGTAACTATGACTCTCTTAAGGTAGCCAAATGCCTCGTCAACAGGCGAATTCCAACGGCAAACTCGAGGAGCTCCCGGCAGGAGTACTGTGAAAGTCTTAAGATCAACAAATAATGGCGTATCGCTTCTGGTGAACTAGCCAGAGTAAGCTTGTAGATGCGACTGTGGTAAAACGAGCAGCAAGTGGCAGGAGTAACTATGACTCTCTTAAGGTAGCCAAATGCCTCGTCAACAGGAGAATTCCAACGGCAAACTCGAGGAGCTCCCGGCAGGAGTACTGTGAAAGTCTTAAGGACAACAAATAATGGCGTATCGCTTCTGGTGAACTGGCCAGAGTAAGCTTGTAGATGCGACTGTGGTAAAACGAGGAGCAAGTGGCAGGAGTAACTATGACTCTCTTAAGGTCTCTACACCAGTACTTGTAATATATATGTGTTATTTAAGTTTTTGAATAAAGACGGCTAGCAATAGCCAAATGCCTCGTCAACAGGCGAATTCCAACGGCAAACTCGAGGAGCTCCCGGCAGGAGTACTGTGAAAGTCTTAAGACCAACAAATAATGGCGTATCGCTTCTGGTGAACTGGCCAGAGTAAGCTTGTAGATGCGACTGTGGTAAAACGAGGAGCAAGTGGCAGGAGTAACTATGACTCTCTTAAGGTAGCCAAATGCCTCGTCAACAGGCGAATTCCAACGGCAAACTCGAGGAGCTCCCAGCAGGAGTACTGTGAAAGTCTTAAGGTCAACAAATAATGGCGTATCGCTTCTGGTGAACTAGCCAGAGTAAGCTTGTAGATGTGACTGTGGTAAAATGGGGAGCAAGTGGCAGGAGTAACTATGACTCTCTTAAGGTAGCCAAATGCCTCGTCAACAGGAGAATTCCAACGGCAAACTCGAGGAGCTCCCGGCAGGAGTACTGTGAAAGTCTTAAGGACAACAAATAATGGCGTATCACTTCTGGTGAACTGGCCAGAGTAAGCTTGTAGATGCGACTGTGGTAAAACGAGGAGCAAGTGGCAGGAGTAACTATGACTCTCTTAAGGTAGCCAAATGCCTCGTCAACAGGAGAATTCCAACGGCAAACTCGAGGAGCTCCCGGCAGGAGTACTGTGAAAGTCTTAAGGACAACAAATAATGGCGTATCGCTTCTGGTGAACTGGCCAGAGTAAGCTTGTAGATGCGACTGTGGTAAAACGAGGAGCAAGTGGTAGGAGTAACTATGACTCTCTTAAGGTAGCCAAATGCCTCGTCAACAGGCGAATTCCAACGGCAAACTCGAGGAGCTCCCAGCAGGAGTACTGTGAAAGTCTTAAGGTCAACAAATAATGGCGTATCGCTCTGGTGAACTAGCCAGAGTAAGCGTGTAGACGTGACTGTGGTAAAATGGGGAGCAAGTGGCAGGAGTAACTATGACTCTCTTAGGGTTGCCAAATAACTCGTCAAAAGGCGAATTACATCGGCAAACCCGAGGAGCTCCCGGAAGGAGTACTGTGAAAGTCTTAAGATCAACAAATAATGGCGTATCGCTTCTGGTGAACTAGCCAGAGTAAGCTTGTAGATGTGACTGTGGTAAAATGGGGAGCAAGTGGCAGGAGTAACTATGACTCTCTTAGGGTTGCCAAATGACTCGTCAAAAGGCGAATTACATCGGCAAACCCGAGGAGCTCCCGGAAGGAGTACTGTGAAAGTCTTAAGGTCAACAAATAATGGCGTATCGCTCTGGTGAACTGGCCAGAGTAAGCTTGTAGATGCGACTGTGGTAAAACGAGGAGCAAGTGGCAGGAGTAACTATGACTCTCTTAAGGTAGCCAAATGCCTCGTCAACAGGCGAATTCCAACGGCAAACTCGAGGAGCTCCCGGCAGGAGTACTGTGAAAGTCTTAAGATCAACAAATAATGGCGTATCGCTTCTGGTGAACTAGCCAGAGTAAGCTTGTAGATGCGACTGTGGTAAAACGAGGAGCAAGTGGCAGGAGTAACTATGACTCTCTTAAGGTAGCCAAATGCCTCGTCAACAGGAGAATTCCAACGGCAAACTCGAGGAGCTCCCGGCAGGAGTACTGTGCAAGACTTAAGATCAACAAATAATGGCGTATCGCTTCTGGTAAACTGGCCAGAGTAAGCTTGTAGATGCGACTGTGGTAAAACGAGGAGCAAGTGGCAGGAGTAACTATGACTCTCTTAAGGTAGCCAAATGCCTCGTCAACAGGCGAATTCCAACGGCAAACTCGAGGAGCTCCCGGCAGGAGTACTGTGAAAGTCTTAAGATCAACAAATAATGGCGTATCGCTTCTGGTGAACTAGCCAGGGTAAGCTTGTAGATGCGACTGTGGTAAAACGAGCAGCAAGTGGCAGGAGTAACTATGACTCTCTTAAGGTAGCCAAATGCCTCGTCAACAGGAGAATTCCAACGGCAAACTCGAGGAGCTCCCGGCAGGAGTACTGTGAAAGTCTTAAGGACAACAAATAATGGCGTATCGCTTCTGGTGAACTGGCCAGAGTAAGCTTGTAGATGCGACTGTGGTAAAACGAGGAGCAAGTGGCAGGAGTAACTATGACTCTCTTAAGGTCTCTACACCAGTACTTGTAATATATATGTGTTATTTAAGTTTTTGAATAAAGACGGCTAGCAATAGCCAAATGCCTCAACAGGCGAATTCCAACGGCAAACTCGAGGAGCTCCCGGCAGGAGTACTGTGAAAGTCTTAAGACCAACAAATAATGGCGTATCGCTTCTGGTGAACTAGCCAGAGTAAGCTTGTAGATGCGACTGTGGTAAAACGAGGAGCAAGTGGCAGGAGTAACTATGACTCTCTTAAGGTAGCCAAATGCCTCGTCAACAGGCGAATTCCAACGGCAAACTCGAGGAGCTCCCAGCAGGAGTACTGTGAAAGTCTTAAGGTCAACAAATAATGGCGTATCGCTTCTGGTGAACTAGCCAGAGTAAGCTTGTAGATGTGACTGTGGTAAAATGGGGAGCAAGTGGCAGGAGTAACTATGACTCTCTTAAGGTAGCCAAATGCCTCGTCAACAGGAGAATTCCAACGGCAAACTCGAGGAGCTCCCGGCAGGAGTACTGTGAAAGTCTTAAGGACAACAAATAATGGCGTATCACTTCTGGTGAACTGGCCAGAGTAAGCTTGTAGATGCGACTGTGGTAAAACGAGGAGCAAGTGGCAGGAGTAACTATGACTCTCTTAAGGTAGCCAAATGCCTCGTCAACAGGAGAATTCCAACGGCAAACTCGAGGAGCTCCCGGCAGGAGTACTGTGAAAGTCTTAAGGACAACAAATAATGGCGTATCGCTTCTGGTGAACTGGCCAGAGTAAGCTTGTAGATGCGACTGTGGTAAAACGAGGAGCAAGTGGTAGGAGTAACTATGACTCTCTTAAGGTAGCCAAATGCCTCGTCAACAGGCGAATTCCAACGGCAAACTCGAGGAGCTCCCAGCAGGAGTACTGTGAAAGTCTTAAGGTCAACAAATAATGGCGTATCGCTCTGGTGAACTAGCCAGAGTAAGCGTGTAGACGTGACTGTGGTAAAATGGGGAGCAAGTGGCAGGAGTAACTATGACTCTCTTAGGGTTGCCAAATAACTCGTCAAAAGGCGAATTACATCGGCAAACCCGAGGAGCTCCCGGAAGGAGTACTGTGAAAGTCTTAAGATCAACAAATAATGGCGTATCGCTTCTGGTGAACTAGCCAGAGTAAGCTTGTAGATGTGACTGTGGTAAAATGGGGAGCAAGTGGCAGGAGTAACTATGACTCTCTTAGGGTTGCCAAATGACTCGTCAAAAGGCGAATTACATCGGCAAACCCGAGGAGCTCCCGGAAGGAGTACTGTGAAAGTCTTAAGGTCAACAAATAATGGCGTATCGCTCTGGTGAACTGGCCAGAGTAAGCTTGTAGATGCGACTGTGGTAAAACGAGGAGCAAGTGGCAGGAGTAACTATGACTCTCTTAAGGTAGCCAAATGCCTCGTCAACAGGCGAATTCCAACGGCAAACTCGAGGAGCTCCCGGCAGGAGTACTGTGAAAGTCTTAAGATCAACAAATAATGGCGTATCGCTTCTGGTGAACTAGCCAGAGTAAGCTTGTAGATGCGACTGTGGTAAAACGAGGAGCAAGTGGCAGGAGTAACTATGACTCTCTTAAGGTAGCCAAATGCCTCGTCAACAGGAGAATTCCAACGGCAAACTCGAGGAGCTCCCGGCAGGAGTACTGTGCAAGACTTAAGATCAACAAATAATGGCGTATCGCTTCTGGTAAACTGGCCAGAGTAAGCTTGTAGATGCGACTGTGGTAAAACGAGGAGCAAGTGGCAGGAGTAACTATGACTCTCTTAAGGTAGCCAAATGCCTCGTCAACAGGCGAATTCCAACGGCAAACTCGAGGAGCTCCCGGCAGGAGTACTGTGAAAGTCTTAAGATCAACAAATAATGGCGTATCGCTTCTGGTGAACTAGCCAGGGTAAGCTTGTAGATGCGACTGTGGTAAAACGAGCAGCAAGTGGCAGGAGTAACTATGACTCTCTTAAGGTAGCCAAATGCCTCGTCAACAGGAGAATTCCAACGGCAAACTCGAGGAGCTCCCGGCAGGAGTACTGTGAAAGTCTTAAGGACAACAAAAAATGGCGTATCGCTTCTGGTGAACTGGCCAGAGTAAGCTTGTAGATGCGACTGTGGTAAAACGAGGAGCAAGTGGCAGGAGTAACTATGACTCTCTTAAGGTCTCTACACCAGTACTTGTAATATATATGTGTTATTTAAGTTTTTGAATAAAGACGGCTAGCAATAGCCAAATGCCTCGTCAACAGGCGAATTCCAACGGCAAACTCGAGGAGCTCCCGGCAGGAGTACTGTGAAAGTCTTAAGACCAACAAATAATGGCGTATCGCTTCTGGTGAACTAGCCAGAGTAAGCTTGTAGATGCGACTGTGGTAAAACGAGGAGCAAGTGGCAGGAGTAACTATGACTCTCTTAAGGTAGCCAAATGCCTCGTCAACAGGCGAATTCCAACGGCAAACTCGAGGAGCTCCCGGCAGGAGTACTGTGAAAGTCTTAAGATCAACAAATAATGGCGTATCGCTTCTGGTGAACTAGCCAGAGTAAGCTTGTAGATGCGACTGTGGTAAAACGAGGAGCAAGTGGCAGGAGTAACTATGACTCTCTTAAGGTAGCCAAATGCCTCGTCAACAGGAGAATTCCAACGGCAAACTCGAGGAGCTCCCGGCAGGAGTACTGTGCAAGACTTAAGATCAACAAATAATGGCGTATCGCTTCTGGTGAACTAGCCAGGGTAAGCTTGTAGATGCGACTGTGGTAAAACGAGCAGCAAGTGGCAGGAGTAACTATGACTCTCTTAAGGTAGCCAAATGCCTCGTCAACAGGAGAATTCCAACGGCAAACTCGAGGAGCTCCCGGCAGGAGTACTGTGAAAGTCTTAAGGACAACAAATAATGGCGTATCGCTTCTGGTGAACTGGCCAGAGTAAGCTTGTAGATGCGACTGTGGTAAAACGAGGAGCAAGTGGCAGGAGTAACTATGACTCTCTTAAGGTCTCTACACCAGTACTTGTAATATATATGTGTTATTTAAGTTTTTGAATAAAGACGGCTAGCAATAGCCAAATGCCTCAACAGGCGAATTCCAACGGCAAACTCGAGGAGCTCCCGGCAGGAGTACTGTGAAAGTCTTAAGACCAACAAATAATGGCGTATCGCTTCTGGTGAACTAGCCAGAGTAAGCTTGTAGATGCGACTGTGGTAAAACGAGGAGCAAGTGGCAGGAGTAACTATGACTCTCTTAAGGTAGCCAAATGCCTCGTCAACAGGCGAATTCCAACGGCAAACTCGAGGAGCTCCCAGCAGGAGTACTGTGAAAGTCTTAAGGTCAACAAATAATGGCGTATCGCTTCTGGTGAACTAGCCAGAGTAAGCTTGTAGATGTGACTGTGGTAAAATGGGGAGCAAGTGGCAGGAGTAACTATGACTCTCTTAAGGTAGCCAAATGCCTCGTCAACAGGAGAATTCCAACGGCAAACTCGAGGAGCTCCCGGCAGGAGTACTGTGAAAGTCTTAAGGACAACAAATAATGGCGTATCACTTCTGGTGAACTGGCCAGAGTAAGCTTGTAGATGCGACTGTGGTAAAACGAGGAGCAAGTGGCAGGAGTAACTATGACTCTCTTAAGGTAGCCAAATGCCTCGTCAACAGGAGAATTCCAACGGCAAACTCGAGGAGCTCCCGGCAGGAGTACTGTGAAAGTCTTAAGGACAACAAATAATGGCGTATCGCTTCTGGTGAACTGGCCAGAGTAAGCTTGTAGATGCGACTGTGGTAAAACGAGGAGCAAGTGGTAGGAGTAACTATGACTCTCTTAAGGTAGCCAAATGCCTCGTCAACAGGCGAATTCCAACGGCAAACTCGAGGAGCTCCCAGCAGGAGTACTGTGAAAGTCTTAAGGTCAACAAATAATGGCGTATCGCTCTGGTGAACTAGCCAGAGTAAGCGTGTAGACGTGACTGTGGTAAAATGGGGAGCAAGTGGCAGGAGTAACTATGACTCTCTTAGGGTTGCCAAATAACTCGTCAAAAGGCGAATTACATCGGCAAACCCGAGGAGCTCCCGGAAGGAGTACTGTGAAAGTCTTAAGATCAACAAATAATGGCGTATCGCTTCTGGTGAACTAGCCAGAGTAAGCTTGTAGATGTGACTGTGGTAAAATGGGGAGCAAGTGGCAGGAGTAACTATGACTCTCTTAGGGTTGCCAAATGACTCGTCAAAAGGCGAATTACATCGGCAAACCCGAGGAGCTCCCGGAAGGAGTACTGTGAAAGTCTTAAGGTCAACAAATAATGGCGTATCGCTCTGGTGAACTGGCCAGAGTAAGCTTGTAGATGCGACTGTGGTAAAACGAGGAGCAAGTGGCAGGAGTAACTATGACTCTCTTAAGGTAGCCAAATGCCTCGTCAACAGGCGAATTCCAACGGCAAACTCGAGGAGCTCCCGGCAGGAGTACTGTGAAAGTCTTAAGATAAACAAATAATGGCGTATCGCTTCTGGTGAACTAGCCAGAGTAAGCTTGTAGATGCGACTGTGGTAAAACGAGGAGCAAGTGGCAGGAGTAACTATGACTCTCTTAAGGTAGCCAAATGCCTCGTCAACAGGAGAATTCCAACGGCAAACTCGAGGAGCTCCCGGCAGGAGTACTGTGCAAGACTTAAGATCAACAAATAATGGCGTATCGCTTCTGGTAAACTGGCCAGAGTAAGCTTGTAGATGCGACTGTGGTAAAACGAGGAGCAAGTGGCAGGAGTAACTATGACTCTCTTAAGGTAGCCAAATGCCTCGTCAACAGGCGAATTCCAACGGCAAACTCGAGGAGCTCCCGGCAGGAGTACTGTGAAAGTCTTAAGATCAACAAATAATGGCGTATCGCTTCTGGTGAACTAGCCAGGGTAAGCTTGTAGATGCGACTGTGGTAAAACGAGCAGCAAGTGGCAGGAGTAACTATGACTCTCTTAAGGTAGCCAAATGCCTCGTCAACAGGAGAATTCCAACGGCAAACTCGAGGAGCTCCCGGCAGGAGTACTGTGAAAGTCTTAAGGACAACAAATAATGGCGTATCGCTTCTGGTGAACTGGCCAGAGTAAGCTTGTAGATGCGACTGTGGTAAAACGAGGAGCAAGTGGCAGGAGTAACTATGACTCTCTTAAGGTCTCTACACCAGTACTTGTAATATATATGTGTTATTTAAGTTTTTGAATAAAGACGGCTAGCAATAGCCAAATGCCTCGTCAACAGGCGAATTCCAACGGCAAACTCGAGGAGCTCCCGGCAGGAGTACTGTGAAAGTCTTAAGACCAACAAATAATGGCGTATCGCTTCTGGTGAACTAGCCAGAGTAAGCTTGTAGATGCGACTGTGGTAAAACGAGGAGCAAGTGGCAGGAGTAACTATGACTCTCTTAAGGTAGCCAAATGCCTCGTCAACAGGCGAATTCCAACGGCAAACTCGAGGAGCTCCCGGCAGGAGTACTGTGAAAGTCTTAAGGACAACAAATAATGGCGTATCGCTTCTGGTGAACTGGCCAGAGTAAGCTTGTAGATGCGACTGTGGTAAAATGGGGAGCAAGTGGCAGGAGTAACTATGACTCTCTTAGGGTTGCCAAATAACTCGTCAAAAGGCGAATTACATCGGCAAACCCGAGGAGCTCCCGGAAGGAGTACTGTGAAAGTCTTAAGATCAACAAATAATGGCGTATCGCTTCTGGTGAACTAGCCAGAGTAAGCTTGTAGATGCGACTGTGGTAAAACGAGGAGCAAGTGGCAGGAGTAACTATGACTCTCTTAAGGTAGCCAAATGCCTCGTCAACAGGCGAATTCCAACGGCAAACTCGAGGAGCTCCCAGCAGGAGAACTGTGAAAGTCTTAAGGTCAACAAATAATGGCGTATCGCTTCTGGTGAACTAGCCAGAGTAAGCTTGTAGATGTGACTGTGGTAAAATGGGGAGCAAGTGGCAGGAGTAACTATGACTCTCTTAAGGTAGCCAAATGCCTCGTCAACAGGAGAATTCCAACGGCAAACTCGAGGAGCTCCCGGCAGGAGTACTGTGAAAGTCTTAAGGACAACAAATAATGGCGTATCGCTTCTGGTGAACTGGCCAGAGTAAGCTTGTAGATGCGACTGTGGTAAAACGAGGAGCAAGTGGCAGGAGTAACTATGACTCTCTTAAGGTAGCCAAATGCCTCGTCAACAGGAGAATTCCAACGGCAAACTCGAGGAGCTCCCGGCAGGAGTACTGTGAAAGTCTTAAGGACAACAAATAATGGCGTATCGCTTCTGGTGAACTGGCCAGAGTAAGCTTGTAGATGCGACTGTGGTAAAACGAGGAGCAAGTGGCAGGAGTAACTATGACTCTCTTAAGGTAGCCAAATGCCTCGTCAACAGGCGAATTCCAACGGCAAACTCGAGGGGCTCCCAGCAGGAGTACTGTGAAAGTCTTAAGGTCAACAAATAATGGCGTATCGCTCTGGTGAACTAGCCAGAGTAAGCTTGTAGATGTGACTGTGGTAAAATGGGGAGCAAGTGGCAGGAGTAACTATGACTCTCTTAGGGTTGCCAAATAACTCGTCAAAAGGCGAATTACATCGGCAAACCCGAGGAGCTCCCGGAAGGAGTACTGTGAAAGTCTTAAGGTCAACAAATAATGGCGTATCGCTTCTGGTGAACTAGCCAGAGTAAGCTTGTAGATGCGACTGTGGTAAAACGAGGAGCAAGTGGCAGGAGTAACTATGACTCTCTTAAGGTAGCCAAATGCCTCGTCAACAGGCGAATTCCAACGGCAAACTCGAGGAGCTCCCAGCAGGAGTACTGTGAAAGTCTTAAGGTCAACAAATAATGGCGTATCGCTTCTGGTGAACTAGCCAGAGTAAGCTTGTAGATGTGACTGTGGTAAAATGGGGAGCAAGTGGCAGGAGTAACTATGACTCTCTTAAGGTAGCCAAATGCCTCGTCAACAGGAGAATTCCAACGGCAAACTCGAGGAGCTCCCGGCAGGAGTACTGTGCAAGACTTAAGATCAACAAATAATGGCGTATCGCTTCTGGTAAACTGGCCAGAGTAAGCTTGTAGATGCGACTGTGGTAAAACGAGGAGCAAGTGGCAGGAGTAACTATGACTCTCTTAAGGTAGCCAAATGCCTCGTCAACAGGCGAATTCCAACGGCAAACTCGAGGAGCTCCCGGCAGGAGTACTGTGAAAGTCTTAAGATCAACAAATAATGGCGTATCGCTTCTGGTGAACTAGCCAGAGTAAGCTTGTAGATGCGACTGTGGTAAAACGAGGAGCAAGTGGCAGGAGTAACTATGACTCTCTTAAGGTAGCCAAATGCCTCGTCAACAGGAGAATTCCAACGGCAAACTCGAGGAGCTCCCGGCAGGAGTACTGTGAAAGTCTTAAGGACAACAAATAATGGCGTATCGCTTCTGGTGAACTGGCCAGAGTAAGCTTGTAGATGCGACTGTGGTAAAACGAGGAGCAAGTGGCAGGAGTAACTATGACTCTCTTAAGGTAGCCAAATGCCTCGTCAACAGGCGAATTCCAACGGCAAACTCGAGGAGCTCCCGGCAGGAGTACTGTGAAAGTCTTAAGGTCAACAAATAATGGCGTATCGCTTCTGGTGAACTGGCCAGAGTAAGCTTGTAGATGCGACTGTGGTAAAATGGGGAGCAAGTGGCAGGAGTAACTATGACTCTCTTAGGGTTGCCAAATAACTCGTCAAAAGGCGAATTACATCGGCAAACCCGAGGAGCTCCCGGAAGGAGTACTGTGAAAGTCTTAAGGTCAACAAATAATGGCGTATCGCTCTGGTGAACTGGCCAGAGTAAGCTTGTAGATGCGACTGTGGTAAAACGAGGAGCAAGTGGCAGGAGTAACTATGACTCTCTTAAGGTAGCCAAATGCCTCGTCAACAGGCGAATTCCAACGGCAAACTCGAGGAGCTCCCGGCAGGAGTACTGTGAAAGTCTTAAGGTCAACAAATAATGGCGTATCGCTTCTGGTGAACTGGCCAGAGTAAGCTTGTAGATGCGACTGTGGTAAAATGGGGAGCAAGTGGCAGGAGTAACTATGACTCTCTTAGGGTTGCCAAATAACTCGTCAAAAGGCGAATTACATCGGCAAACCCGAGGAGCTCCCGGAAGGAGTACTGTGAAAGTCTTAAGGTCAACAAATAATGGCGTATCGCTTCTGGTGAACTAGCCAGAGTAAGCTTGTAGATGCGACTGTGGTAAAACGAGGAGCAAGTGGCAGGAGTAACTATGACTCTCTTAAGGTAGCCAAATGCCTCGTCAACAGGCGAATTCCAACGGCAAACTCGAGGAGCTCCCAGCAGGAGTACTGTGAAAGTCTTAAGGTCAACAAATAATGGCGTATCGCTTCTGGTGAACTAGCCAGAGTAAGCTTGTAGATGTGACTGTGGTAAAATGGGGAGCAAGTGGCAGGAGTAACTATGACTCTCTTAAGGTAGCCAAATGCCTCGTCAACAGGCGAATTCCAACGGCAAACTCGAGGAGCTCCCAGCAGGAGTACTGTGAAAGTCTTAAGGTCAACAAATAATGGCGTATCGCTTCTGGTGAACTAGCCAGAGTAAGCTTGTAGATGTGACTGTGGTAAAATGGGGAGCAAGTGGCAGGAGTAACTATGACTCTCTTAGGGTTGCCAAATGACTCGTCAAAAGGCGAATTACATCGGCAAACCCGAGGAGCTCCCGGAAGGAGTACTGTGAAAGTCTTAAGGTCAACAAATAATGGCGTATCGCTCTGGTGAACTGGCCAGAGTAAGCTTGTAGATGCGACTGTGGTAAAATGGGGAGCAAGTGGCAGGAGTAACTATGACTCTCTTAGGGTTGCCAAATAACTCGTCAAAAGGCGAATTACATCGGCAAACCCGAGGAGCTCCCGGAAGGAGTACTGTGAAAGTCTTAAGGTCAACAAATAATGGCGTATCGCTTCTGGTGAACTAGCCAGAGTAAGCTTGTAGATGCGACTGTGGTAAAACGAGGAGCAAGTGGCAGGAGTAACTATGACTCTCTTAAGGTAGCCAAATGCCTCGTCAACAGGCGAATTCCAACGGCAAACTCGAGGAGCTCCCAGCAGGAGTACTGTGAAAGTCTTAAGGTCAACAAATAATGGCGTATCGCTTCTGGTGAACTAGCCAGAGTAAGCTTGTAGATGTGACTGTGGTAAAATGGGGAGCAAGTGGCAGGAGTAACTATGACTCTCTTAAGGTAGCCAAATGCCTCGTCAACAGGAGAATTCCAACGGCAAACTCGAGGAGCTCCCGGCAGGAGTACTGTGCAAGACTTAAGATCAACAAATAATGGCGTATCGCTTCTGGTAAACTGGCCAGAGTAAGCTTGTAGATGCGACTGTGGTAAAACGAGGAGCAAGTGGCAGGAGTAACTATGACTCTCTTAAGGTAGCCAAATGCCTCGTCAACAGGCGAATTCCAACGGCAAACTCGAGGAGCTCCCGGCAGGAGTACTGTGAAAGTCTTAAGATCAACAAATAATGGCGTATCGCTTCTGGTGAACTAGCCAGAGTAAGCTTGTAGATGCGACTGTGGTAAAACGAGGAGCAAGTGGCAGGAGTAACTATGACTCTCTTAAGGTAGCCAAATGCCTCGTCAACAGGAGAATTCCAACGGCAAACTCGAGGAGCTCCCGGCAGGAGTACTGTGAAAGTCTTAAGGACAACAAATAATGGCGTATCGCTTCTGGTGAACTGGCCAGAGTAAGCTTGTAGATGCGACTGTGGTAAAACGAGGAGCAAGTGGCAGGAGTAACTATGACTCTCTTAAGGTAGCCAAATGCCTCGTCAACAGGCGAATTCCAACGGCAAACTCGAGGAGCTCCCGGCAGGAGTACTGTGAAAGTCTTAAGGTCAACAAATAATGGCGTATCGCTTCTGGTGAACTGGCCAGAGTAAGCTTGTAGATGCGACTGTGGTAAAATGGGGAGCAAGTGGCAGGAGTAACTATGACTCTCTTAGGGTTGCCAAATAACTCGTCAAAAGGCGAATTACATCGGCAAACCCGAGGAGCTCCCGGAAGGAGTACTGTGAAAGTCTTAAGGTCAACAAATAATGGCGTATCGCTCTGGTGAACTGGCCAGAGTAAGCTTGTAGATGCGACTGTGGTAAAACGAGGAGCAAGTGGCAGGAGTAACTATGACTCTCTTAAGGTAGCCAAATGCCTCGTCAACAGGCGAATTCCAACGGCAAACTCGAGGAGCTCCCGGCAGGAGTACTGTGAAAGTCTTAAGGTCAACAAATAATGGCGTATCGCTTCTGGTGAACTGGCCAGAGTAAGCTTGTAGATGCGACTGTGGTAAAATGGGGAGCAAGTGGCAGGAGTAACTATGACTCTCTTAGGGTTGCCAAATAACTCGTCAAAAGGCGAATTACATCGGCAAACCCGAGGAGCTCCCGGAAGGAGTACTGTGAAAGTCTTAAGGTCAACAAATAATGGCGTATCGCTTCTGGTGAACTAGCCAGAGTAAGCTTGTAGATGCGACTGTGGTAAAACGAGGAGCAAGTGGCAGGAGTAACTATGACTCTCTTAAGGTAGCCAAATGCCTCGTCAACAGGCGAATTCCAACGGCAAACTCGAGGAGCTCCCAGCAGGAGTACTGTGAAAGTCTTAAGGTCAACAAATAATGGCGTATCGCTTCTGGTGAACTAGCCAGAGTAAGCTTGTAGATGTGACTGTGGTAAAATGGGGAGCAAGTGGCAGGAGTAACTATGACTCTCTTAGGGTTGCCAAATAACTCGTCAAAAGGCGAATCACATCGGCAAACCCGAGGAGCTCCCGGAAGGAGTACTGTGAAAGTCTTAAGATCAACAAATAATGGCGTATCGCTTCTGGTGAACTAGCCAGAGTAAGCTTGTAGATGTGACTGTGGTAAAATGGGGAGCAAGTGGCAGGAGTAACTATGACTCTCTTAGGGTTGCCAAATGACTCGTCAAAAGGCGAATTACATCGGCAAACCCGAGGAGCTCCCGGAAGGAGTACTGTGAAAGTCTTAAGGTCAACAAATAATGGCGTATCGCTCTGGTGAACTGGCCAGAGTAAGCTTGTAGATGCGACTGTGGTAAAACGAGGAGCAAGTGGCAGGAGTAACTATGACTCTCTTAAGGTAGCCAAATGCCTCGTCAACAGGCGAATTCCAACGGCAAACTCGAGGAGCTCCCGGCAGGAGTACTGTGAAAGTCTTAAGGTCAACAAATAATGGCGTATCGCTTCTGGTGAACTAGCCAGAGTAAGCTTGTAGATGTGACTGTGGTAAAATGGGGAGCAAGTGGCAGGAGTAACTATGACTCTCTTAGGGTTGCCAAATGACTCGTCAAAAGGCGAATTACATCGGCAAACCCGAGGAGCTCCCGGAAGGAGTACTGTGAAAGTCTTAAGGTCAACAAATAATGGCGTATCGCTCTGGTGAACTGGCCAGAGTAAGCTTGTAGATGCGACTGTGGTAAAATGGGGAGCAAGTGGCAGGAGTAACTATGACTCTCTTAGGGTTGCCAAATAACTCGTCAAAAGGCGAATTACATCGGCAAACCCGAGGAGCTCCCGGAAGGAGTACTGTGAAAGTCTTAAGGTCAACAAATAATGGCGTATCGCTTCTGGTGAACTAGCCAGAGTAAGCTTGTAGATGCGACTGTGGTAAAACGAGGAGCAAGTGGCAGGAGTAACTATGACTCTCTTAAGGTAGCCAAATGCCTCGTCAACAGGCGAATTCCAACGGCAAACTCGAGGAGCTCCCAGCAGGAGTACTGTGAAAGTCTTAAGGTCAACAAATAATGGCGTATCGCTTCTGGTGAACTAGCCAGAGTAAGCTTGTAGATGTGACTGTGGTAAAATGGGGAGCAAGTGGCAGGAGTAACTATGACTCTCTTAAGGTAGCCAAATGCCTCGTCAACAGGAGAATTCCAACGGCAAACTCGAGGAGCTCCCGGCAGGAGTACTGTGCAAGACTTAAGATCAACAAATAATGGCGTATCGCTTCTGGTAAACTGGCCAGAGTAAGCTTGTAGATGCGACTGTGGTAAAACGAGGAGCAAGTGGCAGGAGTAACTATGACTCTCTTAAGGTAGCCAAATGCCTCGTCAACAGGCGAATTCCAACGGCAAACTCGAGGAGCTCCCGGCAGGAGTACTGTGAAAGTCTTAAGATCAACAAATAATGGCGTATCGCTTCTGGTGAACTAGCCAGAGTAAGCTTGTAGATGCGACTGTGGTAAAACGAGGAGCAAGTGGCAGGAGTAACTATGACTCTCTTAAGGTAGCCAAATGCCTCGTCAACAGGAGAATTCCAACGGCAAACTCGAGGAGCTCCCGGCAGGAGTACTGTGAAAGTCTTAAGGACAACAAATAATGGCGTATCGCTTCTGGTGAACTGGCCAGAGTAAGCTTGTAGATGCGACTGTGGTAAAACGAGGAGCAAGTGGCAGGAGTAACTATGACTCTCTTAAGGTAGCCAAATGCCTCGTCAACAGGCGAATTCCAACGGCAAACTCGAGGAGCTCCCGGCAGGAGTACTGTGAAAGTCTTAAGGTCAACAAATAATGGCGTATCGCTTCTGGTGAACTGGCCAGAGTAAGCTTGTAGATGCGACTGTGGTAAAATGGGGAGCAAGTGGCAGGAGTAACTATGACTCTCTTAGGGTTGCCAAATAACTCGTCAAAAGGCGAATTACATCGGCAAACCCGAGGAGCTCCCGGAAGGAGTACTGTGAAAGTCTTAAGGTCAACAAATAATGGCGTATCGCTCTGGTGAACTGGCCAGAGTAAGCTTGTAGATGCGACTGTGGTAAAACGAGGAGCAAGTGGCAGGAGTAACTATGACTCTCTTAAGGTAGCCAAATGCCTCGTCAACAGGCGAATTCCAACGGCAAACTCGAGGAGCTCCCGGCAGGAGTACTGTGAAAGTCTTAAGGTCAACAAATAATGGCGTATCGCTTCTGGTGAACTGGCCAGAGTAAGCTTGTAGATGCGACTGTGGTAAAATGGGGAGCAAGTGGCAGGAGTAACTATGACTCTCTTAGGGTTGCCAAATAACTCGTCAAAAGGCGAATTACATCGGCAAACCCGAGGAGCTCCCGGAAGGAGTACTGTGAAAGTCTTAAGGTCAACAAATAATGGCGTATCGCTTCTGGTGAACTAGCCAGAGTAAGCTTGTAGATGCGACTGTGGTAAAACGAGGAGCAAGTGGCAGGAGTAACTATGACTCTCTTAAGGTAGCCAAATGCCTCGTCAACAGGCGAATTCCAACGGCAAACTCGAGGAGCTCCCAGCAGGAGTACTGTGAAAGTCTTAAGGTCAACAAATAATGGCGTATCGCTTCTGGTGAACTAGCCAGAGTAAGCTTGTAGATGTGACTGTGGTAAAATGGGGAGCAAGTGGCAGGAGTAACTATGACTCTCTTAGGGTTGCCAAATAACTCGTCAAAAGGCGAATCACATCGGCAAACCCGAGGAGCTCCCGGAAGGAGTACTGTGAAAGTCTTAAGATCAACAAATAATGGCGTATCGCTTCTGGTGAACTAGCCAGAGTAAGCTTGTAGATGTGACTGTGGTAAAATGGGGAGCAAGTGGCAGGAGTAACTATGACTCTCTTAGGGTTGCCAAATGACTCGTCAAAAGGCGAATTACATCGGCAAACCCGAGGAGCTCCCGGAAGGAGTACTGTGAAAGTCTTAAGGTCAACAAATAATGGCGTATCGCTCTGGTGAACTGGCCAGAGTAAGCTTGTAGATGCGACTGTGGTAAAACGAGGAGCAAGTGGCAGGAGTAACTATGACTCTCTTAAGGTAGCCAAATGCCTCGTCAACAGGCGAATTCCAACGGCAAACTCGAGGAGCTCCCGGCAGGAGTACTGTGAAAGTCTTAAGGTCAACAAATAATGGCGTATCGCTTCTGGTGAACTGGCCAGAGTAAGCTTGTAGATGCGACTGTGGTAAAATGGGGAGCAAGTGGCAGGAGTAACTATGACTCTCTTAGGGTTGCCAAATAACTCGTCAAAAGGCGAATTACATCGGCAAACCCGAGGAGCTCCCGGAAGGAGTACTGTGAAAGTCTTAAGGTCAACAAATAATGGCGTATCGCTTCTGGTGAACTAGCCAGAGTAAGCTTGTAGATGCGACTGTGGTAAAACGACGAGCAAGTGGCAGGAGTAACTATGACTCTCTTAAGGTAGCCAAATGCCTCGTCAACAGGCGAATTCCAACGGCAAACTCGAGGAGCTCCCGGCAGGAGTACTGTGAAAGTCTTAAGGACAACAAATAATGGCGTATCGCTTCTGGTGAACTGGCCAGAGTAAGCTTGTAGATGCGACTGTGGTAAAACGAGGAGCAAGTGACAGGAGTAACTATGACTCTCTTAAGGTAGCCAAATGCCTCGTCAACAGGCGAATTCCAACGGCAAACTCGAGGAGCTCCCAGCAGGAGTACTGTGAAAGTCTTAAGGTCAACAAATAATGGCGTATCGCTTCTGGTGAACTAGCCAGAGTAAGCTTGTAGATGTGACTGTGGTAAAATGGGGAGCAAGTGGCAGGAGTAACTATGACTCTCTTAGGGTTGCCAAATAACTCGTCAAAAGGCGAATCACATCGGCAAACCCGAGGAGCTCCCAGCAGGAGTACTGTGAAAGTCTTAAGGTCAACAAATAATGGCGTATCGCTTCTGGTGAACTAGCCAGAGTAAGCTTGTAGATGTGACTGTGGTAAAATGGGGAGCAAGTGGCAGGAGTAACTATGACTCTCTTAGGGTTGCCAAATGACTCGTCAAAAGGCGAATTACATCGGCAAACCCGAGGAGCTCCCGGAAGGAGTACTGTGAAAGTCTTAAGGTCAACAAATAATGGCGTATCGCTTCTGGTGAACTAGCCAGAGTAAGCTTGTAGATGTGACTGTGGTAAAATGGGGAGCAAGTGGCAGGAGTAACTATGACTCTCTTAGGGTTGCCAAATAACTCGTCAAAAGGCGAATTACATCGGCAAACCCGAGGAGCTCCCGGAAGGAGTACTGTGAAAGTCTTAAGGTCAACAAATAATGGCGTATCGCTTCTGGTGAACTAGCCAGAGTAAGCTTGTAGATGCGACTGTGGTAAAACGAGGAGCAAGTGGCAGGAGTAACTATGACTCTCTTAAGGTAGCCAAATGCCTCGTCAACAGGCGAATTCCAACGGCAAACTCGAGGAGCTCCCAGCAGGAGTACTGTGAAAGTCTTAAGGTCAACAAATAATGGCGTATCGCTTCTGGTGAACTAGCCAGAGTAAGCTTGTAGATGTGACTGTGGTAAAATGGGGAGCAAGTGGCAGGAGTAACTATGACTCTCTTAGGGTTGCCAAATGACTCGTCAAAAGGCGAATTACATCGGCAAACCCGAGGAGCTCCCGGAAGGAGTACTGTGAAAGTCTTAAGGTCAACAAATAATGGCGTATCGCTCTGGTGAACTGGCCAGAGTAAGCTTGTAGATGCGACTGTGGTAAAATGGGGAGCAAGTGGCAGGAGTAACTATGACTCTCTTAGGGTTGCCAAATAACTCGTCAAAAGGCGAATTACATCGGCAAACCCGAGGAGCTCCCGGAAGGAGTACTGTGAAAGTCTTAAGGTCAACAAATAATGGCGTATCGCTTCTGGTGAACTAGCCAGAGTAAGCTTGTAGATGCGACTGTGGTAAAACGAGGAGCAAGTGGCAGGAGTAACTATGACTCTCTTAAGGTAGCCAAATGCCTCGTCAACAGGCGAATTCCAACGGCAAACTCGAGGAGCTCCCAGCAGGAGTACTGTGAAAGTCTTAAGGTCAACAAATAATGGCGTATCGCTTCTGGTGAACTAGCCAGAGTAAGCTTGTAGATGTGACTGTGGTAAAATGGGGAGCAAGTGGCAGGAGTAACTATGACTCTCTTAAGGTAGCCAAATGCCTCGTCAACAGGAGAATTCCAACGGCAAACTCGAGGAGCTCCCGGCAGGAGTACTGTGAAAGTCTTAAGGACAACAAATAATGGCGTATCGCTTCTGGTGAACTGGCCAGAGTAAGCTTGTAGATGCGACTGTGGTAAAACGAGGAGCAAGTGGCAGGAGTAACTATGACTCTCTTAAGGTAGCCAAATGCCTCGTCAACAGGCGAATTCCAACGGCAAACTCGAGGAGCTCCCGGCAGGAGTACTGTGAAAGTCTTAAGGTCAACAAATAATGGCGTATCGCTTCTGGTGAACTGGCCAGAGTAAGCTTGTAGATGCGACTGTGGTAAAATGGGGAGCAAGTGGCAGGAGTAACTATGACTCTCTTAGGGTTGCCAAATAACTCGTCAAAAGGCGAATTACATCGGCAAACCCGAGGAGCTCCCGGAAGGAGTACTGTGAAAGTCTTAAGGTCAACAAATAATGGCGTATCGCTCTGGTGAACTGGCCAGAGTAAGCTTGTAGATGCGACTGTGGTAAAACGAGGAGCAAGTGGCAGGAGTAACTATGACTCTCTTAAGGTAGCCAAATGCCTCGTCAACAGGCGAATTCCAACGGCAAACTCGAGGAGCTCCCGGCAGGAGTACTGTGAAAGTCTTAAGGTCAACAAATAATGGCGTATCGCTTCTGGTGAACTGGCCAGAGTAAGCTTGTAGATGCGACTGTGGTAAAATGGGGAGCAAGTGGCAGGAGTAACTATGACTCTCTTAGGGTTGCCAAATAACTCGTCAAAAGGCGAATTACATCGGCAAACCCGAGGAGCTCCCGGAAGGAGTACTGTGAAAGTCTTAAGGTCAACAAATAATGGCGTATCGCTTCTGGTGAACTAGCCAGAGTAAGCTTGTAGATGCGACTGTGGTAAAACGAGGAGCAAGTGGCAGGAGTAACTATGACTCTCTTAAGGTAGCCAAATGCCTCGTCAACAGGCGAATTCCAACGGCAAACTCGAGGAGCTCCCAGCAGGAGTACTGTGAAAGTCTTAAGGTCAACAAATAATGGCGTATCGCTTCTGGTGAACTAGCCAGAGTAAGCTTGTAGATGTGACTGTGGTAAAATGGGGAGCAAGTGGCAGGAGTAACTATGACTCTCTTAGGGTTGCCAAATAACTCGTCAAAAGGCGAATCACATCGGCAAACCCGAGGAGCTCCCGGAAGGAGTACTGTGAAAGTCTTAAGATCAACAAATAATGGCGTATCGCTTCTGGTGAACTAGCCAGAGTAAGCTTGTAGATGTGACTGTGGTAAAATGGGGAGCAAGTGGCAGGAGTAACTATGACTCTCTTAGGGTTGCCAAATGACTCGTCAAAAGGCGAATTACATCGGCAAACCCGAGGAGCTCCCGGAAGGAGTACTGTGAAAGTCTTAAGGTCAACAAATAATGGCGTATCGCTCTGGTGAACTGGCCAGAGTAAGCTTGTAGATGCGACTGTGGTAAAACGAGGAGCAAGTGGCAGGAGTAACTATGACTCTCTTAAGGTAGCCAAATGCCTCGTCAACAGGCGAATTCCAACGGCAAACTCGAGGAGCTCCCGGCAGGAGTACTGTGAAAGTCTTAAGGTCAACAAATAATGGCGTATCGCTTCTGGTGAACTGGCCAGAGTAAGCTTGTAGATGCGACTGTGGTAAAATGGGGAGCAAGTGGCAGGAGTAACTATGACTCTCTTAGGGTTGCCAAATAACTCGTCAAAAGGCGAATTACATCGGCAAACCCGAGGAGCTCCCGGAAGGAGTACTGTGAAAGTCTTAAGGTCAACAAATAATGGCGCATCGCTTCTGGTGAACTAGCCAGAGTAAGCTTGTAGATGCGACTGCGGTAAAACGACGAGCAAGTGGCAGGAGTAACTATGACTCTCTTAAGGTAGCCAAATGCCTCGTCAACAGGCGAATTCCAACGGCAAACTCGAGGAGCTCCCAGCAGGAGTACTGTGAAAGTCTTAAGGTCAACAAATAATGGCGTATCGCTTCTGGTGAACTAGCCAGAGTAAGCTTGTAGATGTGACTGTGGTAAAATGGGGAGCAAGTGGCAGGAGTAACTATGACTCTCTTAAGGTAGCCAAATGCCTCGTCAACAGGAGAATTCCAACGGCAAACTCGAGGAGCTCCCGGCAGGAGTACTGTGAAAGTCTTAAGGACAACAAATAATGGCGTATCGCTTCTGGTGAACTGGCCAGAGTAAGCTTGTAGATGCGACTGTGGTAAAACGAGGAGCAAGTGGCAGGAGTAACTATGACTCTCTTAAGGTAGCCAAATGCCTCGTCAACAGGCGAATTCCAACGGCAAACTCGAGGAGCTCCCAGCAGGAGTACTGTGAAAGTCTTAAGGTCAACAAATAATGGCGTATCGCTTCTGGTGAACTAGCCAGAGTAAGCTTGTAGATGTGACTGTGGTAAAATGGGGAGCAAGTGGCAGGAGTAACTATGACTCTCTTAGGGTTGCCAAATAACTCGTCAAAAGGCGAATCACATCGGCAAACCCGAGGAGCTCCCGGAAGGAGTACTGTGAAAGTCTTAAGATCAACAAATAATGGCGTATCGCTTCTGGTGAACTAGCCAGAGTAAGCTTGTAGATGTGACTGTGGTAAAATGGGGAGCAAGTGGCAGGAGTAACTATGACTCTCTTAGCGTTGCCAAATGACTCGTCAAAAGGCGAATTACATCGGCAAACCCGAGGAGCTCCCGGAAGGAGTACTGTGAAAGTCTTAAGGTCAACAAATAATGGCGTATCGCTCTGGTGAACTGGCCAGAGTAAGCTTGTAGATGCGACTGTGGTAAAACGAGGAGCAAGTGGCAGGAGTAACTATGACTCTCTTAAGGTAGCCAAATGCCTCGTCAACAGGCGAATTCCAACGGCAAACTCGAGGAGCTCCCGGCAGGAGTACTGTGAAAGTCTTAAGGTCAACAAATAATGGCGTATCGCTTCTGGTGAACTGGCCAGAGTAAGCTTGTAGATGCGACTGTGGTAAAATGGGGAGCAAGTGGCAGGAGTAACTATGACTCTCTTAGGGTTGCCAAATAACTCGTCAAAAGGCGAATTACATCGGCAAACCCGAGGAGCTCCCGGAAGGAGTACTGTGAAAGTCTTAAGGTCAACAAATAATGGCGTATCGCTTCTGGTGAACTAGCCAGAGTAAGCTTGTAGATGCGACTGTGGTAAAACGACGAGCAAGTGGCAGGAGTAACTATGACTCTCTTAAGGTAGCCAAATGCCTCGTCAACAGGCGAATTCCAACGGCAAACTCGAGGAGCTCCCAGCAGGAGTACTGTGAAAGTCTTAAGGTCAACAAATAATGGCGTATCGCTTCTGGTGAACTAGCCAGAGTAAGCTTGTAGATGTGACTGTGGTAAAATGGGGAGCAAGTGGCAGGAGTAACTATGACTCTCTTAAGGTAGCCAAATGCCTCGTCAACAGGAGAATTCCAACGGCAAACTCGAGGAGCTCCCGGCAGGAGTACTGTGAAAGTCTTAAGGACAACAAATAATGGCGTATCGCTTCTGGTGAACTGGCCAGAGTAAGCTTGTAGATGCGACTGTGGTAAAACGAGGAGCAAGTGGCAGGAGTAACTATGACTCTCTTAAGGTAGCCAAATGCCTCGTCAACAGGCGAATTCCAACGGCAAACTCGAGGAGCTCCCAGCAGGAGTACTGTGAAAGTCTTAAGGTCAACAAATAATGGCGTATCGCTTCTGGTGAACTAGCCAGAGTAAGCTTGTAGATGTGACTGTGGTAAAATGGGGAGCAAGTGGCAGGAGTAACTATGACTCTCTTAGGGTTGCCAAATAACTCGTCAAAAGGCGAATCACATCGGCAAACCCGAGGAGCTCCCGGAAGGAGTACTGTGAAAGTCTTAAGATCAACAAATAATGGCGTATCGCTTCTGGTGAACTAGCCAGAGTAAGCTTGTAGATGTGACTGTGGTAAAATGGGGAGCAAGTGGCAGGAGTAACTATGACTCTCTTAGCGTTGCCAAATGACTCGTCAAAAGGCGAATTACATCGGCAAACCCGAGGAGCTCCCGGAAGGAGTACTGTGAAAGTCTTAAGGTCAACAAATAATGGCGTATCGCTCTGGTGAACTGGCCAGAGTAAGCTTGTAGATGCGACTGTGGTAAAACGAGGAGCAAGTGGCAGGAGTAACTATGACTCTCTTAAGGTAGCCAAATGCCTCGTCAACAGGCGAATTCCAACGGCAAACTCGAGGAGCTCCCGGCAGGAGTACTGTGAAAGTCTTAAGGTCAACAAATAATGGCGTATCGCTTCTGGTGAACTGGCCAGAGTAAGCTTGTAGATGCGACTGTGGTAAAATGGGGAGCAAGTGGCAGGAGTAACTATGACTCTCTTAGGGTTGCCAAATAACTCGTCAAAAGGCGAATTACATCGGCAAACCCGAGGAGCTCCCGGAAGGAGTACTGTGAAAGTGTTAAGGTCAACAAATAATGGCGTATCGCTTCTGGTGAACTAGCCAGAGTAAGCTTGTAGATGCGACTGTGGTAAAACGACGAGCAAGTGGCAGGAGTAACTATGACTCTCTTAAGGTAGCCAAATGCCTCGTCAACAGGCGAATTCCAACGGCAAACTCGAGGAGCTCCCAGCAGGAGTACTGTGAAAGTCTTAAGGTCAACAAATAATGGCGTATCGCTTCTGGTGAACTAGCCAGAGTAAGCTTGTAGATGTGACTGTGGTAAAATGGGGAGCAAGTGGCAGGAGTAACTATGACTCTCTTAAGGTAGCCAAATGCCTCGTCAACAGGAGAATTCCAACGGCAAACTCGAGGAGCTCCCGGCAGGAGTACTGTGAAAGTCTTAAGGACAACAAATAATGGCGTATCGCTTCTGGTGAACTGGCCAGAGTAAGCTTGTAGATGCGACTGTGGTAAAACGAGGAGCAAGTGGCAGGAGTAACTATGACTCTCTTAAGGTAGCCAAATGCCTCGTCAACAGGCGAATTCCAACGGCAAACTCGAGGAGCTCCCGGCAGGAGTACTGTGAAAGTCTTAAGGTCAACAAATAATGGCGTATCGCTTCTGGTGAACTGGCCAGAGTAAGCTTGTAGATGCGACTGTGGTAAAATGGGGAGCAAGTGGCAGGAGTAACTATGACTCTCTTAGGGTTGCCAAATAACTCGTCAAAAGGCGAATTACATCGGCAAACCCGAGGAGCTCCCGGAAGGAGTACTGTGAAAGTCTTAAGATCAACAAATAATGGCGTATCGCTTCTGGTGAACTAGCCAGGGTAAGCTTGTAGATGTGACTGTGGTAAAATGGGGAGCAAGTGGCAGGAGTAACTATGACTCTCTTAGGGTTGCCAAATGACTCGTCAAAAGGCGAATTACATCGGCAAACCCGAGGAGCTCCCGGAAGGAGTACTGTGAAAGTCTTAAGGTCAACAAATAATGGCGTATCGCTCTGGTGAACTGGCCAGAGTAAGCTTGTAGATGCGACTGTGGTAAAACGAGGAGCAAGTGGCAGGAGTAACTATGACTCTCTTAAGGTAGCCAAATGCCTCGTCAACAGGCGAATTCCAACGGCAAACTCGAGGAGCTCCCGGCAGGAGTACTGTGAAAGTCTTAAGGACAACAAATAATGGCGTATCGCTTCTGGTGAACTGGCCAGAGTAAGCTTGTAGATGCGACTGTGGTAAAACGAGGAGCAAGTGGCAGGAGTAACTATGACTCTCTTAAGGTAGCCAAATGCCTCGTCAACAGGCGAATTCCAACGGCAAACTCGAGGAGCTCCCAGCAGGAGTACTGTGAAAGTCTTAAGGTCAACAAATAATGGCGTATCGCTTCTGGTGAACTAGCCAGAGTAAGCTTGTAGATGTGACTGTGGTAAAATGGGGAGCAAGTGGCAGGAGTAACTATGACTCTCTTAGGGTTGCCAAATAACTCGTCAAAAGGCGAATCACATCGGCAAACCCGAGGAGCTCCCGGAAGGAGTACTGTGAAAGTCTTAAGATCAACAAATAATGGCGTATCGCTTCTGGTGAACTAGCCAGAGTAAGCTTGTAGATGTGACTGTGGTAAAATGGGGAGCAAGTGGCAGGAGTAACTATGACTCTCTTAGGGTTGCCAAATGACTCGTCAAAAGGCGAATTACATCGGCAAACCCGAGGAGCTCCCGGAAGGAGTACTGTGAAAGTCTTAAGGTCAACAAATAATGGCGTATCGCTCTGGTGAACTGGCCAGAGTAAGCTTGTAGATGCGACTGTGGTAAAACGAGGAGCAAGTGGCAGGAGTAACTATGACTCTCTTAAGGTAGCCAAATGCCTCGTCAACAGGCGAATTCCAACGGCAAACTCGAGGAGCTCCCGGCAGGAGTACTGTGAAAGTCTTAAGGTCAACAAATAATGGCGTATCGCTTCTGGTGAACTAGCCAGAGTAAGCTTGTAGATGTGACTGTGGTAAAATGGGGAGCAAGTGGCAGGAGTAACTATGACTCTCTTAAGGTAGCCAAATGCCTCGTCAACAGGAGAATTCCAACGGCAAACTCGAGGAGCTCCCGGCAGGAGTACTGTGAAAGTCTTAAGGACAACAAATAATGGCGTATCGCTTCTGGTGAACTGGCCAGAGTAAGCTTGTAGATGCGACTGTGGTAAAACGAGGAGCAAGTGGCAGGAGTAACTATGACTCTCTTAAGGTAGCCAAATGCCTCGTCAACAGGCGAATTCCAACGGCAAACTCGAGGAGCTCCCAGCAGGAGTACTGTGAAAGTCTTAAGGTCAACAAATAATGGCGTATCGCTCTGGTGAACTAGCCAGAGTAAGCTTGTAGATGTGACTGTGGTAAAATGGGGAGCAAGTGGCAGGAGTAACTATGACTCTCTTAGGGTTGCCAAATAACTCGTCAAAAGGCGAATTACATCGGCAAACCCGAGGAGCTCCCGGAAGGAGTACTGTGAAAGTCTTAAGATCAACAAATAATGGCGTATCGCTTCTGGTGAACTAGCCAGGGTAAGCTTGTAGATGTGACTGTGGTAAAATGGGGAGCAAGTGGCAGGAGTAACTATGACTCTCTTAGGGTTGCCAAATGACTCGTCAAAAGGCGAATTACATCGGCAAACCCGAGGAGCTCCCGGAAGGAGTACTGTGAAAGTCTTAAGGTCAACAAATAATGGCGTATCGCTCTGGTGAACTGGCCAGAGTAAGCTTGTAGATGCGACTGTGGTAAAACGAGGAGCAAGTGGCAGGAGTAACTATGACTCTCTTAAGGTAGCCAAATGCCTCGTCAACAGGCGAATTCCAACGGCAAACTCGAGGAGCTCCCGGCAGGAGTACTGTGAAAGTCTTAAGGACAACAAATAATGGCGTATCGCTTCTGGTGAACTGGCCAGAGTAAGCTTGTAGATGCGACTGTGGTAAAACGAGGAGCAAGTGGCAGGAGTAACTATGACTCTCTTAAGGTAGCCAAATGCCTCGTCAACAGGCGAATTCCAACGGCAAACTCGAGGAGCTCCCAGCAGGAGTACTGTGAAAGTCTTAAGGTCAACAAATAATGGCGTATCGCTTCTGGTGAACTAGCCAGAGTAAGCTTGTAGATGTGACTGTGGTAAAATGGGGAGCAAGTGGCAGGAGTAACTATGACTCTCTTAGGGTTGCCAAATAACTCGTCAAAAGGCGAATCACATCGGCAAACCCGAGGAGCTCCCGGAAGGAGTACTGTGAAAGTCTTAAGATCAACAAATAATGGCGTATCGCTTCTGGTGAACTAGCCAGAGTAAGCTTGTAGATGTGACTGTGGTAAAATGGGGAGCAAGTGGCAGGAGTAACTATGACTCTCTTAGGGTTGCCAAATGACTCGTCAAAAGGCGAATTACATCGGCAAACCCGAGGAGCTCCCGGAAGGAGTACTGTGAAAGTCTTAAGGTCAACAAATAATGGCGTATCGCTCTGGTGAACTGGCCAGAGTAAGCTTGTAGATGCGACTGTGGTAAAACGAGGAGCAAGTGGCAGGAGTAACTATGACTCTCTTAAGGTAGCCAAATGCCTCGTCAACAGGCGAATTCCAACGGCAAACTCGAGGAGCTCCCGGCAGGAGTACTGTGAAAGTCTTAAGGTCAACAAATAATGGCGTATCGCTTCTGGTGAACTGGCCAGAGTAAGCTTGTAGATGCGACTGTGGTAAAATGGGGAGCAAGTGGCAGGAGTAACTATGACTCTCTTAGGGTTGCCAAATAACTCGTCAAAAGGCGAATTACATCGGCAAACCCGAGGAGCTCCCGGAAGGAGTACTGTGAAAGTCTTAAGGTCAACAAATAATGGCGTATCGCTTCTGGTGAACTAGCCAGAGTAAGCTTGTAGATGCGACTGTGGTAAAACGACGAGCAAGTGGCAGGAGTAACTATGACTCTCTTAAGGTAGCCAAATGCCTCGTCAACAGGCGAATTCCAACGGCAAACTCGAGGAGCTCCCAGCAGGAGTACTGTGAAAGTCTTAAGGTCAACAAATAATGGCGTATCGCTTCTGGTGAACTAGCCAGAGTAAGCTTGTAGATGTGACTGTGGTAAAATGGGGAGCAAGTGGCAGGAGTAACTATGACTCTCTTAAGGTAGCCAAATGCCTCGTCAACAGGAGAATTCCAACGGCAAACTCGAGGAGCTCCCGGCAGGAGTACTGTGAAAGTCTTAAGGACAACAAATAATGGCGTATCGCTTCTGGTGAACTGGCCAGAGTAAGCTTGTAGATGCGACTGTGGTAAAACGAGGAGCAAGTGGCAGGAGTAACTATGACTCTCTTAAGGTAGCCAAATGCCTCGTCAACAGGCGAATTCCAACGGCAAACTCGAGGAGCTCCCGGCAGGAGTACTGTGAAAGTCTTAAGGTCAACAAATAATGGCGTATCGCTTCTGGTGAACTGGCCAGAGTAAGCTTGTAGATGCGACTGTGGTAAAATGGGGAGCAAGTGGCAGGAGTAACTATGACTCTCTTAGGGTTGCCAAATAACTCGTCAAAAGGCGAATTACATCGGCAAACCCGAGGAGCTCCCGGAAGGAGTACTGTGAAAGTCTTAAGGTCAACAAATAATGGCGTATCGCTCTGGTGAACTGGCCAGAGTAAGCTTGTAGATGCGACTGTGGTAAAACGAGGAGCAAGTGGCAGGAGTAACTATGACTCTCTTAAGGTAGCCAAATGCCTCGTCAACAGGCGAATTCCAACGGCAAACTCGAGGAGCTCCCGGCAGGAGTACTGTGAAAGTCTTAAGGTCAACAAATAATGGCGTATCGCTTCTGGTGAACTAGCCAGAGTAAGCTTGTAGATGTGACTGTGGTAAAATGGGGAGCAAGTGGCAGGAGTAACTATGACTCTCTTAAGGTAGCCAAATGCCTCGTCAACAGGAGAATTCCAACGGCAAACTCGAGGAGCTCCCGGCAGGAGTACTGTGAAAGTCTTAAGGACAACAAATAATGGCGTATCGCTTCTGGTGAACTGGCCAGAGTAAGCTTGTAGATGCGACTGTGGTAAAACGAGGAGCAAGTGGCAGGAGTAACTATGACTCTCTTAAGGTAGCCAAATGCCTCGTCAACAGGCGAATTCCAACGGCAAACTCGAGGAGCTCCCAGCAGGAGTACTGTGAAAGTCTTAAGGTCAACAAATAATGGCGTATCGCTCTGGTGAACTAGCCAGAGTAAGCTTGTAGATGTGACTGTGGTAAAATGGGGAGCAAGTGGCAGGAGTAACTATGACTCTCTTAGGGTTGCCAAATAACTCGTCAAAAGGCGAATTACATCGGCAAACCCGAGGAGCTCCCGGAAGGAGTACTGTGAAAGTCTTAAGATCAACAAATAATGGCGTATCGCTTCTGGTGAACTAGCCAGGGTAAGCTTGTAGATGTGACTGTGGTAAAATGGGGAGCAAGTGGCAGGAGTAACTATGACTCTCTTAGGGTTGCCAAATGACTCGTCAAAAGGCGAATTACATCGGCAAACCCGAGGAGCTCCCGGAAGGAGTACTGTGAAAGTCTTAAGGTCAACAAATAATGGCGTATCGCTCTGGTGAACTGGCCAGAGTAAGCTTGTAGATGCGACTGTGGTAAAACGAGGAGCAAGTGGCAGGAGTAACTATGACTCTCTTAAGGTAGCCAAATGCCTCGTCAACAGGCGAATTCCAACGGCAAACTCGAGGAGCTCCCGGCAGGAGTACTGTGAAAGTCTTAAGGTCAACAAATAATGGCGTATCGCTTCTGGTGAACTGGCCAGAGTAAGCTTGTAGATGCGACTGTGGTAAAATGGGGAGCAAGTGGCAGGAGTAACTATGACTCTCTTAGGGTTGCCAAATAACTCGTCAAAAGGCGAATTACATCGGCAAACCCGAGGAGCTCCCGGAAGGAGTACTGTGAAAGTCTTAAGGTCAACAAATAATGGCGTATCGCTTCTGGTGAACTAGCCAGAGTAAGCTTGTAGATGCGACTGTGGTAAAACGACGAGCAAGTGGCAGGAGTAACTATGACTCTCTTAAGGTAGCCAAATGCCTCGTCAACAGGCGAATTCCAACGGCAAACTCGAGGAGCTCCCAGCAGGAGTACTGTGAAAGTCTTAAGGTCAACAAATAATGGCGTATCGCTTCTGGTGAACTAGCCAGAGTAAGCTTGTAGATGTGACTGTGGTAAAATGGGGAGCAAGTGGCAGGAGTAACTATGACTCTCTTAAGGTAGCCAAATGCCTCGTCAACAGGAGAATTCCAACGGCAAACTCGAGGAGCTCCCGGCAGGAGTACTGTGAAAGTCTTAAGGACAACAAATAATGGCGTATCGCTTCTGGTGAACTGGCCAGAGTAAGCTTGTAGATGCGACTGTGGTAAAACGAGGAGCAAGTGGCAGGAGTAACTATGACTCTCTTAAGGTAGCCAAATGCCTCTTCAACAGGCGAATTCCAACGGCAAACTCGAGGAGCTCCCAGCAGGAGTACTGTGAAAGTCTTAAGGTCAACAAATAATGGCGTATCGCTTCTGGTGAACTAGCCAGAGTAAGCTTGTAGATGTGACTGTGGTAAAATGGGGAGCAAGTGGCAGGAGTAACTATGACTCTCTTAAGGTAGCCAAATGCCTCGTCAACAGGAGAATTCCAACGGCAAACTCGAGGAGCTCCCGGCAGGAGTACTGTGAAAGTCTTAAGGACAACAAATAATGGCGTATCGCTTCTGGTGAACTGGCCAGAGTAAGCTTGTAGATGCGACTGTGGTAAAACGAGGAGCAAGTGGCAGGAGTAACTATGACTCTCTTAAGGTAGCCAAATGCCTCGTCAACAGGCGAATTCCAACGGCAAACTCGAGGAGCTCCCGGCAGGAGTACTGTGAAAGTCTTAAGGTCAACAAATAATGGCGTATCGCTTCTGGTGAACTGGCCAGAGTAAGCTTGTAGATGCGACTGTGGTAAAATGGGGAGCAAGTGGCAGGAGTAACTATGACTCTCTTAGGGTTGCCAAATAACTCGTCAAAAGGCGAATTACATCGGCAAACCCGAGGAGCTCCCGGAAGGAGTACTGTGAAAGTCTTAAGGTCAACAAATAATGGCGTATCGCTCTGGTGAACTGGCCAGAGTAAGCTTGTAGATGCGACTGTGGTAAAACGAGGAGCAAGTGGCAGGAGTAACTATGACTCTCTTAAGGTAGCCAAATGCCTCGTCAACAGGCGAATTCCAACGGCAAACTCGAGGAGCTCCCGGCAGGAGTACTGTGAAAGTCTTAAGGTCAACAAATAATGGCGTATCGCTTCTGGTGAACTAGCCAGAGTAAGCTTGTAGATGTGACTGTGGTAAAATGGGGAGCAAGTGGCAGGAGTAACTATGACTCTCTTAAGGTAGCCAAATGCCTCGTCAACAGGAGAATTCCAACGGCAAACTCGAGGAGCTCCCGGCAGGAGTACTGTGAAAGTCTTAAGGACAACAAATAATGGCGTATCGCTTCTGGTGAACTGGCCAGAGTAAGCTTGTAGATGCGACTGTGGTAAAACGAGGAGCAAGTGGCAGGAGTAACTATGACTCTCTTAAGGTAGCCAAATGCCTCGTCAACAGGCGAATTCCAACGGCAAACTCGAGGAGCTCCCAGCAGGAGTACTGTGAAAGTCTTAAGGTCAACAAATAATGGCGTATCGCTCTGGTGAACTAGCCAGAGTAAGCTTGTAGATGTGACTGTGGTAAAATGGGGAGCAAGTGGCAGGAGTAACTATGACTCTCTTAGGGTTGCCAAATAACTCGTCAAAAGGCGAATTACATCGGCAAACCCGAGGAGCTCCCGGAAGGAGTACTGTGAAAGTCTTAAGATCAACAAATAATGGCGTATCGCTTCTGGTGAACTAGCCAGGGTAAGCTTGTAGATGTGACTGTGGTAAAATGGGGAGCAAGTGGCAGGAGTAACTATGACTCTCTTAGGGTTGCCAAATGACTCGTCAAAAGGCGAATTACATCGGCAAACCCGAGGAGCTCCCGGAAGGAGTACTGTGAAAGTCTTAAGGTCAACAAATAATGGCGTATCGCTCTGGTGAACTGGCCAGAGTAAGCTTGTAGATGCGACTGTGGTAAAACGAGGAGCAAGTGGCAGGAGTAACTATGACTCTCTTAAGGTAGCCAAATGCCTCGTCAACAGGCGAATTCCAACGGCAAACTCGAGGAGCTCCCGGCAGGAGTACTGTGAAAGTCTTAAGGTCAACAAATAATGGCGTATCGCTTCTGGTGAACTGGCCAGAGTAAGCTTGTAGATGCGACTGTGGTAAAATGGGGAGCAAGTGGCAGGAGTAACTATGACTCTCTTAGGGTTGCCAAATAACTCGTCAAAAGGCGAATTACATCGGCAAACCCGAGGAGCTCCCGGAAGGAGTACTGTGAAAGTCTTAAGGTCAACAAATAATGGCGTATCGCTTCTGGTGAACTAGCCAGAGTAAGCTTGTAGATGCGACTGTGGTAAAACGACGAGCAAGTGGCAGGAGTAACTATGACTCTCTTAAGGTAGCCAAATGCCTCGTCAACAGGCGAATTCCAACGGCAAACTCGAGGAGCTCCCAGCAGGAGTACTGTGAAAGTCTTAAGGTCAACAAATAATGGCGTATCGCTTCTGGTGAACTAGCCAGAGTAAGCTTGTAGATGTGACTGTGGTAAAATGGGGAGCAAGTGGCAGGAGTAACTATGACTCTCTTAAGGTAGCCAAATGCCTCGTCAACAGGAGAATTCCAACGGCAAACTCGAGGAGCTCCCGGCAGGAGTACTGTGAAAGTCTTAAGGACAACAAATAATGGCGTATCGCTTCTGGTGAACTGGCCAGAGTAAGCTTGTAGATGCGACTGTGGTAAAACGAGGAGCAAGTGGCAGGAGTAACTATGACTCTCTTAAGGTAGCCAAATGCCTCTTCAACAGGCGAATTCCAACGGCAAACTCGAGGAGCTCCCGGCAGGAGTACTGTGAAAGTCTTAAGGTCAACAAATAATGGCGTATCGCTTCTGGTGAACTGGCCAGAGTAAGCTTGTAGATGCGACTGTGGTAAAATGGGGAGCAAGTGGCAGGAGTAACTATGACTCTCTTAGGGTTGCCAAATAACTCGTCAAAAGGCGAATTACATCGGCAAACCCGAGGAGCTCCCGGAAGGAGTACTGTGAAAGTCTTAAGGTCAACAAATAATGGCGTATCGCTCTGGTGAACTGGCCAGAGTAAGCTTGTAGATGCGACTGTGGTAAAACGAGGAGCAAGTGGCAGGAGTAACTATGACTCTCTTAAGGTAGCCAAATGCCTCGTCAACAGGCGAATTCCAACGGCAAACTCGAGGAGCTCCCGGCAGGAGTACTGTGAAAGTCTTAAGGTCAACAAATAATGGCGTATCGCTTCTGGTGAACTGGCCAGAGTAAGCTTGTAGATGCGACTGTGGTAAAATGGGGAGCAAGTGGCAGGAGTAACTATGACTCTCTTAGGGTTGCCAAATAACTCGTCAAAAGGCGAATTACATCGGCAAACCCGAGGAGCTCCCGGAAGGAGTACTGTGAAAGTCTTAAGGTCAACAAATAATGGCGTATCGCTTCTGGTGAACTAGCCAGAGTAAGCTTGTAGATGCGACTGTGGTAAAACGAGGAGCAAGTGGCAGGAGTAACTATGACTCTCTTAAGGTAGCCAAATGCCTCGTCAACAGGCGAATTCCAACGGCAAACTCGAGGAGCTCCCAGCAGGAGTACTGTGAAAGTCTTAAGGTCAACAAATAATGGCGTATCGCTTCTGGTGAACTAGCCAGAGTAAGCTTGTAGATGTGACTGTGGTAAAATGGGGAGCAAGTGGCAGGAGTAACTATGACTCTCTTAAGGTAGCCAAATGCCTCGTCAACAGGAGAATTCCAACGGCAAACTCGAGGAGCTCCCGGCAGGAGTACTGTGAAAGTCTTAAGGACAACAAATAATGGCGTATCGCTTCTGGTGAACTGGCCAGAGTAAGCTTGTAGATGCGACTGTGGTAAAACGAGGAGCAAGTGGCAGGAGTAACTATGACTCTCTTAAGGTAGCCAAATGCCTCGTCAACAGGCGAATTCCAACGGCAAACTCGAGGAGCTCCCAGCAGGAGTACTGTGAAAGTCTTAAGGTCAACAAATAATGGCGTATCGCTCTGGTGAACTAGCCAGAGTAAGCTTGTAGATGTGACTGTGGTAAAATGGGGAGCAAGTGGCAGGAGTAACTATGACTCTCTTAGGGTTGCCAAATAACTCGTCAAAAGGCGAATTACATCGGCAAACCCGAGGAGCTCCCGGAAGGAGTACTGTGAAAGTCTTAAGATCAACAAATAATGGCGTATCGCTTCTGGTGAACTAGCCAGAGTAAGCTTGTAGATGTGACTGTGGTAAAATGGGGAGCAAGTGGCAGGAGTAACTATGACTCTCTTAGGGTTGCCAAATGACTCGTCAAAAGGCGAATTACATCGGCAAACCCGAGGAGCTCCCGGAAGGAGTACTGTGAAAGTCTTAAGGTCAACAAATAATGGCGTATCGCTCTGGTGAACTGGCCAGAGTAAGCTTGTAGATGCGACTGTGGTAAAACGAGGAGCAAGTGGCAGGAGTAACTATGACTCTCTTAAGGTAGCCAAATGCCTCGTCAACAGGCGAATTCCAACGGCAAACTCGAGGAGCTCCCGGCAGGAGTACTGTGAAAGTCTTAAGGTCAACAAATAATGGCGTATCGCTTCTGGTGAACTGGCCAGAGTAAGCTTGTAGATGCGACTGTGGTAAAATGGGGAGCTAGTGGCAGGAGTAACTATGACTCTCTTAGGGTTGCCAAATAACTCGTTAAAAGGCGAATTACATCGGCAAACCCGAGGAGCTCCCGGAAGGAGTACTGTGAAAGTCTTAAGGTCAACAAATAATGGCGTATCGCTTCTGGTGAACTAGCCAGAGTAAGCTTGTAGATGCGACTGTGGTAAAACGAGGAGCAAGTGGCAGGAGTAACTATGACTCTCTTAAGGTAGCCAAATGCCTCGTCAACAGGCGAATTCCAACGGCAAACTCGAGGAGCTCCCGGCAGGAGTACTGTGAAAGTCTTAAGGTCAACAAATAATGGCGTATCGCTTCTGGTGAACTAGCCAGAGTAAGCTTGTAGATGCGACTGTGGTAAAACGAGGAGCAAGTGGCAGGAGTAACTATGACTCTCTTAAGGTAGCCAAATGCCTCGTCAACAGGCGAATTCCAACGGCAAACTCGAGGAGCTCCCGGCAGGAGTACTGTGAAAGTCTTAAGGTCAACAAATAATGGCGTATCGCTTCTGGTGAACTGGCCAGAGTAAGCTTGTAGATGCGACTGTGGTAAAATGGGGAGCAAGTGGCAGGAGTAACTATGACTCTCTTAGGGTTGCCAAATAACTCGTCAAAAGGCGAATTACATCGGCAAACCCGAGGAGCTCCCGGAAGGAGTACTGTGAAAGTCTTAAGGTCAACAAATAATGGCGTATCGCTCTGGTGAACTGGCCAGAGTAAGCTTGTAGATGCGACTGTGGTAAAACGAGGAGCAAGTGGCAGGAGTAACTATGACTCTCTTAAGGTAGCCAAATGCCTCGTCAACAGGAGAATTCCAACGGCAAACTCGAGGAGCTCCCGGCAGGAGTACTGTGAAAGTCTTAAGGACAACAAATAATGGCGTATCGCTTCTGGTGAACTGGCCAGAGTAAGCTTGTAGATGCGACTGTGGTAAAACGAGGAGCAAGTGGCAGGAGTAACTATGACTCTCTTAAGGTAGCCAAATGCCTCTTCAACAGGCGAATTCCAACGGCAAACTCGAGGAGCTCCCGGCAGGAGTACTGTGAAAGTCTTAAGGTCAACAAATAATGGCGTATCGCTTCTGGTGAACTGGCCAGAGTAAGCTTGTAGATGCGACTGTGGTAAAATGGGGAGCAAGTGGCAGGAGTAACTATGACTCTCTTAGGGTTGCCAAATAACTCGTCAAAAGGCGAATTACATCGGCAAACCCGAGGAGCTCCCGGAAGGAGTACTGTGAAAGTCTTAAGGTCAACAAATAATGGCGTATCGCTCTGGTGAACTGGCCAGAGTAAGCTTGTAGATGCGACTGTGGTAAAACGAGGAGCAAGTGGCAGGAGTAACTATGACTCTCTTAAGGTAGCCAAATGCCTCGTCAACAGGCGAATTCCAACGGCAAACTCGAGGAGCTCCCGGCAGGAGTACTGTGAAAGTCTTAAGGTCAACAAATAATGGCGTATCGCTTCTGGTGAACTGGCCAGAGTAAGCTTGTAGATGCGACTGTGGTAAAATGGGGAGCAAGTGGCAGGAGTAACTATGACTCTCTTAGGGTTGCCAAATAACTCGTCAAAAGGCGAATTACATCGGCAAACCCGAGGAGCTCCCGGAAGGAGTACTGTGAAAGTCTTAAGGTCAACAAATAATGGCGTATCGCTTCTGGTGAACTAGCCAGAGTAAGCTTGTAGATGCGACTGTGGTAAAACGAGGAGCAAGTGGCAGGAGTAACTATGACTCTCTTAAGGTAGCCAAATGCCTCGTCAACAGGCGAATTCCAACGGCAAACTCGAGGAGCTCCCAGCAGGAGTACTGTGAAAGTCTTAAGGTCAACAAATAATGGCGTATCGCTTCTGGTGAACTAGCCAGAGTAAGCTTGTAGATGTGACTGTGGTAAAATGGGGAGCAAGTGGCAGGAGTAACTATGACTCTCTTAAGGTAGCCAAATGCCTCGTCAACAGGAGAATTCCAACGGCAAACTCGAGGAGCTCCCGGCAGGAGTACTGTGAAAGTCTTAAGGACAACAAATAATGGCGTATCGCTTCTGGTGAACTGGCCAGAGTAAGCTTGTAGATGCGACTGTGGTAAAACGAGGAGCAAGTGGCAGGAGTAACTATGACTCTCTTAAGGTAGCCAAATGCCTCGTCAACAGGCGAATTCCAACGGCAAACTCGAGGAGCTCCCAGCAGGAGTACTGTGAAAGTCTTAAGGTCAACAAATAATGGCGTATCGCTCTGGTGAACTAGCCAGAGTAAGCTTGTAGATGTGACTGTGGTAAAATGGGGAGCAAGTGGCAGGAGTAACTATGACTCTCTTAGGGTTGCCAAATAACTCGTCAAAAGGCGAATTACATCGGCAAACCCGAGGAGCTCCCGGAAGGAGTACTGTGAAAGTCTTAAGATCAACAAATAATGGCGTATCGCTTCTGGTGAACTAGCCAGAGTAAGCTTGTAGATGTGACTGTGGTAAAATGGGGAGCAAGTGGCAGGAGTAACTATGACTCTCTTAGGGTTGCCAAATGACTCGTCAAAAGGCGAATTACATCGGCAAACCCGAGGAGCTCCCGGAAGGAGTACTGTGAAAGTCTTAAGGTCAACAAATAATGGCGTATCGCTCTGGTGAACTGGCCAGAGTAAGCTTGTAGATGCGACTGTGGTAAAACGAGGAGCAAGTGGCAGGAGTAACTATGACTCTCTTAAGGTAGCCAAATGCCTCGTCAACAGGCGAATTCCAACGGCAAACTCGAGGAGCTCCCGGCAGGAGTACTGTGAAAGTCTTAAGGTCAACAAATAATGGCGTATCGCTTCTGGTGAACTGGCCAGAGTAAGCTTGTAGATGCGACTGTGGTAAAATGGGGAGCTAGTGGCAGGAGTAACTATGACTCTCTTAGGGTTGCCAAATAACTCGTTAAAAGGCGAATTACATCGGCAAACCCGAGGAGCTCCCGGAAGGAGTACTGTGAAAGTCTTAAGGTCAACAAATAATGGCGTATCGCTTCTGGTGAACTAGCCAGAGTAAGCTTGTAGATGCGACTGTGGTAAAACGAGGAGCAAGTGGCAGGAGTAACTATGACTCTCTTAAGGTAGCCAAATGCCTCGTCAACAGGCGAATTCCAACGGCAAACTCGAGGAGCTCCCGGCAGGAGTACTGTGAAAGTCTTAAGGTCAACAAATAATGGCGTATCGCTTCTGGTGAACTAGCCAGAGTAAGCTTGTAGATGCGACTGTGGTAAAACGAGGAGCAAGTGGCAGGAGTAACTATGACTCTCTTAAGGTAGCCAAATGCCTCGTCAACAGGCGAATTCCAACGGCAAACTCGAGGAGCTCCCGGCAGGAGTACTGTGAAAGTCTTAAGGTCAACAAATAATGGCGTATCGCTTCTGGTGAACTGGCCAGAGTAAGCTTGTAGATGCGACTGTGGTAAAATGGGGAGCAAGTGGCAGGAGTAACTATGACTCTCTTAGGGTTGCCAAATAACTCGTCAAAAGGCGAATTACATCGGCAAACCCGAGGAGCTCCCGGAAGGAGTACTGTGAAAGTCTTAAGGTCAACAAATAATGGCGTATCGCTCTGGTGAACTGGCCAGAGTAAGCTTGTAGATGCGACTGTGGTAAAACGAGGAGCAAGTGGCAGGAGTAACTATGACTCTCTTAAGGTAGCCAAATGCCTCGTCAACAGGCGAATTCCAACGGCAAACTCGAGGAGCTCCCGGCAGGAGTACTGTGAAAGTCTTAAGGTCAACAAATAATGGCGTATCGCTTCTGGTGAACTAGCCAGAGTAAGCTTGTAGATGTGACTGTGGTAAAATGGGGAGCAAGTGGCAGGAGTAACTATGACTCTCTTAAGGTAGCCAAATGCCTCGTCAACAGGAGAATTCCAACGGCAAACTCGAGGAGCTCCCGGCAGGAGTACTGTGAAAGTCTTAAGGACAACAAATAATGGCGTATCGCTTCTGGTGAACTGGCCAGAGTAAGCTTGTAGATGCGACTGTGGTAAAACGAGGAGCAAGTGGCAGGAGTAACTATGACTCTCTTAAGGTAGCCAAATGCCTCGTCAACAGGCGAATTCCAACGGCAAACTCGAGGAGCTCCCAGCAGGAGTACTGTGAAAGTCTTAAGGTCAACAAATAATGGCGTATCGCTCTGGTGAACTAGCCAGAGTAAGCTTGTAGATGTGACTGTGGTAAAATGGGGAGCAAGTGGCAGGAGTAACTATGACTCTCTTAGGGTTGCCAAATAACTCGTCAAAAGGCGAATTACATCGGCAAACCCGAGGAGCTCCCGGAAGGAGTACTGTGAAAGTCTTAAGATCAACAAATAATGGCGTATCGCTTCTGGTGAACTAGCCAGGGTAAGCTTGTAGATGTGACTGTGGTAAAATGGGGAGCAAGTGGCAGGAGTAACTATGACTCTCTTAGGGTTGCCAAATGACTCGTCAAAAGGCGAATTACATCGGCAAACCCGAGGAGCTCCCGGAAGGAGTACTGTGAAAGTCTTAAGGTCAACAAATAATGGCGTATCGCTCTGGTGAACTGGCCAGAGTAAGCTTGTAGATGCGACTGTGGTAAAACGAGGAGCAAGTGGCAGGAGTAACTATGACTCTCTTAAGGTAGCCAAATGCCTCGTCAACAGGCGAATTCCAACGGCAAACTCGAGGAGCTCCCGGCAGGAGTACTGTGAAAGTCTTAAGGTCAACAAATAATGGCGTATCGCTTCTGGTGAACTGGCCAGAGTAAGCTTGTAGATGCGACTGTGGTAAAATGGGGAGCAAGTGGCAGGAGTAACTATGACTCTCTTAGGGTTGCCAAATAACTCGTCAAAAGGCGAATTACATCGGCAAACCCGAGGAGCTCCCGGAAGGAGTACTGTGAAAGTCTTAAGGTCAACAAATAATGGCGTATCGCTTCTGGTGAACTAGCCAGAGTAAGCTTGTAGATGCGACTGTGGTAAAACGACGAGCAAGTGGCAGGAGTAACTATGACTCTCTTAAGGTAGCCAAATGCCTCGTCAACAGGCGAATTCCAACGGCAAACTCGAGGAGCTCCCAGCAGGAGTACTGTGAAAGTCTTAAGGTCAACAAATAATGGCGTATCGCTTCTGGTGAACTAGCCAGAGTAAGCTTGTAGATGTGACTGTGGTAAAATGGGGAGCAAGTGGCAGGAGTAACTATGACTCTCTTAAGGTAGCCAAATGCCTCGTCAACAGGAGAATTCCAACGGCAAACTCGAGGAGCTCCCGGCAGGAGTACTGTGAAAGTCTTAAGGACAACAAATAATGGCGTATCGCTTCTGGTGAACTGGCCAGAGTAAGCTTGTAGATGCGACTGTGGTAAAACGAGGAGCAAGTGGCAGGAGTAACTATGACTCTCTTAAGGTAGCCAAATGCCTCTTCAACAGGCGAATTCCAACGGCAAACTCGAGGAGCTCCCGGCAGGAGTACTGTGAAAGTCTTAAGGTCAACAAATAATGGCGTATCGCTTCTGGTGAACTGGCCAGAGTAAGCTTGTAGATGCGACTGTGGTAAAATGGGGAGCAAGTGGCAGGAGTAACTATGACTCTCTTAGGGTTGCCAAATAACTCGTCAAAAGGCGAATTACATCGGCAAACCCGAGGAGCTCCCGGAAGGAGTACTGTGAAAGTCTTAAGGTCAACAAATAATGGCGTATCGCTCTGGTGAACTGGCCAGAGTAAGCTTGTAGATGCGACTGTGGTAAAACGAGGAGCAAGTGGCAGGAGTAACTATGACTCTCTTAAGGTAGCCAAATGCCTCGTCAACAGGCGAATTCCAACGGCAAACTCGAGGAGCTCCCGGCAGGAGTACTGTGAAAGTCTTAAGGTCAACAAATAATGGCGTATCGCTTCTGGTGAACTGGCCAGAGTAAGCTTGTAGATGCGACTGTGGTAAAATGGGGAGCAAGTGGCAGGAGTAACTATGACTCTCTTAGGGTTGCCAAATAACTCGTCAAAAGGCGAATTACATCGGCAAACCCGAGGAGCTCCCGGAAGGAGTACTGTGAAAGTCTTAAGGTCAACAAATAATGGCGTATCGCTTCTGGTGAACTAGCCAGAGTAAGCTTGTAGATGCGACTGTGGTAAAACGAGGAGCAAGTGGCAGGAGTAACTATGACTCTCTTAAGGTAGCCAAATGCCTCGTCAACAGGCGAATTCCAACGGCAAACTCGAGGAGCTCCCAGCAGGAGTACTGTGAAAGTCTTAAGGTCAACAAATAATGGCGTATCGCTTCTGGTGAACTAGCCAGAGTAAGCTTGTAGATGTGACTGTGGTAAAATGGGGAGCAAGTGGCAGGAGTAACTATGACTCTCTTAAGGTAGCCAAATGCCTCGTCAACAGGAGAATTCCAACGGCAAACTCGAGGAGCTCCCGGCAGGAGTACTGTGAAAGTCTTAAGGACAACAAATAATGGCGTATCGCTTCTGGTGAACTGGCCAGAGTAAGCTTGTAGATGCGACTGTGGTAAAACGAGGAGCAAGTGGCAGGAGTAACTATGACTCTCTTAAGGTAGCCAAATGCCTCGTCAACAGGCGAATTCCAACGGCAAACTCGAGGAGCTCCCAGCAGGAGTACTGTGAAAGTCTTAAGGTCAACAAATAATGGCGTATCGCTCTGGTGAACTAGCCAGAGTAAGCTTGTAGATGTGACTGTGGTAAAATGGGGAGCAAGTGGCAGGAGTAACTATGACTCTCTTAGGGTTGCCAAATAACTCGTCAAAAGGCGAATTACATCGGCAAACCCGAGGAGCTCCCGGAAGGAGTACTGTGAAAGTCTTAAGATCAACAAATAATGGCGTATCGCTTCTGGTGAACTAGCCAGAGTAAGCTTGTAGATGTGACTGTGGTAAAATGGGGAGCAAGTGGCAGGAGTAACTATGACTCTCTTAGGGTTGCCAAATGACTCGTCAAAAGGCGAATTACATCGGCAAACCCGAGGAGCTCCCGGAAGGAGTACTGTGAAAGTCTTAAGGTCAACAAATAATGGCGTATCGCTCTGGTGAACTGGCCAGAGTAAGCTTGTAGATGCGACTGTGGTAAAACGAGGAGCAAGTGGCAGGAGTAACTATGACTCTCTTAAGGTAGCCAAATGCCTCGTCAACAGGCGAATTCCAACGGCAAACTCGAGGAGCTCCCGGCAGGAGTACTGTGAAAGTCTTAAGGTCAACAAATAATGGCGTATCGCTTCTGGTGAACTGGCCAGAGTAAGCTTGTAGATGCGACTGTGGTAAAATGGGGAGCTAGTGGCAGGAGTAACTATGACTCTCTTAGGGTTGCCAAATAACTCGTTAAAAGGCGAATTACATCGGCAAACCCGAGGAGCTCCCGGAAGGAGTACTGTGAAAGTCTTAAGGTCAACAAATAATGGCGTATCGCTTCTGGTGAACTAGCCAGAGTAAGCTTGTAGATGCGACTGTGGTAAAACGAGGAGCAAGTGGCAGGAGTAACTATGACTCTCTTAAGGTAGCCAAATGCCTCGTCAACAGGCGAATTCCAACGGCAAACTCGAGGAGCTCCCGGCAGGAGTACTGTGAAAGTCTTAAGGTCAACAAATAATGGCGTATCGCTTCTGGTGAACTAGCCAGAGTAAGCTTGTAGATGCGACTGTGGTAAAACGAGGAGCAAGTGGCAGGAGTAACTATGACTCTCTTAAGGTAGCCAAATGCCTCGTCAACAGGCGAATTCCAACGGCAAACTCGAGGAGCTCCCAGCAGGAGTACTGTGAAAGTCTTAAGGTCAACAAATAATGGCGTATCGCTTCTGGTGAACTAGCCAGAGTAAGCTTGTAGATGTGACTGTGGTAAAATGGGGAGCAAGTGGCAGGAGTAACTATGACTCTCTTAAGGTAGCCAAATGCCTCGTCAACAGGAGAATTCCAACGGCAAACTCGAGGAGCTCCCGGCAGGAGTACTGTGAAAGTCTTAAGGACAACAAATAATGGCGTATCGCTTCTGGTGAACTGGCCAGAGTAAGCTTGTAGATGCGACTGTGGTAAAACGAGGAGCAAGTGGCAGGAGTAACTATGACTCTCTTAAGGTAGCCAAATGCCTCGTCAAAAGGCGAATTACATCGGCAAACCCGAGGAGCTCCCGGAAGGAGTACTGTGAAAGTCTTAAGGTCAACAAATAATGGCGTATCGCTCTGGTGAACTGGCCAGAGTAAGCTTGTAGATGCGACTGTGGTAAAACGAGGAGCAAGTGGCAGGAGTAACTATGACTCTCTTAAGGTAGCCAAATGCCTCGTCAACAGGCGAATTCCAACGGCAAACTCGAGGAGCTCCCGGCAGGAGTACTGTGAAAGTCTTAAGGTCAACAAATAATGGCGTATCGCTTCTGGTGAACTGGCCAGAGTAAGCTTGTAGATGCGACTGTGGTAAAATGGGGAGCAAGTGGCAGGAGTAACTATGACTCTCTTAAGGTAGCCAAATGCCTCGTCAACAGGAGAATTCCAACGGCAAACTCGAGGAGCTCCCGGCAGGAGTACTGTGAAAGTCTTAAGGACAACAAATAATGGCGTATCGCTTCTGGTGAACTGGCCAGAGTAAGCTTGTAGATGCGACTGTGGTAAAACGAGGAGCAAGTGGCAGGAGTAACTATGACTCTCTTAAGGTAGCCAAATGCCTCGTCAACAGGCGAATTCCAACGGCAAACTCGAGGAGCTCCCAGCAGGAGTACTGTGAAAGTCTTAAGGTCAACAAATAATGGCGTATCGCTTCTGGTGAACTAGCCAGAGTAAGCTTGTAGATGTGACTGTGGTAAAATGGGGAGCAAGTGGCAGGAGTAACTATGACTCTCTTAGGGTTGCCAAATAACTCGTCAAAAGGCGAATTACATCGGCAAACCCGAGGAGCTCCCGGAAGGAGTACTGTGAAGTCTTAAGATCAACAAATAATGGCGTATCGCTTCTGGTGAACTAGCCAGAGTAAGCTTGTAGATGTGACTGTGGTAAAATGGGGAGCAAGTGGCAGGAGTAACTATGACTCTCTTAAGGTCCCTACACCAGTACTTGTAATATATATGTGTTATTCAAGTTTTTGAATAAAGACGGCTAGCAATAGCCAAATGCCTCGTCAACAGGCGAATTCCAACGGCAAACTCGAGGAGCTCCCGGAAGGAGTACTGTGAAAGCCTTAAGGTCAACAAATAATGGCGTATCGCTTCTGGTGAACTAGCCAGAGTAAGCTTGTAGATGTGACTGTGGTAAAATGGGGAGCAAGTGGCAGGAGTAACTATGACTCTCTTAGGGTTGCCAAATGACTCGTCAAAAGGCGAATTACATCGGCAAACCCGAGGAGCTCCCGGAAGGAGTACTGTGAAAGTCTTAAGGTCAACAAATAATGGCGTATCGCTCTGGTGAACTGGCCAGAGTAAGCTTGTAGATGCGACTGTGGTAAAACGAGGAGCAAGTGGCAGGAGTAACTATGACTCTCTTAAGGTAGCCAAATGCCTCGTCAACAGGCGAATTCCAACGGCACACTCGAGGAGCTCCCGGCAGGAGTACTGTGAAAGTCTTAAGGTCAACAAATAATGGCGTATCGCTTCTGGTGAACTAGCCAGAGTAAGCTTGTAGATGTGACTGTGGTAAAATGGGGAGCAAGTGGCAGGAGTAACTATGACTCTCTTAGGGTTGCCAAATGACTCGTCAAAAGGCGAATTACATCGGCAAACCCGAGGAGCTCCCGGAAGGAGTACTGTGAAAGTCTTAAGGTCAACAAATAATGGCGTATCGCTCTGGTGAACTGGCCAGAGTAAGCTTGTAGATGCGACTGTGGTAAAACGAGGAGCAAGTGGCAGGAGTAACTATGACTCTCTTAAGGTAGCCAAATGCCTCGTCAACAGGCGAATTCCAACGGCAAACTCGAGGAGCTCCCGGCAGGAGTACTGTGAAAGTCTTAAGGTCAACAAATAATGGCGTATCGCTTCTGGTGAACTGGCCAGAGTAAGCTTGTAGATGCGACTGTGGTAAAATGGGGAGCAAGTGGCAGGAGTAACTATGACTCTCTTAGGGTTGCCAAATAACTCGTCAAAAGGCGAATTACATCGGCAAACCCGAGGAGCTCCCGGAAGGAGTACTGTGAAAGTCTTAAGATCAACAAATAATGGCGTATCGCTTCTGGTGAACTAGCCAGAGTAAGCTTGTAGATGCGACTGTGGTAAAACGAGGAGCAAGTGGCAGGAGTAACTATGACTCTCTTAAGGTAGCCAAATGCCTCGTCAACAGGCGAATTCCAACGGCAAACTCGAGGAGCTCCCAGCAGGAGTACTGTGAAAGTCTTAAGGTCAACAAATAATGGCGTATCGCTTCTGGTGAACTAGCCAGAGTAAGCTTGTAGATGTGACTGTGGTAAAATGGGGAGCAAGTGGCAGGAGTAACTATGACTCTCTTAGGGTTGCCAAATGACTCGTCAAAAGGCGAATTACATCGGCAAACCCGAGGAGCTCCCGGAAGGAGTACTGTGAAAGTCTTAAGATCAACAAATAATGGCGTATCGCTTCTGGTGAACTAGCCAGAGTAAGCTTGTAGATGTGACTGTGGTAAAATGGGGAGCAAGTGGCAGGAGTAACTATGACTCTCTTAGGGTTGCCAAATGACTCGTCAAAAGGCGAATTACATCGGCAAACCCGAGGAGCTCCCGGAAGGAGTACTGTGAAAGTCTTAAGGTCAACAAATAATGGCGTATCGCTCTGGTGAACTGGCCAGAGTAAGCTTGTAGATGCGACTGTGGTAAAACGAGGAGCAAGTGGCAGGAGTAACTATGACTCTCTTAAGGTAGCCAAATGCCTCGTCAACAGGCGAATTCCAACGGCAAACTCGAGGAGCTCCCGGCAGGAGTACTGTGAAAGTCTTAAGGTCAACAAATAATGGCGTATCGCTTCTGGTGAACTGGCCAGAGTAAGCTTGTAGATGCGACTGTGGTAAAATGGGGAGCAAGTGGCAGGAGTAACTATGACTCTCTTAGGGTTGCCAAATAACTCGTCAAAAGGCGAATTACATCGGCAAACCCGAGGAGCTCCCGGAAGGAGTACTGTGAAAGTCTTAAGGTCAACAAATAATGGCGTATCGCTTCTGGTGAACTAGCCAGAGTAAGCTTGTAGATGCGACTGTGGTAAAACGAGGAGCAAGTGGCAGGAGTAACTATGACTCTCTTAAGGTAGCCAAATGCCTCGTCAACAGGCGAATTCCAACGGCAAACTCGAGGAGCTCCCAGCAGGAGTACTGTGAAAGTCTTAAGGTCAACAAATAATGGCGTATCGCTTCTGGTGAACTAGCCAGAGTAAGCTTGTAGATGTGACTGTGGTAAAATGGGGAGCAAGTGGCAGGAGTAACTATGACTCTCTTAAGGTAGCCAAATGCCTCGTCAACAGGAGAATTCCAACGGCAAACTCGAGGAGCTCCCGGCAGGAGTACTGTGAAAGTCTTAAGGACAACAAATAATGGCGTATCGCTTCTGGTGAACTGGCCAGAGTAAGCTTGTAGATGCGACTGTGGTAAAACGAGGAGCAAGTGGCAGGAGTAACTATGACTCTCTTCAGGTAGCCAAATGCCTCGTCAACAGGCGAATTCCAACGGCAAACTCGAGGAGCTCCCGGCAGGAGTACTGTGAAAGTCTTAAGGTCAACAAATAATGGCGTATCGCTTCTGGTGAACTGGCCAGAGTAAGCTTGTAGATGCGACTGTGGTAAAATGGGGAGCAAGTGGCAGGAGTAACTATGACTCTCTTAGGGTTGCCAAATAACTCGTCAAAAGGCGAATTACATCGGCAAACCCGAGGAGCTCCCGGAAGGAGTACTGTGAAAGTCTTAAGGTCAACAAATAATGGCGTATCGCTTCTGGTGAACTAGCCAGAGTAAGCTTGTAGATGCGACTGTGGTAAAACGAGGAGCAAGTGGCAGGAGTAACTATGACTCTCTTAAGGTAGCCAAATGCCTCGTCAACAGGCGAATTCCAACGGCAAACTCGAGGAGCTCCCAGCAGGAGTACTGTGAAAGTCTTAAGGTCAACAAATAATGGCGTATCGCTTCTGGTGAACTAGCCAGAGTAAGCTTGTAGATGTGACTGTGGTAAAATGGGGAGCAAGTGGCAGGAGTAACTATGACTCTCTTAAGGTAGCCAAATGCCTCGTCAACAGGAGAATTCCAACGGCAAACTCGAGGAGCTCCCGGCAGGAGTACTGTGAAAGTCTTAAGGACAACAAATAATGGCGTATCGCTTCTGGTGAACTGGCCAGAGTAAGCTTGTAGATGCGACTGTGGTAAAACGAGGAGCAAGTGGCAGGAGTAACTATGACTCTCTTAAGGTAGCCAAATGCCTCGTCAACAGGCGAATTCCAACGGCAAACTCGAGGAGCTCCCAGCAGGAGTACTGTGAAAGTCTTAAGGTCAACAAATAATGGCGTATCGCTCTGGTGAACTAGCCAGAGTAAGCTTGTAGATGTGACTGTGGTAAAATGGGGAGCAAGTGGCAGGAGTAACTATGACTCTCTTAGGGTTGCCAAATAACTCGTCAAAAGGCGAATTACATCGGCAAACCCGAGGAGCTCCCGGAAGGAGTACTGTGAAAGTCTTAAGATCAACAAATAATGGCGTATCGCTTCTGGTGAACTAGCCAGAGTAAGCTTGTAGATGTGACTGTGGTAAAATGGGGAGCAAGTGGCAGGAGTAACTATGACTCTCTTAGGGTTGCCAAATGACTCGTCAAAAGGCGAATTACATCGGAAAACCCGAGGAGCTCCCGGAAGGAGTACTGTGAAAGTCTTAAGGTCAACAGATAATGGCGTATCGCTCTGGTGAACTGGCCAGAGTAAGCTTGTAGATGCGACTGTGGTAAAACGAGGAGCAAGTGGCAGGAGTAACTATGACTCTCTTAAGGTAGCCAAATGCCTCGTCAACAGGCGAATTCCAACGGCAAACTCGAGGAGCTCCCGGCAGGAGTACTGTGAAAGTCTTAAGGTCAACAAATAATGGCGTATCGCTTCTGGTGAACTGGCCAGAGTAAGCTTGTAGATGCGACTGTGGTAAAATGGGGAGCAAGTGGCAGGAGTAACTATGACTCTCTTAGGGTTGCCAAATAACTCGTTAAAAGGCGAATTACATCGGCAAACCCGAGGAGCTCCCGGAAGGAGTACTGTGAAAGTCTTAAGGTCAACAAATAATAGCGTATCGCTTCTGGTGAACTAGCCAGAGTAAGCTTGTAGATGCGACTGTGGTAAAACGAGGAGCAAGTGGCAGGAGTAACTATGACTCTCTTAAGGTAGCCAAATGCCTCGTCAACAGGCGAATTCCAACGGCAAACTCGAGGAGCTCCCAGCAGGAGTACTGTGAAAGTCTTAAGGTCAACAAATAATGGCGTATCGCTTCTGGTGAACTAGCCAGAGTAAGCTTGTAGATGCGACTGTGGTAAAACGAGGAGCAAGTGGCAGGAGTAACTATGACTCTCTTAAGGTAGCCAAATGCCTCGTCAACAGGCGAATTCCAACGGCAAACTCGAGGAGCTCCCAGCAGGAGTACTGTGAAAGTCTTAAGGTCAACAAATAATGGCGTATCGCTTCTGGTGAACTAGCCAGAGTAAGCTTGTAGATGTGACTGTGGTAAAATGGGGAGCAAGTGGCAGGAGTAACTATGACTCTCTTAAGGTAGCCAAATGCCTCGTCAACAGGAGAATTCCAACGGCAAACTCGAGGAGCTCCCGGCAGGAGTACTGTGAAAGTCTTAAGGACAACAAATAAAGGCGTATCGCTTCTGGTGAACTGGCCAGAGTAAGCTTGTAGATGCGACTGTGGTAAAACGAGGAGCAAGTGGCAGGAGTAACTATGACTCTCTTAAGGTAGCCAAATGCCTCGTCAACAGGCGAATTCCAACGGCAAACTCGAGGAGCTCCCAGCAGGAGTACTGTGAAAGTCTTAAGGTCAACAAATAATGGCGTATCGCTTCTGGTGAACTAGCCAGAGTAAGCTTGTAGATGTGACTGTGGTAAAATGGGGAGCAAGTGGCAGGAGTAACTATGACTCTCTTAGGGTTGCCAAATAACTCGTCAAAAGGCGAATTACATCGGCAAACCCGAGGAGCTCCCGGAAGGAGTACTGTGAAAGTCTTAAGATCAACAAATAATGGCGTATCGCTTCTGGTGAACTAGCCAGAGTAAGCTTGTAGATGTGACTGTGGTAAAATGGGGAGCAAGTGGCAGGAGTAACTATGACTCTCTTAGGGTTGCCAAATGACTCGTCAAAAGGCGAATTACATCGGCAAACCCGAGGAGCTCCCGGAAGGAGTACTGTGAAAGTCTTAAGGTCAACAAATAATGGCGTATCGCTCTGGTGAACTGGCCAGAGTAAGCTTGTAGATGCGACTGTGGTAAAACGAGGAGCAAGTGGCAGGAGTAACTATGACTCTCTTAAGGTAGCCAAATGCCTCGTCAACAGAAGAATTCCAACGGCAAACTCGAGGAGCTCCCGGCAGGAGTACTGTGAAAGTCTTAAGGTCAACAAATAATGGCGTATCGCTTCTGGTGAACTGGCCAGAGTAAGCTTGTAGATGCGACTGTGGTAAAATGGGGAGCAAGTGGCAGGAGTAACTATGACTCTCTTAGGGTTGCCAAATAACTCGTTAAAAGGCGAATTACATCGGCAAACCCGAGGAGCTCCCGGAAGGAGTACTGTGAAAGTCTTAAGGGCAACAAATAATGGCGTATCGCTTCTGGTGAACTAGCCTGAGTAAGCTTGTAGATGCGACTGTGGTAAAACGAGGAGCAAGTGGCAGGAGTAACTATGACTCTCTTAAGGTAGCCAAATGCCTCGTCAACAGGCGAATTCCAACGGCAAACTCGAGGAGCTCCCAGCAGGAGTACTGTGAAAGTCTTAAGGTCAACAAATAATGGCGTATCGCTTCTGGTGAACTAGCCAGAGTAAGCTTGTAGATGTGACTGTGGTAAAATGGGGAGCAAGTGGCAGGAGTAACTATGACTCTCTTAAGGTAGCCAAATGCCTCGTCAACAGGAGAATTCCAACGGCAAACTCGAGGAGCTCCCGGCAGGAGTACTGTGAAAGTCTTAAGGACAACAAATAATGGCGTATCGCTTCTGGTGAACTGGCCAGAGTAAGCTTGTAGATGCGACTGTGGTAAAACGAGGAGCAAGTGGCAGGAGTAACTATGACTCTCTTAAGGTAGCCAAATGCCTCGTCAACAGGCGAATTCCAACGGCAAACTCGAGGAGCTCCCAGCAGGAGTACTGTGAAAGTCTTAAGGTCAACAAATAATGGCGTATCGCTTCTGGTGAACTAGCCAGAGTAAGCTTGTAGATGTGACTGTGGTAAAATGGGGAGCAAGTGGCAGGAGTAACTATGACTCTCTTAGGGTTGCCAAATAACTCGTCAAAAGGCGAATTATATCGGCAAACCCGAGGAGCTCCCGGAAGGAGTACTGTGAAGTCTTAAGATCAACAAATAATGGCGTATCGCTTCTGGTGAACTAGCCAGAGTAAGCTTGTAGATGTGACTGTGGTAAAATGGGGAGCAAGTGGCAGGAGTAACTATGACTCTCTTAAGGTCTCTACACCAGTACTTGTAATATATATGTGTTATTCAAGTTTTTGAATAAAGACGGCTAGCAATAGCCAAATGCCTCGTCAACAGGCGAATTCCAACGGCAAACTCGAGGAGCTCCCGGAAGGAGTACTGTGAAAGCCTTAAGGTCAACAAATAATGGCGTATCGCTTCTGGTGAACTAGCCAGAGTAAGCTTGTAGATGTGACTGTGGTAAAATGGGGAGCAAGTGGCAGGAGTAACTATGACTCTCTTAGGGTTGCCAAATGACTCGTCAAAAGGCGAATTACATCGGCAAACCCGAGGAGCTCCCGGAAGGAGTACTGTGAAAGTCTTAAGGTCAACAAATAATGGCGTATCGCTCTGGTGAACTGGCCAGAGTAAGCTTGTAGATGCGACTGTGGTAAAACGAGGAGCAAGTGGCAGGAGTAACTATGACTCTCTTAAGGTAGCCAAATGCCTCGTCAACAGGCGAATTCCAACGGCACACTCGAGGAGCTCCCGGCAGGAGTACTGTGAAAGTCTTAAGGTCAACAAATAATGGCGTATCGCTTCTGGTGAACTAGCCAGAGTAAGCTTGTAGATGTGACTGTGGTAAAATGGGGAGGAAGTGGCAGGAGTAACTATGACTCTCTTAGGGTTGCCAAATGACTCGTCAAAAGGCGAATTACATCGGCAAACCCGAGGAGCTCCCGGAAGGAGTACTGTGAAAGTCTTAAGGTCAACAAATAATGGCGTATCGCTCTGGTGAACTGGCCAGAGTAAGCTTGTAGATGCGACTGTGGTAAAACGAGGAGCAAGTGGCAGGAGTAACTATGACTCTCTTAAGGTAGCCAAATGCCTCGTCAACAGGCGAATTCCAACGGCAAACTCGAGGAGCTCCCGGCAGGAGTACTGTGAAAGTCTTAAGGTCAACAAATAATGGCGTATCGCTTCTGGTGAACTGGCCAGAGTAAGCTTGTAGATGCGACTGTGGTAAAATGGGGAGCAAGTGGCAGGAGTAACTATGACTCTCTTAGGGTTGCCAAATAACTCGTCAAAAGGCTAATTACATCGGCAAACCCGAGGAGCTCCCGGAAGGAGTACTGTGAAAGTCTTAAGATCAACAAATAATGGCGTATCGCTTCTGGTGAACTAGCCAGAGTAAGCTTGTAGATGCGACTGTGGTAAAACGAGGAGCAAGTGGCAGGAGTAACTATGACTCTCTTAAGGTAGCCAAATGCCTCGTCAACAGGCGAATTCCAACGGCAAAGTCGAGGAGCTCCCAGCAGGAGTACTGTGAAAGTCTTAAGGTCAACAAATAATGGCGTATCGCTTCTGGTGAACTAGCCAGAGTAAGCTTGTAGATGTGACTGTGGTAAAATGGGGAGCAAGTGGCAGGAGTAACTATGACTCTCTTAAGGTAGCCAAATGCCTCGTCAACAGGAGAATTCCAACGGCAAACTCGAGGAGCTCCCGGCAGGAGTACTGTGAAAGTCTTAAGATCAACAAATAATGGCGTATCGCTTCTGGTGAACTGGCCAGAGTAAGCTTGTAGATGCGACTGTGGTAAAACGAGGAGCAAGTGGCAGGAGTAACTATGACTCTCTTAAGGTAGCCAAATGCCTCGTCAACAGGCGAATTCCAACGGCAAACTCGAGGAGCTCCCGGCAGGAGTACTGTGAAAGTCTTAAGATCAACAAATAATGGCGTATCGCTTCTGGTGAACTAGCCAGAGTAAGCTTGTAGATGCGACTGTGGTAAAACGAGGAGCAAGTGGCAGGAGTAACTATGACTCTCTTAAGGTCTCTACACCAGTACTTGTAATATATATGTGTTATTCAAGTTTTTGAATAAAGACGGCTAGCAATAGCCAAATGCCTCGTCAACAGGCGAATTCCAACGGCAAACTCGAGGAGCTCCCGGAAGGAGTACTGTGAAAGTCTTAAGATCAACAAATAATGGCGTATCGCTTCTGGTGAACTAGCCAGAGTAAGCTTGTAGATGTGACTGTGGTAAAATGGGGAGCAAGTGGCAGGAGTAACTATGACTCTCTTAGGGTTGCCAAATGACTCGTCAAAAGGCGAATTACATCGGCAAACCCGAGGAGCTCCCGGAAGGAGTACTGTGAAAGTCTTAAGGTCAACAAATAATGGCGTATCGCTCTGGTGAACTGGCCAGAGTAAGCTTGTAGATGCGACTGTGGTAAAACGAGGAGCAAGTGGCAGGAGTAACTATGACTCTCTTAAGGTAGCCAAATGCCTCGTCAACAGGCGAATTCCAACGGCAAACTCGAGGAGCTCCCGGCAGGAGTACTGTGAAAGTCTTAAGGTCAACAAATAATGGCGTATCGCTTCTGGTGAACTGGCCAGAGTAAGCTTGTAGATGCGACTGTGGTAAAACGAGGAGCAAGTGGCAGGAGTAACTATGACTCTCTTAAGGTAGCCAAATGCCTCGTCAACAGGCGAATTCCAACGGCAAACTCGAGGAGCTCCCAGCAGGAGTACTGTGAAAGTCTTAAGGTCAACAAATAATAGCGTATCGCTTCTGGTGAACTAGCCAGAGTAAGCTTGTAGATGTGACTGTGGTAAAATGGGGAGCAAGTGGCAGGAGTAACTATGACTCTCTTAAGGTAGCCAAATGCCTCGTCAACAGGAGAATTCCAACGGCAAACTCGAGGAGCTCCCGGCAGGAGTACTGTGAAAGTCTTAAGGACAACAAATAATGGCGTATCGCTTCTGGTGAACTGGCCAGAGTAAGCTTGTAGATGCGACTGTGGTAAAACGAGGAGCAAGTGGCAGGAGTAACTATGACTCTCTTAAGGTAGCCAAATGCCTCGTCAAAAGGCGAATTACATCGGCAAACCCGAGGAGCTCCCGGAAGGAGTACTGTGAAAGTCTTAAGGTCAACAAATAATGGCGTATCGCTCTGGTGAACTGGCCAGAGTAAGCTTGTAGATGCGACTGTGGTAAAACGAGGAGCAAGTGGCAGGAGTAACTATGACTCTCTTAAGGTAGCCAAATGCCTCGTCAACAGGCGAATTCCAACGGCAAACTCGAGGAGCTCCCGGCAGGAGTACTGTGAAAGTCTTAAGGTCAACAAATAATGGCGTATCGCTTCTGGTGAACTGGCCAGAGTAAGCTTGTAGATGCGACTGTGGTAAAATGGGGAGCAAGTGGCAGGAGTAACTATGACTCTCTTAAGGTAGCCAAATGCCTCGTCAACAGGAGAATTCCAACGGCAAACTCGAGGAGCTCCCGGCAGGAGTACTGTGAAAGTCTTAAGGACAACAAATAATGGCGTATCGCTTCTGGTGAACTGGCCAGAGTAAGCTTGTAGATGCGACTGTGGTAAAACGAGGAGCAAGTGGCAGGAGTAACTATGACTCTCTTAAGGTAGCCAAATGCCTCGTCAACAGGCGAATTCCAACGGCAAACTCGAGGAGCTCCCAGCAGGAGTACTGTGAAAGTCTTAAGGTCAACAAATAATGGCGTATCGCTTCTGGTGAACTAGCCAGAGTAAGCTTGTAGATGTGACTGTGGTAAAATGGGGAGCAAGTGGCAGGAGTAACTATGACTCTCTTAGGGTTGCCAAATAACTCGTCAAAAGGCGAATTACATCGGCAAACCCGAGGAGCTCCCGGAAGGAGTACTGTGAAGTCTTAAGATCAACAAATAATGGCGTATCGCTTCTGGTGAACTAGCCAGAGTAAGCTTGTAGATGTGACTGTGGTAAAATGGGGAGCAAGTGGCAGGAGTAACTATGACTCTCTTAAGGTCTCTACACCAGTACTTGTAATATATATGTGTTATTCAAGTTTTTGAATAAAGACGGCTAGCAATAGCCAAATGCCTCGTCAACAGGCGAATTCCAACGGCAAACTCGAGGAGCTCCCGGAAGGAGTACTGTGAAAGCCTTAAGGTCAACAAATAATGGCGTATCGCTTCTGGTGAACTAGCCAGAGTAAGCTTGTAGATGTGACTGTGGTAAAATGGGGAGCAAGTGGCAGGAGTAACTATGACTCTCTTAGGGTTGCCAAATGACTCGTCAAAAGGCGAATTACATCGGCAAACCCGAGGAGCTCCCGGAAGGAGTACTGTGAAAGTCTTAAGGTCAACAAATAATGGCGTATCGCTCTGGTGAACTGGCCAGAGTAAGCTTGTAGATGCGACTGTGGTAAAACGAGGAGCAAGTGGCAGGAGTAACTATGACTCTCTTAAGGTAGCCAAATGCCTCGTCAAAAGGCGAATTACATCGGCAAACTCGAGGAGCTCCCGGAAGGAGTACTGTGAAAGTCTTAAGGTCAACAAATAATGGCGTATCGCTCTGGTGAACTGGCCAGAGTAAGCTTGTAGATGCGACTGTGGTAAAACGAGGAGCAAGTGGCAGGAGTAACTATGACTCTCTTAAGGTAGCCAAATGCCTCGTCAACAGGCGAATTCCAACGGCAAACTCGAGGAGCTCCCGGCAGGAGTACTGTGAAAGTCTTAAGGTCAACAAATAATGGCGTATCGCTTCTGGTGAACTGGCCAGAGTAAGCTTGTAGATGCGACTGTGGTAAAATGGGGAGCAAGTGGCAGGAGTAACTATGACTCTCTTAGGGTTGCCAAATAACTCGTCAAAAGGCGAATTACATCGGCAAACCCGAGGAGCTCCCGGCAGGAGTACTGTGAAAGTCTTAAGATCAACAAATAATGGCGTATCGCTTCTGGTGAACTAGCCAGAGTAAGCTTGTAGATGCGACTGTGGTAAAACGAGGAGCAAGTGGCAGGAGTAACTATGACTCTCTTAAGGTAGCCAAATGCCTCGTCAACAGGCGAATTCCAACGGCAAACTCGAGGAGCTCCCAGCAGGAGTACTGTGAAAGTCTTAAGGTCAACAAATAATGGCGTATCGCTTCTGGTGAACTAGCCAGAGTAAGCTTGTAGATGTGACTGTGGTAAAATGGGGAGCAAGTGGCAGGAGTAACTATGACTCTCTTAGGGTTGCCAAATGACTCGTCAAAAGGCGAATTACATCGGCAAACCCGAGGAGCTCCCGGAAGGAGTACTGTGAAAGTCTTAAGATCAACAAATAATGGCGTATCGCTTCTGGTGAACTAGCCAGAGTAAGCTTGTAGATGTGACTGTGGTAAAATGGGGAGCAAGTGGCAGGAGTAACTATGACTCTCTTAGGGTTGCCAAATGACTCGTCAAAAGGCGAATTACATCGGCAAACCCGAGGAGCTCCCGGAAGGAGTACTGTGAAAGTCTTAAGGTCAACAAATAATGGCGTATCGCTCTGGTGAACTGGCCAGAGTAAGCTTGTAGATGCGACTGTGGTAAAACGAGGAGCAAGTGGCAGGAGTAACTATGACTCTCTTAAGGTAGCCAAATGCCTCGTCAACAGGCGAATTCCAACGGCAAACTCGAGGAGCTCCCGGCAGGAGTACTGTGAAAGTCTTAAGGTCAACAAATAATGGCGTATCGCTTCTGGTGAACTGGCCAGAGTAAGCTTGTAGATGCGACTGTGGTAAAATGGGGAGCAAGTGGCAGGAGTAACTATGACTCTCTTAGGGTTGCCAAATAACTCGTCAAAAGGCGAATTACATCGGCAAACCCGAGGAGCTCCCGGAAGGAGTACTGTGAAAGTCTTAAGGTCAACAAATAATGGCGTATCGCTTCTGGTGAACTAGCCAGAGTAAGCTTGTAGATGCGACTGTGGTAAAACGAGGAGCAAGTGGCAGGAGTAACTATGACTCTCTTAAGGTAGCCAAATGCCTCGTCAACAGGCGAATTCCAACGGCAAACTCGAGGAGCTCCCAGCAGGAGTACTGTGAAAGTCTTAAGGTCAACAAATAATGGCGTATCGCTTCTGGTGAACTAGCCAGAGTAAGCTTGTAGATGTGACTGTGGTAAAATGGGGAGCAAGTGGCAGGAGTAACTGTGACTCTCTTAAGGTAGCCAAATGCCTCGTCAACAGGAGAATTCCAACGGCAAACTCGAGGAGCTCCCGGCAGGAGTACTGTGAAAGTCTTAAGGACAACAAATAATGGCGTATCGCTTCTGGTGAACTGGCCAGAGTAAGCTTGTAGATGCGACTGTGGTAAAACGAGGAGCAAGTGGCAGGAGTAACTATGACTCTCTTAAGGTAGCCAAATGCCTCGTCAACAGGCGAATTCCAACGGCAAACTCGAGGAGCTCCCGGCAGGAGTACTGTGAAAGTCTTAAGGTCAACAAATAATGGCGTATCGCTTCTGGTGAACTGGCCAGAGTAAGCTTGTAGATGCGACTGTGGTAAAATGGGGAGCAAGTGGCAGGAGTAACTATGACTCTCTTAGGGTTGCCAAATAACTCGTCAAAAGGCGAATTACATCGGCAAACCCGAGGAGCTCCCGGAAGGAGTACTGTGAAAGTCTTAAGGTCAACAAATAATGGCGTATCGCTTCTGGTGAACTAGCCAGAGTAAGCTTGTAGATGCGACTGTGGTAAAACGAGGAGCAAGTGGCAGGAGTAACTATGACTCTCTTAAGGTAGCCAAATGCCTCGTCAACAGGCGAATTCCAACGGCAAACTCGAGGAGCTCCCAGCAGGAGTACTGTGAAAGTCTTAAGGTCAACAAATAATGGCGTATCGCTTCTGGTGAACTAGCCAGAGTAAGCTTGTAGATGTGACTGTGGTAAAATGGGGAGCAAGTGGCAGGAGTAACTATGACTCTCTTAAGGTAGCCAAATGCCTCGTCAACAGGAGAATTCCAACGGCAAACTCGAGGAGCTCCCGGCAGGAGTACTGTGAAAGTCTTAAGGACAACAAATAATGGCGTATCGCTTCTGGTGAACTGGCCAGAGTAAGCTTGTAGATGCGACTGTGGTAAAACGAGGAGCAAGTGGCAGGAGTAACTATGACTCTCTTAAGGTAGCCAAATGCCTCGTCAACAGGCGAATTCCAACGGCAAACTCGAGGAGCTCCCAGCAGGAGTACTGTGAAAGTCTTAAGGTCAACAAATAATGGCGTATCGCTCTGGTGAACTAGCCAGAGTAAGCTTGTAGATGTGACTGTGGTAAAATGGGGAGCAAGTGGCAGGAGTAACTATGACTCTCTTAGGGTTGCCAAATAACTCGTCAAAAGGCGAATTACATCGGCAAACCCGAGGAGCTCCCGGAAGGAGTACTGTGAAAGTCTTAAGATCAACAAATAATGGCGTATCGCATCTGGTGAACTAGCCAGAGTAAGCTTGTAGATGTGACTGTGGTAAAATGGGGAGCAAGTGGCAGGAGTAACTATGACTCTCTTAGGGTTGCCAAATGACTCGTCAAAAGGCGAATTACATCGGAAAACCCGAGGAGCTCCCGGAAGGAGTACTGTGAAAGTCTTAAGGTCAACAGATAATGGCGTATCGCTCTGGTGAACTGGCCAGAGTAAGCTTGTAGATGCGACTGTGGTAAAACGAGGAGCAAGTGGCAGGAGTAACTATGACTCTCTTAAGGTAGCCAAATGCCTCGTCAACAGGCGAATTCCAACGGCAAACTCGAGGAGCTCCCGGCAGGAGTACAGTGAAAGTCTTAAGGTCAACAAATAATGGCGTATCGCTTCTGGTGAACTGGCCAGAGTAAGCTTGTAGATGCGACTGTGGTAAAATGGGGAGCAAGTGGCAGGAGTAACTATGACTCTCTTAGGGTTGCCAAATAACTCGTTAAAAGGCGAATTACATCGGCAAACCCGAGGAGCTCCCGGAAGGAGTACTGTGAAAGTCTTAAGGTCAACAAATAATAGCGTATCGCTTCTGGTGAACTAGCCAGAGTAAGCTTGTAGATGCGACTGTGGTAAAACGAGGAGCAAGTGGCAGGAGTAACTATGACTCTCTTAAGGTAGCCAAATGCCTCGTCAACAGGCGAATTCCAACGGCAAACTCGAGGAGCTCCCAGCAGGAGTACTGTGAAAGTCTTAAGGTCAACAAATAATGGCGTATCGCTTCTGGTGAACTAGCCAGAGTAAGCTTGTAGATGTGACTGTGGTAAAATGGGGAGCAAGTGGCAGGAGTAACTATGACTCTCTTAAGGTAGCCAAATGCCTCGTCAACAGGAGAATTCCAACGGCAAACTCGAGGAGCTCCCGGCAGGAGTACTGTGAAAGTCTTAAGGACAACAAATAAAGGCGTATCGCTTCTGGTGAACTGGCCAGAGTAAGCTTGTAGATGCGACTGTGGTAAAACGAGGAGCAAGTGGCAGGAGTAACTATGACTCTCTTAAGGTAGCCAAATGCCTCGTCAACAGGCGAATTCCAACGGCAAACTCGAGGAGCTCCCAGCAGGAGTACTGTGAAAGTCTTAAGGTCAACAAATAATGGCGTATCGCTTCTGGTGAACTAGCCAGAGTAAGCTTGTAGATGTGACTGTGGTAAAATGGGGAGCAAGTGGCAGGAGTAACTATGACTCTCTTAGGGTTGCCAAATAACTCGTCAAAAGGCGAATTACATCGGCAAACCCGAGGAGCTCCCGGAAGGAGTACTGTGAAAGTCTTAAGATCAACAAATAATGGCGTATCGCTTCTGGTGAACTAGCCAGAGTAAGCTTGTAGATGTGACTGTGGTAAAATGGGGAGCAAGTGGCAGGAGTAACTATGACTCTCTTAGGGTTGCCAAATGACTCGTCAAAAGGCGAATTACATCGGTAAACCCGAGGAGCTCCCGGAAGGAGTACTGTGAAAGTCTTAAGGTCAACAAATAATGGCGTATCGCTCTGGTGAACTGGCCAGAGTAAGCTTGTAGATGCGACTGTGGTAAAACGAGGAGCAAGTGGCAGGAGTAACTATGACTCTCTTAAGGTAGCCAAATGCCTCGTCAACAGGCGAATTCCAACGGCAAACTCGAGGAGCTCCCGGCAGGAGTACTGTGAAAGTCTTAAGGTCAACAAATAATGGCGTATCGCTTCTGGTGAACTGGCCAGAGTAAGCTTGTAGATGCGACTGTGGTAAAATGGGGAGCAAGTGGCAGGAGTAACTATGACTCTCTTAGGGTTGCCAAATAACTCGTTAAAAGGCGAATTACATCGGCAAACCCGAGGAGCTCCCGGAAGGAGTACTGTGAAAGTCTTAAGGGCAACAAATAATGGCGTATCGCTTCTGGTGAACTAGCCTGAGTAAGCTTGTAGATGCGACTGTGGTAAAACGAGGAGCAAGTGGCAGGAGTAACTATGACTCTCTTAAGGTAGCCAAATGCCTCGTCAACAGGCGAATTCCAACGGCAAACTCGAGGAGCTCCCAGCAGGAGTACTGTGAAAGTCTTAAGGTCAACAAATAATGGCGTATCGCTTCTGGTGAACTAGCCAGAGTAAGCTTGTAGATGTGACTGTGGTAAAATGGGGAGCAAGTGGCAGGAGTAACTATGACTCTCTTAAGGTAGCCAAATGCCTCGTCAACAGGAGAATTCCAACGGCAAACTCGAGGAGCTCCCGGCAGGAGTACTGTGAAAGTCTTAAGGACAACAAATAATGGCGTATCGCTTCTGGTGAACTGGCCAGAGTAAGCTTGTAGATGCGACTGTGGTAAAACGAGGAGCAAGTGGCAGGAGTAACTATGACTCTCTTAAGGTAGCCAAATGCCTCGTCAACAGGCGAATTCCAACGGCAAACTCGAGGAGCTCCCAGCAGGAGTACTGTGAAAGTCTTAAGGTCAACAAATAATGGCGTATCGCTTCTGGTGAACTAGCCAGAGTAAGCTTGTAGATGTGACTGTGGTAAAATGGGGAGCAAGTGGCAGGAGTAACTATGACTCTCTTAGGGTTGCCAAATAACTCGTCAAAAGGCGAATTATATCGGCAAACCCGAGGAGCTCCCGGAAGGAGTACTGTGAAGTCTTAAGATCAACAAATAATGGCGTATCGCTTCTGGTGAACTAGCCAGAGTAAGCTTGTAGATGTGACTGTGGTTAAATGGGGAGCAAGTGGCAGGAGTAACTATGACTCTCTTAAGGTCTCTACACCAGTACTTGTAATATATATGTGTTATTCAAGTTTTTGAATAAAGACGGCTAGCAATAGCCAAATGCCTCGTCAACAGGCGAATTCCAACGGCAAACTCGAGGAGCTCCCGGAAGGAGTACTGTGAAAGCCTTAAGGTCAACAAATAATGGCGTATCGCTTCTGGTGAACTAGCCAGAGTAAGCTTGTAGATGTGACTGTGGTAAAATGGGGAGCAAGTGGCAGGAGTAACTATGACTCTCTTAGGGTTGCCAAATGACTCGTCAAAAGGCGAATTACATCGGCAAACCCGAGGAGCTCCCGGAAGGAGTACTGTGAAAGTCTTAAGGTCAACAAATAATGGCGTATCGCTCTGGTGAACTGGCCAGAGTAAGCTTGTAGATGCGACTGTGGTAAAACGAGGAGCAAGTGGCAGGAGTAACTATGACTCTCTTAAGGTAGCCAAATGCCTCGTCAACAGGCGAATTCCAACGGCAAAGTCGAGGAGCTCCCAGCAGGAGTACTGTGAAAGTCTTAAGGTCAACAAATAATGGCGTATCGCTTCTGGTGAACTAGCCAGAGTAAGCTTGTAGATGTGACTGTGGTAAAATGGGGAGCAAGTGGCAGGAGTAACTATGACTCTCTTAAGGTAGCCAAATGCCTCGTCAACAGGAGAATTCCAACGGCAAACTCGAGGAGCTCCCGGCAGGAGTACTGTGAAAGTCTTAAGATCAACAAATAATGGCGTATCGCTTCTGGTGAACTGGCCAGAGTAAGCTTGTAGATGCGACTGTGGTAAAACGAGGAGCAAGTGGCAGGAGTAACTATGACTCTCTTAAGGTAGCCAAATGCCTCGTCAACAGGCGAATTCCAACGGCAAACTCGAGGAGCTCCCGGCAGGAGTACTGTGAAAGTCTTAAGATCAACAAATAATGGCGTATCGCTTCTGGTGAACTAGCCAGAGTAAGCTTGTAGATGCGACTGTGGTAAAACGAGGAGCAAGTGGCAGGAGTAACTATGACTCTCTTAAGGTCTCTACACCAGTACTTGTAATATATATGTGTTATTCAAGTTTTTGAATAAAGACGGCTAGCAATAGCCAAATGCCTCGTCAACAGGCGAATTCCAACGGCAAACTCGAGGAGCTCCCGGAAGGAGTACTGTGAAAGTCTTAAGATCAACAAATAATGGCGTATCGCTTCTGGTGAACTAGCCAGAGTAAGCTTGTAGATGTGACTGTGGTAAAATGGGGAGCAAGTGGCAGGAGTAACTATGACTCTCTTAGGGTTGCCAAATGACTCGTCAAAAGGCGAATTACATCGGCAAACCCGAGGAGCTCCCGGAAGGAGTACTGTGAAAGTCTTAAGGTCAACAAATAATGGCGTATCGCTCTGGTGAACCGGCCAGAGTAAGCTTGTAGATGCGACTGTGGTAAAACGAGGAGCAAGTGGCAGGAGTAACTATGACTCTCTTAAGGTAGCCAAATGCCTCGTCAACAGGCGAATTCCAACGGCAAACTCGAGGAGCTCCCGGCAGGAGTACTGTGAAAGTCTTAAGGTCAACAAATAATGGCGTATCGCTTCTGGTGAACTGGCCAGAGTAAGCTTGTAGATGCGACTGTGGTAAAATGGGGAGCAAGTGGCAGGAGTAACTATGACTCTCTTAGGGTTGCCAAATAACTCGTTAAAAGGCGAATTACATCGGCAAACCCGAGGAGCTCCCGGAAGGAGTACTGTGAAAGTCTTAAGGTCAACAAATAATGGCGTATCGCTTCTGGTGAACTAGCCTGAGTAAGCTTGTAGATGCGACTGTGGTAAAACGAGGAGCAAGTGGCAGGAGTAACTATGACTCTCTTAAGGTAGCCAAATGCCTCGTCAACAGGCGAATTCCAACGGCAAACTCGAGGAGCTCCCGGCAGGAGTACTGTGAAAGTCTTAAGGTCAACAAATAATGGCGTATCGCTTCTGGTGAACTGGCCAGAGTAAGCTTGTAGATGCGACTGTGGTAAAATGGGGAGCAAGTGGCAGGAGTAACTATGACTCTCTTAGGGTTGCCAAATAACTCGTCAAAAGGCGAATTACATCGGCAAACCCGAGGAGCTCCCGGAAGGAGTACTGTGAAAGTCTTAAGGTCAACAAATAATGGCGTATCGCTTCTGGTGAACTAGCCAGAGTAAGCTTGTAGATGCGACTGTGGTAAAACGAGGAGCAAGTGGCAGGAGTAACTATGACTCTTTTATGGTAGCCAAATGCCTCGTCAACAGGCGAATTCCAACGGCAAACTCGAGGAGCTCCCAGCAGGAGTACTGTGAAAGTCTTAAGGTCAACAAATAATGGCGTATCGCTTCTGGTGAACTAGCCAGAGTAAGCTTGTAGATGTGACTGTGGTAAAATGGGGAGCAAGTGGCAGGAGTAACTATGACTCTCTTAAGGTAGCCAAATGCCTCGTCAACAGGAGAATTCCAACGGCAAACTCGAGGAGCTCCCGGCAGGAGTACTGTGAAAGTCTTAAGGACAACAAATAATGGCGTATCGCTTCTGGTGAACTGGCCAGAGTAAGCTTGTAGATGCGACTGTGGTAAAACGAGGAGCAAGTGGCAGGAGTAACTATGACTCTCTTAAGGTAGCCAAATGCCTCGTCAACAGGCGAATTCCAACGGCAAACTCGAGGAGCTCCCAGCAGGAGTACTGTGAAAGTCTTAAGGTCAACAAATAATGGCGTATCGCTTCTGGTGAACTAGCCAGAGTAAGCGTGTAGATGTGACTGTGGTAAAATGGGGAGCAAGTGGCAGGAGTAACTATGACTCTCTTAGGGTTGCCAAATAACTCGTCAAAAGGCGAATTACATCGGCAAACCCGAGGAGCTCCCGGAAGGAGTACTGTGAAAGTCTTAAGATCAACAAATAATGGCGTATCGCTTCTGGTGAACTAGCCAGAGTAAGCTTGTAGATGTGACTGTGGTAAAATGGGGAGCAAGTGGCAGGAGTAACTATGACTCTCTTAGGGTTGCCAAATGACTCGTCAAAAGGCGAATTACATCGGCAAACCCGAGGAGCTCCCGGAAGGAGTACTGTGAAAGTCTTAAGGTCAACAAATAATGGCGTATCGCTCTGGTGAACTGGCCAGAGTAAGCTTGTAGATGCGACTGTGGTAAAACGAGGAGCAAGTGGCAGGAGTAACTATGACTCTCTTAAGGTAGCCAAATGCCTCGTCAACAGGCGAATTCCAACGGCAAACTCGAGGAGCTCCCGGCAGGAGTACTGTGAAAGTCTTAAGGTCAACAAATAATGGCGTATCGCTTCTGGTGAACTGGCCAGAGTAAGCTTGTAGATGCGACTGTGGTAAAATGGGGAGCAAGTGGCAGGAGTAACTATGACTCTCTTAGGGTTGCCAAATAACTCGTCAAAAGGCGAATTACATCGGCAAACCCGAGGAGCTCCCGGAAGGAGTACTGTGAAAGTCTTAAGATCAACAAATAATGGCGTATCGCTTCTGGTGAACTAGCCAGAGTAAGCTTGTAGATGCGACTGTGGTAAAACGAGGAGCAAGTGGCAGGAGTAACTATGACTCTCTTAAGGGAGCCAAATGCCTCGTCAACAGGCGAATTCCAACGGCAAACCCGAGGAGCTCCCAGCAGGAGTACTGTGAAAGTCTTAAGGTCAACAAATAATGGCGTATCGCTTCTGGTGAACTAGCCAGAGTAAGCTTGTAGATGTGACTGTGGTAAAATGGGGAGCAAGTGGCAGGAGTAACTATGACTCTCTTAAGGTAGCCAAATGCCTCGTCAACAGGCGAATTCCAACGGCAAACTCGAGGAGCTCCCGGCAGGAGTACTGTGAAAGTCTTAAGGTCAACAAATAATGGCGTATCGCTTCTGGTGAACTGGCCAGAGTAAGCTTGTAGATGCGACTGTGGTAAAATGGGGAGCAAGTGGCAGGAGTAACTATGACTCTCTTAGGGTTGCCAAATAACTCGTCAAAAGGCGAATTACATCGGCAAACCCGAGGAGCTCCCGGAAGGAGTACTGTGAAAGTCTTAAGATCAACAAATAATGGCGTATCGCTTCTGGTGAACTAGTCAGAGTAAGCTTGTAGATGCGACTGTGGTAAAACGAGGAGCAAGTGGCAGGAGTAACTATGACTCTCTTAAGGTAGCCAAATGCCTCGTCAACAGGCGAATTCCAACGGCAAACTCGAGGAGCTCCCGGCAGGAGTACTGTGAAAGTCTTAAGGTCAACAAATAATGGCGTATCGCTTCTGGTGAACTGGCCAGAGTAAGCTTGTAGATGCGACTGTGGTAAAATGGGGAGCAAGTGGCAGGAGTAACTATGACTCTCTTAGGGTTGCCAAATAACTCGTCAAAAGGCGAATTACATCGGCAAACCCGAGGAGCTCCCGGAAGGAGTACTGTGAAAGTCTTAAGATCAACAAATAATGGCGTATCGCTTCTGGTGAACTAGCCAGAGTAAGCTTGTAGATGCGACTGTGGTAAAACGAGGAGCAAGTGGCAGGAGTAACTATGACTCTCTTAAGGGAGCCAAATGCCTCGTCAACAGGAGAATTCCAACGGCAAACTCGAGGAGCTCCCGGCAGGAGTACTGTGAAAGTCTTAAGGACAACAAATAATGGCGTATCGCTTCTGGTGAACTGGCCAGAGTAAGCTTGTAGATGCGACTGTGGTAAAACGAGGAGCAAGTGGCAGGAGTAACTATGACTCTCTTAAGGTCTCTACACCAGTACTTGTAATATATATGTGTTATTCAAGTTTTTGAATAAAGACGGCAAGCAATAGCCAAATGCCTCGTCAACAGGCGAATTCCAACGGCAAACTCGAGGAGCTCCCGGAAGGAGTACTGTGAAAGCCTTAAGGTCAACAAATAATGGCGTATCGCTTCTGGTGAACTAGCCAGAGTAAGCTTGTAGATGTGACTGTGGTAAAATGGGGAGCAAGTGGCAGGAGTAACTATGACTCTCTTAGGGTTGCCAAATGACTCGTCAAAAGGCGAATTACATCGGCAAACCCGAGGAGCTCCCGGAAGGAGTACTGTGAAAGTCTTAAGGTCAACAAATAATGGCGTATCGCTCTGGTGAACTGGCCAGAGTAAGCTTGTAGATGCGACTGTGGTAAAACGAGGAGCAAGTGGCAGGAGTAACTATGACTCTCTTAAGGTAGCCAAATGCCTCGTCAACAGGCGAATTCCAACGGCACACTCGAGGAGCTCCCGGCAGGAGTACTGTGAAAGTCTTAAGGTCAACAAATAATGGCGTATCGCTTCTGGTGAACTAGCCAGAGTAAGCTTGTAGATGTGACTGTGGTAAAATGGGGAGCAAGTGGCAGGAGTAACTATGACTCTCTTAGGGTTGCCAAATGACTCGTCAAAAGGCGAATTACATCGGCAAACCCGAGGAGCTCCCGGAAGGAGTACTGTGAAAGTCTTAAGGTCAACAAATAATGGCGTATCGCTCTGGTGAACTGGCCAGAGTAAGCTTGTAGATGCGACTGTGGTAAAACGAGGAGCAAGTGGCAGGAGTAACTATGACTCTCTTAAGGTAGCCAAATGCCTCGTCAACAGGCGAATTCCAACGGCAAACTCGAGGAGCTCCCGGCAGGAGTACTGTGAAAGTCTTAAGGTCAACTAATAATGGCGTATCGCTTCTGGTGAACTGGCCAGAGTAAGCTTGTAGATGCGACTGTGGTAAAATGGGGAGCAAGTGGCAGGAGTAACTATGACTCTCTTAGGGTTGCCAAATAACTCGTCAAAAGGCGAATTACATCGGCAAACCCGAGGAGCTCCCGGAAGGAGTACTGTGAAAGTCTTAAGGTCAACAAATAATGGCGTATCGCTTCTGGTGAACTAGCCAGAGTAAGCTTGTAGATGCGACTGTGGTAAAACGAGGAGCAAGTGGCAGGAGTAACTATGACTCTCTTAAGGTAGCCAAATGCCTCGTCAACAGGCGAATTCCAACGGCAAACTCGAGGAGCTCCCAGCAGGAGTACTGAGAAAGTCTTAAGGTCAACAAATAATGGCGTATCGCTTCTGGTGAACTAGCCAGAGTAAGCTTGTAGATGTGACTGTGGTAAAATGGGGAGCAAGTGGCAGGAGTAACTATGACTCTCTTAAGGTAGCCAAATGCCTCGTCAACAGGAGAATTCCAACGGCAAACTCGAGGAGCTCCCGGCAGGAGTACTGTGAAAGTCTTAAGGACAACAAATAATGGCGTATCGCTTCTGGTGAACTGGCCAGAGTAAGCTTGTAGATGCGACTGTGGTAAAACGAGGAGCAAGTGGCAGGAGTAACTATGACTCTCTTAAGGTAGCCAAATGCCTCGTCAACAGGCGAATTCCAACGGCAAACTCGAGGAGCTCCCAGCAGGAGTACTGTGAAAGTCTTAAGGTCAACAAATAATGGCGTATCGCTTCTGGTGAACTGGCCAGAGTAAGCTTGTAGATGCGACTGTGGTAAAATGGGGAGCAAGTGGCAGGAGTAACTATGACTCTCTTAGGGTTGCCAAATAACTCGTCAAAAGGCGAATTACATCGGCAAACCCGAGGAGCTCCCGGAAGGAGTACTGTGAAAGTCTTAAGATCAACAAATAATGGCGTATCGCTTCTGGTGAACTAGCCAGAGTAAGCTTGTAGATGCGACTGTGGTAAAACGAGGAGCAAGTGGCAGGAGTAACTATGACTCTCTTAAGGGAGCCAAATGCCTCGTCAACAGGCGAATTCCAACGGCAAACCCGAGGAGCTCCCAGCAGGAGTACTGTGAAAGTCTTAAGGTCAACAAATAATGGCGTATCGCTTCTGGTGAACTAGCCAGAGTAAGCTTGTAGATGTGACTGTGGTAAAATGGGGAGCAAGTGGCAGGAGTAACTATGACTCTCTTAAGGTAGCCAAATGCCTCGTCAACAGGCGAATTCCAACGGCAAACTCGAGGAGCTCCCGGCAGGAGTACTGTGAAAGTCTTAAGGTCAACAAATAATGGCGTATCGCTTCTGGTGAACTGGCCAGAGTAAGCTTGTAGATGCGACTGTGGTAAAATGGGGAGCAAGTGGCAGGAGTAACTATGACTCTCTTAGGGTTGCCAAATAACTCGTCAAAAGGCGAATTACATCGGCAAACCCGAGGAGCTCCCGGAAGGAGTACTGTGAAAGTCTTAAGATCAACAAATAATGGCGTATCGCTTCTGGTGAACTAGTCAGAGTAAGCTTGTAGATGCGACTGTGGTAAAACGAGGAGCAAGTGGCAGGAGTAACTATGACTCTCTTAAGGAAGCCAAATGCCTCGTCAACAGGCGAATTCCAACGGCAAACTCGAGGAGCTCCCGGCAGGAGTACTGTGAAAGTCTTAAGGTCAACAAATAATGGCGTATCGCTTCTGGTGAACTGGCCAGAGTAAGCTTGTAGATGCGACTGTGGTAAAATGGGGAGCAAGTGGCAGGAGTAACTATGACTCTCTTAGGGTTGCCAAATAACTCGTCAAAAGGCGAATTACATCGGCAAACCCGAGGAGCTCCCGGAAGGAGTACTGTGAAAGTCTTAAGATCAACAAATAATGGCGTATCGCTTCTGGTGAACTAGCCAGAGTAAGCTTGTAGATGCGACTGTGGTAAAACGAGGAGCAAGTGGCAGGAGTAACTATGACTCTCTTAAGGGAGCCAAATGCCTCGTCAACAGGAGAATTCCAACGGCAAACTCGAGGAGCTCCCGGCAGGAGTACTGTGAAAGTCTTAAGGACAACAAATAATGGCGTATCGCTTCTGGTGAACTGGCCAGAGTAAGCTTGTAGATGCGACTGTGGTAAAACGAGGAGCAAGTGGCAGGAGTAACTATGACTCTCTTAAGGTCTCTACACCAGTACTTGTAATATATATGTGTTATTCAAGTTTTTGAATAAAGACGGCAAGCAATAGCCAAATGCCTCGTCAACAGGCGAATTCCAACGGCAAACTCGAGGAGCTCCCGGAAGGAGTACTGTGAAAGCCTTAAGGTCAACAAATAATGGCGTATCGCTTCTGGTGAACTAGCCAGAGTAAGCTTGTAGATGTGACTGTGGTAAAATGGGGAGCAAGTGGCAGGAGTAACTATGACTCTCTTAGGGTTGCCAAATGACTCGTCAAAAGGCGAATTACATCGGCAAACCCGAGGAGCTCCCGGAAGGAGTACTGTGAAAGTCTTAAGGTCAACAAATAATGGCGTATCGCTCTGGTGAACTGGCCAGAGTAAGCTTGTAGATGCGACTGTGGTAAAACGAGGAGCAAGTGGCAGGAGTAACTATGACTCTCTTAAGGTAGCCAAATGCCTCGTCAACAGGCGAATTCCAACGGCACACTCGAGGAGCTCCCGGCAGGAGTACTGTGAAAGTCTTAAGGTCAACAAATAATGGCGTATCGCTTCTGGTGAACTAGCCAGAGTAAGCTTGTAGATGTGACTGTGGTAAAATGGGGAGCAAGTGGCAGGAGTAACTATGACTCTCTTAGGGTTGCCAAATGACTCGTCAAAAGGCGAATTACATCGGCAAACCCGAGGAGCTCCCGGAAGGAGTACTGTGAAAGTCTTAAGGTCAACAAATAATGGCGTATCGCTCTGGTGAACTGGCCAGAGTAAGCTTGTAGATGCGACTGTGGTAAAACGAGGAGCAAGTGGCAGGAGTAACTATGACTCTCTTAAGGTAGCCAAATGCCTCGTCAACAGGCGAATTCCAACGGCAAACTCGAGGAGCTCCCGGCAGGAGTACTGTGAAAGTCTTAAGGTCAACTAATAATGGCGTATCGCTTCTGGTGAACTGGCCAGAGTAAGCTTGTAGATGCGACTGTGGTAAAATGGGGAGCAAGTGGCAGGAGTAACTATGACTCTCTTAGGGTTGCCAAATAACTCGTCAAAAGGCGAATTACATCGGCAAACCCGAGGAGCTCCCGGAAGGAGTACTGTGAAAGTCTTAAGGTCAACAAATAATGGCGTATCGCTTCTGGTGAACTAGCCAGAGTAAGCTTGTAGATGCGACTGTGGTAAAACGAGGAGCAAGTGGCAGGAGTAACTATGACTCTCTTAAGGTAGCCAAATGCCTCGTCAACAGGCGAATTCCAACGGCAAACTCGAGGAGCTCCCAGCAGGAGTACTGTGAAAGTCTTAAGGTCAACAAATAATGGCGTATCGCTTCTGGTGAACTGGCCAGAGTAAGCTTGTAGATGTGACTGTGGTAAAATGGGGAGCAAGTGGCAGGAGTAACTATGACTCTCTTAGGGTTGCCAAATAACTCGTCAAAAGGCGAATTACATCGGCAAACCCGAGGAGCTCCCGGAAGGAGTACTGTGAAAGTCTTAAGATCAACAAATAATGGCGTATCGCTTCTGGTGAACTAGCCAGAGTAAGCTTGTAGATGTGACTGTGGTAAAATGGGGAGCAAGTGGCAGGAGTAACTATGACTCTCTTAAGGGAGCCAAATGCCTCGTCAACAGGAGAATTCCAACGGCAAACTCGAGGAGCTCCCGGCAGGAGTACTGTGAAAGTCTTAAGGACAACAAATAATGGCGTATCGCTTCTGGTGAACTGGCCAGAGTAAGCTTGTAGATGCGACTGTGGTAAAACGAGGAGCAAGTGGCAGGAGTAACTATGACTCTCTTAAGGTCTCTACACCAGTACTTGTAATATATATGTGTTATTCAAGTTTTTGAATAAAGACGGCAAGCAATAGCCAAATGCCTCGTCAACAGGCGAATTCCAACGGCAAACTCGAGGAGCTCCCGGAAGGAGTACTGTGAAAGCCTTAAGGTCAACAAATAATGGCGTATCGCTTCTGGTGAACTAGCCAGAGTAAGCTTGTAGATGTGACTGTGGTAAAATGGGGAGCAAGTGGCAGGAGTAACTATGACTCTCTTAGGGTTGCCAAATGACTCGTCAAAAGGCGAATTACATCGGCAAACCCGAGGAGCTCCCGGAAGGAGTACTGTGAAAGTCTTAAGGTCAACAAATAATGGCGTATCGCTCTGGTGAACTGGCCAGAGTAAGCTTGTAGATGCGACTGTGGTAAAACGAGGAGCAAGTGGCAGGAGTAACTATGACTCTCTTAAGGTAGCCAAATGCCTCGTCAACAGGCGAATTCCAACGGCACACTCGAGGAGCTCCCGGCAGGAGTACTGTGAAAGTCTTAAGGTCAACAAATAATGGCGTATCGCTTCTGGTGAACTAGCCAGAGTAAGCTTGTAGATGTGACTGTGGTAAAATGGGGAGCAAGTGGCAGGAGTAACTATGACTCTCTTAGGGTTGCCAAATGACTCGTCAAAAGGCGAATTACATCGGCAAACCCGAGGAGCTCCCGGAAGGAGTACTGTGAAAGTCTTAAGGTCAACAAATAATGGCGTATCGCTCTGGTGAACTGGCCAGAGTAAGCTTGTAGATGCGACTGTGGTAAAACGAGGAGCAAGTGGCAGGAGTAACTATGACTCTCTTAAGGTAGCCAAATGCCTCGTCAACAGGCGAATTCCAACGGCAAACTCGAGGAGCTCCCGGCAGGAGTACTGTGAAAGTCTTAAGGTCAACTAATAATGGCGTATCGCTTCTGGTGAACTGGCCAGAGTAAGCTTGTAGATGCGACTGTGGTAAAATGGGGAGCAAGTGGCAGGAGTAACTATGACTCTCTTAGGGTTGCCAAATAACTCGTCAAAAGGCGAATTACATCGGCAAACCCGAGGAGCTCCCGGAAGGAGTACTGTGAAAGTCTTAAGGTCAACAAATAATGGCGTATCGCTTCTGGTGAACTAGCCAGAGTAAGCTTGTAGATGCGACTGTGGTAAAACGAGGAGCAAGTGGCAGGAGTAACTATGACTCTCTTAAGGTAGCCAAATGCCTCGTCAACAGGCGAATTCCAACGGCAAACTCGAGGAGCTCCCAGCAGGAGTACTGAGAAAGTCTTAAGGTCAACAAATAATGGCGTATCGCTTCTGGTGAACTAGCCAGAGTAAGCTTGTAGATGTGACTGTGGTAAAATGGGGAGCAAGTGGCAGGAGTAACTATGACTCTCTTAAGGTAGCCAAATGCCTCGTCAACAGGAGAATTCCAACGGCAAACTCGAGGAGCTCCCGGCAGGAGTACTGTGAAAGTCTTAAGGACAACAAATAATGGCGTATCGCTTCTGGTGAACTGGCCAGAGTAAGCTTGTAGATGCGACTGTGGTAAAACGAGGAGCAAGTGGCAGGAGTAACTATGACTCTCTTAAGGTAGCCAAATGCCTCGTCAACAGGCGAATTCCAACGGCAAACTCGAGGAGCTCCCAGCAGGAGTACTGTGAAAGTCTTAAGGTCAACAAATAATGGCGTATCGCTTCTGGTGAACTGGCCAGAGTAAGCTTGTAGATGTGACTGTGGTAAAATGGGGAGCAAGTGGCAGGAGTAACTATGACTCTCTTAGGGTTGCCAAATAACTCGTCAAAAGGCGAATTACATCGGCAAACCCGAGGAGCTCCCGGAAGGAGTACTGTGAAAGTCTTAAGATCAACAAATAATGGCGTATCGCTTCTGGTGAACTAGCCAGAGTAAGCTTGTAGATGTGACTGTGGTAAAATGGGGAGCAAGTGGCAGGAGTAACTATGACTCTCTTAGGGTTGCCAAATGACTCGTCAAAAGGCGAATTACATCGGCAAACCCGAGGAGCTCCCGGAAGGGGTACTGTGAAAGTCTTAAGGTCAACAAATAATGGCGTATCGCTCTGGTGAACTGGCCAGAGTAAGCTTGTAGATGCGACTGTGGTAAAACGAGGAGCAAGTGGCAGGAGTAACTATGACTCTCTTAAGGTAGCCAAATGCCTCGTCAACAGGCGAATTCCAACGGCAAACTCGAGGAGCTCCCGGCAGGAGTACTGTGAAAGTCTTAAGATCAACAAATAATGGCGTATCGCTTCTGGTGAACTGGCCAGAGTAAGCTTGTAGATGCGACTGTGGTAAAACGAGGAGCAAGTGGCAGGAGTAACTATGACTCTCTTAAGGTAGCCAAATGCCTCGTCAACAGGCGAATTCCAACGGCAAACTCGAGGAGCTCCCGGCAGGAGTACTGTGAAAGTCTTAAGATCAACAAATAATGGCGTATCGCTTCTGGTGAACTAGCCAGAGTAAGCTTGTAGATGCGACTGTGGTAAAACGAGGAGCAAGTGGCAGGAGTAACTATGACTCTCTTAAGGGAGCCAAATGCCTCGTCAACAGGAGAATTCCAACGGCAAACTCGAGGAGCTCCCGGCAGGAGTACTGTGAAAGTCTTAAGGACAACAAATAATGGCGTATCGCTTCTGGTGAACTGGCCAGAGTAAGCTTGTAGATGCGACTGTGGTAAAACGAGGAGCAAGTGGCAGGAGTAACTATGACTCTCTTAAGGTCTCTACACCAGTACTTGTAATATATATGTGTTATTCAAGTTTTTGAATAAAGACGGCTAGCAATAGCCAAATGCCTCGTCAACAGGCGAATTCCAACGGCAAACTCGAGGAGCTCCCGGAAGGAGTACTGTGAAAGCCTTAAGGTCAACAAATAATGGCGTATCGCTTCTGGTGAACTAGCCAGAGTAAGCTTGTAGATGTGACTGTGGTAAAATGGGGAGCAAGTGGCAGGAGTAACTATGACTCTCTTAGGGTTGCCAAATGACTCGTCAAAAGGCGAATTACATCGGCAAACCCGAGGAGCTCCCGGAAGGAGTACTGTGAAAGTCTTAAGGTCAACAAATAATGGCGTATCGCTCTGGTGAACTGGCCAGAGTAAGCTTGTAGATGCGACTGTGGTAAAACGAGGAGCAAGTGGCAGGAGTAACTATGACTCTCTTAAGGTAGCCAAATGCCTCGTCAACAGGCGAATTCCAACGGCACACTCGAGGAGCTCCCGGCAGGAGTACTGTGAAAGTCTTAAGGTCAACAAATAATGGCGTATCGCTTCTGGTGAACTAGCCAGAGTAAGCTTGTAGATGTGACTGTGGTAAAATGGGGAGCAAGTGGCAGGAGTAACTATGACTCTCTTAGGGTTGCCAAATGACTCGTCAAAAGGCGAATTACATCGGCAAACCCGAGGAGCTCCCGGAAGGAGTACTGTGAAAGTCTTAAGGTCAACAAATAATGGCGTATCGCTCTGGTGAACTGGCCAGAGTAAGCTTGTAGATGCGACTGTGGTAAAACGAGGAGCAAGTGGCAGGAGTAACTATGACTCTCTTAAGGTAGCCAAATGCCTCGTCAACAGGCGAATTCCAACGGCAAACTCGAGGAGCTCCCGGCAGGAGTACTGTGAAAGTCTTAAGGTCAACAAATAATGGCGTATCGCTTCTGGTGAACTGGCCAGAGTGAGCTTGTAGATGCGACTGTGGTAAAATGGGGAGCAAGTGGCAGGAGTAACTATGACTCTCTTAGGGTTGCCAAATAACTCGTCAAAAGGCGAATTACATCGGCAAACCCGAGGAGCTCCCGGAAGGAGTACTGTGAAAGTCTTAAAGTCAACAAATAATGGCGTATCGCTTCTGGTGAACTAGCCAGAGTAAGCTTGTAGATGCGACTGTGGTAAAACGAGGAGCAAGTGGCAGGAGTAACTATGACTCTCTTAAGGTAGCCAAATGCCTCGTCAACAGGCGAATTCCAACGGCAAACCCGAGGAGCTCCCAGCAGGAGTACTGTGAAAGTCTTAAGGTCAACAAATAATGGCGTATCGCTTCTGGTGAACTAGCCAGAGTAAGCTTGTAGATGTGACTGTGGTAAAATGGGGAGCAAGTGGCAGGAGTAACTATGACTCTCTTAAGGTAGCCAAATGCCTCGTCAACAGGAGAATTCCAACGGCAAACTCGAGGAGCTCCCGGCAGGAGTACTGTGAAAGTCTTAAGATCAACAAATAATGGCGTATCGCTTCTGGTGAACTGGCCAGAGTAAGCTTGTAGATGCGACTGTGGTAAAACGAGGAGCAAGTGGCAGGAGTAACTATGACTCTCTTAAGGTAGCCAAATGCCTCGTCAACAGGCGAATTCCAACGGCAAACTCGAGGAGCTCCCGGCAGGAGTACTGTGAAAGTCTTAAGATCAACAAATAATGGCGTATCGCTTCTGGTGAACTAGCCAGAGTAAGCTTGTAGATGCGACTGTGGTAAAACGAGGAGCAAGTGGCAGGAGTAACTATGACTCTCTTAAGGGAGCCAAATGCCTCGTCAACAGGAGAATTCCAACGGCAAACTCGAGGAGCTCCCGGCAGGAGTACTGTGAAAGTCTTAAGGACAACAAATAATGGCGTATCGCTTCTGGTGAACTGGCCAGAGTAAGCTTGTAGATGCGACTGTGGTAAAACGAGGAGCAAGTGGCAGGAGTAACTATGACTCTCTTAAGGTCTCTACACCAGTACTTGTAATATATATGTGTTATTCAAGTTTTTGAATAAAGACGGCTAGCAATAGCCAAATGCCTCGTCAACAGGTGAATTCCAACGGCAAACTCGAGGAGCTCCCGGAAGGAGTACTGTGAAAGCCTTAAGGTCAACAAATAATGGCGTATCGCTTCTGGTGAACTAGCCAGAGTAAGCTTGTAGATGTGACTGTGGTAAAATGGGGAGCAAGTGGCAGGAGTAACTATGACTCTCTTAGGGTTGCCAAATGACTCGTCAAAAGGCGAATTACATCGGCAAACCCGAGGAGCTCCCGGAAGGAGTACTGTGAAAGTCTTAAGGTCAACAAATAATGGCGTATCGCTCTGGTGAACTGGCCAGAGTAAGCTTGTAGATGCGACTGTGGTAAAACGAGGAGCAAGTGGCAGGAGTAACTATGACTCTCTTAAGGTAGCCAAATGCCTCGTCAACAGGCGAATTCCAACGGCACACTCGAGGAGCTCCCGGCAGGAGTACTGTGAAAGTCTTAAGGTCAACAAATAATGGCGTATCGCTTCTGGTGAACTAGCCAGAGTAAGCTTGTAGATGTGACTGTGGTAAAATGGGGAGCAAGTGGCAGGAGTAACTATGACTCTCTTAGGGTTGCCAAATGACTCGTCAAAAGGCGAATTACATCGGCAAACCCGAGGAGCTCCCGGAAGGAGTACTGTGAAAGTCTTAAGGTCAACAAATAATGGCGTTTCGCTCTGGTGAACTGGCCAGAGTAAGCTTGTAGATGCGACTGTGGTAAAACGAGGAGCAAGTGGCAGGAGTAACTATGACTCTCTTAAGGTAGCCAAATGCCTCGTCAACAGGCGAATTCCAACGGCAAACTCGAGGAGCTCCCGGCAGGAGTACTGTGAAAGTCTTAAGGTCAACAAATAATGGCGTATCGCTTCTGGTGAACTGGCCAGAGTAAGCTTGTAGATGCGACTGTGGTAAAATGGGGAGCAAGTGGCAGGAGTAACTATGACTCTCTTAGGGTTGCCAAATAACTCGTCAAAAGGCGAATTACATCGGCAAACCCGAGGAGCTCCCGGAAGGAGTACTGTGAAAGTCTTAAGGTCAACAAATAATGGCGTATCGCTTCTGGTGAACTAGCCAGAGTAAGCTTGTAGATGCGACTGTGGTAAAACGAGGAGCAAGTGGCAGGAGTAACTATGACTCTCTTAAGGTAGCCAAATGCCTCGTCAACAGGCGAATTCCAACGGCAAACTCGAGGAGCCCCCAGCAGGAGTACTGTGAAAGTCTTAAGGTCAACAAATAATGGCGTATCGCTTCTGGTGAACTAGCCAGAGTAAGCTTGTAGATGTGACTGTGGTAAAATGGGGAGCAAGTGGCAGGAGTAACTATGACTCTCTTAAGGTAGCCAAATGCCTCGTCAACAGGAGAATTCCAACGGCAAACTAGAGGAGCTCCCGGCAGGAGTACTGTGAAAGTCTTAAGGACAACAAATAATGGCGTATCGCTTCTGGTGAACTGGCCAGAGTAAGCTTGTAGATGCGACTGTGGTAAAACGAGGAGCAAGTGGCAGGAGTAACTATGACTCTCTTAAGGTAGCCAAATGCCTCGTCAACAGGCGAATTCCAACGGCAAACTCGAGGAGCTCCCAGCAGGAGTACTGTGAAAGTCTTAAGGTCAACAAATAATGGCGTATCGCTTCTGGTGAACTGGCCAGAGTAAGCTTGTAGATGTGACTGTGGTAAAATGGGGAGCAAGTGGCAGGAGTAACTATGACTCTCTTAGGGTTGCCAAATAACTCGTCAAAAGGCGAATTACATCGACAAACCCGAGGAGCTCCCGGAAGGAGTACTGTGAAAGTCTTAAGATCAACAAATAATGGCGTATCGCTTCTGGTGAACTAGCCAGAGTAAGCTTGTAGATGTGACTGTGGTAAAATGGGGAGCAAGTGGCAGGAGTAACTATGACTCTCTTAGGGTTGCCAAATGACTCGTCAAAAGGCGAATTACATCGGCAAACCCGAGGAGCTCCCGGAAGGAGTACTGTGAAAGTCTTAAGGTCAACAAATAATGGCGTATCGCTCTGGTGAACTGGCCAGAGTAAGCTTGTAGATGCGACTGTGGTAAAACGAGGAGCAAGTGGCAGGAGTAACTATGACTCTCTTAAGGTAGCCAAATGCCTCGTCAACAGGCAAATTCCAACGGCAAACTCGAGGAGCTCCCGGCAGGAGTACTGTGAAAGTCTTAAGATCAACAAATAATGGCGTATCGCTTCTGGTGAACTGGCCAGAGTAAGCTTGTAGATGCGACTGTGGTAAAACGAGGAGCAAGTGGCAGGAGTAACTATGACTCTCTTAAGGGAGCCAAATGCCTCGTCAACAGGAGAATTCCAACGGCAAACTCGAGGAGCTCCCGGCAGGAGTACTGTGAAAGTCTTAAGGACAACAAATAATGGCGTATCGCTTCTGGTGAACTGGCCAGAGTAAGCTTGTAGATGCGACTGTGGTAAAACGAGGAGCAAGTGGCAGGAGTAACTATGACTCTCTTAAGGTCTCTACACCAGTACTTGTAATATATATGTGTTATTCAAGTTTTTGAATAAAGACGGCTAGCAATAGCCAAATGCCTCGTCAACAGGCGAATTCCAACGGCAAACTCGAGGAGCTCCCGGAAGGAGTACTGTGAAAGCCTTAAGGTCAACAAATAATGGCGTATCGCTTCTGGTGAACTAGCCAGAGTAAGCTTGTAGATGTGACTGTGGTAAAATGGGGAGCAAGTGGCAGGAGTAACTATGACTCTCTTAGGGTTGCCAAATGACTCGTCAAAAGGCGAATTACATCGGCAAACCCGAGGAGCTCCCGGAAGGAGTACTGTGAAAGTCTTAAGGTCAACAAATAATGGCGTATCGCTCTGGTGAACTGGCCAGAGTAAGCTTGTAGATGCGACTGTGGTAAAACGAGGAGCAAGTGGCAGGAGTAACTATGACTCTCTTAAGGTAGCCAAATGCCTCGTCAACAGGCGAATTCCAACGGCACACTCGAGGAGCTCCCGGCAGGAGTACTGTGAAAGTCTTAAGGTCAACAAATAATGGCGTATCGCTTCTGGTGAACTAGCCAGAGTAAGCTTGTAGATGTGACTGTGGTAAAATGGGGAGCAAGTGGCAGGAGTAACTATGACTCTCTTAGGGTTGCCAAATGACTCGTCAAAAGGCGAATTACATCGGCAAACCCGAGGAGCTCCCGGAAGGAGTACTGTGAAAGTCTTAAGGTCAACAAATAATGGCGTATCGCTCTGGTGAACTGGCCAGAGTAAGCTTGTAGATGCGACTGTGGTAAAACGAGGAGCAAGTGGCAGGAGTAACTATGACTCTCTTAAGGTAGCCAAATGCCTCGTCAACAGGCGAATTCCAACGGCAAACTCGAGGAGCTCCCGGCAGGAGTACTGTGAAAGTCTTAAGGTCAACAAATAATGGCGTATCGCTTCTGGTGAACTGGCCAGAGTAAGCTTGTAGATGCGACTGTGGTAAAATGGGGAGCAAGTGGCAGGAGTAACTATGACTCTCTTAGGGTTGCCAAATAACTCGTCAAAAGGCGAATTACATCGGCAAACCCGAGGAGCTCCCGGAAGGAGTACTGTGAAAGTCTTAAGGTCAACAAATAATGGCGTATCGCTTCTGGTGAACTAGCCACAGTAAGCTTGTAGATGCGACTGTGGTAAAACGAGGAGCAAGTGGCAGGAGTAACTATGACTCTCTTAAGGTAGCCAAATGCCTCGTCAACAGGCGAATTCCAACGGCAAACTCGAGGAGCTCCCAGCAGGAGTACTGTGAAAGTCTTAAGGTCAACAAATAATGGCGTATCGCTTCTGGTGAACTAGCCAGAGTAAGCTTGTAGATGTGACTGTGGTAAAATGGGGAGCAAGTGGCAGGAGTAACTATGACTCTCTTAAGGTAGCCAAATGCCTCGTCAACAGGAGAATTCCAACGGCAAACTCGAGGAGCTCCCGGCAGGAGTACTGTGAAAGTCTTAAGGACAACAAATAATGGCGTATCGCTTCTGGTGAACTGGCCAGAGTAAGCTTGTAGATGCGACTGTGGTAAAACGAGGAGCAAGTGGCAGGAGTAACTATGACTCTCTTAAGGTAGCCAAATGCCTCGTCAACAGGCGAATTCCAACGGCAAACTCGAGGAGCTCCCAGCAGGAGTACTGTGAAAGTCTTAAGGTCAACAAATAATGGCGTATCGCTTCTGGTGAACTGGCCAGAGTAAGCTTGTAGATGTGACTGTGGTAAAATGGGGAGCAAGTGGCAGGAGTAACTATGACTCTCTTAGGGTTGCCAAATAACTCGTCAAAAGGCGAATTACATCGGCAAACCCGAGGAGCTCCCGGAAGGAGTACTGTGAAAGTCTTAAGATCAACAAATAATGGCGTATCGCTTCTGGTGAACTAGTCAGAGTAAGCTTGTAGATGTGACTGTGGTAAAATGGGGAGCAAGTGGCAGGAGTAACTATGACTCTCTTAGGGTTGCCAAATGACTCGTCAAAAGGCGAATTACATCGGCAAACCCGAGGAGCTCCCGGAAGGAGTACTGTGAAAGTCTTAAGGTCAACAAATAATGGCGTATCGCTCTGGTGAACTGGCCAGAGTAAGCTTGTAGATGCGACTGTGGTAAAACGAGGAGCAAGTGGCAGGAGTAACTATGACTCTCTTAAGGTAGCCAAATGCCTCGTCAACAGGCGAATTCCAACGGCAAACTCGAGGAGCTCCCGGCAGGAGTACTGTGAAAGTCTTAAGGTCAACAAATAATGGCGTATCGCTTCTGGTGAACTGGCCAGAGTAAGCTTGTAGATGCGACTGTGGTAAAATGGGGAGCAAGTGGCAGGAGTAACTATGACTCTCTTAGGGTTGCCAAATAACTCGTCAAAAGGCGAATTACATCGGCAAACCCGAGGAGCTCCCGGAAGGAGTACTGTGAAAGTCTTAAGATCAACAAATAATGGCGTATCGCTTCTGGTGAACTAGCCAGAGTAAGCTTGTAGATGCGACTGTGGTAAAACGAGGAGCAAGTGGCAGGAGTAACTATGACTCTCTTAAGGTAGCCAAATGCCTCGTCAACAGGCGAATTCCAACGGCAAACTCGAGGAGCTCCCAGCAGGAGTACTGTGAAAGTCTTAAGGTCAACAAATAATGGCGTATCGCTTCTGGTGAAATAGCCAGAGTAAGCTTGTAGATGTGACTGTGGTAAAATGGGGAGCAAGTGGCAGGAGTAACTATGACTCTCTTAAGGTAGCCAAATGCCTCGTCAACAGGAGAATTCCAACGGCAAACTCGAGGAGCTCCCGGCAGGAGTACTGTGAAAGTCTTAAGATCAACAAATAATGGCGTATCGCTTCTGGTGAACTGGCCAGAGTAAGCTTGTAGATGCGACTGTGGTAAAACGAGGAGCAAGTGGCAGGAGTAACTATGACTCTCTTAAGGTAGCCAAATGCCTCGTCAACAGGCGAATTCCAACGGCAAACTCGAGGAGCTCCCGGCAGGAGTACTGTGAAAGTCTTAAGATCAACAAATAATGGCGTATCGCTTCTGGTGAACTAGCCAGAGTAAGCTTGTAGATGCGACTGTGGTAAAACGAGGAGCAAGTGGCAGGAGTAACTATGACTCTCTTAAGGTAGCCAAATGCCTCGTCAACAGGCGAATTCCAACGGCAAACTCGAGGAGCTCCCGGCAGGAGTACTGTGAAAGTCTTAAGATCAACAAATAATGGCGTATCGCTTCTGGTGAACTAGCCAGAATAAGCTTGTAGATGCGACTGTGGTAAAACGAGGAGCAAGTGGCAGGAGTAACTATGACTCTCTTAAGGTCTCTACACCAGTACTTGTAATATATATGTGTTATTCAAGTTTTTGAATAAAGACGGCTAGCAATAGCCAAATGCCTCGTCAACAGGCGAATTCCAACGGCAAACTCGAGGAGCTCCCGGAAGGAGTACTGTGAAAGCCTTAAGGTCAACAAATAATGGCGTATCGCTTCTGGTGAACTAGCCAGAGTAAGCTTGTAGATGTGACTGTGGTAAAATGGGGAGCAAGTGGCAGGAGTAACTATGACTCTCTTAGGGTTGCCAAATGACTCGTCAAAAGGCGAATTACATCGGCAAACCCGAGGAGCTCCCGGAAGGAGTACTGTGAAAGTCTTAAGGTCAACAAATAATGGCGTATCGCTCTGGTGAACTGGCCAGAGTAAGCTTGTAGATGCGACTGTGGTAAAACGAGGAGCAAGTGGCAGGAGTAACTATGACTCTCTTAAGGTAGCCAAATGCCTCGTCAACAGGCGAATTCCAACGGCAAACTCGAGGAGCTCCCGGAAGGAGTACTGTGAAAGCCTTAAGGTCAACAAATAATGGCGTATCGCTCCTGGTGAACTGGCCAGAGTAAGCTTGTAGATGTGACTGTGTGAAACGGGGTGCAACTGGCAGGAGTAACTATGACTCTCTTAAGGTAGCCAAATGACTCGTCAAAAGGCGAATTACATCGGCAAACCCGAGGAGCTCCCGGAAGGAGTACTGTGAAAGTCTTAAGGTCAACAAATAATGGCGTATCGCTTCTGGTGAACTGGCCAGAGTAAGCTTGTAGATGCGACTGTGGTAAAACGAGGAGCAAGTGGCAGGAGTAACTATGACTCTCTTAAGGTAGCCAAATGCCTCGTCAACAGGCGAATTCCAACGGCAATCTCGAGGAGCTCCCGGAAGGAGTACTGTGAAAGCCTTAAGGTCAACAAATAATGGCGTATCGCTCCTGGTGAACTGGCCAGAGTAAGCTTGTAGATGTGACTGTGTGAAACGGGGTGCAACTGGCAGGAGTAACTATGACTCTCTTAAGGTAGCCAAATGACTCGTCAAAAGGCGAATTACATCGGCAACTCCGAGGAGCTCTCGGAAGGAGTACTGTGAAAGTCTTAAGATCAACAAATAATGGCGTATCGCTTCTGGTGAACTAGCCAGAGTAAGCTTGTAGATGCGACTGTGGTAAAACGAGGAGCAAGTGGCAGGAGTAACTATGACTCTCTTAAGGTAGCCAAATGCATCGTCAACAGGCGAATTCCAACGGCAAACTCGTGGAGCTCCCGGCAGAGTACTGTGAAAGTCTCAAGGCCGACAAATAATGACGTACCGCTTCAGGTGAACTGGGCCAGAGGAAGCTTGAAAATGTGGCTGTGGTTAACAGCGAGCATTTGGCAGGTGTAACAATGACTCTCTTAAGGTAGCCAAATGACTCGTCAAAAGGCGAATTACATCGGCAAACCCGAGGAGCTCCCGGAAGGAGTACTGTGAAAGTCTTAAGATCAACAAATAATGGCGTATCGCTTCTGGTGAACTAGCCAGAGTAAGCTTGTAGATGTGACTGTGGTAAAATGGGGAGCAAGTGGCAGGAGTAACTATGACTCTCTTAGGGTTGCCAAATGACTCGTCAAAAGGCGAATTACATCGGCAAACCCGAGGAGCTCCCGGAAGGAGTACTGTGAAAGTCATAAGGTCAACAAATAATGGCGTATCGCTTCTGGTGAACTAGCCAGAGTAAGCTTGTAGATGCGACTGTGGTATAAAGAGGAGCAAGTGGCAGGAGTAACTATGACTCTCTTAAGGTAGCCAAATGCCTCGTCAACAGGCGAATTCCAACGGCAAACTCGAGGAGCTCCCGGAAGGAGTACTGTGAAAGTCTTAAGGTCAACAAATAATGGCGTATCGCTCCTGGTGAACTGGCCAGAGTAAGCTTGTAGATGTGACTGTGTGAAACGGGGTGCAACTGGCAGGAGTAACTATAACTCTCTTAAGGTAGCCAAATGCCTCGTCAACAGGCGAATTCCAACGGCAAACTCGAGGAGCTCCCGGAAGGAGTACTGTGAAAGCCTTAAGGTCAACAAATAATGGCGTATCGCTCCTGGTGAACTGGCCAGAGAAAGCTTGTAGATGTGACTGTGTGAAACGGGGTGCAATTGGCAGGAGTAACTATAACTCTCTTAAGGTAGCCAAATGCCTCGTCAACAGGCGAATTCCAACGGCAAACTCGAGGAGCTCCCGGCAGGAGTGCTGTGAAAGTCTTAAGGTCAACAAATAATGGCGTATCGCTTCTGGTGAACTAGCCAGAGTAAGCTTGTACATGTGACTGTGGTAAAATGGGGAGCAAGTGGCAGGAGTAACTATGACTCTCTTAGGGTTGCCAAATGACTCGTCAAAAGGCGAATTACATCGGCAAACCCGAGGAGCTCCCGGAAGGAGTACTGTGAAAGTCTTAAGGTCAACAAATAATGGCGTATCGCTCCTGGTGAACTGGCCAGAGTAAGCTTGTAGATGTGACTGTGTGAAACGGGGTGCAACTGGCAGGAGTAACTATGACTCTCTTAAGGTAGCCAAATGACTCGTCAAAAGGCGAATTACATCGGCAAACCCGAGGAGCTCCCGGAAGGAGTACTGTGAAAGTCTTAAGATCAACAAATAATGGCGTATCCCTTCTGGTGAACTGGCCAGAGCAAGCTTGTACATGTGACTATTGTGAAACGGGGAGACACTGGCAGGACTAACTATAACTCTCTTAAGGTAGCCAAATGCCTCGTCAACAGGCGAATTCCAACGGCAAACTCGAGGAGCTCCCGGCAGAGTACTGTGAAAGTCTCAAGGCCGACAAATAATGACGTACCGCTTCATGTGAACTGGGCCAGAGGAAGCTTGAAAATGTGGCTGTGGTTAACAGCGAGCATTTGGCAGGTGTAACAATGACTCTCCTAAGGTAGCCAAATGACTCGTCAAAAGGCAAATTACATCGGCAAACCCGAGGAGCTCCCGGAAGGAGTACTGTGAAAGTCTTAAGATCAACAAATAATGGCGTATCGCTTCTGGTGAACTAGCCAGAGTAAGCTTGTAGATGCGACTGTGGTAAAACGAGGAGCAAGTGGCAGGAGTAACTATGACTCTCTTAAGGTAGCCAAATGCCTCGTCAACAGGCGAATTCCAACGGCAAACTCGAGGAGCTCCCGGAAGGAGTACTGTGAAAGCCTTAAGGTCAACAAATAATGGCGTATCGCTCCTGGTGAACTGGCCAGAGTAAGCTTGTAGATGTGACTGTGTGAAACGGGGTGCAACTGGCAGGAGTAACTATGACTCTCTTAAGGTAGCCAAAAGACTCGTCAAAAGGCGAATTACATCGGCAAACCCGAGGAGCTCCCGGAAGGAGTACTGTGAAAGTCTTAAGATCAACAAATAATGTCGTATCGCTTCTGGTGAACTAGCCAGAGTAAGCTTGTAGATGCGACTGTGGTAAAACGAGGTGCAACTGGCAGGAGTAACTATGGCTCTCTTAAGTTAGCCAAATGCCTCGTCAACAGTCGAAAAACATCGGCATTCTCGAGGAGCTCCCGGCAGGAGTACGGTGAAAGTCTTAAGGTCAACAAATAATGGTGTATCGCTTCTGGTTAACTGGCCAGAGCAAGCTTGTACATGTGACTATTGTGAAACGGGGAGAAACTGGCAGCAGTAACTATGACTCTCTTAAGGTAGCCAAATGCCTCGTCAACAGGCGAATTCCAACGGCAAACTCGAGGAGCTCCCGGAAGGAGTACTGTGAAAGCCTTAAGGTCAACAAATAATGGCGTATCGCTCCTGGTGAACTGGCCAGAGTAAGCTTGTAGATGTGACTGTGTGAAACAGGGTGCAACTGGCAGGAGTAACTATAACTCTCTTAAGGTAGCCAAATGCCTCGTCAACAGGCGAATTCCAACGGCAAACCCGAGGATTTCCCGGAAGGAGTACTGTGAAAGTCTTAAGATCAACAAATAATGGCGTATCGCTTCTGGTGAACTAGCCAGAGTAAGCTTGTAGATGCGACTGTGGTAAAACGAGGAGCAAGTGGCAGGAGTAACTATGACTCTCTTAAGGTAGCCAAATGCCTCGTCAACAGGCGAATTCCAACGGCAAACTCGAGGAGCTCCCGGAAAAAGTACTGTGAAAGCCTTAAGGTCAACAAATAATGGCGTATCGCTCCTGGTGAACTGGCCAGAGTAAGCTTGTAGATGTGACTGTGTGAAACAGGGTGCAACTGGCAGGACTAACTATAACTCTCTTAAGGTAGCCAAATGCCTCGTCAACAGGCGAATTCCAACGGCAAACTCGAGGGGCTCCCGGCAGGAGTACTGTGAAAGTCTTAAGGTCAACAAATAATGGCGTATCGCTTTTGGTGAACTGGCCAGAGTAAGCTTGTAGATGCGACTGTGGTAAAACGAGAAGCAAGTGGCAGGAGTAACTATGACTCTCTTAAGCTAGCCAAATGCCTCGTCAACAGGCGAATTCCAACGGCAAACTCGAGGAGCTCCCGGAAGGAGTACTGTGAAAGCCTTAAGGTCAACAAATAATGGCGTATCGCTCCTGGTGAACTGGCCAGAGTAAGCTTGTAGATGTGACTGTGTGAAACGGGGTGCAACTGGCAGGAGTAACTATGACTCTCTTAAGGTAGACAAATGACTCGTCAAAAGGCGAATTACATCGGCAAACCCGAGGAGCTCCCGGAAGGAGTACTGTGAAAGTCTTAAGATCAACAAATAATGGCGTATCGCTTCTGGTGAACTAGCCAGAGTAAGCTTGTAGATGCGACTGTGGTAAAACGAGGAGCAAGTGGCAGGAGTAACTATGACTCTCTTAAGGTAGCCAAATGCCTCGTCAACAGTCGAAAAACATCGGCATTCTCGAGGAGCTTCCGGCAGGAGTACTGTGAAAGTCTTAAGGTCAACAAATAATGGTGTATCGCTTCTGGTTAACTGGCCAGAGCAAGCCTGTACATGTGACTATTGTGAAACGGGGAGAAACTGGCAGGACTAACTATAACTCTCTTAAGGTAGCCAAATGCCTCGTCAACAGGCGAATTCCAACGGCAAACTCGAGGAGCTCCCGGCAGGAGTACTGTAAAAGTCTTAAGGTCAACAAATAATGGCGTATCGCTTCTGGTGAACTGGCCAGACTAAGCTTGTAGATGCGACTGTGGTAAAACGAGAAGCAAGTGGCAGGAGTAACTATGACTCTCTTAAGCTAGCCAAATGCCTCGTCAACAGGCGAATTCCAACGGCAAACTCGAGGAGCTCCCGGAAGGAGTACTGTGAAAGCCTTAAGGTCAACAAATAATGGCGTATCGCTCCTGGTGAACTGGCCAGAGTAAGCTTGTAGATGTGACTGTGTGAAACGGGGTGCAACTGGCAGGAGTAACTATGACTCTCTTAAGGTAGCCAAATGACTCGTCAAAAGGCGAATTACATCGGCAAACCCGAGGAGCTCCCGGAAGGAGTACTGTGAAAGTCTTAAGATCAACAAATAATGGCGTATCGCTTCTGGTGAACTAGCCAGAGTAAGCTTGTAGATGCGACTGTGGTAAAACGAGGAGCTAGTGGCAGGAGTAACTATGACTCTCTTAAGGTAGCCAAATGCCTCGTCAACAGGCGAATTCCAACGGCAAACTCGAGGAGCTCCCGGCAGGAGTACTGTGAAAGTCTCAAGGCCGACAAATAATGACGTACCGCTTCAGGTGAACCGGGCCAGAGGAAGCTTCAAAATGTGGCTGTGGTTAACAGCGAGCATTTAGCAGGTGTAACAATGACTCTCTTAAGGTAGACAAATGACTCGTCAAAAGGCGAATTACATCGGCAAACCCGAGGAGCTCCCGGAAGGAGTACTGTGAAAGTCTTAAGATCAACAAATAATGGCGTATCGCTTCTGGTGAACTAGCCAGAGTAAGCTTGTAGATGTGACTGTGTGAAACAGGGTGCAACTGGCAGGAGTAACTATAACTCTCTTAAGGTAGCCAAATGCCTCGTCAACAGGCGAATTCCAACGGCAAACTCGAGGAGCTCCCGGAAGGAGTACTGTGAAAGCCTTAAGGTCAACAAATAATGGCGTATCGCTCCTGGTGAACTGGCCAGAGTAAGCTTGTAGATGTGACTGTGTGAAACGGGGTGCAACTGGCAGGAGTAACTATGACTCTCTTAAGGTAGCCAAAAGACTCGTCAAAAGGCGAATTACATCGGCAAACCCGAGGAGCTCCCGGAAGGAGTACTGTGAAAGTCTTAAGATCAACAAATAATGTCGTATCGCTTCTGGTGAACTAGCCAGAGTAAGCTTGTAGATGCGACTGTGGTAAAACGAGGTGCAACTGGCAGGAGTAACTATGACTCTCTTAAGTTAGCCAAATGCCTCGTCAACAGTCGAAAAACATCGGCATTCTCGAGGAGCTCCCGGCAGGAGTACTGTGAAAGTCTTAAGGTCAACAAATAATGGTGTATCGCTTCTGGTTAACTGGCCAGAGCAAGCTTGTACATGTGACTATTGTGAAACGGGGAGAAACTGGCAGCAGTAACTATGACTCTCTTAAGGTAGCCAAATGCCTCGTCAACAGGCGAATTCCAACGGCAAACTCGAGGAGCTCCCGGAAGGAGTACTGTGAAAGCCTTAAGGTCAACAAATAATGGCGTATCGCTCCTGGTGAACTGGCCAGAGTAAGCTTGTAGATGTGACTGTGTGAAACAGGGTGCAACTGGCAGGAGTAACTATAACTCTCTTAAGGTAGCCAAATGCCTCGTCAACAGGCGAATTCCAACGGCAAACCCGAGGATTTCCCGGAAGGAGTACTGTGAAAGTCTTAAGATCAACAAATAATGGCGTATCGCTTCTGGTGAACTAGCCAGAGTAAGCTTGTAGATGCGACTGTGGTAAAACGAGGAGCAAGTGGCAGGAGTAACTATGACTCTCTTAAGGTAGCCAAATGCCTCGTCAACAGGCGAATTCCAACGGCAAACTCGAGGAGCTCCCGGCAGGAGTACTGTGAAAGTCTTAAGATCAACAAATAATGGCGTATCGCTTCTGGTGAACTAGCCAGAGTAAGCTTGTAGATGCGACTGTGGTAAAACGAGGAGCAAGTGGCAGGAGTAACTATGACTCTCTTAAGGTCTCTACACCAGTACTTGTAATATATATGTGTTATTCAAGTTTTTGAATAAAGACGGCTAGCAATAGCCAAATGCCTCGTCAACAGGCGAATTCCAACGGCAAACTCGAGGAGCTCCCGGAAGGAGTACTGTGAAAGCCTTAAGGTCAACAAATAATGGCGTATCGCTTCTGGTGAACTAGCCAGAGTAAGCTTGTAGATGTGACTGTGGTAAAATGGGGAGCAAGTGGCAGGAGTAACTATGACTCTCTTAGGGTTGCCAAATGACTCGTCAAAAGGCGAATTACATCGGCAAACCCGAGGAGCTCCCGGAAGGAGTACTGTGAAAGTCTTAAGGTCAACAAATAATGGCGTATCGCTCTGGTGAACTGGCCAGAGTAAGCTTGTAGATGCGACTGTGGTAAAACGAGGAGCAAGTGGCAGGAGTAACTATGACTCTCTTAAGGTAGCCAAATGCCTCGTCAACAGGCGAATTCCAACGGCAAACTCGAGGAGCTCCCGGAAGGAGTACTGTGAAAGCCTTAAGGTCAACAAATAATGGCGTATCGCTCCTGGTGAACTGGCCAGAGTAAGCTTGTAGATGTGACTGTGTGAAACGGGGTGCAACTGGCAGGAGTAACTATGACTCTCTTAAGGTAGCCAAATGACTCGTCAAAAGGCGAATTACATCGGCAAACCCGAGGAGCTCCCGGAAGGAGTACTGTGAAAGTCTTAAGGTCAACAAATAATGGCGTATCGCTTCTGGTGAACTGGCCAGAGTAAGCTTGTAGATGCGACTGTGGTAAAACGAGGAGCAAGTGGCAGGAGTAACTATGACTCTCTTAAGGTAGCCAAATGCCTCGTCAACAGGCGAATTCCAACGGCAATCTCGAGGAGCTCCCGGAAGGAGTACTGTGAAATCCTTAAGGTCAACAAATAATGGCGTATCGCTCCTGGTGAACTGGCCAGAGTAAGCTTGTAGATGTGACTGTGTGAAACGGGGTGCAACTGGCAGGAGTAACTATGACTCTCTTAAGGTAGCCAAATGACTCGTCAAAAGGCGAATTACATCGGCAACTCCGAGGAGCTCTCGGAAGGAGTACTGTGAAAGTCTTAAGATCAACAAATAATGGCGTATCGCTTCTGGTGAACTAGCCAGAGTAAGCTTGTAGATGCGACTGTGGTAAAACGAGGAGCAAGTGGCAGGAGTAACTATGACTCTCTTAAGGTAGCCAAATGCATCGTCAACAGGCGAATTCCAACGGCAAACTCGTGGAGCTCCCGGCAGAGTACTGTGAAAGTCTCAAGGCCGACAAATAATGACGTACTGCTTCAGGTGAACTGGGCCAGAGGAAGCTTGAAAATGTGGCTGTGGTTAACAGCGAGCATTTGGCAGGTGTAACAATGACTCTCTTAAGGTAGCCAAATGACTCGTCAAAAGGCGAATTACATCGGCAAACCCGAGGAGCTCCCGGAAGGAGTACTGTGAAAGTCTTAAGATCAACAAATAATGGCGTATCGCTTCTGGTGAACTAGCCAGAGTAAGCTTGTAGATGTGACTGTGGTAAAATGGGGAGCAAGTGGCAGGAGTAACTATGACTCTCTTAGGGTTGCCAAATGACTCGTCAAAAGGCGAATTACATCGGCAAACCCGAGGAGCTCCCGGAAGGAGTACTGTGAAAGTCATAAGGTCAACAAATAATGGCGTATCGCTTCTGGTGAACTAGCCAGAGTAAGCTTGTAGATGCGACTGTGGTATAAAGAGGAGCAAGTGGCAGGAGTAACTATGACTCTCTTAAGGTAGCCAAATGCCTCGTCAACAGGCGAATTCCAACGGCAAACTCGAGGAGCTCCCGGAAGGAGTACTGTGAAAGCCTTAAGGTCAACAAATAATGGCGTATCGCTCCTGGTGAACTGGCCAGAGTAAGCTTGTAGATGTGACTGTGTGAAACGGGGTGCAACTGGCAGGAGTAACTATAACTCTCTTAAGGTAGCCAAATGCCTCGTCAACAGGCGAATTCCAACGGCAAACTCGAGGAGCTCCCGGAAGGAGTACTGTGAAAGCCTTAAGGTCAACAAATAATGGCGTATCGCTCCTGGTGAACTGGCCAGAGAAAGCTTGTAGATGTGACTGTGTGAAACGGGGTGCAATTGGCAGGAGTAACTATAACTCTCTTAAGGTAGCCAAATGCCTCGTCAACAGGCGAATTCCAACGGCAAACTCGAGGAGCTCCCGGCAGGAGTGCTGTGAAAGTCTTAAGGTCAACAAATAATGGCGTATCGCTTCTGGTGAACTAGCCAGAGTAAGCTTGTACATGTGACTGTGGTAAAATGGGGAGCAAGTGGCAGGAGTAACTATGACTCTCTTAGGGTTGCCAAATGACTCGTCAAAAGGCGAATTACATCGGCAAACCCGAGGAGCTCCCGGAAGGAGTACTGTGAAAGTCTTAAGGTCAACAAATAATGGCGTATCGCTCCTGGTGAACTGGCCAGAGTAAGCTTGTAGATGTGACTGTGTGAAACGGGGTGCAACTGGCAGGAGTAACTATGACTCTCTTAAGGTAGCCAAATGACTCGTCAAAAGGCGAATTACATCGGCAAACCCGAGGAGCTCCCGGAAGGAGTACTGTGAAAGTCTTAAGATCAACAAATAATGGCGTATCCCTTCTGGTGAACTGGCCAGAGCAAGCTTGTACATGTGACTATTGTGAAACGGGGAGAAACTGGCAGGACTAACTATAACTCTCTTAAGGTAGCCAAATGCCTCGTCAACAGGCGAATTCCAACGGCAAACTCGAGGAGCTCCCGTCAGGAGTACTGTGAAAGTCTTAAGGTCAACAAATAATGGCGTATCGCTTCTGGTGAACTGGCCAGAGTAAGCTTGTAGATGTGACTGTGTGAAACGGGGTGCAACTGGCAGGAGTAACAATGACTCTCCTAAGGTAGCCAAATGACTCGTCAAAAGGCAAATTACATCGGCAAACCCGAGGAGCTCCCGGAAGGAGTACTGTGAAAGTCTTAAGATCAACAAATAATGGCGTATCGCTTCTGGTGAACTAGCCAGAGTAAGCTTGTAGATGCGACTGTGGTAAAACGAGGAGCAAGTGGCAGGAGTAACTATGACTCTCTTAAGGTAGCCAAATGCCTCGTCAACAGGCGAATTCCAACGGCAAACTCGAGGAGCTCCCGGAAGGAGTACTGTGAAAGCCTTAAGGTCAACAAATAATGGCGTATCGCTTCTGGTGAACTAGCCAGAGTAAGCTTGTAGATGCGACTGTGGTAAAACGAGGAGCAAGTGGCAGGAGTAACTATGACTCTCTTAAGGTAGCCAAATGCCTCGTCAACAGGCGAATTCCAACGGCAAACTCGAGGAGCTCCCGGAAGGAGTACTGTGAAAGCCTTAAGGTCAACAAATAATGGCGTATCGCTCCTGGTGAACTGGCCAGAGTAAGCTTGTAGATGTGACTGTGTGAAACGGGGTGCAACTGGCAGGAGTAACTATGACTCTCTTAAGGTAGCCAAATGACTCGTCAAAAGGCGAATTACATCGGCAAACCCGAGGAGCTCCCGGAAGGAGTACTGTGAAAGTCTTAAGGTCAACAAATAATGGCGTATCGCTCTGGTGAACTGGCCAGAGTAAGCTTGTAGATGCGACTGTGGTAAAACGAGGAGCAAGTGGCAGGAGTAACTATGACTCTCTTAAGGTAGCCAAATGCCTCGTCAACAGGCGAATTCCAACGGCAAACTCGAGGAGCTCCCGGCAGGAGTACTGTGAAAGTCTTAAGATCAACAAATAATGGCGTATCGCTTCTGGTGAACTGGCCAGAGTAAGCTTGTAGATGCGACTGTGGTAAAACGAGGAGCAAGTGGCAGGAGTAACTATGACTCTCTTAAGGTAGCCAAATGCCTCGTCAACAGGCGAATTCCAACGGCAAACTCGAGGAGCTCCCGGCAGGAGTACTGTGAAAGTCTTAAGATCAACAAATAATGGCGTATCGCTTCTGGTGAACTAGCCAGAGTAAGCTTGTAGATGCGACTGTGGTAAAACGAGGAGCAAGTGGCAGGAGTAACTATGACTCTCTTAAGGGAGCCAAATGCCTCGTCAACAGGAGAATTCCAACGGCAAACTCGAGGAGCTCCCGGCAGGAGTACTGTGAAAGTCTTAAGGACAACAAATAATGGCGTATCGCTTCTGGTGAACTGGCCAGAGTAAGCTTGTAGATGCGACTGTGGTAAAACGAGGAGCAAGTGGCAGGAGTAACTATGACTCTCTTAAGGTCTCTACACCAGTACTTGTAATATATATGTGTTATTCAAGTTTTTGAATAAAGACGGCTAGCAATAGCCAAATGCCTCGTCAACAGGCGAATTCCAACGGCAAACTCGACGAGCTCCCGGAAGGAGTACTGTGAAAGCCTTAAGGTCAACAAATAATGGCGTATCGCTTCTGGTGAACTAGCCAGAGTAAGCTTGTAGATGTGACTGTGGTAAAATGGGGAGCAAGTGGCAGGAGTAACTATGACTCTCTTAGGGTTGCCAAATGACTCGTCAAAAGGCGAATTACATCGGCAAACCCGAGGAGCTCCCGGAAGGAGTACTGTGAAAGTCTTAAGGTCAACAAATAATGGCGTATCGCTCTGGTGAACTGGCCAGAGTAAGCTTGTAGATGCGACTGTGGTAAAACGAGGAGCAAGTGGCAGGAGTAACTATGACTCTCTTAAGGTAGCCAAATGCCTCGTCAACAGGCGAATTCCAACGGCACACTCGAGGAGCTCCCGGCAGGAGTACTGTGAAAGTCTTAAGGTCAACAAATAATGGCGTATCGCTTCTGGTGAACTAGCCAGAGTAAGCTTGTAGATGTGACTGTGGTAAAATGGGGAGCAAGTGGCAGGAGTAACTATGACTCTCTTAGGGTTGCCAAATGACTCGTCAAAAGGCGAATTACATCGGCAAACCCGAGGAGCTCCCGGAAGGAGTACTGTGAAAGTCTTAAGGTCAACAAATAATGGCGTATCGCTCTGGTGAACTGGCCAGAGTAAGCTTGTAGATGCGACTGTGGTAAAACGAGGAGCAAGTGGCAGGAGTAACTATGACTCTCTTAAGGTAGCCAAATGCCTCGTCAACAGGCGAATTCCAACGGCAAACTCGAGGAGCTCCCGGCAGGAGTACTGTGAAAGTCTTAAGGTCAACAAATAATGGCGTATCGCTTCTGGTGAACTGGCCAGAGTAAGCTTGTAGATGCGACTGTGGTAAAATGGGGAGCAAGTGGCAGGAGTAACTATGACTCTCTTAGGGTTGCCAAATAACTCGTCAAAAGGCGAATTACATCGGCAAACCCGAGGAGCTCCCGGAAGGAGTACTGTGAAAGTCTTAAGGTCAACAAATAATGGCGTATCGCTTCTGGTGAACTAGCCAGAGTAAGCTTGTAGATGCGACTGTGGTAAAACGAGGAGCAAGTGGCAGGAGTAACTATGACTCTCTTAAGGTAGCCAAATGCCTCGTCAACAGGCGAATTCCAACGGCAAACTCGAGGAGCTCCCAGCAGGAGTACTGTGAAAGTCTTAAGGTCAACAAATAATGGCGTATCGCTTCTGGTGAACTAGCCAGAGTAAGCTTGTAGATGTGACTGTGGTAAAATGGGGAGCAAGTGGCAGGAGTAACTATGACTCTCTTAAGGTAGCCAAATGCCTCGTCAACAGGAGAATTCCAACGGCAAACTCGAGGAGCTCCCGGCAGGAGTACTGTGAAAGTCTTAAGGACAACAAATAATGGCGTATCGCTTCTGGTGAACTGGCCAGAGTAAGCTTGTAGATGCGACTGTGGTAAAACGAGGAGCAAGTGGCAGGAGTAACTATGACTCTCTTAAGGTAGCCAAATGCCTCGTCAACAGGCGAATTCCAACGGCAAACTCGAGGAGCTCCCAGCAGGAGTACTGTGAAAGTCTTAAGGTCAACAAATAATGGCGTATCGCCTCTGGTGAACTGGCCAGAGTAAGCTTGTAGATGTGACTGTGGTAAAATGGGGAGCAAGTGGCAGGAGTAACTATGACTCTCTTAGGGTTGCCAAATGACTCGTCAAAAGGCGAATTACATCGGCAAACCCGAGGAGCTCCCGGAAGGAGTACTGTGAAAGTCTTAAGATCAACAAATAATGGCGTATCGCTTCTGGTGAACTAGTCAGAGTAAGCTTGTAGATGTGACTGTGGTAAAATGGGGAGCAAGTGGCAGGAGTAACTATGACTCTCTTAGGGTTGCCAAATGACTCGTCAAAAGGCGAATTACATCGGCAAACCCGAGGAGCTCCCGGAAGGAGTACTGTGAAAGTCTTAAGGTCAACAAATAATGGCGTATCGCTCTGGTGAACTAGCCAGAGTAAGCTTGTAGATGCGACTGTGGTAAAACGAGGAGCAAGTGGCAGGAGTAACTATGACTCTCTTAAGGTAGCCAAATGCCTCGTCAACAGGCGAATTCCAACGGCAAACTCGAGGAGCTCCCGGCAGGAGTACTGTGAAAGTCTTAAGGTCAACAAATAATGGCGTATCGCTTCTGGTGAACTGGCCAGAGTAAGCTTGTAGATGCGACTGTGGTAAAATGGGGAGCAAGTGGCAGGAGTAACTATGACTCTCTTAGGGTTGCCAAATAACTCGTCAAAAGGCGAATTACATCGGCAAACCCGAGGAGCTCCCGGAAGGAGTACTGTGAAAGTCTTAAGATCAACAAATAATGGCGTATCGCTTCTGGTGAACTAGCCAGAGTAAGCTTGTAGATGCGACTGTGGTAAAACGAGGAGCAAGTGGCAGGAGTAACTATGACTCTCTTAAGGTAGCCAAATGCCTCGTCAACAGGCGAATTCCAACGGCAAACTCGAGGAGCTCCCAGCAGGAGTACTGTGAAAGTCTTAAGGTCAACAAATAATGGCGTATCGCTTCTGGTGAACTAGCCAGAGTAAGCTTGTAGATGTGACTGTGGTAAAATGGGGAGCAAGTGGCAGGAGTAACTATGACTCTCTTAAGGTAGCCAAATGCCTCGTCAACAGGAGAATTCCAACGGCAAACTCGAGGAGCTCCCGGCAGGAGTACTGTGAAAGTCTTAAGATCAACAAATAATGGCGTATCGCTTCTGGTGAACTGGCCAGAGTAAGCTTGTAGATGCGACTGTGGTAAAACGAGGAGTAAGTGGCAGGAGTAACTATGACTCTCTTAAGGTAGCCAAATGCCTCGTCAACAGGCGAATTCCAACGGCAAACTCGAGGAGCTCCCGGCAGGAGTACTGTGAAAGTCTTAAGATCAACAAATAATGGCGTATCGCTTCTGGTGAACTAGCCAGAGTAAGCTTGTAGATGCGACTGTGGTAAAACGAGGAGCAAGTGGCAGGAGTAACTATGACTCTCTTAAGGTCTCTACACCAGTACTTGTAATATATATGTGTTATTCAAGTTTTTGAATAAAGACGGCTAGCAATAGCCAAATGCCTCGTCAACAGGCGAATTCCAACGGCAAACTCGAGGAGCTCCCGGAAGGAGTACTGTGAAAGCCTTAAGGTCAACAAATAATGGCGTATCGCTTCTGGTGAACTAGCCAGAGTAAGCTTGTAGATGTGACTGTGGTAAAATGGGGAGCAAGTGGCAGGAGTAACTATGACTCTCTTAGGGTTGCCAAATGACTCGTCAAAAGGCGAATTACATCGGCAAACCCGAGGAGCTCCCGGAAGGAGTACTGTGAAAGTCTTAAGGTCAACAAATAATGGCGTATCGCTCTGGTGAACTGGCCAGAGTAAGCTTGTAGATGCGACTGTGGTAAAACGAGGAGCAAGTGGCAGGAGTAACTATGACTCTCTTAAGGTAGCCAAATGCCTCGTCAACAGGCGAATTCCAACGGCAAACTCGAGGAGCTCCCGGAAGGAGTACTGTGAAAGCCTTAAGGTCAACAAATAATGGCGTATCGCTCCTGGTGAACTGGCCAGAGTAAGCTTGTAGATGTGACTGTGTGAAACGGGGTGCAACTGGCAGGAGTAACTATGACTCTCTTAAGGTAGCCAAATGACTCGTCAAAAGGCGAATTACATCGGCAAACCCGAGGAGCTCCCGGAAGGAGTACTGTGAAAGTCTTAAGGTCAACAAATAATGGCGTATCGCTTCTGGTGAACTGGCCAGAGTAAGCTTGTAGATGCGACTGTGGTAAAACGAGGAGCAAGTGGCAGGAGTAACTATGACTCTCTTAAGGTAGCCAAATGCCTCGTCAACAGGCGAATTCCAACGGCAAACTCGAGGAGCTCCCGGAAGGAGTACTGTGAAAGCCTTAAGGTCAACAAATAATGGCGTATCGCTCCTGGTGAACTGGCCAGAGTAAGCTTGTAGATGTGACTGTGTGAAACGGGGTGCAACTGGCAGGAGTAACTATGACTCTTTTAAGGTAGCCAAATGACTCGTCAAAAGGCGAATTACATCGGCAACTCCGAGGAGCTCCCGGAAGGAGTACTGTGAAAGTCTTAAGATCAACAAATAATGGCGTATCGCTTCTGGTGAACTAGCCAGAGTAAGCTTGTAGATGCGACTGTGGTAAAACGAGGAGCAAGTGGCAGGAGTAACTATGACTCTCTTAAGGTAGCCAAATGCCTCGTCAACAGGCGAATTCCAACGGCAAACTCGTGGAGCTCCCGGCAGAGTACTGTGAAAGTCTCAAGGCCGACAAATAATGACGTACCGCTTCAGGTGAACTGGGCCAGAGGAAGCTTGAAAATGTGGCTGTGGTTAACAGCGAGCATTTGGCAGGTGTAACAATGACTCTCTTAAGGTAGCCAAATGACTCGTCAAAAGGCGAATTACATCGGCAAACCCGAGGAGCTCCCGGAAGGAGTACTGTGAAAGTCTTAAGATCAACAAATAATGGCGTATCGCTTCTGGTGAACTAGCCAGAGTAAGCTTGTAGATGCGACTGTGGTAAAACGAGGAGCAAGTGGCAGGAGTAACTATGACTCTCTTAAGGTCTCTACACCAGTACTTGTAATATATATGTGTTATTCAAGTTTTTGAATAAAGACGGCTAGCAATAGCCAAATGCCTCGTCAACAGGCGAATTCCAACGGCAAACTCGAGGAGCTCCCGGAAGGAGTACTGTGAAAGCCTTAAGGTCAACAAATAATGGCGTATCGCTTCTGGTGAACTAGCCAGAGTAAGCTTGTAGATGTGACTGTGGTAAAATGGGGAGCAAGTGGCAGGAGTAACTATGACTCTCTTAGGGTTGCCAAATGACTCGTCAAAAGGCGAATTACATCGGCAAACCCGAGGAGCTCCCGGAAGGAGTACTGTGAAAGTCTTAAGGTCAACAAATAATGGCGTATCGCTCTGGTGAACTGGCCAGAGTAAGCTTGTAGATGCGACTGTGGTAAAACGAGGAGCAAGTGGCAGGAGTAACTATGACTCTCTTAAGGTAGCCAAATGCCTCGTCAACAGGCGAATTCCAACGGCAAACTCGAGGAGCTCCCGGAAGGAGTACTGTGAAAGCCTTAAGGTCAACAAATAATGGCGTATCGCTCCTGGTGAACTGGCCAGAGTAAGCTTGTAGATGTGACTGTGTGAAACGGGGTGCAACTGGCAGGAGTAACTATGACTCTCTTAAGGTAGCCAAATGACTCGTCAAAAGGCGAATTACATCGGCAAACCCGAGGAGCTCCCGGAAGGAGTACTGTGAAAGTCTTAAGGTCAACAAATAATGGCGTATCGCTTCTGGTGAACTGGCCAGAGTAAGCTTGTAGATGCGACTGTGGTAAAACGAGGAGCAAGTGGCAGGAGTAACTATGACTCTCTTAAGGTAGCCAAATGCCTCGTCAACAGGCGAATTCCAACGGCAAACTCGAGGAGCTCCCGGAAGGAGTACTGTGAAAGCCTTAAGGTCAACAAATAATGGCGTATCGCTCCTGGTGAACTGGCCAGAGTAAGCTTGTAGATGTGACTGTGTGAAACGGGGTGCAACTGGCAGGAGTAACTATGACTCTTTTAAGGTAGCCAAATGACTCGTCAAAAGGCGAATTACATCGGCAACTCCGAGGAGCTCCCGGAAGGAGTACTGTGAAAGTCTTAAGATCAACAAATAATGGCGTATCGCTTCTGGTGAACTAGCCAGAGTAAGCTTGTAGATGCGACTGTGGTAAAACGAGGAGCAAGTGGCAGGAGTAACTATGACTCTCTTAAGGTAGCCAAATGCCTCGTCAACAGGCGAATTCCAACGGCAAACTCGTGGAGCTCCCGGCAGAGTACTGTGAAAGTCTCAAGGCCGACAAATAATGACGTACCGCTTCAGGTGAACTGGGCCAGAGGAAGCTTGAAAATGTGGCTGTGGTTAACAGCGAGCATTTGGCAGGTGTAACAATGACTCTCTTAAGGTAGCCAAATGACTCGTCAAAAGGCGAATTACATCGGCAAACCCGAGGAGCTCCCGGAAGGAGTACTGTGAAAGTCTTAAGATCAACAAATAATGGCGTATCGCTTCTGGTGAACTAGCCAGAGTAAGCTTGTAGATGTGACTGTGGTAAAATGGGGAGCAAGTGGCAGGAGTAACTATGACTCTCTTAGGGTTGCCAAATGACTCGTCAAAAGGCGAATTACATCGGCAAACCCGAGGAGCTCCCGGAAGGAGTACTGTGAAAGTCATAAGGTCAACAAATAATGGCGTATCGCTTCTGGTGAACTAGCCAGAGTAAGCTTGTAGATGCGACTGTGGTATAAAGAGGAGCAAGTGGCAGGAGTAACTATGACTCTCTTAAGGTAGCCAAATGCCTCGTCAACAGGCGAATTCCAACGGCAAACTCGAGGAGCTCCCGGAAGGAGTACTGTGAAAGCCTTAAGGTCAACAAATAATGGCGTATCGCTCCTGGTGAACTGGCCAGAGTAAGCTTGTAGATGTGACTGTGTGAAACGGGGTGCAACTGGCAGGAGTAACTATAACTCTCTTAAGGTAGCCAAATGCCTCGTCAACAGGCGAATTCCAACGGCAAACTCGAGGAGCTCCCGGAAGGAGTACTGTGAAAGCCTTAAGGTCAACAAATAATGGCGTATCGCTCCTGGTGAACTGGCCAGAGAAAGCTTGTAGATGTGACTGTGTGAAACGGGGTGCAATTGGCAGGAGTAACTATAACTCTCTTAAGGTAGCCAAATGCCTCGTCAACAGGCGAATTCCAACGGCAAACTCGAGGAGCTCCCGGCAGGAGTGCTGTGAAAGTCTTAAGGTCAACAAATAATGGCGTATCGCTTCTGGTGAACTAGCCAGAGTAAGCTTGTACATGTGACTGTGGTAAAATGGGGAGCAAGTGGCAGGAGTAACTATGACTCTCTTAGGGTTGCCTAATGACTCGTCAAAAGGCGAATTACATCGGCAAACCCGAGGAGCTCCCGGAAGGAGTACTGTGAAAGTCTTAAGGTCAACAAATAATGGCGTATCGCTCCTGGTGAACTGGCCAGAGTAAGCTTGTAGATGTGACTGTGTGAAACGGGGTGCAACTGGCAGGAGTAACTATGACTCTCTTAAGGTAGCCAAATGACTCGTCAAAAGGCGAATTACATCGGCAAACCCGAGGAGCTCCCGGAAGGAGTACTGTGAAAGTCTTAAGATCAACAAATAATGGCGTATCCCTTCTGGTGAACTGGCCAGAGCAAGCTTGTACATGTGACTATTGTGAAACGGGGAGAAACTGGCAGGACTAACTATAACTCTCTTAAGGTAGCCAAATGCCTCGTCAACAGGCGAATTCCAACGGCAAACTCGAGGAGCTCCCGGCAGAGTACTGTGAAAGTCTCAAGGCCGACAAATAATGACGTACCGCTTCATGTGAACTGGGCCAGAGGAAGCTTGAAAATGTGGCTGTGGTTAACAGCGAGCATTTGGCAGGTGTAACAATGACTCTCCTAAGGTAGCCAAATGACTCGTCAAAAGGCAAATTACATCGGCAAACCCGAGGAGCTCCCGGAAGGAGTACTGTGAAAGTCTTAAGATCAACAAATAATGGCGTATCGCTTCTGGTGAACTAGCCAGAGTAAGCTTGTAGATGCGACTGTGGTAAAACGAGGAGCAAGTGGCAGGAGTAACTATGACTCTCTTAAGGTAGCCAAATGCCTCGTCAACAGGCGAATTCCAACGGCAAACTCGAGGAGCTCCCGGAAGGAGTACTGTGAAAGCCTTAAGGTCAACAAATAATGGCGTATCGCTTCTGGTGAACTAGCCAGAGTAAGCTTGTAGATGCGACTGTGGTAAAACGAGGAGCAAGTGGCAGGAGTAACTATGACTCTCTTAAGGTAGCCAAATGCCTCGTCAACAGGCGAATTCCAACGGCAAACTCGAGGAGCTCCCGGAAGGAGTACTGTGAAAGCCTTAAGGTCAACAAATAATGGCGTATCGCTCCTGGTGAACTGGCCAGAGTAAGCTTGTAGATGTGACTGTGTGAAACGGGGTGCAACTGGCAGGAGTAACTATGACTCTCTTAAGGTAGCCAAATGACTCGTCAAAAGGCGAATTACATCGGCAAACCCGAGGAGCTCCCGGAAGGAGTACTGTGAAAGTCTTAAGGTCAACAAATAATGACGTATCGCTTCTGGTGAACTGGCCAGAGTAAGCTTGTAGATGCGACTGTGGTAAAAAGAGGAGCAAGTGGCAGGAGTAACTATGACTCTCTTAAGGTAGCCAAATGCCTCGTCAACAGGCGAATTCCAACGGCAAACTCGAGGAGCTCCCGGCAGGAGTGCTGTGAAAGTCTTAAGGTCAACAAATAATGGCGTATCGCTTCTGGTGAACTAGCCAGAGTAAGCTTGTAGATGTGACTGTGGTAAAATGGGGAGCAAGTGGCAGGAGTAACTATGACTCTCTTAGGGTTGCCAAATGACTCGTCAAAAGGCGAATTACATCGGCAAACCCGAGGAGCTCCCGGAAGGAGTACTGTGAAAGTCTTAAGGTCAACAAATAATGGCGTATCGCTCCTGGTGAACTGGCCAGAGTAAGCTTGTAGATGTGACTGTGTGAAACGGGGTGCAACTGGCAGGAGTAACTATGACTCTCTTAAGGTAGCCAAATGACTCGTCAAAAGGCGAATTACATCGGCAAACCCGAGGAGCTCCCGGAAGGAGTACTGTGAAAGTCTTAAGATCAACAAATAATGGCGTATCCCTTCTGGTGAACTGGCCAGAGCAAGCTTGTACATGTGACTATTGTGAAACGGGGAGAAACTGGCAGGACTAACTATAACTCTCTTAAGGTAGCCAAATGCCTCGTCAACAGGCGAATTCCAACGGCAAACTCGAGGAGCTCCCGGCAGAGTACTGTGAAAGTCTCAAGGCCGACAAATAATGACGTACCGCTTCAGGTGAACTGGGCCAGAGGAAGCTTGAAAATGTGGCTGTGGTTAACAGCGAGCATTTGGCAGGTGTAACAATGACTCTCTTAAGGTAGCCAAATGACTCGTCAAAAGGCAAATTACATCGGCAAACCCGAGGAGCTCCCGGAAGGAGTACTGTGAAAGTCTTAAGATCAACAAATAATGGCGTATCGCTTCTGGTGAACTAGCCAGAGTAAGCTTGTAGATGCGACTGTGGTAAAACGAGGAGCAAGTGGCAGGAGTAACTATGACTCTCTTAAGGTAGCCAAATGCCTCGTCAACAGGCGAATTCCAACGGCAAACTCGAGGAGCTCCCGGAAGGAGTACTGTGAAAGCCTTAAGGTCAACAAATAATGGCGTATCGCTCCTGGTGAACTGGCCAGAGTAAGCTTGTAGATGTGACTGTGTGAAACGGGGTGCAACTGGCAGGAGTAACTATGACTCTCTTAAGGTAGCCAAATGACTCGTCAAAAGGCGAATTACATCGGCAAACCCGAGGAGCTCCCGGAAGGAGTACTGTGAACGTCTTAAGGTCAACAAATAATGGCGTATCGCTTCTGGTGAACTGGCCAGAGTAAGCTTGTAGATGCGACTGTGGTAAAACGAGGAGCAAGTGGGAGGAGTAACTATGACTCTCTTAAGGTAGCCAAATGCCTCGTCAACAGGCGAATTCCAACGGCAAACTCGAGGAGCTCCCGGAAGGAGTACTGTGAAAGCCTTAAGGTCAACAAATAATGGCGTATCGCTCCTGGTGAACTGGCCAGAGTAAGCTTGTAGATGTGACTGTGTGAAACGGGGTGCAACTGGCAGGAGTAACTATGACTCTCTTAAGGTAGCCAAATGACTCGTCAAAAGGCGAATTACATCGGCAAACCCGAGGAGCTCCCGGAAGGAGTACTGTGAAGGTCTTAAGATCAACAAATAATGGCGTATCGCTTCTGGTGAACTAGCCAGAGTAAGCTTGTAGATGTGACTGTGGTAAAATGGGGAGCAAGTGGCAGGAGTAACTATGACTCTCTTAGGGTTGCCAAATGACTCGTCAAAAGGCGAATTACATCGGCAAACCCGAGGAGCTCCCGGAAGGAGTACTGTGAAAGTCTTAAGGTCAACAAATAATGGCGTATCGCTTCTGGTGAACTAGCCAGAGTAAGCTTGTAGATGCGACTGTGGTAAAAAGAGGAGCAAGTGGCAGGAGTAACTATGACTCTCTTAAGGTAGCCAAATGCCTCGTCAACAGGCGAATTCCAACGGCAAACTCGAGGAGCTCCCGGAAGGAGTACTGTGAAAGCCTTAAGGTCAACAAATAATGGCGTATCGCTCCTGGTGAACTGGCCAGAGTAAGCTTGTAGATGTGAATGTGTGAAACGGGGTGCAATTGGCAGGAGTAACTATAACTCTCTTAAGGTAGCCAAATGCCTCGTCAACAGGCGAATTGCAACGTCAAACTCGAGGAGCTCCCGGAAGGAGTACTGTGAAAGCCTTAAGGTCAACAAATAATGGCGTATCGCTTCTGGTGAACTAGCCAGAGTAAGCTTGTAGATGTGACTGTGGTAAAATGGGGAGCAAGTGGCAGGAGTAACTATGACTCTCTTAGGGTTGCCAAATGACTCGTCAACAGGCGAATTACATCGGCAAACCCGAGGAGCTCCCGGAAGGAGTACTGTGAAAGTCTTAAGGTCAACAAATAATGGCGTATCGCTCTGGTGAACTGGCCAGAGTAAGCTTGTAGATGCGACTGTGGTAAAACGAGGAGCAAGTGGCAGGAGTAACTATGACTCTCTTAAGGTAGCCAAATGCCTCGTCAACAGGCGAATTCCAACGGCAAACTCGAGGAGCTCCCGGAAGGAGTACTGTGAAAGCCTTAAGGTCAACAAATAATGGCGTATCGCTCCTGGTGAACTGGCCAGAGTAAGCTTGTAGATGTGACTGTGTGAAACGGGGTGCAACTGGCAGGAGTAACTATGACTCTCTTAAGGTAGCCAAATGACTCGTCAAAAGGCGAATTACATCGGCAAACCCGAGGAGCTCCCGGAAGGAGTACTGTGAAAGTCTTAAGGTCAACAAATAATGGCGTATCGCTTCTGGTGAACTGGCCAGAGTAAGCTTGTAGATGCGACTGTGGTAAAACGAGGAGCAAGTGGCAGGAGTAACTATGACTCTCTTAAGGTAGCCAAATGCCTCGTCAACAGGCGAATTCCAACGGCAAACTCGAGGAGCTCCCGGAAGGAGTACTGTGAAAGCCTTAAGGTCAACAAATAATGGCGTATCGCTCCTGGTGAACTGGCCAGAGTAAGCTTGTAGATGTGACTGTGTGAAACGGGGTGCAACTGGCAGGAGTAACTATGACTCTCTTAAGGTAGCCAAATGACTCGTCAAAAGGCGAATTACATCGGCAACTCCGAGGAGCTCCCGGAAGGAGTACTGTGAAAGTCTTAAGATCAACAAATAATGGCGTATCGCTTCTGGTGAACTAGCCAGAGTAAGCTTGTAGATGCGACTGTGGTAAAACGAGGAGCAAGTGGCAGGAGTAACTATGACTCTCTTAAGGTAGCCAAATGCCTCGTCAACAGGCGAATTCCAACGGCAAACTCGTGGAGCTCCCGGCAGAGTACTGTGAAAGTCTCAAGGCCGACAAATAATGACGTACCGCTTCAGGTGAACTGGGCCAGAGGAAGCTTGAAAATGTGGCTGTGGTTAACAGCGAGCATTTGGCAGGTGTAACAATGACTCTCTTAAGGTAGCCAAATGACTCGTCAAAAGGCGAATTACATCGGCAAACCCGAGGAGCTCCCGGAAGGAGTACTGTGAAAGTCTTAAGATCAACAAATAATGGCGTATCGCTTCTGGTGAACTAGCCAGAGTAAGCTTGTAGATGTGACTGTGGTAAAATGGGGAGCAAGTGGCAGGAGTAACTATGACTCTCTTAGGGTTGCCAAATGACTCGTCAAAAGGCGAATTACATCGGCAAACCCGAGGAGCTCCCGGAAGGAGTACTGTGAAAGTCATAAGGTCAACAAATAATGGCGTATCGCTTCTGGTGAACTAGCCAGAGTAAGCTTGTAGATGCGACTGTGGTATAAAGAGGAGCAAGTGGCAGGAGTAACTATGACTCTCTTAAGGTAGCCAAATGCCTCGTCAACAGGCGAATTCCAACGGCAAACTCGAGGAGCTCCCGGAAGGAGTACTGTGAAAGCCTTAAGGTCAACAAATAATGGCGTATCGCTCCTGGTGAACTGGCCAGAGTAAGCTTGTAGATGTGACTGTGTGAAACGGGGTGCAACTGGCAGGAGTAACTATAACTCTCTTAAGGTAGCCAAATGCCTCGTCAACAGGCGAATTCCAACGGCAAACTCGAGGAGCTCCCGGAAGGAGTACTGTGAAGGTCTTAAGATCAACAAATAATGGCGTATCGCTTCTGGTGAACTAGCCAGAGTAAGCTTGTAGATGTGAATGTGTGAAACGGGGTGCAATTGGCAGGAGTAACTATAACTCTCTTAAGGTAGCCAAATGCCTCGTCAACAGGCGAATTCCAACGGCAAACTCGAGGAGCTCCCGGCAGAGTACTGTGAAAGTCTTAAGATCAACAAATAATGGCGTATCCCTTCTGGTGAACTGGCCAGAGCAAGCTTGTACATGTGACTATTGTGAAACGGGGAGAAACTGGCAGGACTAACTATAACTCTCTTAAGGTAGCCAAATGCCTCGTCAACAGGCGAATTCCAACGGCAAACTCGAGGAGCTCCCGGCAGAGTACTGTGAAAGTCTCAAGGCCGACAAATAATGACGTACCGCTTCAGGTGAACTGGGCCAGAGGAAGCTTGAAAATGTGGCTGTGGTTAACAGCGAGCATTTGGCAGGTGTAACAATGACTCTCTTACGGTAGCCAAATGACTCGTCAAAAGGCGAATTACATCGGCAAACCCGAGGAGCTCCCGGAAGGAGTACTGTGAAAGTCTTAAGGTCAACAAATAATGGCGTATCGCTTCTGGTGAACTGGCCAGAGTAAGCTTGTGGATGCGACTGTGGTAAAACGAGGAGCAAGTGGCAGGAGTAACTATGACTCTCTTAAGGTAGCCAAATGCCTCGTCAACAGGCGAATTCCAACGGCAAACCCGAGGAGCTCCCGGAAGGAGTACTGTGAAAGCCTTAAGGTCAACAAATAATGGCGTATCGCTCCTGGTGAACTGGCCAGAGTAAGCTTGTAGATGTGACTGTGGTAAAATGGGGAGCAAGTGGCAGGAGTAACTATGACTCTCTTAGGGTTGCCAAATGACTCGTCAAAAGGCGAATTACATCGGCAAACCCGAGGAGCTCCCGGAAGGAGTACTGTGAAAGCCTTAAGGTCAACAAATAATGGCGTATCGCTCCTGGTGAACTGGCCAGAGTAAGCTTGTAGATGTGACTGTGTGAAACGGGGAGAAACTGGCAGGACTAACTATAACTCTCTTAAGGTAGCCAAATGCCTCGTCAACAGGCGAATTCCAACGGCAAACTCGAGGAGCTCCCGGAAGGAGTACTGTGAAAGCCTTAAGGTCAACAAATAATGGCGTATCGCTCCTGGTGAACTGGCCAGAGTAAGCTTGTAGATGTGACTGTGTGAAACGGGGTGCAACTGGCAGGAGTAACTATGACTCTCTTAAGGTAGACAAATGACTCGTCAAAAGGCGAATTACATCGGCAAACCCGAGGAGCTCCCGGAAGGAGTACTGTGAAAGTCTTAAGGTCAACAAATAATGGCGTATCGCTTCTGGTGAACTGGCCAGAGTAAGCTTGTAGATGCGACTGTGGTAAAACGAGGAGCAAGTGGCAGGAGTAACTATGACTCTCTTAAGGTAGCCAAATGCCTCGTCAACAAACGAATTCCAACGGCAAACTCGAGGAGCTCCCGGAAGGAGTACTGTGAAAGCCTTAAGGTCAACAAATAATGGCGTATCGCTCCTGGTGAACTGGCCAGAGTAAGCTTGTAGATGTGACTGTGTGAAACGGGGTGCAACTGGCAGGAGTAACTATGACTCTCTTAAGGTAGCCAAATGACTCGTCAAAAGGCGAATTACATCGGCAAACCCGAGGAGCTCCCGGAAGGAGTACTGTGAAAGTCTTAAGATCAACAAATAATGGCGTATCGCTTCTGGTGAACTGGCCAGAGCAAGCTTGTACATGTGACTATTGTGAAACGGGGAGAAACTGGCAGGACTAACTATAACTCTCTTAAGGTAGCCAAATGCCTCGTCAACAGGCGAATTCCAACGGCAAACTCGAGGAGCTCCCGGCAGAGTACTGTGAAAGTCTCAAGGCCGACAAATAATGACGTACCGCTTCAGGTGAACTGGGCCAGAGGAAGCTTGAAAATGTGGCTGTGGTTAACAGCGAGCATTTGGCAGGTGTAGCAATGACTCTCTTAAGGTAGCCAAATGACTCGTCAAAAGGCAAATTACATCGGCAAACCCGAGGAGCTCCCGGAAGGAGTACTGTGAAAGTCTTAAGATCAACAAATAATGGCGTATCGCTTCTGGTGAACTAGCCAGAGTAAGCTTGTAGATGCGACTGTGGTAAAACGAGGAGCAAGTGGCAGGAGTAACTATGACTCTCTTAAGGTAGCCAAATGCCTCGTCAACAGGCGAATTCCAACGGCAAACTCGAGGAGCTCCCGGAAGGAGTACTGTGAAAGCCTTAAGGTCAACAAATAATGGCGTATCGCTCCTGGTGAACTGGCCAGAGTAAGCTTGTAGATGTGACTGTGTGAAACGGGGTGCAACTGGCAGGAGTAACTATGACTCTCTTAAGGTAGACAAATGACTCGTCAAAAGGCGAATTACATCGGCAAACCCGAGGAGCTCCCGGAAGGAGTACTGTGAAAGTCTTAAGGTCAACAAATAATGGCGTATCGCTTCTGGTGAACTGGCCAGAGTAAGCTTGTAGATGCGACTGTGGTAAAACGAGGAGCAAGTGGCAGGAGTAACTATGACTCTCTTAAGGTAGCCAAATGCCTCGTCAACAAACGAATTCCAACGGCAAACTCGAGGAGCTCCCGGAAGGAGTACTGTGAAAGCCTTAAGGTCAACAAATAATGGCGTATCGCTCCTGGTGAACTGGCCAGAGTAAGCTTGTAGATGGGACTGTGTGAAACGGGGTGCAACTGGCTAGAGTAACTATGACTCTCTTAAGGTAGCCAAATGAATGGTCAAAAGGCGAATTACATCGGCAAACCCGAGGAGCTCCCGGAAGGAGTACTGTGAAAGTCTTAAGATCAACAAATAATGGCGTATCCCTTCTGGTGAACTGGCCAGAGCAAGCTTGTACATGTGACTATTGTGAAACGGGGAGAAACTGGCAGGACTAACTATAACTCTCTTAAGGTAGCCAAATGCCTCGTCAACAGGCGAATTCCAACGGCAAACTCGAGGAGCTCCCGGCAGAGTACTGTGAAAGTCTCAAGGCCGACAAATAATGACGTACCGCTTCAGGTGAACTGGGCCAGAGGAAGCTTGAAAATGTGGCTGTGGTTAACAGCGAGCATTTGGCAGGTGTAACAATGACTCTCTTAAGGTAGCCAAATGACTCGTCAAAAGGCGAATTACATCGGCAAACCCGAGGAGCTCCCGGAAGGAGTACTGTGAAAGTCTTAAGGTCAACAAATAATGGCGTATCGCTTCTGGTGAACTGGCCAGAGTAAGCTTGTGGATGCGACTGTGGTAAAACGAGGAGCAAGTGGCAGGAGTAACTATGACTCTCTTAAGGTAGCCAAATGCCTCGTCAACAGGCGAATTCCAACGGCAAACCCGAGGAGCTCCCGGAAGGAGTACTGTGAAAGCCTTAAGGTCAACAAATAATGGCGTATCGCTCCTGGTGAACTGGCCAGAGTAAGCTTGTAGATGTGACTGTGGTAAAATGGGGAGCAAGTGGCAGGAGTAACTATGACTCTCTTAGGGTTGCCAAATGACTCGTCAAAAGGCGAATTACATCGGCAAACCCGAGGAGCTCCCGGAAGGAGTACTGTGAAAGTCTTAAGGTCAACAAATAATGGCGTATCGCTCCTGGTGAACTGGCCAGAGTAAGCTTGTAGATGTGACTGTGTGAAACGGGGTGCAACTGGCAGGAGTAACTATGACTCTCTTAAGGTAGCCAAATGACTCGTCAAAAGGCGAATTACATCGGCAAACCCGAGGAGCTCCCGGAAGGAGTACTGTGAAAGTCTTAAGATCAACAAATAATGGCGTATCGCTTCTGGTGAACTGGCCAGAGCAAGCTTGTACATGTGACTATTGTGAAACGGGGAGAAACTGGCAGGACTAACTATAACTCTCTTAAGGTAGACAAATGCCTCGTCAACAGGCGAATTCCAACGGCAAACTCGAGGAGCTCCCGGCAGAGTACTGTGAAAGTCTCAAGGCCGACAAATAATGACGTACCGCTTCAGGTGAACTGGGCCAGAGGAAGCTTGAAAATGTGGCTGTGGTTAACAGCGAGCATTTGGCAGGTGTAGCAATGACTCTCTTAAGGTAGCCAAATGACTCGTCAAAAGGCAAATTACATCGGCAAACCCGAGGAGCTCCCGGAAGGAGTACTGTGAAAGTCTTAAGATCAACAAATAATGGCGTATCGCTTCTGGTGAACTAGCCAGAGTAAGCTTGTAGATGCGACTGTGGTAAAACGAGGAGCAAGTGGCAGGAGTAACTATGACTCTCTTAAGGTAGCCAAATGCCTCGTCAACAGGCGAATTCCAACGGCAAACTCGAGGAGCTCCCGGAAGGAGTACTGTGAAAGCCTTAAGGTCAACAAATAATGGCGTATCGCTCCTGGTGAACTGGCCAGAGTAAGCTTGTAGATGTGACTGTGTGAAACGGGGTGCAACTGGCAGGAGTAACTATGACTCTCTTAAGGTAGCCAAATGACTCGTCAAAAGGCGAATTACATCGGCAAACCCGAGGAGCTCCCGGAAGGAGTACTGTGAAGGTCTTAAGATCAACAAATAATGGCGTATCGCTTCTGGTGAACTAGCCAGAGTAAGCTTGTAGATGTGACTGTGGTAAAATGGGGAGCAAGTGGCAGGAGTAACTATGACTCTCTTAGGGTTGCCAAATGACTCGTCAAAAGGCGAATTACATCGGCAAACCCGAGGAGCTCCCGGAAGGAGTACTGTGAAAGTCTTAAGGTCAACAAATAATGGCGTATCGCTTCTGGTGAACTAGCCAGAGTAAGCTTGTAGATGCGACTGTGGTAAAAAGAGGAGCAAGTGGCAGGAGTAACTGTGACTCTCTTAAGGTAGCCAAATGCCTCGTCAACAGGCGAATTCCAACGGCAAACTCGAGGAGCTCCCGGAAGGAGTACTGTGAAAGCCTTAAGGTCAACAAATAATGGCGTATCGCTCCTGGTGAACTGGCCAGAGTAAGCTTGTAGATGTGAATGTGTGAAACGGGGTGCAATTGGCAGGAGTAACTATAACTCTCTTAAGGTAGCCAAATGCCTCGTCAACAGGCGAATTCCAACGGCAAACTCGAGGAGCTCCCGGCAGAAGTGCTGTGAAAGTCTTAAGGTCAACAAATAATGGCGTATCGCCTCTGGTGAACTAGACAGAGTAAGCTTGTAGATGTGACTGTGGTAAAATGGGGAGCAAGTGGCAGGAGTAACTATGACTCTCTTAGGGTTGCCAAATGACTCGTCAACAGGCGAATTACATCGGCAAACCCGAGGAGCTCCCGGAAGGAGTACTGTGAAAGTCTTAAGGTCAACAAATAATGGCGTATCGCTCCTGGTGAACTGGCCAGAGTAAGCTTGTAGATGTGACTGTGTGAAACGGGGTGCAACTGGCAGGAGTAACTATGACTCTCTTAAGGTAGCCAAATGACTCGTCAAAAGGCGAATTACATCGGCAAACCCGAGGAGCTCCCGGAAGGAGTACTGTGAATGTCTTAAGATCAACAAATAATGGCGTATCGCTTCTGGTGAACTGGCCAGAGCAAGCTTGTACATGTGACTATTGTGAAACGGGGAGAAACTGGCAGGACTAACTATAACTCTCTTAAGGTAGCCAAATGCCTCGTCAACAGGCGAATTCCAACGGCAAACTCGAGGAGCTCCCGGCAGAGTACTGTGAAAGTCTCAAGGCCGACAAATAATGACGTACCGCTTCAGGTGAACTGGGCCAGAGGAAGCTTGAAAATGTGGCTGTGGTTAACAGCGAGCATTTGGCAGGTGTAGCAATGACTCTCTTAAGGTAGCCAAATGACTCGTCAAAAGGCAAATTACATCGGCAAACCCGAGGAGCTCCCGGAAGGAGTACTGTGAAAGTCTTAAGATCAACAAATAATGGCGTATCGCTTCTGGTGAACTAGCCAGAGTAAGCTTGTAGATGCGACTGTGGTAAAACGAGGAGCAAGTGGCAGGAGTAACTATGACTCTCTTAAGGTAGCCAAATGCCTCGTCAACAGGCGAATTCCAACGGCAAACTCGAGGAGCTCCCGGAAGGAGTACTGTGAAAGCCTTAAGGTCAACAAATAATGGCGTATCGCTCCTGGTGAACTGGCCAGAGTAAGCTTGTAGATGTGACTGTGTGAAACGGGGTGCAACTGGCAGGAGTAACTATGACTCTCTTAAGGTAGACAAATGACTCGTCAAAAGGCGAATTACATCGGCAAACCCGAGGAGCTCCTGGAAGGAGTACTGTGAAAGTCTTAAGGTCAACAAATAATGGCGTATCGCTTCTGGTGAACTGGCCAGAGTAAGCTTGTAGATGCGACTGTGGTAAAACGAGGAGCAAGTGGCAGGAGTAACTATGACTCTCTTAAGGTAGCCAAATGCCTCGTCAACAAACGAATTCCAACGGCAAACTCGAGGAGCTCCCGGAAGGAGTACTGTGAAAGCCTTAAGGTCAACAAATAATGGCGTATCGCTCCTGGTGAACTGGCCAGAGTAAGCTTGTAGATGGGACTGTGTGAAACGGGGTGCAACTGGCTAGAGTAACTATGACTCTCTTAAGGTAGCCAAATGAATCGTCAAAAGGCGAATTACATCGGCAAACCCGAGGAGCTCCCGGAAGGAGTACTGTGAAAGTCTTAAGATCAACAAATAATGGCGTATCCCTTCTGGTGAACTGGCCAGAGCAAGCTTGTACATGTGACTATTGTGAAACGGGGAGAAACTGGCAGGACTAACTATAACTCTCTTAAGGTAGCCAAATGCCTCGTCAACAGGCGAATTCCAACGGCAAACTCGAGGAGCTCCCGGCAGAGTACTGTGAAAGTCTCAAGGCCGACAAATAATGACGTACCGCTTCAGGTGAACTGGGCCAGAGGAAGCTTGAAAATGTGGCTGTGGTTAACAGCGAGCATTTGGCAGGTGTAACAATGACTCTCTTAAGGTAGCCAAATGACTCGTCAAAAGGCGAATTACATCGGCAAACCCGAGGAGCTCCCGGAAGGAGTACTGTGAAAGTCTTAAGGTAAACAAATAATGGCGTATCGCTTCTGGTGAACTGGCCAGAGTAAGCTTGTGGATGCGACTGTGGTAAAACGAGGAGCAAGTGGCAGGAGTAACTATGACTCTCTTAAGGTAGCCAAATGCCTCGTCAACAGGCGAATTCCAACGGCAAACCCGAGGAGCTCCCGGAAGGAGTACTGTGAAAGCCTTAAGGTCAACAAATAATGGCGTATCGCTCCTGGTGAACTGGCCAGAGTAAGCTTGTAGATGTGACTGTGGTAAAATGGGGAGCAAGTGGCAGGAGTAACTATGACTCTCTTAGGGTTGCCAAATGACTCGTCAAAAGGCGAATTACATCGGCAAACCCGAGGAGCTCCCGGAAGGAGTACTGTGAAAGTCTTAAGGTCAACAAATAATGGCGTATCGCTCCTGGTGAACTGGCCAGAGTAAGCTTGTAGATGTGACTGTGTGAAACGGGGTGCAACTGGCAGGAGTAACTATGACTCTCTTAAGGTAGCCAAATGACTCGTCAAAAGGCGAATTACATCGGCAAACCCGAGGAGCTCCCGGAAGGAGTACTGTGAAAGTCTTAAGATCAACAAATAATGGCGTATCGCTTCTGGTGAACTGGCCAGAGCAAGCTTGTACATGTGACTATTGTGAAACGGGGAGAAACTGGCAGGACTAACTATAACTCTCTTAAGGTAGCCAAATGCCTCGTCAACAGGCGAATTCCAACGGCAAACTCGAGGAGCTCCCGGCAGAGTACTGTGAAAGTCTCAAGGCCGACAAATAATGACGTACCGCTTCAGGTGAACTGGGCCAGAGGAAGCTTGAAAATGTGGCTGTGGTTAACAGCGAGCATTTGGCAGGTGTAGCAATGACTCTCTTAAGGTAGCCAAATGACTCGTCAAAAGGCAAATTACATCGGCAAACCCGAGGAGCTCCCGGAAGGAGTACTGTGAAAGTCTTAAGATCAACAAATAATGGCGTATCGCTTCTGGTGAACTAGCCAGAGTAAGCTTGTAGATGCGACTGTGGTAAAACGAGGAGCAAGTGGCAGGAGTAACTATGACTCTCTTAAGGTAGCCAAATGCCTCGTCAACAGGCGAATTCCAACGGCAAACTCGAGGAGCTCCCGGAAGGAGTACTGTGAAAGCCTTAAGGTCAACAAATAATGGCGTATCGCTCCTGGTGAACTGGCCAGAGTAAGCTTGTAGATGTGACTGTGTGAAACGGGGTGCAACTGGCAGGAGTAACTATGACTCTCTTAAGGTAGACAAATGACTCGTCAAAAGGCGAATTACATCGGCAAACCCGAGGAGCTCCCGGAAGGAGTACTGTGAAAGTCTTAAGGTCAACAAATAATGGCGTATCGCTTCTGGTGAACTGGCCAGAGTAAGCTTGTAGATGCGACTGTGGTAAAACGAGGAGCAAGTGGCAGGAGTAACTATGACTCTCTTAAGGTAGCCAAATGCCTCGTCAACAGGCGAATTCCAACGGCAAACTCGAGGAGCTCCCGGAGGGAGTACTGTGAAAGCCTTAAGGTCAACAAATAATGGCGTATCGCTCCTGGTGAACTGGCCAGAGTAAGCTTGTAGATGTGACTGTGTGAAACGGGGTGCAACTGGCAGGAGTAACTATGACTCTCTTAAGGTAGCCAAATGAATCGTCAAAAGGCGAATTACATCGGCAAACCCGAGGAGCTCCCGGAAGGAGTACTGTGAAAGTCTTAAGATCAACAAATAATGGCGTATCCCTTCTGGTGAACTGGCCAGAGCAAGCTTGTACATGTGACTATTGTGAAACGGGGAGAAACTGGCAGGACTAACTATAACTCTCTTAAGGTAGCCAAATGCCTCGTCAACAGGCGAATTCCTACGGCAAACTCGAGGAGCTCCCGGCAGAGTACTGTGAAAGTCTCAAGGCCGACAAATAATGACGTACCGCTTCAGGTGAACTGGGCCAGAGGAAGCTTGAAAATGTGGCTGTGGTTAACAGCGAGCATTTTGCAGGTGTAACAATGACTCTCTTAAGGTAGCCAAATGACTCGTCAAAAGGCGAATTACATCGGCAAACCCGAGGAGCTCCCGGAAGGAGTACTGTGAAAGTCTTAAGATCAACAAATAATGGCGTATCGCTCCTGGTGAACTGGCCAGAGTAAGCTTGTAGATGTGACTGTGTGAAACGGGGTGCAACTGGCAGGAGTAACTATGACTCTCTTAAGGTAGCCAAATGAATCGTCAAAAGGCGAATTACATCGGCAAACCCGAGGAGCTCCCGGAAGGAGTACTGTGAAAGTCATAAGGTCAACAAATAATGGCGTATCGCTTCTGGTGAACTAGCCAGAGTAAGCTTGTAGATGCGACTGTGGTAAAAAGAGGAGCAAGTGGCAGGAGTAACTATGACTCTCTTAAGGTAGCCAAATGCCTCGTCAACAGGCGAATTCCAACGGCAAACTCGAGGAGCTCCCGGAAGGAGTACTGTGAAAGCCTTAAGGTCAACAAATAATGGCGTATCGCTCCTGGTGAACTGGCCAGAGTAAGCTTGTAGATGTGACTGTGTGAAACGGGGTGCAACTGGCAGGAGTAACTATAACTCTCTTAAGGTAGCCAAATGCCTCGTCAACAGGCGAATTCCAACGGCAAACTCGAGGAGCTCCCGGAAGGAGTACTGTGAAAGCCTTAAGGTCAACAAATAATGGCGTATCGCTCCTGGTGAACTGGCCAGAGTAAGCTTGTAGATGTGACTGTGTGAAACGGGGTGCAATTGGCAGGAGTAACTATAACTCTCTTAAGGTAGCCAAATGCCTCGTCAACAGGCGAATTCCAACGGCAAACTCGAGGAGCTCCCGGCAGGAGTGCTGTGAAAGTCTTAAGGTCAACAAATAATGGCGTATCGCTTCTGGTGAACTAGCCAGAGTAAGCTTGTAGATGTGACTGTGGTAAAATGGGGAGCAAGTGGCAGGAGTAACTATGACTCTCTTAGGGTTGCCAAATGACTCGTCAAAAGGCGAATTACATCGGCAAACCCGAGGAGCTCCCGGAAGGAGTACTGTGAAAGTCTTAAGGTCAACAAAGAATGGCGTATCGCTCCTGGTGAACTGGCCAGAGTAAGCTTGTAGATGTGACTGTGTGAAACGGGGTGCAACTGGCAGGAGTAACTATGACTCTCTTAAGGTAGCCAAATGACTCGTCAAAAGGCTAATTTCATCGGCAAACCCGAGGAGCTCCCGGAAGGAGTACTGTGAAAGTCTTAAGATCAACAAATAATGGCGTATCCCTTCTGGTGAACTGGCCAGAGCAAGCTTGTACATGTGACTATTGTGAAACCGGGAGAAACTGGCAGGACTAACTATAACTCTCTTAAGGTAGCCAAATGCCTCGTCAACAGGCGAATTCCAACGGCAAACTCGAGGAGCTCCCGGCAGAGTACTGTGAAAGTCTCAAGGCCGACAAATAATGACGTACCGCTTCAGGTGAACTGGGCCAGAGGAAGCTTGAAAATGTGGCTGTGGTTAACAGCGAGCATTTGGCAGGTGTAACAATGACTCTCTTAAGGTAGCCAAATGACTCGTCAAAAGGCAAATTACATCGGCAAACCCGAGGAGCTCCCGGAAGGAGTACTGTGAAAGTCTTAAGATCAACAAATAATGGCGTATCGCTTCTGGTGAACTAGCCAGAGTAAGCTTGTAGATGCGACTGTGGTAAAACGAGGAGCAAGTGGCAGGAGTAACTATGACTCTCTTAAGGTAGCCAAATGCCTCTTCAACAGGCGTATTCCAACGGCAAACTCGAGGAGCTCCCGGAGGGAGTACTGTGAAAGCCTTAAGGTCAACAAATAATGGCGTATCGCTCCTGGTGAACTGGCCAGAGTAAGCTTGTAGATGTGACTGTGTGAAACGGGGTGCAACTGGCAGGAGTAACTATGACTCTCTTAAGGTAGCCAAATGAATCGTCAAAAGGCGAATTACATCGGCAAACCCGAGGAGCTCCCGGAAGGAGTACTGTGAAAGTCTTAAGATCAACAAATAATGGCGTATCCCTTCTGGTGAACTGGCCAGAGCAAGCTTGTACATGTGACTATTGTGAAACGGGGAGAAACTGGCAGGACTAACTATAACTCTCTTAAGGTAGCCAAATGCCTCGTCAACAGGCGAATTCCAACGGCAAACTCGAGGAGCTCCCGGCAGAGTACTGTGAAAGTCTCAAGGCCGACAAATAATGACGTACCGCTTCAGGTGAACTGGGCCAGAGGAAGCTTGAAAATGTGGCTGTGGTTAACAGCGAGCATTTGGCAGGTGTAACAATGACTCTCTTAAGGTAGCCAAATGACTCGTCAAAAGGCAAATTACATCGGCAAACCCGAGGAGCTCCCGGAAGGAGTACTGTGAAAGTCTTAAGATCAACAAATAATGGCGTATCGCTTCAGGTGAACTAGCCAGAGTAAGCTTGTAGATGCGACTGTGGTAAAACGAGGAGCAAGTGGCAGGAGTAACTATGACTCTCTTAAGGTAGCCAAATGCCTCGTCAACAGGCGAATTCCAACGGCAAACTCGAGGAGCTCCCGGAAGGAGTACTGTGAAAGCCTTAAGGTCAACAAATAATGGCGTATCGCTCCCGGTGAACTGGCCAGAGTAAGCTTGTAGATGTGACTGTGTGAAACGGGGTGCAACTGGCAGGAGTAACTATGACTCTCTTAAGGTAGCCAAATGACTCGTCAAAAGGCGAATTACATCGGCAAACCCGAGGAGCTCCCGGAAGGAGTACTGTGAAAGTCTTAAGGTCAACAAATAATGGCGTATCACTTCTGGTGAACTGGCCAGAGTAAGCTTGTAGATGCGACTGTGGTAAAACGAGGAGCAAGTGGGAGGAGTAACTATGACTCTCTTAAGGTAGCCAAATGCCTCGTCAACAGGCGAATTCCAACGGCAAACTCGAGGAGCTCCCGGAGGGAGTACTGTGAAAGCCTTAAGGTCAACAAATAATGGCGTATCGCTCCTGGTGAACTGGCCAGAGTAAGCTTGTAGATGTGACTGTGTGAAACGGGGTGCAACTGGCAGGAGTAACTATGACTCTCTTAAGGTAGCCAAATGAATCGTCAAAAGGCGAATTACATCGGCAAACCCGAGGAGCTCCCGGAAGGAGTACTGTGAAAGTCTTAAGATCAACAAATAATGGCGTATCCCTTCTGGTGAACTGGCCAGAGCAAGCTTGTACATGTGACTATTGTGAAACGGGGAGAAACTGGCAGGACTAACTATAACTCTCTTAAGGTAGCCAAATGCCTCGTCAACAGGCGAATTCCTACGGCAAACTCGAGGAGTTCCCGGCAGAGTACTGTGAAAGTCTCAAGGCCGACAAATAATGACGTACCGCTTCAGGTCAACTGGGCCAGAGGAAGCTTGAAAATGTGGCTGTGGTTAACAGCGAGCATTTGGCAGGTGTAACAATGACTCTCTTAAGGTAGCCAAATGACTCGTCAAAAGGCGAATTACATCGGCAAACCCGAGGAGCTCCCGGAAGGAGTACTGTGAAAGTCTTAAGATCAACAAATAATGGCGTATCGCTTCTGGTGAACTAGCCAGAGTAAGCTTGTAGATGTGACTGTGGTAAAATGGGGAGCAAGTGGCAGGAGTAACTATGACTCTCTTAGGGTTGCCAAATGACTCGTCAAAAGGCGAATTACATCGGCAAACCCGAGGAGCTCCCGGAAGGAGTACTGTGAAAGTCATAAGGTCAACAAATAATGGCGTATCGCTTCTGGTGAACTAGCCAGAGTAAGCTTGTAGATGCGACTGTGGTAAAAAGAGGAGCAAGTGGCAGGAGTAACTATGACTCTCTTAAGGTAGCCAAATGCCTCGTCAACAGGCGAATTCCAACGGCAAACTCGAGGAGCTCCCGGAAGGAGTACTGTGAAAGCCTTAAGGTCAACAAATAATGGCGTATCGCTCCTGGTGAACTGGCCAGAGTAAGCTTGTAGATGTGACTGTGTGAAACGGGGTGCAACTGGCAGGAGTAACTATAACTCTCTTAAGGTAGCCAAATGCCTCGTCAACAGGCGAATTCCAACGGCAAACTCGAGGAGCTCCCGGAAGGAGTACTGTGAAAGCCTTAAGGTCAACAAATAATGGCGTATCGCTCCTGGTGAACTGGCCAGAGTAAGCTTGTAGATGTGACTGTGTGAAACGGGGTGCAATTGGCAGGAGTAACTATAACTCTCTTAAGGTAGCCAAATGCCTCGTCAACAGGCGAATTCCAACGGCAAACTCGAGGAGCTCCCGGCAGGAGTGCTGTGAAAGTCTTAAGGTCAACAAATAATGGCGTATCGCTTCTGGTGAACTAGCCAGAGTAAGCTTGTAGATGTGACTGTGGTAAAATGGGGAGCAAGTGGCAGGAGTAACTATGACTCTCTTAGGGTTGCCAAATGACTCGTCAAAAGTCGAATTACATCGGCAAACCCGAGGAGCTCCCGGAAGGAGTACTGTGAAAGTCTTAAGATCAACAAATAATGGCGTATCCCTTCTGGTGAACTGGCCAGAGCAAGCTTGTACATGTGACTATTGTGAAACGGGGAGAAACTGGCAGGACTAACTATAACTCTCTTAAGGTAGACAAATGCCTCGTCAACAGGCGAATTCCAACGGCAAACTCGAGGAGCTCCCGGCAGAGTACTGTGAAAGTCTCAAGGCCGACAAATAATGACGTACCGCTTCAGGTGAACTGGCCAGAGGAAGCTTGAAAATGTGGCTGTGGTTAACAGCGAGCATTTGGCAGGTGTAACAATGACTCTCTTAAGGTAGCCAAATGACTCGTCAAAAGGCGAATTACATCGGCAAACCCGAGGAGCTCCCGGAAGGAGTACTGTGAAAGTCTTAAGATCAACAAATAATGGCGTATCGCTTCTGGTGAACTAGCCAGAGTAAGCTTGTAGATGTGACTGTGGTAAAATGGGGAGCAAGTGGCAGGAGTAACTATGACTCTCTTAGGGTTGCCAAATGACTCGTTAAAAGGCGAATTACATCGGCAAACCCGAGGAGCTCCCGGAAGGAGTACTGTGAAAGTCATAAGGTCAACAAATAATGACGTATCGCTTCTGGTGAACTAGCCAGAGTAAGCTTGTAGATGCGACTGTGGTAAAAAGAGGAGCAAGTGGCAGGAGTAACTATGACTCTCTTAAGGTAGCCAAATGCCTCGTCAACAGGCGAATTCCAACGGCAAACTCGAGGAGCTCCCGGAAGGAGTACTGTGAAAGCCTTAAGGTCAACAAATAATGGCGTATCGCTCCTGGTGAACTGGCCAGAGTAAGCTTGTAGATGTGACTGTGTGAAACGGGGTGCAACTGGCAGGAGTAACTATAACTCTCTTAAGGTAGACAAATGCCTCGTCAACAGGCGAATTCCAACGGCAAACTCGAGGAGCTCCCGGAAGGAGTACTGTGAAAGCCTTAAGGTCAACAAATAATGGCGTATCGCTCCTGGTGAACTGGCCAGAGTAAGCTTGTAGATGTGACTGTGTGAAACGGGGTGCAATTGGCAGGAGTAACTATAACTCTCTTAAGGTAGCCAAATGCCTCGTCAACACGCGAATTCCAACGGCAAACTCGAGGAGCTCCCGGCAGGAGTGCTGTGAAAGTCTTAAGGTCAACAAATAATGGCGTATCGCTTCTGGTGAACTAGCCAGAGTAAGCTTGTAGATGTGACTGTGGTAAAATGGGGAGCAAGTGGCAGGAGTAACTATGACTCTCTTAGGGTTGCCAAATGACTCGTCAAAAGGCGAATTACATCGGCAAACCCGAGGAGCTCCCGGAAGGAGTACTGTGAAAGTCTTAAGGTCAACAAATAATGGCGTATCGCTCCTGGTGAACTGGCCAGAGTAAGCTTGTAGATGTGACTGTGTGAAACGGGGTGCAACTGGCAGGAGTAACTATGACTCTCTTAAGGTAGCCAAATGACTCGTCAAAAGGCTAATTACATCGGCAAACCCGAGGAGCTCCCAGAAGGAGTACTGTGAAAGTCTTAAGATCAACAAATAATGGCGTATCCCTTCTGGTGAACTGGCCAGAGCAAGCTTGTACATGTGACTATTGTGAAACGGGGAGAAACTGGCAGGACTAACTATAACTCTCTTAAGGTAGCCAAATGCCTCGTCAACAGGCGAATTCCAACGGCAAACTCGAGGAGCTCCCGGCAGAGTACTGTGAAAGTCTCAAGGCCGACAAATAATGACGTACCGCTTCAGGTGAACTGGGCCAGAGGAAGCTTGAAAAAGTGGCTGTGGTTAACAGCGAGCATTTGGCAGGTGTAACAATGACTCTCTTAAGGTAGCCAAATGACTCGTCAAAAGGCAAATTACATCGGCAAACCCGAGGAGCTCCCGGAAGGAGTACTGTGAAAGTCTTAAGATCAACAAATAATGGCGTATCGCTTCTGGTGAACTAGCCAGAGTAAGCTTGTAGATGCGACTGTGGTAAAACGAGGAGCAAGTGGCAGGAGTAACTATGACTCTCTTAAGATAGCCAAATGCCTCGTCAACAGGCGAATTCCAACGGCAAACTCGAGGAGCTCCCGGAAGGAGTACTGTGAAAGCCTTAAGGTCAACAAATAATGGCGTATCGCTCCTGGTGAACTGGCCAGAGTAAGCTTGTAGATGTGACTGTGTGAAACGGGGTGCAACTGGCAGGAGTAACTATGACTCTCTTAAGGTAGCCAAATGACTCGTCAAAAGGCGAATTACATCGGCAAACCCGAGGAGCTCCCGGAAGGAGTACTGTGAAAGTCTTAAGGTCAACAAATAATGGCGTATCGCTTCTGGTGAACTGGCCAGAGTAAGCTTGTAGATGCGACTGTAGTAAAACGAGGAGCAAGTGGCAGGAGTAACTATGACTCTCTTAAGGTAGCCAAATGCCTCGTCAACAGGCGAATTCCAACGGCAAACTCGAGGAGCTCCCGGAAGGAGTACTGTGAAAGCCTTAAGGTCAACAAATAATGGCGTATCGCTCCTGGTGAACTGGCCAGAGTAAGCTTGTAGATGTGACTGTGTGAAACGGGGTGCAATTGGCAGGAGTAACTATAACTCTCTTAAGGTAGCCAAATGCCTCGTCAACAGGCGAATTCCAACGGCAAACTCGAGGAGCTCCCGGCAGGAGTGCTGTGAAAGTCTTAAGGTCAACAAATAATGGCGTATCGCTTCTGGTGAACTAGCCAGAGTAAGCTTGTAGATGTGACTGTGGTAAAATGGGGAGCAAGTGGCAGGAGTAACTATGACTCTCTTAGGGTTGCCAAATGACTCGTCAAAAGGCGAATTACATCGGCAAACCCGAGGAGCTCCCGGAAGGAGTACTGTGAAAGTCTTAAGGTCAACAAATAATGGCGTATCGCTCCTGGTGAACTGGCCAGAGTAAGCTTGTAGATGTGACTGTGTGAAACGGGGTGCAACTGGCAGGAGTAACTATGACTCTCTTAAGGTAGCCAAATGACTCGTCAAAAGGCGAATTACATCGGCAAACCCGAGGAGCTCCCGGAAGGAGTACTGTGAAAGTCTTAAGATCAACAAATAATGGCGTATCGCTTCTGGTGAACTGGCCAGAGCAAGCTTGTACATGTGACTATTGTGAAACGGGGAGAAACTGGCAGGACTAACTATAACTCTCTTAAGGTAGCCAAATGCCTCGTCAACAGGCGAATTCCAACGGCAAACTCGAGGAGCTCCCGGCAGAGTACTGTGAAAGTCTCAAGGCCGACAAATAATGACGTACCGCTTCAGGTGAACTGGGCCAGAGGAAGCTTGAAAATGTGGCTGTGGTTAACAGCGAGCATTTGGCAGGTGTAGCAATGACTCTCTTAAGGTAGCCAAATGACTCGTCAAAAGGCAAATTACATCGGCAAACCCGAGGAGCTCCCGGAAGGAGTACTGTGAAAGTCTTAAGGTCAACAAATAATGGCGTATCGCTTCTGGTGAACTGGCCAGAGTAAGCTTGTGGATGCGACTGTGGTAAAACGAGGAGCAAGTGGCAGGAGTAACTATGACTCTCTTAAGGTAGCCAAATGCCTCGTCAACAGGCGAATTCCAACGGCAAACCCGAGGAGCTCCCGGAAGGAGTACTGTGAAAGCCTTAAGGTCAACAAATAATGGCGTATCGCTCCTGGTGAACTGGCCAGAGTAAGCTTGTAGATGTGACTGTGTGAAACGGGGTGCAACTGGCAGGAGTCACTATGACTCTCTTAAGGTAGCCAAATGAATCGTCAAAAGGCGAATTACATCGGCGAACCAAGGAGCTCCCGGAAGGAGTACTGTGAAAGTCTTAAGATCAACAAATAATGGCGTATCCCTTCTGGTGAACTGGCCAGAGCAAGCTTGTACATGTGACTATTGTGAAACGGGGAGAAACTGGCAGGACTAACTATAACTCTCTTAAGGTAGCCAAATGCCTCGTCAACAGGCGAATTCCAACGGCAAACTCGAGGAGCTCCCGGCAGAGTACTGTGAAAGTCTCAAGGCCGACAAATAATGACGTACCGCTTCAGGTGAACTGGGCCAGAGGAAGCTTGAAAATGTGGCTGTGGTTAACAACGAGCATTTGGCAGGTGTAACAATGACTCTCTTAAGGTAGCCAAATGACTCGTCAAAAGGCAAATTACATCGGCAAACCCGAGGAGCTCCCGGAAGGAGTACTGTGAAAGTCTTAAGATCAACAAATAATGGCGTATCGCTTCTGGTGAACTAGCCAGAGTAAGCTTGTAGATGCGACTGTGGTAAAACGAGGAGCAAGTGGCAGGAGTAACTATGACTCTCTTAAGGTAGCCAAATGCCTCGTCAACAGGCGAATTCCAACGGCAAACTCGAGGAGCTCCCGGAAGGAGTACTGTGAAAGCCTTAAGGTCAACAAATAATGGCGTATCGCTCCTGGTGAACTGGCCAGAGTAAGCTTGTAGATGTGACTGTGTGAAACGGGGTGCAACTGGCAGGAGTAACTATAACTCTCTTAAGGTAGCCAAATGCCTCGTCAACAGGCGAATTCCAACGGCAAACTCGAGGAGCTCCCGGCAGGAGTGCTGTGAAAGTCTTAAGGTCAACAAATAATGGCGTATCGCTTCTGGTGAACTAGCCAGAGTAAGCTTGTAGATGTGACTGTGGTAAAATGGGGAGCAAGTGGCAGGAGTAACTATGACTCTCTTAGGGTTGCCAAATGACTCGTCAAAAGGCGAATTACATCGGCAAACCCGAGGAGCTCCCGGAAGGAGTACTGTGAAAGTCTTAAGGTCAACAAATAATGGCGTATCGCTTCTGGTGAACTAGCCAGAGTAAGCTTGTAGATGCGACTGTGGTAAAAAGAGGAGCAAGTGGCAGGAGTAACTATGACTCTCTTAAGGTAGCCAAATGCCTCGTCAACAGGCGAATTCCAACGGCAAACTCGAGGAGCTCCCGGAAGGAGTACTGTGAAAGCCTTAAGGTCAACAAATAATGGCGTATCGCTCCTGGTGAACTGGCCAGAGTAAGCTTGTAGATGTGACTGTGTGAAACGGGGTGCAACTGGCAGGAGTAACTATAACTCTCTTAAGGTAGCCAAATGCCTCGTCAACAGGCGAATTCCAACGGCAAACTCGAGGAGCTCCCGGAAGGGGTGCTGTGAAAGCCTTAAGGTCAACAAATAATGGCGTATCGCTCCTGGTGAACTGGCCAGAGTAAGCTTGTAGATGTGACTGTGTGAAACGGGGTGCAATTGGCAGGAGTAACTATAACTCTCTTAAGGTAGCCAAATGCCTCGTCAACAGGCGAATTCCAACGGCAAACTCGAGGAGCTCCCGGCAGGAGTGCTGTGAAAGTCTTAAGGTCAACAAATAATGGCGTATCTCTTCTGGTGAACTAGCCAGAGTAAGCTTGTAGATGTGACTGTGGTAAAATGGGGAGCAAGTGGCAGGAGTAACTATGACTCTCTTAGGGTTGCCAAATGACTCGTCAAAAGGCGAATTACATCGGCAAACCCGAGGAGCTCCCGGAAGGAGTACTGTGAAAGTCTTAAGGTCAACAAATAATGGCGTATCGCTCCTGGTGAACTGGCCAGAGTAAGCTTGTAGATGTGACTGTGTGAAACGGGGTGCAACTGGCAGGAGTAACTATGACTCTCTTAAGGTAGCCAAATGACTCGTCAAAAGGCGAATTACATCGGCAAACCCGAGGAGCTCCCGGAAGGAGTACTGTGAAAGTCTTAAGATCAACAAATAATGGCGTATCGCTTCTGGTGAACTGGCCAGAGCAAGCTTGTACATGTGACTATTGTGAAACGGGGAGAAACTGGCAGGACTAACTATAACTCTCTTAAGGTAGCCAAATGCCTCGTCAACAGGCGAATTCCAACGGCAAACTCGAGGAGCTCCCGGCAGAGTACTGTGAAAGTCTCAAGGCCGACAAATAATGACGTACCGCTTCAGGTGAACTGGGCCAGAGGAAGCTTGAAAATGTGGCTGTGGTTAACAGCGAGCATTTGGCAGGTGTAACAATGACTCTCTTAAGGTAGCCAAATGACTCGTCAAAAGGCGAATTACATCGGCAAACCCGAGGAGCTCCCGGAAGGAGTACTGTGAAAGTCTTAAGGTCAACAAATAATGGCGTATCGCTTCTGGTGAACTGGCCAGAGTAAGCTTGTGGATGCGACTGTGGTAAAACGAGGAGCAAGTGGCAGGAGTAACTATGACACTCTTAAGGTAGCCAAATGCCTCGTCAACAGGCGAATTCCAACGGCAAACCCGAGGAGCTCCCGGAAGGAGTACTGTGAAAGCCTTAAGGTCAACAAATAATGGCGTATCGCTCCTGGTGAACTGGCCAGAGTAAGCTTGTAGATGTGACTGTGTGAAACGGGGTGCAACTGGCAGGAGTCACTATGACTCTCTTAAGGTAGCCAAATGAATCGTCAAAAGGCGAATTACATCGGCAAACCCGAGGAGCTCCCGGAAGGAGTACTGTGAAAGTCTTAAGATCAACAAATAATGGCGTATCCCTTCTGGTGAACTGGCCAGAGCAAGCTTGTACATGTGACTATTGTGAAACGGGGAGAAACTGGCAGGACTAACTATAACTCTCTTAAGGTAGCCAAATGCCTCGTCAACAGGCGAATTCCAACGGCAAACTCGAGGAGCTCCCGGCAGAGTACTGTGAAAGTCTCAAGGCCGACAAATAATGACGTACCGCTTCAGGTGAACTGGGCCAGAGGAAGCTTGAAAATGTGGCTGTGGTTAACAGCGAGCTTTTGGCAGGTGTAACAATGACTCTCTTAAGGTAGCCAAATGACTCGTCAAAAGGCAAATTACATCGGCAAACCCGAGGAGCTCCCGGAAGGAGTACTGTGAAAGTCTTAAGATCAACAAATAATGGCGTATCGCTTCTGGTGAACTAGCCAGAGTAAGCTTGTAGATGCGACTGTGGTAAAACGAGGAGCAAGTGGCAGGAGTAACTATGACTCTCTTAAGGTAGCCAAATGCCTCGTCAACAGGCGAATTCCAACGGCAAACTCGAGGAGCTCCCGGAAGGAGTACTGTGAAAGCCTTAAGGTCAACAAATAATGGCGTATCGCTCCTGGTGAACTGGCCAGAGTAAGCTTGTAGATGTGACTGTGTGAAACGGGGTGCAACTGGCAGGAGTAACTATGACTCTCTTAAGGTAGCCAAATGACTCGTCAAAAGGCGAATTACATCGGCAAACCCGAGGAGCTCCCGGAAGGAGTACTGTGAAAGTCATAAGGTCAACAAATAATGGCGTATCGCTTCTGGTGAACTAGCCAGAGTAAGCTTGTAGATGCGACTGTGGTAAAAAGAGGAGCAAGTGGCAGGAGTAACTATGACTCTCTTAAGGTAGCCAAATGCCTCGTCAACAGGCGAATTCCAACGGCAAACTCGAGGAGCTCCCGGAAGGAGTACTGTGAAAGCCTTAAGGTCAACAAATAATGGCGTATCGCTCCTGGTGAACTGGCCAGAGTAAGCTTGTAGATGTGACTGTGTGAAACGGGGTGCAACTGGCAGGAGTAACTATAACTCTCTTAAGGTAGCCAAATGCCTCGTCAACAGGCGAATTCCAACGGCAATTTCGAGGAGCTCCCGGAAGGAGTACTGTGAAAGCCTTAAGGTCAACAAATAATGGCGTATCGCTCCTGGTGAACTGGCCAGAGTAAGCTTGTAGATGTGACTGTGTGAAACGGGGTGCAATTGGCAGGAGTAACTATAACTCTCTTAAGGTAGCCAAATGCCTCGTCAACAGGCGAATTCCAACGGCAAACTCGAGGAGCTCCCGGCAGGAGTGCTGTGAAAGTCTTAAGGTCAACAAATAATGGCGTATCTCTTCTGGTGAACTAGCCAGAGTAAGCTTGTAGATGTGACTGTGGTAAAATGGGGAGCAAGTGGCAGGAGTAACTATGACTCTCTTAGGGTTGCCAAATGACTCGTCAAAAGGCGAATTACATCGGCAAACCCGAGGAGCTCCCGGAAGGAGTACTGTGAAAGTCTTAAGGTCAACAAATAATGGCGTATCGCTCCTGGTGAACTGGCCAGAGTAAGCTTGTAGATGTGACTGTGTGAAACGGGGTGCAACTGGCAGGAGTAACTATGACTCTCTTAAGGTAGCCAAATGACTCGTCAAAAGGCGAATTACATCGGCAAACCCGAGGAGCTCCCGGAAGGAGTACTGTGAAAGTCTTAAGATCAACAAATAATGGCGTATCCCTTCTGGTGAACTGGCCAGAGCAAGCTTGTACATGTGACTATTGTGAAACGGGGAGAAACTGGCAGGACTAACTATAACTCTCTTAAGGTAGCCAAATGCCTCGTCAACAGGCGAATTCCAACGGCAAACTCGAGGAGCTCCCGGCAGAGTACTGTGAAAGTCTCAAGGCCGACAAATAATGACGTACCGCTTCAGGTGAACTGGGCCAGAGGAAGCTTGAAAATGTGGCTGTGGTTAACAGCGAGCTTTTGGCAGGTGTAACAATGACTCTCTTAAGGTAGCCAAATGACTCGTCAAAAGGCAAATTACATCGGCAAACCCGAGGAGCTCCCGGAAGGAGTACTGTGAAAGTCTTAAGATCAACAAATAATGGCGTATCGCTTCTGGTGAACTAGCCAGAGTAAGCTTGTAGATGCGACTGTGGTAAAACGAGGAGCAAGTGGCAGGAGTAACTATGACTCTCTTAAGGTAGCCAAATGCCTCGTCAACAGGCGAATTCCAACGGCAAACTCGAGGAGCTCCCGGAAGGAGTACTGTGAAAGCCTTAAGGTCAACAAATAATGGCGTATCGCTCCTGGTGAACTGGCCAGAGTAAGCTTGTAGATGTGACTGTGTGAAACGGGGTGCAACTGGCAGGAGTAACTATAACTCTCTTAAGGTAGCCAAATGCCTCGTCAACAGGCGAATTCCAACGGCAAACTCGAGGAGCTCCCGGAAGGGGTACTGTGAAAGCCTTAAGGTCAACAAATAATGGCGTATCGCTCCTGGTGAACTGGCCAGAGTAAGCTTGTAGATGTGACTGTGTGAAACGGGGTGCAATTGGCAGGAGTAACTATAACTCTCTTAAGGTAGCCAAATGCCTCGTCAACAGGCGAATTCCAACGGCAAACTCGAGGAGCTCCCGGCAGGAGTGCTGTGAAAGTCTTAAGGTCAACAAATAATGGCGTATCTCTTCTGGTGAACTAGCCAGAGTAAGCTTGTAGATGTGACTGTGGTAAAATGGGGAGCAAGTGGCAGGAGTAACTATGACTCTCTTAGGGTTGCCAAATGACTCGTCAAAAGGCGAATTACATCGGCAAACCCGAGGAGCTCCCGGAAGGAGTACTGTGAAAGTCTTAAGGTCAACAAATAATGGCGTATCGCTCCTGGTGAACTGGCCAGAGTAAGCTTGTAGATGTGACTGTGTGAAACGGGGTGCAACTGGCAGGAGTAACTATGACTCTCTTAAGGTAGCCAAATGACTCGTCAAAAGGCGAATTACATCGGCAAACCCGAGGAGCTCCCGGAAGGAGTACTGTGAAAGTCTTAAGATCAACAAATAATGGCGTATCCCTTCTGGTGAACTGGCCAGAGCAAGCTTGTACATGTGACTATTGTGAAACGGGGAGAAACTGGCAGGACTAACTATAACTCTCTTAAGGTAGCCAAATGCCTCGTCAACAGGCGAATTCCAACGGCAAACTCGAGGAGCTCCCGGCAGAGTACTGTGAAAGTCTCAAGGCCGACAAATAATGACGTACCGCTTCAGGTGAACTGGGCCAGAGGAAGCTTGAAAATGTGGCTGTGGTTAACAGCGAGCTTTTGGCAGGTGTAACAATGACTCTCTTAAGGTAGCCAAATGACTCGTCAAAAGGCAAATTACATCGGCAAACCCGAGGAGCTCCCGGAAGGAGTACTGTGAAAGTCTTAAGATCAACAAATAATGGCGTATCGCTTCTGGTGAACTAGCCAGAGTAAGCTTGTAGATGCGACTGTGGTAAAACGAGGAGCAAGTGGCAGGAGTAACTATGACTCTCTTAAGGTAGCCAAATGCCTCGTCAACAGGCGAATTCCAACGGCAAACTCGAGGAGCTCCCGGAAGGAGTACTGTGAAAGCCTTAAGGTCAACAAATAATGGCGTATCGCTCCTGGTGAACTGGCCAGAGTAAGCTTGTAGATGTGACTGTGTGAAACGGGGTGCAACTGGCAGGAGTAACTATGACTCTCTTAAGGTAGCCAAATGACTCGTCAAAAGGCGAATTACATCGGCAAACCCGAGGAGCTCCCGGAAGGAGTACTGTGAAAGTCATAAGGTCAACAAATAATGGCGTATCGCTTCTGGTGAACTAGCCAGAGTAAGCTTGTAGATGCGACTGTGGTAAAAAGAGGAGCAAGTGGCAGGAGTAACTATGACTCTCTTAAGGTAGCCAAATGCCTCGTCAACAGGCGAATTCCAACGGCAAACTCGAGGAGCTCCCGGAAGGAGTACTGTGAAAGCCTTAAGGTCTACAAATAATGGCGTATCGCTCCTGGTGAACTGGCCAGAGTAAGCTTGTAGATGTGACTGTGTGAAACGGGGTGCAACTGGCAGGAGTAACTATAACTCTCTTAAGGTAGCCAAATGCCTCGTCAACAGGCGAATTCCAACGGCAATTTCGAGGAGCTCCCGGAAGGAGTACTGTGAAAGCCTTAAGGTCAACAAATAATGGCGTATCGCTCCTGGTGAACTGGCCAGAGTAAGCTTGTAGATGTGACTGTGTGAAACGGGGTGCAATTGGCAGGAGTAACTATAACTCTCTTAAGGTAGCCAAATGCCTCGTCAACAGGCGAATTCCAACGGCAAACTCGAGGAGCTCCCGGCAGGAGTGCTGTGAAAGTCTTAAGGTCAACAAATAATGGCGTATCGCTTCTGGTGAACTAGCCAGAGTAAGCTTGTAGATGTGACTGTGGTAAAATGGGGAGCAAGTGGCAGGAGTAACTATGACTCTCTTAGGGTTGCCAAATGACTCGTCAAAAGGCGAATTACATCGGCAAACCCGAGGAGCTCCCGGAAGGAGTACTGTGAAAGTCTTAAGGTCAACAAATAATGGCGTATCGCTCCTGGTGAACTGGCCAGAGTAAGCTTGTAGATGTGACTGTGTGAAACGGGGTGCAACTGGCAGGAGTAACTATGACTCTCTTAAGGTAGCCAAATGACTCGTCAAAAGGCGAATTACATCGGCAAACCCGAGGAGCTCCCGGAAGGAGTACTGTGAAAGTCTTAAGATCAACAAATAATGGCGTATCCCTTCTGGTGAACTGGCCAGAGCAAGCTTGTACATGTGACTATTGTGAAACGGGGAGAAACTGGCAGGACTAACTATAACTCTCTTAAGGTAGCCAAATGCCTCGTCAACAGGCGAATTCCAACGGCAAACTCGAGGAGCTCCCGGCAGAGTTCTGTGAAAGTCTCAAGGCCGACAAATAATGACGTACCGCTTCAGGTGAACTGGGCCAGAGGAAGCTTGAAAATGTGGCTGTGGTTAACAGCGAGCATTTGGCAGGTGTAACAATGACTCTCTTAAGGTAGCCAAATGACTCGTCAAAAGGCAAATTACATCGGCAAACCCGAGGAGCTCCCGGAAGGAGTACTGTGAAAGTCTTAAGATCAACAAATAATGGCGTATCGCTTCTGGTGAACTAGCCAGAGTAAGCTTGTAGATGCGACTGTGGTAAAACGAGGAGCAAGTGGCAGGAGTAACTATGACTCTCTTAAGGTAGCCAAATGCCTCGTCAACAGGCGAATTCCAACGGCAAACTCGAGGAGCTCCCGGAAGGAGTACTGTGAAAGCCTTAAGGTCAACGAATAATGGCGTATCGCTCCTGGTGAACTGGCCAGAGTAAGCTTGTAGATGTGACTGTGTGAAACGGGGTGCAACTGGCAGGAGTAACTATGACTCTCTTAAGGTAGCCAAATAACTCGTCAAAAGGCGAATTACATCGGCAAACCCGAGGAGCTCCCGGAAGGAGTACTGTGAAAGTCTTAAGGTCAACAAATAATGGCGTATCGCTTCTGGTGAACTGGCCAGAGTAAGCTTGTAGATGCGACTGTGGTAAAACGAGGAGCAAGTGGCAGGAGTAACTATGACTCTCTTAAGGTAGCCAAATGCCTCGTTAACAGGCGAATTCCAACGGCAAACTCGAGGAGCTCCCGGAAGGAGTACTGTGAAAGCCTTAAGGTCAACAAATAATGGCGTATCGCTCCTGGTGAACTGACCAGAGTAAGCTTGTAGATGTGACTGTGTGAAACGGGGTGCAACTGGCAGGAGTAACTATGACTCTCTTAAGGTAGCCAAATGACTCGTCAAAAGGCGAATTACATCGGCAAACCCGAGGAGCTCCCGGAAGGAGTACTGTGAAGGTCTTAAGATCAACAAATAATGGCGTATCGCTTCTGGTGAACTAGCCAGAGTAAGCTTGTAGATGTGACTGTGGTAAAATGGGGAGCAAGTGGCAGGAGTAACTATGACTCTCTTAGGGTTGCCAAATGACTCGTCAAAAGGCGAATTACATCGGCAAACCCGAGGAGCTCCCGGAAGGAGTACTGTGAAAGTCTTAAGGTCAACAAATAATGGCGTATCGCTTCTGGTGAACTAGCCAGAGTAAGCTTGTAGATGCGACTGTGGTAAAAAGAGGAGCAAGTGGCAGGAGTAACTATGACTCTCTTAAGGTAGCCAAATGCCTCGTCAACAGGCGAATTCCAACGGCAAACTCGAGGAGCTCCCGGAAGGAGTACTGTGAAAGCCTTAAGGTCAACAAATAATGGCGTATCGCTCCTGGTGAACTGGCCAGAGTAAGCTTGTAGATGTGACTGTGTGAAACGGGGTGCAACTGGCAGGAGTAACTATAACCCTCTTAAGGTAGCCAAATGCCTCGTCAACAGGCGAATTCCAACGGCAAACTCGAGGAGCTCCCGGAAGGAGTACTGTGAAAGCCTTAAGGTCAACAAATAATGGCGTATCGCTCCTGGTGAACTGGCCAGAGTAAGCTTGTAGATGTGACTGTGTGAAACGGGGTGCAATTGGCAGGAGTAACTATAACTCTCTTAAGGTAGCCAAATGCCTCGTCAACAGGCGAATTCCAACGGCAAACTCGAGGAGCTCCCGGCAGGAGTGCTGTGAAAGTCTTAAGGTCAACAAATAATGGCGTATCGCTTCTGGTGAACTAGCCAGAGTAAGCTTGTAGATGTGACTGTGGTAAAATGGGGAGCAAGTGGCAGGAGTAACTATGACTCTCTTATGGTTGCCAAATGACTCGTCAAAAGGCGAATTACATCGGCAAACCCGAGGAGCTCCCGGAGGGAGTACTGTGAAAGTCTTAAGGTCAACAAATAATGGCGTATCGCTCCTGGTGAACTGGCCAGAGTAAGCTTGTAGATGTGACTGTGTGAAACGGGGTGCAACTGGCAGGAGTAACTATGACTCTCTTAAGGTAGCCAAATGACTCGTCAAAAGGCGAATTACATCGGCAAACCCGAGGAGCTCCCGGAAGGAGTACTGTGAAAGTCTTAAGATCAACAAATAATGGCGTATCGCTTCTGGTGAACTGGCCAGAGCAAGCTTGTACATGTGACTATTGTGAAACGGGGAGAAACTGGCAGGACTAACTATAACTCTCTTAAGGTAGCCAAATGCCTCGTCAACAGGCGAATTCCAACGGAAAACTCGAGGAGCTCCCGGCAGAGTACTGTGAAAGTCTCAAGGCCGACAAATAATGACGTACCGCTTCAGGTGAACTGGGCCAGAGGAAGCTTGAAAATGTGGCTGCGGTTAACAGCGAGCATTTGGCAGGTGTAGCAATGACTCTCTTAAGGTAGCCAAATGACTCGTCAAAAGGCAAATTACATCGGCAAACCCGAGGAGCTCCCGGAAGGAGTACTGTGAAAGTTTAAGATCAACAAATAATGGCGTATCGCTTCTGGTGAACTAGCCAGAGTAAGCTTGTAGATGCGACTGTGGTAAAACGAGGAGCAAGTGGCAGGAGTAACTATGACTCTCTTAAGGTAGCCAAATGCCTCGTCAACAGGCGAATTCCAACGGCAAACTCGAGGAGCTCCCGGAAGGAGTATTGTGAAAGCCTTAAGGTCAACAAATAATGGCGTATCGCTCCTGGTGAACTGGCCAGAGTAAGCTTGTAGATGTGACTGTGTGAAACGGGGTGCAACTGGCAGGAGTAACTATGACTCTCTTAAGGTAGACAAATGACTCGTCAAAAGGCGAATTACATCGGCAAACCCGAGGAGCTCCCGGAAGGAGTACTGTGAAAGTCTTAAGGTCAACAAATAATGGCGTATCGCTTCTGGTGAACTGGCCAGAGTAAGCTTGTAGATGCGACCTTGGTAAAACGAGGAGCAAGTGGCAGGAGTAACTATGACTCTCTTAAGGTAGCCAAATGCCTCGTCAACAGGCGAATTCCAACGGCAAACTCGAGGAGCTCCCGGAAGGAGTACTGTGAAAGCCTTAAGGTCAACAAATAATGGCGTATCGCTCCTGGTGAACTGGCCAGAGTAAGCTTGTAGATGTGACTGTGTGAAACGGGGTGCAACTGGCTAGAGTAACTATGACTCTCTTAAGGTAGCCAAATGAATCGTCAAAAGGCGAATTACATCGGCAAACCCGAGGAGCTCCCGGAAGGAGTACTGTGAAAGTCTTAAGATCAACAAATAATGGCGTATCCCTTCTGGTGAACTGGCCAGAGCAAGCTTGTACATGTGACTATTGTGAAACGGGGAGAAACTGGCAGGACTAACTATAACTCTCTTAAGGTAGCCAAATGCCTCGTCAACAGGCGAATTCCAACGGCAAACTCGAGGAGCTCCCGGCAGAGTACTGTGAAAGTCTCAAGGCCGACATATAATGACGTACCGCTTCAGGTGAACTGGGCCAGAGGAAGCTTGAAAATGTGGCTGTGGTTAACAGCGAGCATTTGGCAGGTGTAACAATGACTCTCTTAAGGTAGCCAAATGACTCGTCAAAAGGCGAATTACATCGGCAAACCCGAGGAGCTCCCGGAAGGAGTACTGTGAAAGTCATAAGGTCAACAAATAATGGCGTATCGCTTCTGGTGAACTGGCCAGAGTAAGCTTGTGGATGCGACTGTGGTAAAACGAGGAGCAAGTGGCAGGAGTAACTATGACTCTCTTAAGGTAGCCAAATGCCTCGTCAACAGGCGAATTCCAACGGCAAACCCGAGGAGCTCCCGGAAGGAGTACTGTGAAAGCCTTAAGGTCAACAAATAATGGCGTATCGCTCCTGGTGAACTGGCCAGAGTAAGCTTGTAGATGTGACTGTGTGAAACGGGGTGCAACTGGCAGGAGTACCTATGACTCTCTTAAGGTAGCCAAATGAATCGTCAAAAGGCGAATTACATCGGCAAACCCGAGGAGCTCCCGGAAGGAGTACTGTGAAAGTCTTAAGATCAACAAATAATGGCGTATCCCTTCTGGTGAACTGGCCAGAGCAAGCTTGTACATGTGACTATTGTGAAACGGGGAGAAACTGGCAGGACTAACTATAACTCTCTTAAGGTAGCCAAATGCCTCGTCAACAGGCGAATTCCAACGGCAAACTCGAGGAGCTCCCGGCAGAGTACTGTGAAAGTCTCAAGGCCGACAAATAATGACGTACCGCTTCAGGTGAACTGGGCCAGAGGAAGCTTGAAAATGTGGCTGTGGTTAACAGCGAGCATTTGGCAGGTGTAACAATGACTCTCTTAAGGTAGCCAAATGACTCGTCAAAAGGCAAATTACATCGGCAAACCCGAGGAGCTCCCGGACGGAGTACTGTGAAAGTCTTAAGATCAACAAATAATGGCGTATCCCTTCTGGTGAACTGGCCAGAGCAAGCTTGTACATGTGACTATTGTGAAACGGGGCGAAACTGGCAGGACTAACTATAACTCTCTTAAGGTAGCCAAATGCCTCGTCAACAGGCGAATTCCAACGGCAAACTCGAGGAGCTCCCGGCAGAGTACTGTGAAAGTCTCAAGGCCGACAAATAATGACGTACCGCTTCAGGTGAACTGGGCCAGAGGAAGCTTGAAAATGTGGCTGTGGTTAACAGCGAGCATTTGGCAGGTGTAACAATGACTCTCTTAAGGTAGCCAAATGACTCGTCAAAAGGCGAATTACATCGGCAAACCCGAGGAGCTCCCGGAAGGAGTACTGTGAAAGTCTTAAGGTCAACAAATAATGGCGTATCGCTTCTGGTGAACTGGCCAGAGTAAGCTTGTGGATGCGACTGTGGTAAAACGAGGAGCAAGTGGCAGGAGTAACTATGACTCTCTTAAGGTAGCCAAATGCCTCGTCAACAGGCGAATTCCAACGGCAAACCCGAGGAGCTCCCGGAAGGAGTACTGTGAAAGCCTTAAGGTCAACAAATAATGGCGTATCGCTCCTGGTGAACTGGCCAGAGTAAGCTTGTAGATGTGACTGTGTGAAACGGGGTGCAACTGGCAGGAGTCACTATGACTCTCTTAAGGTAGCCAAATGAATCGTCAAAAGGCGAATTACATCGGCAAACCCGAGGAGCTCCCGGAAGGAGTACTGTGAAAGTCTTAAGATCAACAAATAATGGCGTATCCCTTCTGGTGAACTGGCCAGAGCAAGCTTGTACATGTGACTATTGTGAAACGGGGAGAAACTGGCAGGACTAACTATAACTCTCTTAAGGTAGCCAAATGCCTCGTCAACAGGCGAATTCCAACGGCAAACTCGAGGAGCTCCCGGCAGAGTACTGTGAAAGTCTCAAGGCCGACAAATAATGACGTACCGCTTCAGGTGAACTGGGCCAGAGGAAGCTTGAAAATGTGGCTGTGGTTAACAGCGAGCATTTGGCAGGTGTAACAATGACTCTCTTAAGGTAGCCAAATGACTCGTCAAAAGGCGAATTACATCGGCAAACCCGAGGAGCTCCCGGAAGGAGTACTGTGAAAGTCTTAAGATCAACAAATAATGGCGTATCGCTTCTGGTGAACTAGCCAGAGTAAGCTTGTAGATGCGACTGTGGTAAAACAAGGGAGCAAGTGGCAGGAGTAACTATGACTCTCTTAAGGTAGCCAAATGCCTCGTCAACAGGCGAATTCCAACGGCAAACTCGAGGAGCTCCCGGAAGGAGTACTGTGAAAGCCTTAAGGTCAACAAATAATGGCGTATCGCTCCTGCTGAACTGGCCAGAGTAAGCGTGTAGATGTGACTGTGTGAAACGGGGTGCAACTGGCAGGAGTAACTATGACTCTCTTAAGGTAGCCAAATGACTCGTCAAAAGGCGAATTACATCGGCAAACCCGAGGAGCTCCCGGAAGGAGTACTGTGAAAGTCTTAAGGTCAACAAATAATGGCGTATCGCTTCTGGTGAACTGGCCAGAGTAAGCTTGTAGATGCGACTGTGGTAAAACGAGGAGCAAGTGGCAGGAGTAACTATGACTCTCTTAAGGTAGCCAAATGACTCGTCAAAAGGCGAATTACATCGGCAAACCCGAGGAGCTCCCGGAAGGAGTACTGTGAAAGTCTTAAGATCAACAAATAATGGCGTATCGCCACTGGTGAACTGGCCAGAGCAAGCTTGTACATGTGACTATTGTGAAACGGGGAGAAACTGGCAGGACTAACTATAACTCTCTTAAGGTAGCCAAATGCCTCGTCAACAGGCGAATTCCAACGGCAAACTCGAGGAGCTCCCGGCAGAGTACTGTGAAAGTCTCAAGGCCGACAAATAATGACGTACCGCTTCAGATGAACTGGCCAGAGTAAGCTTGTAGATGCGACTGTGGTAAAACGAGGAGCAAGTGGCAGGAGTAACTATGACTCTCTTAAGGTAGCCAAATGCCTCGTCAACAGGCGAATTCCAACGGCAAACTCGAGGAGCTCCCGGAAGGAGTACTGTGAAAGCCTTAAGGTCAACAAATAATGGCGTATCGCTCCTGGTGAACTGGCCAGAGTAAGCTTGTAGATGTGACTGTGTGAAACGGGGTGCAACTGGCTAGAGTAACTATGACTCTCTTAAGGTAGCCAAATGAATCGTCAAAAGGCGAATTACATCGGTAAACCCGAGGAGCTCCCGGAAGGAGTACTGTGAAAGTCTTAAGATCAACAAATAATGGCGTATCCCTTCTGGTGAACTGGCCAGAGCAAGCTTGTACATGTGACAATTGTGAAACGGGGAGAAACTGGCAGGACTAACTATAACTCTCTTAAGGTAGCCAAATGCCTCGTCAACAGGCGAATTCCAACGGCAAACTCGAGGAGCTCCCGGCAGAGTACTGTGAAAGTCTCAAGGCCGACATATAATGACGTACCGCTTCAGGTGAACTGGGCCAGAGGAAGCTTGAAAATGTGGCTGTGGTTAACAGCGAGCATTTGGCAGGTGTAACAATGACTCTCTTAAGGTAGCCAAATGACTCGTCAAAAGGCGAATTACATCGGCAAACCCGAGGAGCTCCCGGAAGGAGTACTGTGAAAGTCTTAAGGTCAACAAATAATGGCGTATCGCTTCTGGTGAACTGGACAGAGTAAGCTTGTGGATGCGACTGTGGTAAAACGAGGAGCAAGTGGCAGGAGTAACTATGACTCTCTTAAGGTAGCCAAATGCCTCGTCAACAGGCGAATTCCAAAGGCAAACCCGAGGAGCTCCCGGAAGGAGTACTGTGAAAGCCTTAAGGTCAACAAATAATGGCGTATCGCTCCTGGTGAACTGGCCAGAGTAAGCTTGTAGATGTGACTGTGTGAAACGGGGTGCAACTGGCAGGAGTAACTATGACTCTCTTAAGGTAGCCAAATGAATCGTCAAAAGGCGAATTACATCGGCAAACCCGAGGAGCTCCCGGAAGGAGTACTGTGAAAGTCTTAAGATCAACAAATAATGGCGTATCCCTTCTGGTGAACTGGCCAGAGCAAGCTTGTACATGTGACTATTGTGAAACGGGGAGAAACTGGCAGGACTAACTATAACTCTCTTAAGGTAGCCAAATGCCTCGTCAACAGGCGAATTCCAACGGCAAACTCGAGGAGCTCCCGGCAGAGTACTGTGAAAGTCTCAAGGCCGACAAATAATGACGTACCGCTTCAGGTGAACTGGGCCAGAGGAAGCTTGAAAATGTGGCTGTGGTTAACAGCGAGCATTTGGCAGGTGTAGCAATGACTCTCTTAAGGTAGCCAAATGACTCGTCAAAAGGCAAATTACATCGGCAAACCCGAGGAGCTCCCGGAAGGAGTACTGTGAAAGTCTTAAGATCAACAAATAATGGCGTATCGCTTCTGGTGGCCAGAGTAAGCTTGTAGATGCGACCGTGGTAAAACGAGGAGCAAGTGGCAGGAGTAACTATGACTCTCTTAAGGTAGCCAAATGCCTCGTCAACAGGCGAATTCCAACGGCAAACTCGAGGAGCTCCCGGCAGAGTACTGTGAAAGTCTCAAGGCCGACAAATAATGACGTACCGCTTCAGGTGAACTGGGCCAGAGGAAGCTTGAAAATGTGGCTGTGGTTAACAGCGAGCATTTGGCAGGTGTAACAATGACTCTCTTAAGGTAGCCAAATGACTCGTCAAAAGGCGAATTACATCGGCAAACCCGAGGAGCTCCCGGAAGGAGTACTGTGAAAGTCTTAAGGTCAACAAATAATGGCGTATCGCTTCTGGTGAACTGGCCAGAGTAAGCTTGTGGATGCGACTGTGGTAAAACGAGGAGCAAGTGGCAGGAGTAACTATGACTCTCTTAAGGTAGCCAAATGCCTCGTCAACAGGCGAATTCCAACGGCAAACCCGAGGAGCTCCCGGAAGGAGTACTGTGAAAGCCTTAAGGTCAACAAATAATGGCGTATCGCTCCTGGTGAACTGGCCAGAGTAAGCTTGTAGATGTGACTGTGTGAAACGGGGTGCAACTGGCAGGAGTCACTATGACTCTCTTAAGGTAGCCAAATGAATCGTCAAAAGGCGAATTACATCGGCAAACCCGAGGAGCTCCCGGAAGGAGTACTGTGAAAGTCTTAAGATCAACAAATAATGGCGTATCCCTTCTGGTGAACTGGCCAGAGCAAGCTTGTACATGTGACTATTGTGAAAAGGGGAGAAACTGGCAGGACTAACTATAACTCTCTTAAGGTAGCCAAATGCCTCGTCAACAGGCGAATTCCAACGGCAAACTCGAGGAGCTCCCGGCAGAGTACTGTGAAAGTCTCAAGGCCGACAAATAATGACGTACCGCTTCAGGTGAACTGGGCCAGAGGAAGCTTGAAAATGTGGCTGTGGTTAACAGCGAGCATTTGGCAGGTGTAACAATGACTCTCTTAAGGTAGCCAAATGACTCGTCAAAAGGCAAATTACATCGGCAAACCCGAGGAGCTCCCGGAAGGAGTACTGTGAAAGTCTTAAGATCAACAAATAATGGCGTATCGCTTCTGGTGAACTAGCCAGAGTAAGCTTGTAGATGCGACTGTGGTAAAACGAGGAGCAAGTGGCAGGAGTAACTATGACTCTCTTAAGGTAGCCAAATGCCTCGTCAACAGGCGAATTCCAACGGCAAACTCGAGGAGCTCCCGGTAGAGTACTGTGAAAGTCTCAAGGCCGACAAATAATGACGTACCGCTTCAGGTGAACTGGGCCAGAGGAAGCTTGAAAATGTGGCTGTGGTTAACAGCGAGCATTTGGCAGGTGTAACAATGACTCTCTTAAGGTAGCCAAATGACTCGTCAAAAGGCGAATTACATCGGCAAACCCGAGGAGCTCCCGGAAGGAGTACTGTGAAAGTCTTAAGGTCAACAAATAATGGCGTATCGCTTCTGGTGAACTGGCCAGAGTAAGCTTGTGGATGCGACTGTGGTAAAACGAGGAGCAAGTGGCAGAAGTAACTATGACTCTCTTAAGGTAGCCAAATGCCTCGTCAACAGGCGAATTCCAACGGCAAACCCGAGGAGCTCCCGGAAGGAGTAGTGTGAAAGCCTTAAGGTCAACAAATAATGGCGTATCGCTCCTGGTGAACTGGCCAGAGTAAGCTTGTAGATGTGACTGTGTGAAACGGGGTGCAACTGGCAGGAGTCACTATGACTCTCTTAAGGTAGCCAAATGAATCGTCAAAAGGCGAATTACATCGGCAAACCCGAGGAGCTCCCGGAAGGAGTACTGTGAAAGTCTTAAGATCAACAAATAATGGCGTATCCCTTCTGGTGAACTGGCCAGAGCAAGCTTGTACATGTGACTATTGTGAAACGGGGAGAAACTGGCAGGACTAACTATAACTCTCTTAAGGTAGCCAAATGCCTCGTCAACAGGCGAATTCCAACGGCAAACTCGAGGAGCTCCCGGCAGAGTACTGTGAAAGTCTCAAGGCCGACAAATAATGACGTACCGCTTCAGGTGAACTGGGCCAGAGGAAGCTTGAAAATGTGGCTGTGGTTAACAGCGAGCATTTGGCAGGTGTAACAATGACTCTCTTAAGGTAGCCGAATGACTCGTCAAAAGGCAAATTACATCGGCAAACCCGAGGAGCTCCCGGAAGGAGTACTGTGAAAGTCTTAAGATCAACAAATAATGGCGTATCGCTTCTGGTGAACTAGCCAGAGTAAGCTTGTAGATGCGACTGTGGTAAAACGAGGAGCAAGTGGCAGGAGTAACTATGACTCTCTTAAGGTAGCCAAATGCCTCGTCAACAGGCGAATTCCAACGGCAAACTCGAGGAGCTCCCGGAAGGAGTACTGTGAAAGCCTTAAGTACAACAAATAATGGCGTATCGCTCCTGGTGAACTGGCCAGAGTAAGCTTGTAGATGTGACTGTGTGAAACGGGGTGCAACTGGCAGGAGTAACTATGACTCTCTTAAGGTAGCCAAATGACTCGTCAAAAGGCGAATTACATCGGCAAACCCGAGGAGCTCCCGGAAGGAGTACTGTGAAAGTCTTAAGGTCAACAAATAATGGCGTATCGCTTCTGGTGAACTGGCCAGAGTAAGCTTGTAGATGCGACTGTGGTAAAACGAGGAGCAAGTGGCAGGAGTAACTATGACTCTCTTAAGGTAGCCAAATGCCTCGTCAACAGGCGAATTCCAACGGCAAACTCGAGGAGCTCCCGGAAGGAGTACTGTGAAAGCCTTAAGGTCAACAAATAATGGCTTATCGCTCCTGGTGAACTGGCCAGAGTAAGCTTGTAGATGTGACTGTGTGAAACGGGGTGCAACTGGCAGGAGTAACTATGACTCTCTTAAGGTAGCCAAATGACTCGTCAAAAGGCGAATTACATCGGCAAACCCGAGGAGCTCCCGGAAGGAGTACTGTGAAAGTCTTAAGATCAACAAATAATGGCGTATCGCTTCTGGTGAACTAGCCAGAGTAAGCTTGTAGATGTGACTGTGGTAAAATGGGGAGCAAGTGGCAGGAGTAACTATGACTCTCTTAGGGTTGCCAAATGACTCGTCAAAAGGCGAATTACATCGGCAAACCCGAGGAGCTCCCGGAAGGAGTACTGTGAAAGTCTTAAGGTCAACAAATAATGGCGTATCGCTTCTGGTGAACTAGCCAGAGTAAGCTTGTAGATGCGACTGTGGTAAAAAGAGGAGCAAGTGGCAGGAGTAACTATGACTCTCTTAAGGTAGCCAAATGCCTCGTCAACAGGCGAATTCCAACGGCAAACTCGAGGAGCTCCCGGAAGGAGTACTGTGAAAGCCTTAAGGTCAACAAATAATGGCGTATCGCTCCTGGTGAACTGGCCAGAGTAAGCTTGTAGATGTGACTGTGTGAAACGGGGTGCAATTGGCAGGAGTAACTATAACTCTCTTAAGGTAGCCAAATGCCTCGTCAACAGGCGAATTCCAACGGCAAACTCGAGGAGCTCCCGGCAGGAGTGCTGTGAAAGTCTTAAGGTCAACAAATAATGGCGTATCGCTTCTGGTGAACTAGCCAGAGTAAGCTTGTAGATGTGACTGCGGTAAAATGGGGACCAAGTGGCAGGAGTAACTATGACTCTCTTAGGGTTGCCAAATGACTCGTCAAAAGGCGAATTACATCGGCAAACCCGAGGAGCTCCCGGAAGGAGTACTGTGAAAGTCTTAAGGTCAACAAATAATGGCGTATCGCTCCTGGTGAACTGGCCAGAGTAAGCTTGTAGATGTGACTGTGTGAAACGGGGTGCAACTGGCAGGAGTCACTATGACTCTCTTAAGGTAGCCAAATGAATCGTCAAAAGGCGAATTACATCGGCAAACCCGAGGAGCTCCCGGAAGGAGTACTGTGAAAGTCTTAAGATCAACAAATAATGGCGTATCCCTTCTGGTGAACTGGCCAGAGCAAGCTTGTACATGTGACTATTGTGAAACGGGGAGAAACTGGCAGGACTAACTATAACTCTCTTAAGGTAGCCAAATGCCTCGTCAACAGGCGAATTCCAACGGCAAACTCGAGGAGCTCCCGGCAGAGTACTGTGAAAGTCTCAAGGCCGACAAATAATGACGTACCGCTTCAGGTGAACTGGGCCAGAGGAAGCTTGAAAATGTGGCTGTGGTTAACAGCGAGCATTTGGCAGGTGTAACAATGACTCTCTTAAGGTAGCCGAATGACTCGTCAAAAGGCAAATTACATCGGCAAACCCGAGGAGCTCCCGGAAGGAGTACTGTGAAAGTCTTAAGATCAACAAATAATGGCGTATCGCTTCTGGTGAACTAGCCAGAGTAAGCTTGTAGATGCGACTGTGGTAAAACGAGGAGCAAGTGGCAGGAGTAACTATGACTCTCTTAAGGTAGCCAAATGCCTCGTCAACAGGCGAATTCCAACGGCAAACTCGAGGAGCTCCCGGAAGGAGTACTGTGAAAGCCTTAAGTACAACAAATAATGGCGTATCGCTCCTGGTGAACTGGCCAGAGTAAGCTTGTAGATGTGACTGTGTGAAACGGGGTGCAACTGGCAGGAGTAACTATGACTCTCTTAAGGTAGCCAAATGACTCGTCAAAAGGCGAATTACATCGGCAAACCCGAGGAGCTCCCGGAAGGAGTACTGTGAAAGTCTTAAGGTCAACAAATAATGGCGTATCGCTTCTGGTGAACTGGCCAGAGTAAGCTTGTAGATGCGACTGTGGTAAAACGAGGAGCAAGTGGCAGGAGTAACTATGACTCTCTTAAGGTAGCCAAATGCCTCGTCAACAGGCGAATTCCAACGGCAAACTCGAGGAGCTCCCGGAAGGAGTACTGTGAAAGCCTTAAGGTCAACAAATAATGGCGTATCGCTCCTGGTGAACTGGCCAGAGTAAGCTTGTAGATGTGACTGTGTGAAACGGGGTGCAACTGGCAGGAGTAACTATGACTCTCTTAAGGTAGCCAAATGACTCGTCAAAAGGCGAATTACATCGGCAAACCCGAGGAGCTCCCGGAAGGAGTACTGTGAAAGTCTTAAGATCAACAAATAATGGCGTATCGCTTCTGGTGAACTAGCCAGAGTAAGCTTGTAGATGTGACTGTGGTAAAATGGGGAGCAAGTGGCAGGAGTAACTATGACTCTCTTAGGGTTGCCAAATGACTCGTCAAAAGGCGAATTACATCGGCAAACCCGAGGAGCTCCCGGAAGGAGTACTGTGAAAGTCTTAAGGTCAACAAATAATGGCGTATCGCTTCTGGTGAACTAGCCAGAGTAAGCTTGTAGATGCGACTGTGGTAAAAAGAGGAGCAAGTGGCAGGAGTAACTATGACTCTCTTAAGGTAGCCAAATGCCTCGTCAACAGGCGAATTCCAACGGCAAACTCGAGGAGCTCCCGGAAGGAGTACTGTGAAAGCCTTAAGGTCAACAAATAATGGCGTATCGCTCCTGGTGAACTGGCCAGAGTAAGCTTGTAGATGTGACTGTGTGAAACGGGGTGCAATTGGCAGGAGTAACTATAACTCTCTTAAGGTAGCCAAATGCCTCGTCAACAGGCGAATTCCAACGGCAAACTCGAGGAGCTCCCGGCAGGAGTGCTGTGAAAGTCTTAAGGTCAACAAATAATGGCGTATCGCTTCTGGTGAACTAGCCAGAGTAAGCTTGTAGATGTGACTGCGGTAAAATGGGGACCAAGTGGCAGGAGTAACTATGACTCTCTTAGGGTTGCCAAATGACTCGTCAAAAGGCGAATTACATCGGCAAACCCGAGGAGCTCCCGGAAGGAGTACTGTGAAAGTCTTAAGGTCAACAAATAATGGCGTATCGCTCCTGGTGAACTGGCCAGAGTAAGCTTGTAGATGTGACTGTGTGAAACGGGGTGCAACTGGCAGGAGTAACTATGACTCTCTTAAGGTAGCCAAATGACTCGTCAAAAGGCGAATTACATCGGCAAACCCGAGGAGCTCCCGGAAGGAGTACTGTGAAAGTCTTAAGATCAACAAATAATGGCGTATCGCTTCTGGTGAACTGGCCAGAGCAAGCTTGTACATGTGACTATTGTGAAACGGGGAGAAACTGGCAGGACTAACTATAACTCTCTTAAGGTAGCCAAATGCCTCGTCAACAGGCGAATTCCAACAGCAAACTCGAGGAGCTCCCGGCAGAGTACTGTGAAAGTCTCAAGGCCGACAAATAATGACGTACCGCTTCAGGTGGACTGGGCCAGAGGAAGCTTGAAAATGTGGCTGTGGTTAACAGCGAGCATTTGGCAGGTGTAGCAATGACTCTCTTAAGGTAGCCAAATGACTCGTCAAAAGGCAAATTACATCGGCAAACCCGAGGAGCTCCCGGAAGGAGTACTGTGAAAGTCTTAAGATCAACAAATAATGGCGTATCGCTTCTGGTGAACTAGCCAGAGTAAGCTTGTAGATGCGACTGTGGTAAAACGAGGAGCAAGTGGCAGGAGTAACTATGACTCTCTTAAGGTAGCCAAATGCCTCGTCAACAGGCGAATTCCAACGGCAAACTCGAGGAGCTCCCGGAAGGAGTACTGTGAAAGCCTTAAGGTCAACAAATAATGGCGTATCGCTCCTGGTGAACTGGCCAGAGTAAGCTTGTAGATGTGACTGTGTGAAACGGGGTGCAACTGGCAGGAGTAACTATGACTCTCTTAAGGTAGCCAAATGACTCGTCAAAAGGCGAATTACATCGGCAAACCCGAGGAGCTCCCGGAAGGAGTACTGTGAAAGTCTTAAGGTCAACAAATAATGGCGTATCGCTTCTGGTGAACTGGCCAGAGTAAGCTTGTAGATGCGACTGTGGTAAAACGAGGAGCAAGTGGCAGGAGTAACTATGACTCTCTTAAGGTAGCCAAATGCCTCGTCAACAGGCGAATTCCAACGGCAAACTCGAGGAGCTCCCGGAAGGAGTACTGTGAAAGCCTTAAGGTCAACAAATAATGGCGTATCGCTCCTGGTGAACTGGCCAGAGTAAGCTTGTAGATGTGACTGTGTGAAACGGGGTGCAACTGGCAGGAGTAACTATGACTCTCTTAAGGTAGCCAAATGAATCGTCAAAAGGCGAATTACATCGGCAAACCCGAGGAGCTCCCGGAAGGAGTACTGTGAAAGTCTTAAGGTCAACAAATAATGGCGTATCGCTTCTGGTGAACTAGCCAGAGTAAGCTTGTAGGTGCGACTGTGGTAAAAAGAGGAGCAAGCGGCAGGAGTAACTATGACTCTTTTAGGGTTGCCAAATGACTCGTCAAAAGGCGAATTACATCGGCAAACCCGAGGAGCTTCCGGAAGGAGTACTGTGAAAGTCTTAAGGTCAACAAATAATGGCGTATCGCTTCTGGTGAACTAGCCAGAGTAAGCTTGTAGATGCGACTGTGGTAAAAAGAGGAGCAAGTGGCAGGAGTAACTATGACTCTCTTAAGGTAGCCAAATGCCTCGTCAACAGGCGAATTCCAACGGCAAACTCGAGGAGCTCCCGGAAGGAGTACTGTGAAAGCCTTAAGGTCAACAAATAATGGCGTATCGCTCCTGGTGAACTGGCCAGAGTAAGCTTGTAGATGTGACTGTGTGAAACGGGGTGCAATTGGCAGGAGTAACTATAACTCTCTTAAGGTAGCCAAATGCCTCGTCAACAGGCGAATTCCAACGGCAAACTCGAGGAGCTCCCGGCAGGAGTGCTGTGAAAGTCTTAAGGTCAACAAATAATGGCGTATCGCTTCTGGTGAACTAGCCAGAGTAAGCTTGTAGATGTGACTGTGGTAAAATGGGGAGCAAGTGGCAGGAGTAACTATGACTCTCTTAGGGTTGCCAAATGACTCGTCAAAAGGCGAATTACATCGGCAAACCCGAGGAGCTCCCGGAAGGAGTACTGTGAAAGTCTTAAGGTCAACAAATAATGGCGTATCGCTCCTGGTGAACTGGCCAGAGTAAGCTTGTAGATGTGACTGTGTGAAACGGGGTGCAACTGGCAGGAGTAACTATGACTCTCTTAAGGTAGCCAAATGACTCGTCAAAAGGCGAATTACATCGGCAAACCCGAGGAGCTCCCGGAAGGAGTACTGTGAAAGTCTTAAGATCAACAAATAATGGCGTATCGCTTCTGGTGAACTGGCCAGAGCAAGCTTGTACATGTGACTATTGTGAAACGGGGAGAAACTGGCAGGACTAACTATAACTCTCTTAAGGTAGCCAAATGCCTCGTCAACAGGCGAATTCCAACGGCAAACTCGAGGAGCTCCCGGCAGAGTACTGTGAAAGTCTCAAGGCCGACAAATAATGACGTACCGCTTCAGGTGAACTGGGCCAGAGGAAGCTTGAAAATGTGGCTGTGGTTAACAGCGAGCATTTGGCAGGTGTAGCAATGACTCTCTTAAGGTAGCCAAATGACTCGTCAAAAGGCAAATTACATCGGCAAACCCGAGGAGCTCCCGGAAGGAGTACTGTGAAAGTCTTAAGATCAACAAATAATGGCGTATCGCTTCTGGTGAACTAGCCAGAGTAAGCTTGTAGATGCGACTGTGGTAAAACGAGGAGCAAGTGGCAGGAGTAACTATGACTCTCTTAAGGTAGCCAAATGCCTCGTCAACAGGCGAATTCCAACGGCAAACTCGAGGAGCTCCCGGAAGGAGTACTGTGAAAGCCTTAAGGTCAACAAATAATGGCGTATCGCTCCTGGTGAACTGGCCAGAGTAAGCTTGTAGATGTGACTGTGTGAAACGGGGTGCAACTGGCAGGAGTAACTATGACTCTCTTAAGGTAGCCAAATGACTCGTCAAAAGGCGAATTACATCGGCAAACCCGAGGAGCTCCCGGAAGGAGTACTGTGAAAGTCTTAAGATCAACAAATAATGGCGTATCGCTTCTGGTGAACTAGCCAGAGTAAGCTTGTAGATGCGACTGTGGTAAAACGAGGAGCAAGTGGCAGGAGTAACTATGACTCTCTTAAGGTAGCCAAATGCCTCGTCAACAGGCGAATTCCAATGGCAAACTCGAGGATCTCCCGGAAGGAGTACTGTGAAAGCCTTAAGGTCAACAAATAATGGCGTATCGCTCCTGGTGAACTGGCCAGAGTAAGCTTGTAGATGTGACTGTGTGAAACGGGGTGCAACTGGCAGGAGTAACTATGACTCTCTTAAGGTAGCCAAATGACTCGTCAAAAGGCGAATTACATCGGCAAACCCGAGGAGCTCCCGGAAGGAGTACTGTGAAAGTCTTAAGGTCAACAAATAATGGCGTATCGCTTCTGGTGAACTGGCCAGAGTAAGCTTGTAGATGCGACTGTGGTAAAACGAGGAGCAAGTGGCAGGAGTAACTATGACTCTCTTAAGGTAGCCAAATGCCTCGTCAACAGGCGAATTCCAACGGCAAACTCGAGGAGCTCCCGGAAGGAGTACTGTGAAAGCCTTAAGGTCAACAAATAATGGCGTATCGCTCCTGGTGAACTGGCCAGAGTAAGCTTGTAGATGTGACTGTGTGAAACGGGGTGCAACTGGCAGGAGTAACTATGACTCTCTTAAGGTAGCCAAATGACTCGTCAAAAGGCGAATTACATCGGCAAACCCGAGGAGCTCCCGGAAGGAGTACTGTGAAAGTCTTAAGATCAACAAATAATGGCGTATCGCTTCTGGTGAACTAGCCAGAGTAAGCTTGTAGATGTGACTGTGGTAAAATGGGGAGCAAGTGGCAGGAGTAACTATGACTCTCTTAGGGTTGCCAAATGACTCGTCAAAAGGCGAATTACATCGGCAAACCCGAGGAGCTCCCGGAAGGAGTACTGTGAAAGTCTTAAGGTCAACAAATAATGGCGTATCGCTTCTGGTGAACTAGCCAGAGTAAGCTTGTAGGTGCGACTGTGGTAAAAAGAGGAGCAAGCGGCAGGAGTAACTATGACTCTTTTAGGGTTGCCAAATGACTCGTCAAAAGGCGAATTACATCGGCAAACCCGAGGAGCTCCCGGAAGGAGTACTGTGAAAGTCTTAAGGTCAACAAATAATGGCGTATCGCTTCTGGTGAACTAGCCAGAGTAAGCTTGTAGATGCGACTGTGGTAAAAAGAGGAGCAAGTGGCAGGAGTAACTATGACTCTCTTAAGGTAGCCAAATGCCTCGTCAACAGGCGAATTCCAACGGCAAACTCGAGGAGCTCCCGGAAGGAGTACTGTGAAAGCCTTAAGGTCAACAAATAATGGCGTATCGCTCCTGGTGAACTGGCCAGAGTAAGCTTGTAGATGTGACTGTGTGAAACGGGGTGCAACTGGCAGGAGTAACTATAACTCTCTTAAGGTAGCCAAATGCCTCGTCAACAGGCGAATTCCAACGGCAAACTCGAGGAGCTCCCGGAAGGAGTACTGTGAAAGCCTTAAGGTCAACAAATAATGGCGTATCGCTCCTGGTGAACTAACCAGAGTAAGCTTGTAGATGTGACTGTGTGAAACGGGGTGCAATTGGCAGGAGTAACTATAACTCTCTTAAGGTAGCCAAATGCCTCGTCAACAGGCGAATTCCAACGGCAAACTCGAGGAGCTCCCGGCAGGAGTGCTGTGAAAGTCTTAAGGTCAACAAATAATGGCGTATCGCTTCTGGTGAACTAGCCAGAGTAAGCTTGTAGATGTAACTGTGGTAAAATGGGGAGCAAGTGGCAGGAGTAACTATGACTCTCTTAGGGTTGCCAAATGACTCGTCAAAAGGCGAATTACATCGGCAAACCCGAGGAGCTACCGGAAGGAGTACTGTGAAAGTCTTAAGGTCAACAAATAATGGCGTATCGCTCCTGGTGAACTGGCCAGGGTAAGCTTGTTGATGTGACTGTGTGAAACGGGGTGCAACTGGCAGGAGTAACTATGACTCTCTTAAGGTAGCCAAATGCCTCGTCAACAGGCGAATTACATCGGCAAACCCGAGGAGCTCCCGGAAGGAGTACTGTGAAAGTCTTAAGATCAACAAATAATGGCGTATCGCTTCTGGTGAACTGGCCAGAGCAAGCTTGTACATGTGACTATTGTGAAACGGGGAGAAACTGGCAGGACTAACTATAACTCTCTTAAGGTAGCCAAATGCCTCGTCAACAGGCGAATTCCAACGGCAAACTCGAGGAGCTCCCGGCAGAGTACTGTGAAAGTCTCAAGGCCGACAAATAATGACGTACCGCTTCAGGTGAACTGGGCCAGAGGAAGCTTGAAAATGTGGCTGTGGTTAACAGCGAGCATTTGGCAGGTGTAGCAATGACTCTCTTAAGGTAGCCAAATGACTCGTCAAAAGGCAAATTACATCGGCAAACCCGAGGAGCTCCCGGAAGGAGTACTGTGAAAGTCTTAAGATCAACAAATAATGGCGTATCGCTTCTGGTGAACTAGCCAGAGTAAGCTTGTAGATGCGACTGTGGTAAAACGAGGAGCAAGTGGCAGGAGTAACTATGACTCTCTTAAGGTAGCCAAATGCCTCGTCAACAGGCGAATTCCAACGGCAAACTCGAGGAGCTCCCGGAAGGAGTACTGTGAAAGCCTTAAGGTCAACAAATAATGGCGTATCGCTCCTGGTGAACTGGCCAGAGTAAGCTTGTAGATGTGACTGTGTGAAACGGGGTGCAACTGGCAGGAGTAACTATGACTCTCTTAAGGTAGCCAAATGACTCGTCAAAAGGCGAATTACATCGGCAAACCCGAGGAGCTCCCGGAAGGAGTACTGTGAAAGTCTTAAGATCAACAAATAATGGCGTATCGCTTCTGGTGAACTAGCCAGAGTAAGCTTGTAGATGCGACTGTGGTAAAACGAGGAGCAAGTGGCAGGAGTAACTATGACTCTCTTAAGGTAGCCAAATGCCTCGTCAACAGGCGAATTCCAATGGCAAACTCGAGGATCTCCCGGAAGGAGTACTGTGAAAGCCTTAAGGTCAACAAATAATGGCGTATCGCTCCTGGTGAACTGGCCAGAGTAAGCTTGTAGATGTGACTGTGTGAAACGGGGTGCAACTGGCAGGAGTAACTATGACTCTCTTAAGGTAGCCAAATGACTCGTCAAAAGGCGAATTACATCGGCAAACCCGAGGAGCTCCCGGAAGGAGTACTGTGAAAGTCTTAAGGTCAACAAATAATGGCGTATCGCTTCTGGTGAACTGGCCAGAGTAAGCTTGTAGATGCGACTGTGGTAAAACGAGGAGCAAGTGGCAGGAGTAACTATGACTCTCTTAAGGTAGCCAAATGCCTCGTCAACAGGCGAATTCCAACGGCAAACTCGAGGAGCTCCCGGAAGGAGTACTGTGAAAGCCTTAAGGTCAACAAATAATGGCGTATCGCTCCTGGTGAACTGGCCAGAGTAAGCTTGTAGATGTGACTGTGTGAAACGGGGTGCAACTGGCAGGAGTAACTATGACTCTCTTAAGGTAGCCAAATGACTCGTCAAAAGGCGAATTACATCGGCAAACCCGAGGAGCTCCCGGAAGGAGTACTGTGAAAGTCTTAAGATCAACAAATAATGGCGTATCGCTTCTGGTGAACTAGCCAGAGTAAGCTTGTAGATGTGACTGTGGTAAAATGGGGAGCAAGTGGCAGGAGTAACTATGACTCTCTTAGGGTTGCCAAATGACTCGTCAAAAGGCGAATTACATCGGCAAACCCGAGGAGCTCCCGGAAGGAGTACTGTGAAAGTCTTAAGGTCAACAAATAATGGCGTATCGCTTCTGGTGAACTAGCCAGAGTAAGCTTGTAGGTGCGACTGTGGTAAAAAGAGGAGCAAGCGGCAGGAGTAACTATGACTCTTTTAGGGTTGCCAAATGACTCGTCAAAAGGCGAATTACATCGGCAAACCCGAGGAGCTCCCGGAAGGAGTACTGTGAAAGTCTTAAGGTCAACAAATAATGGCGTATCGCTTCTGGTGAACTAGCCAGAGTAAGCTTGTAGATGCGACTGTGGTAAAAAGAGGAGCAAGTGGCAGGAGTAACTATGACTCTCTTAAGGTAGCCAAATGCCTCGTCAACAGGCGAATTCCAACGGCAAACTCGAGGAGCTCCCGGAAGGAGTACTGTGAAAGCCTTAAGGTCAACAAATAATGGCGTATCGCTCCTGGTGAACTGGCCAGAGTAAGCTTGTAGATGTGACTGTGTGAAACGGGGTGCAACTGGCAGGAGTAACTATAACTCTCTTAAGGTAGCCAAATGCCTCGTCAACAGGCGAATTCCAACGGCAAACTCGAGGAGCTCCCGGAAGGAGTACTGTGAAAGCCTTAAGGTCAACAAATAATGGCGTATCGCTCCTGGTGAACTAACCAGAGTAAGCTTGTAGATGTGACTGTGTGAAACGGGGTGCAATTGGCAGGAGTAACTATAACTCTCTTAAGGTAGCCAAATGCCTCGTCAACAGGCGAATTCCAACGGCAAACTCGAGGAGCTCCCGGCAGGAGTGCTGTGAAAGTCTTAAGGTCAACAAATAATGGCGTATCGCTTCTGGTGAACTAGCCAGAGTAAGCTTGTAGATGTAACTGTGGTAAAATGGGGAGCAAGTGGCAGGAGTAACTATGACTCTCTTAGGGTTGCCAAATGACTCGTCAAAAGGCGAATTACATCGGCAAACCCGAGGAGCTACCGGAAGGAGTACTGTGAAAGTCTTAAGGTCAACAAATAATGGCGTATCGCTCCTGGTGAACTGGCCAGGGTAAGCTTGTTGATGTGACTGTGTGAAACGGGGTGCAACTGGCAGGAGTAACTATGACTCTCTTAAGGTAGCCAAATGACTCGTCAAAAGGCGAATTACATCGGCAAACCCGAGGAGCTCCCGGAAGGAGTACTGTGAAAGTCTTAAGATCAACAAATAATGGCGTATCGCTTCTGGTGAACTGGCCAGAGCAAGCTTGTACATGTGACTATTGTGAAACGGGGAGAAACTGGCAGGACTAACTATAACTCTCTTAAGGTAGCCAAATGCCTCGTCAACAGGCGAATTCCAACGGCAAACTCGAGGAGCTCCCGGCAGAGTACTGTGAAAGTCTCAAGGCCGACAAATAATGACGTACCGCTTCAGGTGAACTGGGCCAGAGGAAGCTTGAAAATGTGGCTGTGGTTAACAGCGAGCATTTGGCAGGTGTAGCAATGACTCTCTTAAGGTAGCCAAATGACTCGTCAAAAGGCAAATTACATCGGCAAACCCGAGGAGCTCCCGGAAGGAGTACTGTGAAAGTCTTAAGATCAACAAATAATGGCGTATCGCTTCTGGTGAACTAGCCAGAGTAAGCTTGTAGATGCGACTGTGGTAAAACGAGGAGCAAGTGGCAGGAGTAACTATGACTCTCTTAAGGTAGCCAAATGCCTCGTCAACAGGCGAATTCCAACGGCAAACTCGAGGAGCTCCCGGAAGGAGTACTGTGAAAGCCTTAAGGTCAACAAATAATGGCGTATCGCTCCTGGTGAACTGGCCAGAGTAAGCTTGTAGATGTGACTGTGTGAAACGGGGTGCAACTGGCAGGAGTAACTATGACTCTCTTAAGGTAGCCAAATGACTCGTCAAAAGGCGAATTACATCGGCAAACCCGAGGAGCTCCCGGAAGGAGTACTGTGAAAGTCTTAAGGTCAACAAATAATGGCGTATCGCTTCTGGTGAACTGGCCAGAGTAAGCTTGTAGATGCGACTGTGGTAAAACGAGGAGCAAGTGGCAGGAGTAACTATGACTCTCTTAAGGTAGCCAAATGCCTCGTCAACAGGCGAATTCCAACGGCAAACTCGAGGAGCTCCCGGAAGGAGTACTGTGAAAGCCTTAAGGTCAACAAATAATGGCGTATCGCTCCTGGTGAACTGGCCAGAGTAAGTTTGTAGATGTGACTGTGTGAAACGGGGTGCAACTGGCAGGAGTAACTATGAATCTCTTAAGGTAGCCAAATGAATCGTCAAAAGGCGAATTACATCGGCAAACCCGAGGAGCTCCCGGAAGGAGTACTGTGAAAGTCTTAAGATCAACAAATAATGGCGTATCCCTTCTGGTGAACTGGCCAGAGCAAGCTTGTACATGTGACTATTGTGAAACGGGGAGAAACTGGCAGGACTAACTATAACTCTCTTAAGGTAGCCAAATGCCTCGTCAACAGGCGAATTCCAACGGCAAACTCGAGGATCTCCCGGCAGAGTACTGTGAAAGTCTCAAGGCCGACAAATAATGACGTACCGCTTCAGGTGAACTGGGCCAGAGGAAGCTTGAAAATGTGGCTGTGGTTAACAGCGAGCATTTGGCAGGTGTAACAATGACTCTCTTAAGGTAGCCAAATGACTCGTCAAAAGGCAAATTACATCGGCAAACCCGAGGAGCTCCCGGAAGGAGTACTGTGAAAGTCTTAAGATCAACAAATAATGGCGTATCGCTTCTGGTGAACTAGCCAGAGTAAGCTTGTAGATGCGACTGTGGTAAAACGAGGAGCAAGTGGCAGGAGTAACTATGACTCTCTTAAGGTAGCCAAATGCCTCGTCAACAGGCGAATTCCAACGGCAAACTCGAGGAGCTCCCGGAAGGAGTACTGTGAAAGCCTTAAGGTCAACAAATAATGGCGTATCGCTCCTGGTGAACTGGCCAGAGTAAGCTTGTAGATGTGACTGTGTGAAACGGGGTGCAACTGGCAGGAGTAACTATGACTCTCTTAAGGTAGCCAAATGACTCGTCAACAGGCGAATTACATCGGCAAACCCGAGGAGCTCCCGGAAGGAGTACTGTGAAAGTCTTAAGGTCAACAAATAATGGCGTATCGCTTCTGGTGAACTGGCCAGAGTAAACTTGTAGATGCGACTGTGGTAAAACGAGGAGCAAGTGGCAGGAGTAACTATGACTCTCTTAAGGTAGCCAAATGCCTCGTCAACAGGCGAATTCCAACGGCAAACTCGAGGAGCTCCCGGAAGGAGTACTGTGAAAGCCTTAAGGTCAACAAATAATGGCGTATCGCTCCTGGTGAACTGGCCAGAGTAAGCTTGTAGATGTGACTGTGTGAAACGGGGTGCAACTGGCAGGAGTAACTATAACTCTCTTAAGGTAGCCAAATGCCTCGTCAACAGGCGAATTCCAACGGCAAACTCGAGGAGCTCCCGGAAGGAGTACTGTGAAAGCCTTAAGGTCAAAAATAATGGCGTATCGCTCCTGGTGAACTAACCAGAGTAAGCTTGTAGATGTGACTGTGTGAAACGGGGTGCAATTGGCAGGAGTAACTATAACTCTCTTAAGTTAGCCAAATGCCTCGTCAACAGGCGAATTCCAACGGCAAACTCGAGGAGCTCCCGGCAGGAGTGCTGTGAAAGTCTTAAGGTCAACAAATAATGGCGTATCGCTTCTGGTGAACTAGCCAGAGTAAGCTTGTAGATGTGACTGTGGTAAAATGGGGAGCAAGTGGCAGGAGTAACTATGACTCTCTTAGGGTTGCCAAATGACTCGTCAAAAGGCGAATTACATCGGCAAACCCGAGGAGCTCCCGGAAGGAGTACTGTGAAAGTCTTAAGGTCAACAAATAATGGCGTATCGCTCCTGGTGAACTGGCCAGAGTAAGCTTGTAGATGTGACTGTGTGAAACGGGGTGCAACTGGCAGGAGTAACTATGACTCTCTTAAGGTAGCCAAATGACTCGTCAAAAGGCGAATTACATCGGCAAACCCGAGGAGCTCCCGGAAGGAGTACTGTGAAAGTCTTAAGGTCAACAAATAATGGCGTATCGCTTCTGGTGAACTGGCCAGAGTAAGCTTGTAGATGCGACTGTGGTAAAACGAGGAGCAAGTGGCAGGAGTAACTATGACTCTCTTAAGGTAGCCAAATGCCTCGTCAACAGGCGAATTCCAACGGCAAACTCGAGGAGCTCCCGGAAGGAGTACTGTGAAAGCCTTAAGGTCAACAAATAATGGCGTATCGCTCCTGGTGAACTGGCCAGAGTAAGCTTGTAGATGTGACTGTGTGAAACGGGGTGCAACTGGCAGGAGTAACTATGACTCTCTTAAGGTAGCCAAATGAATCGTCAAAAGGCGAATTACATCGGCAAACCCGAGGAGCTCCCGGAAGGAGTACTGTGAAAGTCTTAAGATCAACAAATAATGGCGTATCCCTTCTGGTGAACTGGCCAGAGCAAGCTTGTACATGTGACTATTGTGAAACGGGGAGAAACTGGCAGGACTAACTATAACTCTCTTAAGGTAGCCAAATGCCTCGTTAACAGGCGAATTCCAACGGCAAACTCGAGGATCTCCCGGCAGAGTACTGTGAAAGTCTCAAGGCCGACAAATAATGACGTACCGCTTCAGGTGAACTGGGCCAGAGGAAGCTTGAAAATGTGGCTGTGGTTAACAGCGAGCATTTGGCAGGTGTAACAATGACTCTCTTAAGGTAGCCAAATGACTCGTCAAAAGGCAAATTACATCGGCAAACCCGAGGAACTCCCGGAAGGAGTACTGTGAAAGTCTTAAGATCAACAAATAATGGCGTATCGCTTCTGGTGAACTAGCCAGAGTAAGCTTGTAGATGCGACTGTGGTAAAACGAGGAGCAAGTGGCAGGAGTAACTATGACTCTCTTAAGGTAGCCAAATGCCTCGTCAACAGGCGAATTCCAACGTCAAACTCGAGGAGCTCCCGGAAGGAGTACTGTGAAAGCCTTAAGGTCAACAAATAATGGCGTATCGCTCCTGGTGAACTGGCCAGAGTAAGCTTGTAGATGTGACTGTGTGAAACGGGGTGCAACTGGCAGGAGTAACTATGACTCTCTTAAGGTAGCCAAATGACTCGTCAAAAGGCGAATTACATCGGCAAACCCGAGGAGCTCCCGGAAGGAGTACTGTGAAAGTCTTAAGGTCAACAAATAATGGCGTATCGCTTCTGGTGAACTGGCCAGAGTAAGCTTGTAGATGCGACTGTGGTAAAACGAGGAGCAAGTGGCAGGAGTAACTATGACTCTCTTAAGGTAGCCAAATGCCTCGTCAACAGGCGAATTCCAACGGCAAACTCGAGGAGCTCCCGGAAGGAGTACTGTGAAAGCCTTAAGGTCAACAAATAATGGCGTATCGCTCCTGGTGAACTGGCCAGAGTAAGCTTGTAGATGTGACTGTGTGAAACGGGGTGCAACTGGCAGGAGTAACTATGACTCTCTTAAGGTAGCCAAATGACTCGTCAAAAGGCGAATTACATCGGCAAACCCGAGGAGCTCCCGGAAGGAGTACTGTGAAAGTCTTAAGATCAACAAATAATGGCGTATCGCTTCTGGTGAACTAGCCAGAGTAAGCTTGTAGATGTGACTGTGGTAAAATGGGGAGCAAGTGGCAGGAGTAACTATGACTCTCTTAGGGTTGCCAAATGACTCGTCAAAAGGCGAATTACATCGGCAAACCCGAGGAGCTCCCGGAAGGAGTACTGTGAAAGTCTTAAGGTCAACAAATAATGGCGTATCGCTTCTGGTGAACTAGCCAGAGTAAGCTTGTAGATGCGACTGTGGTAAAAAGAGGAGCAAGTGGCAGGAGTAACTATGACTCTCTTAAGGTAGCCAAATGCCTCGTCAACAGGCGAATTCCAACGGCAAACTCGAGGAGCTCCCGGAAGGAGTACTGTGAAAGCCTTAAGGTCAACAAATAATGGCGTATCGCTCCTGGTGAACTGGCCAGAGTAAGCTTGTAGATGTGACTGTGTGAAACGGGGTGCAACTGGCAGGAGTAACTATAACTCTCTTAAGGTAGCCAAATGCCTCGTCAACAGGCGAATTCCAACGGCAAACTCGAGGAGCTCCCGGAAGGAGTACTGTGAAAGCCTTAAGGTCAACAAATAATGGCGTATCGCTCCTGGTGAACTGGCCAGAGTAAGCTTGTAGATGTGACTGTGTGAAACGGGGTGCAATTGGCAGGAGTAACTATAACTCTCTTAAGGTAGCCAAATGCCTCGTCAACAGGCGAATTCCAACGGCAAACTCGAGGAGCTCTCGGCAGGAGTGCTGTGAAAGTCTTAAGGTCAACAAATAATGGCGTATCGCTTCTGGTGAACTAGCCAGAGTAAGCTTGTAGATGTGACTGCGGTAAAATGGGGACCAAGTGGCAGGAGTAACTATGACTCTCTTAGGGTTGCCAAATGACTCGTCAAAAGGCGAATTACATCGGCAAACCTTAGGAGCTCCCGGAAGGAGTACTGTGAAAGTCTTAAGGTCAACAAATAATGGCGTATCGCTCCTGGTGAACTGGCCAGAGTAAGCTTGTAGATGTTACTGTGTGAAACGGGGTGCAACTGGCAGGAGTAACTATGACTCTCTTAAGGTAGCCAAATGACTCGTCAAAAGGCGAATTACATCGGCAAACCTGAGGAGCTCCCGGAAGGAGTACTGTGAAAGTCTTAAGATCAACAGATAATGGCGTATCGCTTCTGGTGAACTGGCCAGAGCAAGCTTGTACATGTGACTATTGTGAAACGGGGAGAAACTGGCAGGACTAACTATAACTCTCTTAAGGTAGCCAAATGCCTCGTCAACAGGCGAATTCCAACGGCAAACTCGAGGAGCTCCCGGCAGAGTACTGTGAAAGTCTCAAGGCCGACAAATAATGACGTACCGCTTCAGGTGAACTGGGCCAGAGGAAGCTTGAAAATGTGGCTGTGGTTAACAGCGAGCATTTGGCAGGTGTAGCAATGACTCTCTTAAGGTAGCCAAATGACTCGTCAAAAGGCAAATTACATCGGCAAACCCGAGGAGCTCCCGGAAGGAGTACTGTGAAAGTCTTAAGATCAACAAATAATGGCGTATCGCTTCTGGTGAACTAGCCAGAGTAAGCTTGTAGATGCGACTGTGGTAAAACGAGGAGCAAGTGGCAGGAGTAACTATGACTGTCTTAAGGTAGCCAAATGCCTCGTCAACAGGCGAATTCCAACGGCAAACTCGAGGAGCTCCTGGAAGGAGTACTGTGAAAGCCTTAAGGTCAACAAATAATGGAGTATCGCTCCTGGTGAACTGGCCAGAGTAAGCTTGTAGATGTGACTGTGTGAAACGGGGTGCAACTGGCAGGAGTAACTATGACTCTCTTAAGGTAGCCAAATGACTCGTCAAAAGGCGAATTACATCGGCAAACCCGAGGAGCTCCCGGAAGGAGTACTGTGAAAGTCTTAAGGTCAACAAATAATGGCGTATCGCTTCTGGTGAACTGGCCAGAGTAAGCTTGTAGATGCGACTGTGGTAAAACGAGGAGCAAGTGGCAGGAGTAACTATGACTCTCTTAAGGTAGCCAAATGCCTCGTCAACAGGCGAATTCCAACGGCAAACTCGAGGAGCTCCCGGAAGGAGTACTGTGAAAGCCTTAAGGTCAACAAATAATGGCGTATCGCTCCTGGTGAACTGGCCAGAGTAAGCTTGTAGATGTGACTGTGTGAAACGGGGTGCAACTGGCAGGAGTAACTATGACTCTCTTAAGGTAGCCAAATGAATCGTCAAAAGGCGAATTACATCGGCAAACCCGAGGAGCTCCCGGAAGGAGTACTGTGAAAGTCTTAAGATCAACAAATAATGGCGTATCGCTTCTGGTGAACTAGCCAGAGTAAGCTTGTAGATGTGACTGTGGTAAAATGGGGAGCAAGTGGCAGGAGTAACTATGACTCTCTTAGGGTTGCCAAATGACTCGTCAAAACGCGAATTACATCGGCAAACCCGAGGAGCTCCCGGAAGGAGTACTGTGAAAGTCTTAAGGTCAACAAATAATGGCGTATCGCTTCTGGTGAACTAGCCAGAGTAAGCTTGTAGATGCGACTGTGGTAAAAAGAGGAGCAAGTGGCAGGAGTAACTATGACTCTCTTAAGGTAGCCAAATGCCTCGTCAACAGGCGAATTCCAACGGCAAACTCGAGGAGCTCCCGGAAGGAGTACTGTGAAAGCCTTAAGGTCAACAAATAATGGCGTATCGCTCCTGGTGAACTGGCCAGAGTAAGCTTGTAGATGTGACTGTGTGAAACGGGGTGCAACTGGCAGGAGTAACTATAACTCTCTTAAGGTAGCCAAATGCCTCGTCAACAGGCGAATTCCAACGGCAAACTCGAGGAGCTCCCGGAAGGAGTACTGTGAAAGCCTTAAGGTCAACAAATAATGGCGTATCGCTCCTGGTGAACTGGCCAGAGTAAGCTTGTAGATGTGACTGTGTGAAACGGGGTGCAATTGGCAGGAGTAACTATAACTCTCTTAAGGTAGCCAAATGCCTCGTCAACAGGCGAATTCCAACGGCAAACTCGAGGAGCTCCCGGCAGGAGTGCTGTGAAAGTCTTAAGGTCAACAAATAATGGCGTATCGCTTCTGGTGAACTAGCCAGAGTAAGCTTGTAGATGTGACTGTGGTAAAATGGGGAGCAAGTGGCAGGAGTAACTATGACTCTCTTAGGGTTGCCAAATGACTCGTCAAAAGGCGAATTACATCGGCAAACCCGAGGAGCTCCCGGAAGGAGTACTGTGAAAGTCTTAAGATCAACAAATAATGGCGTATCGCTTCTGGTGAACTAGCCAGAGTAAGCTTGTAGATGCGACTGTGGTAAAACGAGGTGCAACTGGCAGGGGTAACTATGACTCTCTTAAGGTAGCCAAATGCCTCGTCAACAGGCGAAAAACATCGGCATTCTCGAGGAGCTCCCGGCAGGAGTACTGTGAAAGTCTTAAGGTCAACAAATAATGGTGTATCGCTTATGGTTAACTGGCCAGAGCAAGCTTGTACATGTGACTATTGTGAAACGGGGAGAAACTGGCAGGACTAACTATAACTCTCTTAAGGTAGCCAAATGCCTCGTCAACAGGCGAATTCCAACGGCAAACTCTAGGAGCTCCCGGCAGGAGTACTGTGAAAGTCTTATTTATTTATTTATTTATTTATTTATTGTTCCGTGGGACCAAATTAAGGAGAAATCTCCATGGTCATGGAACGAGTCAATACATGAAATTATAACACGATATTAGAAATAGATAAAATGAAATATAGAAAAAAAAACATATTCAGGTGACAAGTCATAAGTTTAAATGAAGACAATCAACAATGTAACACTGGAATTTGCTTAATTTTTTAGCTCTTCCAGGAGCTCCTCGACAGAATAGAAGGAGTGAGCCATGAGGAAACTCTTCAGTTTAGACTTAAAAGAGTTTGGGCTACTGCTAAGATTTTTGAGTTCTTGTGGTAGCTTATTGAAAATGGATGCAGCAGAATACTGCACTCCTTTCTGCACAAGAGTCAAGGAACTGCATTCTACATGCAGATTTGATTTCTGCCTAGTATTAACTGAGTGAAAGCTCGTAACTCTTGGGAATAGGCTAATATTGCTAACAACAAACGACATTAAAGAAAATATATACTGTGAGGGCAATGTCAGAATTCCCAGATTTTTGAATAGGGGTCGACAAGAGGTTCTCGAACTTACACCACATATAGCTCGAACAGCCCGTTTTTGAGCCAAAAATACCCTTTTTGAATCAGAAGCATTACCCCAAAAAATAATACCATACGACATAAGCGTATGAAAATATGCGAAGTAGACTACTTTTCGTGTTGAAGTGTCACTTATTTCAGATACTGTTCTAATGGTAAATAAAGCAGCATTTAGTTTCTGAACAAGATCCTGAACATGGGCTTTCCACAACAGCTTACTATCTATCCGTACGCCTAGGAACTTGAACTGTTCCGTCTCGCTTATAACATGCCCATTCTGTCTGATTAAAATGTCAGTTCTTGTTGAATTGTGAGTTAGAAACTGTAAAAACTGAGTCTTACTGTGATTTAGCATCAAATTATTTTCCACAAGCCACGAACTTATTTCATGAACTAAATTATTTGTTACTCTTTCAATATTACACACAAGATCCTTCACTATCAAGCTGGTGTCATCAGCAAACAGAAATATTTTTGAATCACCTGTAATACTAGAAGGCATATCATTTATATAAATAAGAAACAGCAGTGGCCCCAGCACCGACCCTTGGGGAACGCCCCACTTAACAGTGCCCCATTGGGACTGAACATCACTACCACTCTCAATATTGCGGAGAATTACCCTCTGCTTTCTGTTCTTAAAGTAAGAGGCGAACCAATTGTAAGCTACTCCCCTTACTCCATAATGGTCCAACTTCTGCAGTAATATTTTGTGGTCAACACAGTCAAAAGCCTTCGTTAAATCAAAGAAAACACCTAGCGTTCGCAACCTTTTATTTAATCCGTCGAAAACCTCACAGAGAAAAGAGAATATAGCATTTTCAGTTGTTAAACCATTTCTAAAACCAAACTGAACATTTGACAGCAAATTATGTGAATTTAAATGCTCCAGTAACCTTGTATATACAACCTTCTCGATAACTTTAGCAAACACCGATGGCATAGAAATAGGTCTAAAATTGTCAACATTATCAATGTCTCCCTTTTTATAAAGTGGCTTCACTACCGAGTATTTTAATCGATCAGGAAACCGACCACTCCTAAAGGAAAAGTTACAGATATGGCTAAGTACTGGGCTAACATACATAGAACAATACTTCAGTATTCTGCTAGACACCCCGTCATATCCACGAGAGTTCTTGGTCTTTAGTGATTTAATTATTAACTCAATCTCCCTCTTGTCAGTATCATGGAGGAGCATTTCGGGTAACAGTCTCGGAACACTTTTTTCTAAGAGCGCTATATGATTCCCTGTTGGAATTAGGTTTCTATTTAGTTCACCTGCTATATTCAGAAAGTGATTATTAAATACTGTACATATATGCGACTTATCAGTAACACGGACATTCCCACTACGCACTGATTCTATATCCTCGACCTGTCTCTGCAGACCAGCAACTTCCTTTACGACTGACCATATGGTTTTAATTTTATCCTGAGACTTAGCTATTCTATCTGCATACCACATACTTTTTGCCTTCCTAATAACATTTTTAAGCACCTTACAATACTGTTTGTAATGGGCTGCTACATTTAGATTTTGACTGTTTCTAACGTTCTGATATAATTGCCACTTTGTTCTACAAGATATTCTTATACCTCTAGTCAGCCACCCAGGCTGCCTGTTTGTGCTAGTACCCTGTTTTAAACGTTGTAACGGAAAGCAACTTTCAAAGAGCATGAGAAAGGTCTTTAGAAAAGCATTATATTTATCGTTTACTGTCTCAGCGCTATAAACATCTTGCCACTCTTGTTCCTTTATAAGGTTTACAAAGGTCTCTACAGCAACCGGATCAGCTTTCCTGAACAGCTGATGACTATATTTAACACGAGTTGCAGCATAAAAATCTTTTAAAGTTAAAATTTGCGCATCATGATCTGAAAGGCCATTCACCTTTTTTCTAACAGAATGCCCTTCTAGTAATGAGGAATGAACAAAAATGTTGTCTATGGTTGTTCTACTGTTCCCTTGCACTCTCGTTGGAAAGAATACGGTTTGCATAAGATTATATGAATTAAAGAGGTCTACCAGCATCCTCTTCCTTGCACAATCACTTATACAATTAATATTGAAGTCACCACATATAACTAACTTTTTGTATTTCCTATAAAGTGAACCAAGAACCTCCTCTAACTTTAGCAAAAATGCTGTGAAATCGGAGTCTGGGGATCTATAAATAACAACAGTTACAAGTTTAACTCCGTTAAATTTAACCACACCTGCACAACATTCAAACACCTTTTCAGTGCAGTACTTTGAAACATCAATTGACTCAAATGCGATGCCGTTTTTCACATACATGGCTACTCCCCCACACCGCAAAGAGCTCCTCGAAAAGCAGCCAGCCAACCTGTATCCTGGTAAAGGAAGCCTCTGAATTATCTCCTTATTTAAGAAGTGTTCAGATATACCAATAATTTCAGAGTCAACATCTATAAGCAGTTCACTAACTTTATCCCTAATACCTTGTATATTTTGATGAAATATACTAATTCCCTCATTACTCGGATACCTAAGCTTTGTCAAAAGTGATTCCCTTGTTAGAGAGACTTCCCTTAAGCAGGAATACCTATCAGCTGACTTCAATCTAAAACAGGTGCAGCTCTAACACACACTACTGCAGGAATTTTCCCATGAGTGATCCCACCAACCCCACCTATGCTGTCACCTATAAGCTTTGCCAACCTCCCCTTCCCATACCTGTTGAGGTGCAGGCCGTGTCTAGTGAAACCCGTCCTGCTGATAGACTCCACCGACACCACTGAAATGTGACCCATGCTTTCTGTCATCAGCGCACCCCCAAGTCTCATGTTATTACGCCTGACGGCTGTATTAAGATGAGGCCGATCGTGACGCTGAAACAGTTCCACGAAATGCACATTCGTGTTGCCAGTCTGAGTGGCTATCTTTTCCAGGTCACCATCTATGTTATACTCCCCATCCCTACCAATACTATTACCAGCCCCACCCACAATCACTACCTGATCCTCTTTAGTAAAATCCCTACATAACCCCCCTATGTTAACAGTCACCTGAGCCAACCCTGCATTAGGTTTCACAATGCTGGTGACCTGGTACTCACTTCCCAGCACTTCCTGCAACTGCTGGCCTACACCTCTGCCATGTGAACTACCTAACAGCAGAACCTTCTTCTTCCTCTTCGACTTTGCAACTGTTCTTGGCACAGTAACTACTGAGGTCTGCTGCATACTTCCTACATCTACAGCTACTAGAGATTCCTCTCCACTAGACTCTGACAGTTGGTCATATCTATTGTAAACACCAATAGTAAAACTATCTGAAAATCTTCTCCTAGCAGATCTCTTGCCAACAGCCAGCTCCCATTCCCCAACCCCCTTCTCCCTCCCTTCTCCCTCCCTCTTAAGGTCAACAAATAATGGCGTATCGCTTCTGGTGAACTGGCCACAGTAAGCTTGTAGATGCGACTGTGGTAAAACGAGGAGCAAGTGGCAGGAGTAACTATGACTCTCTTAAGGTAGCCAAATGCCTCGTCAACAGGCGAATTCCAACGGCAAACTCGAGGAGCTCCCGGAAGGAGTACTGTGAAAGCCTTAAGGTCAACAAATAATGGCGTATCGCTCCTGGTGAACTGGCCAGAGTAAGCTTGTAGATGTGACTGTGTGAAACGGGGTGCAACTGTCAGGAGTAACTATGACTCTCTTAAGGTAGTTAAATGACTCGTCAAAAGGCGAATTACATCGGCAAACCCGAGGAGCTCCCGGAAGGAGTACTGTGAAAGTCTTAAGATCAACAAATAATGGCGTATCGCTTCTGGTGAACTAGCCAGAGTAAGCTTGTAGATGCGACTGTGGTAAAACGAGGTGCAACTGGCAGGAGTAACTATGACTCTCTTAAGGTAGCCAAATGCCTCGTCAACAGGCGAAAAACATCGGCATTCTCGAGGAGCTCCCGGCAGGAGTACTGTGAAAGTCTTAAGGTCAACAAATAATGGTGTATCGCTTCTGGTTAACTGGCCAGAGCAAGCTTGTACATGTGACTATTCTGAAACGGGGAGAAACTGGCAGGACTAACTATAACTCTCTTAAGGTAGCCAAATGCCTCGTCAACAGGCGAATTCCAACGGCAAACTCGAGGAGCTCCCGGCAGGAGTACTGTGAAAGTCTTAAGGTCAACAAATAATAGCGTATCGCTTCTGGTGAACTCTCCAGAGTAAGCATGTAGATGCGACTGTGGTAAAACGAGAAGCAAGTGGCAGGAGTAACTATGACTCTCTTAAGGTAGCCAAATGCCTTGTCAACAGGCGAATTCCAACGGCAAACTCGAGGAGCTCCCGGAAGGAGTACTGTGAAAGCCTTAAGGTCAACAAATAATGGCGTATCGCTCCTGGTGAACTGGCCAGAGTAAGCTTGTAGATGTGACTGTGTGAAACGGGGTGCAACTGGCAGGAGTAACTATGACTCTCTTAAGGCAGCCAAATGCCTCGTCAACAGGCGAATTCCAACGGCAAACTCGAGGAGCTCCCGGCAGGAGTATTGTGAAAGTCTTAAGGTCAACAAATAATGGCGTATCGCTTCTGGTGAACTAGCCAGAGTAAGCTTGTAGATGTGACTGTGGTAAAATGGGGAGAAACTGGCAGGACTAACTATAACTCTCTTAAGGTAGCCAAATGCCTCGTCAACAGGCGAATTCCAACGGCAAACTCGAGGAGCTCCCGGAAGGAGTACTGTGAAAGCCTTAAGGTCAACAAATAATGGCGTATCGCTCCTGGTGAACTGGCCAGAGTAAGCTTGTAGATGTGACTGTGTGAAACGGGGTGCAACTGGCAGGAGTAACTATGACTCTCTTAAGGTAGCCAAATGACTCGTCAAAAGGCGAATTACATCGGCAAACCCGAGGAGCTCCCGGAAGGAGTACTGTGAAAGTCTTAAGATCAACAAATAATGGCGTATCGCTTCTGGTGAACCGGCCAGAGCAAGCTTGTACATGTGACTATTGTGAAACGGGGTGCAACTGGCAGGAGTAACTATGACTCTCTTAAGGTAGCCAAATGCCTCGTCAACAGGCGAATTCCAACGGCAAACTCGAGGAGCTCCCGGAAGGAGTACTGTGAAAGCCTTAAGGTCAACAAATAATGGCGTATCGCTCCTGGTGAACTGGCCAGAGTAAGCTTGTAGATGTGACTGTGTGAAACGGGGTGCAACTGGCAGGAGTAACTATAACTCTCTTAAGGCAGCCAAATGCCTCGTCAACAGGCGAATTCCAACGGCAAACTCGAGGAGCTCCCGGCAGGAGTACTGTGAAAGTCTTAAGGTCAACAAATAATGGCGTATCGCTTCTGGTGAACTAGCCAGAGTAAGCTTGTAGATGTGACTGTGGTAAAATGGGGAGAAACTGGCAGGACTAACTATAACTCTCTTAAGGTAGCCAAATGCCTCGTCAACAGGCGAATTCCAACGGCAAACTCGAGGAGCTCCCGGCAGGAGTACTGTGAAGGTCTTAAGGTCAACAAATAATGGCGTATCGCTCCTGGTGAACTGGCCAGAGTAAGCTTGTAGATGTGACTGTGTGAAACGGGGTGCAACTGGCAGGAGTAACTATGACTCTCTTAAGGTAGCCAAATGACTCGTCAAAAGGCGAATTACATCGGCAAACCCGAGGAGCTCCCGGAAGGAGTACTGTGAAAGTCTTAAGATCAACAAATAATGGCGTATCGCTTCTGGTGAACTGGCCAGAGCAAGCTTGTACATGTGACTATTGTGAAACGGGGAGAAACTGGCAGGACTAACTATAACTCTCTTAAGGTAGCCAAATGCCTCGTCAACAGGCGAATTCCAACGGCAAACTCGAGGAGCTCCCGGCAGGAGTACTGTGAAAGTCTCAAGGCCGACAAATAATGACGTACCGCTTCAGGTGAAGTGGGCCAGAGGAAGCTTGAAAATGTGGCTGCGGTTAACAGCGAGCATTTGGCAGGTGTAACAATGACTCTCTTAAGGTAGACAAATGACTCGTCAAAAGGCAAATTACATCGGCAAACCCGTGGAGCTCCCAGAAGGAGTACTGTGAAAGTCTTAAGATCAACAAATAATGGCGTATCGCTTCTGGTGAACTAGCCAGAGTAAGCTTGTAGATGCGACTGTGGTAAAACGAGGAGCAAGTGGCAGGAGTAACTATGACTCTCTTAAGGTAGCCAAATGCCTCGTCAACAGGCGAATTCCAACGGCAAACTCGAGGAGCTCCCGGAAGGAGTACTGTGAAAGCCTTAAGGTCAACAAATAATGGCGTATCGCTCCTGGTGAACTGGCCAGAGTAAGCTTGTAGATGTGACTGTGTGAAACGGGGTGCAACTGGCAGGAGTAACTATGACTCTCTTAAGGTAGCCAAATGACTCGTCAAAAGGCGAATTACATCGGCAAACCCGAAGAGCTCCCGGAAGGAGTACTGTGAAAGTCTTAAGATCAACAAATAATGGCGTATCGCTTCTGGTGAACTAGCCAGAGTAAGCCTGTAGATGCGACTGTGGTAAAACGAGAAGCAAGTGGCAGGAGTAACTATGACTCTCTTAAGGTAGCCAAATGCCTCGTCAACAGGCGAATTCCAACGGCAAACTCGAGGAGCTCCCGGAAGGAGTACTGTGAAAGCCTTAAGGTCAACAAATAATGGCGTATCGCTCCTGGTGAACCGGCCAGAGTAAGATTGTAGATGTGACTGTGTGAAACGGGGTGCAACTGGCAGGAGTAACTATGACTCGCTTAAGGTAGCCAAATGACTCGTCAAAAGGCGAATTACATCGGCAAACCCGAGGAGCTCCCGGAAGGAGTACTGTGAAAGTCTTAAGATCAACAAATAATGGCGTATCGCTTCTGGTGAACTAGCCAGAGTAAGCTTGTAGATGCGACTGTGGTAAAAAGAGGAGCAAGTGGCAGGAGTAACTATGACTCTCTTAAGGTAGCCAAATGCCTCGTCAACAATCGAATTCCAACGGCAAACTCGAGGAGCTCCCGGAAGGAGTACTGTGAAAGCCTTAAGGTCAACAAATAATGGCGTATCGCTCCTGGTGAACTGGCCAGAGTAAGCTTGTAGATGTGACTGTGTGAAACGGGGTGCAACTGGCAGGAGTAACTATGACTCTCTTAAGGTAGCCAAATGACTCGTCAAAAGGCGAATTACATCGGCAAACCCGAGGAGCTCCCGGAAGGAGTACTGTGAAAGTCTTAAGATCAACAAATAATGGCGTATCGCTTCTGGTGAACTAGCCAGAGTAAGCTTGTAGATACGACTGTGGTAAAACGAGGAGCAAGTGGCAGGAGTAACTATGACTCTCTTAAGGTAGCCAAATGCCTCGTCAACAGGCGAATTCCAACGGCAAACTCGAGGAGCTCCCGGAAGGAGTACTGTGAAAGCCTTAAGGTCAACAAATAATGGCGTATTGCTTCTGGTGAACTGGCCAGAGTAAGCTTGTAGATGTGACTGTGTGAAACGGGTTGCAACTGGCAGGAGTAACTATGACTCTCTTAAGGTAGCCAAATGACTCGTCAAAAGGCGAATTACATCGGCAAACCCGAGGAGCTCCCGGAAGGAGTACTGTGAAAGTCTTAAGATCAACAAATAATGGCGTATCGCTTCTGGTGAACTGGCCAGAGCAAGCTTGTACATGTGACTATTGTGAAACGGGGAGAAACTGGCAGGACTAACTATAACTCTCTTAAGGTAGCCAAATGCCTCGTCAGCAGGCGAATTCCAACGGCAAACTAGAGCAGCTCCCGGCAGGAGTACTGTGAAAGTCTCAAGGCCGACAAATAATGACGTACCGCTTCAGGTGAACTGGGCCAGAGGAAGCTTGAAAATGTGGCTGTGGTTAACAGCGAGCATTTGGCAGGTGTAACAATGACTCTCTTAAGGTAGCCAAATGACTCGTCAAAAGGCAAATTACATCGGCAAACCCGAGGAGCTACCAGAAGGAGTACTGTGAAAGTCTTAAGATCAACAAATAATTGCGTATCGCTTCTGGTGAACTAGCCAGAGTAAGCTTGTAGATGCGACTGTGGTAAAACGAGGAGCAAGTGGCAGGAGTAACTATGACTCTCTTAAGGTAGCCAAATGCCTCGTCAACAGGCGAATTCCAACGGCAAACTCGAGGAGCTCCCGGAAGGAGTACTGTGAAAGCCTTAAGGTCAACAAATAATGGCGTATCGCTCCTGGTGAACTGGCCAGAGTAAGCTTGTAGATGTGACTGTGTGAAACGGGGTGCAACTGGCAGGAGTAACTATGACTCTCTTAAGGTAGCCAAATGACTCGTCAAAAGGCGAATTACATCGGCAAACTCGAGGAGCTCCCGGAAGGAGTACTGTGAAAGTCTTAAGATCAACAAATAATGGCGTATCGCTTCTGGTGAACTAGCCAGAGTAAGCTTGTAGATGCGACTGTGGTAAAACGAGAAGCAAGTGGGAGGAGTAACTATGACTCTCTTAAGGTAGCCAAATGCCTCGTCAACAGGCGAATTCCAACGGCAAACTCGAGGAGCTCCCGGAAGGAGTACTGTGAAAGCCTTAAGGTCAACAAATAATGGCGTATCGCTCCTGGTGAACTGGCCAGAGTAAGCTTGTAGATGTGACTGTGTGAAACGGGGTGCAACTGGCAGGAGTAACTATAACTCTCTTAAGGCAGCCAAATGCCTCGTCAACAGGCGAATTCCAACGGCAAACTCGAGGAGCTCCCGGCAGGAGTATTGTGAAAGTCTTAAGGTCAACAAAAAATGGCGTATCGCTTCTGGTGAACTAGCCAGAGTAAGCTTGTAGATGTGACTGTGGTAAAATGGGGAGAAACTGGCAGGACTAACTATAACTCTCTTAAGGTAGCCAAATGCCTCGTCAACAGGCGAATTCCAACGGCAAACTCGAGGAGCTCCCGGAAGGAGTACTGTGAAAGCCTTAAGGTCAACAAATAATGGCGTATCGCTCCTGGTGAACTGGCCAGAGTAAGCTTGTAGATGTGACTGTGTGAAACGGGGTGCAACTGGCAGGAGTAACTATGACTCTCTTAAGGTAGCCAAATGACTCGTCAAAAGGCGAATTACATCGGCAAACCCGAGGAGCTCCCGGAAGGAGTACTGTGAAAGTCTTAAGATCAACAAATAATGGCGTATCGCTTCTGGTGAACCGGCCAGAGCAAGCTTGTACATGTGACTATTGTGAAACGGGGTGCAACTGGCAGGAGTAACTATGACTCTCTTAAGGTAGCCAAATGCCTCGTCAACAGGCGAATTCCAACGGCAAACTCGAGGAGCTCCCGGAAGGAGTACTGTGAAAGCCTTAAGGTCAACAAATAATGGCGTATCGCTCCTGGTGAACTGGCCAGAGTAAGCTTGTAGATGTGACTGTGTGAAACGGGGTGCAACTGGCAGGAGTAACTATAACTCTCTTAAGGCAGCCAAATGCCTCGTCAACAGGCGAATTCCAACGGCAAACTCGAGGAGCTCCCGGCAGGAGTACTGTGAAAGTCTTAAGGTCAACAAATAATGGCGTATCGCTTCTGGTGAACTAGCCAGAGTAAGCTTGTAGATGTGACTGTGGTAAAATGGGGAGAAACTGGCAGGACTAACTATAACTCTCTTAAGGTAGCCAAATGCCTCGTCAACAGGCGAATTCCAACGGCAAACTCGAGGAGCTCCCGGCAGGAGTACTGTGAAGGTCTTAAGGTCAACAAATAATGGCGTATCGCTCCTGGTGAACTGGCCAGAGTAAGCTTGTAGATGTGACTGTGTGAAACGGGGTGCAACTGGCAGGAGTAACTATGACTCTCTTAAGGTAGCCAAATGACTCGTCAAAAGGCGAATTACATCGGCAAACCCGAGGAGCTCCCGGAAGGAGTACTGTGAAAGTCTTAAGATCAACAAATAATGGCGTATCGCTTCTGGTGAACTAGCCAGAGTAAGCTTGTAGATGCGACTGTGGTAAAACGAGGAGCAAGTGGCAGGAGTAACTATGACTCTCTTAAGGTAGCCAAATGCCTCGTCAACAATCGAATTCCAACGGCAAACTCGAGGAGCTCCCGGAAGGAGTACTGTGAAAGCCTTAAGGTCAACAAATAATGGCGTATCGCTCCTGGTGAACTGGCCAGAGTAAGCTTGTAGATGTGACTGTGTGAAACGGGGTGCAACTGGCAGGAGTAACTATGACTCTCTTAAGGTAGCCAAATGACTCGTCAAAAGGCGAATTACATCGGCAAACCCGAGGAGCTCCCGGAAGGAGTACTGTGAAAGTCTTAAGATCAACAAATAATGGCGTATCGCTTCTGGTGAACCGGCCAGAGCAAGCTTGTACATGTGACTATTGTGAAACGGGGTGCAACTGGCAGGAGTAACTATGACTCTCTTAAGGTAGCCAAATGCCTCGTCAACAGGCGAATTCCAACGGCAAACTCGAGGAGCTCCCGGAAGGAGTACTGTGAAAGCCTTAAGGTCAACAAATAATGGCGTATCGCTCCTGGTGAACTGGCCAGAGTAAGCTTGTAGATGTGACTGTGTGAAACGGGGTGCAACTGGCAGGAGTAACTATAACTCTCTTAAGGCAGCCAAATGCCTCGTCAACAGGCGAATTCCAACGGCAAACTCGAGGAGCTCCCGGCAGGAGTACTGTGAAAGTCTTAAGGTCAACAAATAATGGCGTATCGCTTCTGGTGAACTAGCCAGAGTAAGCTTGTAGATGTGACTGTGGTAAAATGGGGAGAAACTGGCAGGACTAACTATAACTCTCTTAAGGTAGCCAAATGCCTCGTCAACAGGCGAATTCCAACGGCAAACTCGAGGAGCTCCCGGCAGGAGTACTGTGAAGGTCTTAAGGTCAACAAATAATGGCGTATCGCTCCTGGTGAACTGGCCAGAGTAAGCTTGTAGATGTGACTGTGTGAAACGGGGTGCAACTGGCAGGAGTAACTATGACTCTCTTAAGGTAGCCAAATGACTCGTCAAAAGGCGAATTACATCGGCAAACCCGAGGAGCTCCCGGAAGGAGTACTGTGAAAGTCTTAAGATCAACAAATAATGGCGTATCGCTTCTGGTGAACTAGCCAGAGTAAGCTTGTAGATGCGACTGTGGTAAAACGAGGAGCAAGTGGCAGGAGTAACTATGACTCTCTTAAGGTAGCCAAATGCCTCGTCAACAATCGAATTCCAACGGCAAACTCGAGGAGCTCCCGGAAGGAGTACTGTGAAAGCCTTAAGGTCAACAAATAATGGCGTATCGCTCCTGGTGAACTGGCCAGAGTAAGCTTGTAGATGTGACTGTGTCAAACGGGGTGCAACTGGCAGGAGTAACTATGACTCTCTTAAGGTAGCCAAATGACTCGTCAAAAGGCGAATTACATCGGCAAACCCGAGGAGCTCCCGGAAGGAGTACTGTGAAAGTCTTAAGATCAACAAATAATGGCGTATCGCTTCTGGTGAACTAGCCAGAGTAAGCTTGTAGATGCGACTGTGGTAAAACGAGGAGCAAGTGGCAGGAATAACTATGACTCTCTTAAGGTAGCCAAATGCCTCGTCAACAGGCGAATTCCAACGGCAAACTCGAGGAGCTCCCGGAAGGAGTACTGTGAAAGCCTTAAGGTCAACAAATAATGGCGTATTGCTTCTGGTGAACTGGCCAGAGTAAGCTTGTAGATGTGACTGTGTGAAACGGGTTGCAACTGGCAGGAGTAACTATGACTCTCTTAAGGTAGCCAAATGACTCGTCAAAAGGCGAATTACATCGGCAAACCCGAGGAGCTCCCGGAAGGAGTACTGTGAAAGTCTTAAGATCAACAAATAATGGCGTATCGCTTCTGGTGAACTGGCCAGAGCAAGCTTGTACATGTGACTATTGTGAAACGGGGAGAAACTGGCAGGACTAACTATAACTCTCTTAAGGTAGCCAAATGCCTCGTCAGCAGGCGAATTCCAACGGCAAACTAGAGCAGCTCCCGGCAGGAGTACTGTGAAAGTCTCAAGGCCGACAAATAATGACGTACCGCTTCAGGTGAACTGGGCCAGAGGAAGCTTGAAAATGTGGCTGTGGTTAACAGCGAGCATTTGGCAGGTGTAACAATGACTCTCTTAAGGTAGCCAAATTACTCGTCAAAAGGCAAATTACATCGGCAAACCCGAGGAGCTACCAGAAGGAGTACTGTGAAAGTCTTAAGATCAACAAATAATTGCGTATCGCTTCTGGTGAACTAGCCAGAGTAAGCTTGTAGATGCGACTGTGGTAAAACGAGGAGCAAGTGGCAGGAGTAACTATGACTCTCTTAAGGTAGCCAAATGCCTCGTCAACAGGCGAATTCCAACGGCAAACTCGAGGAGCTCCCGGAAGGAGTACTGTGAAAGCCTTAAGGTCAACAAATAATGGCGTATCGCTCCTGGTGAACTGGCCAGAGTAAGCTTGTAGATGTGACTGTGTGAAACGGGGTGCAACTGGCAGGAGTAACTATGACTCTCTTAAGGTAGCCAAATGACTCGTCAAAAGGCGAATTACATCGGCAAACCCGAAGAGCTCCCGGAAGGAGTACTGTGAAAGTCTTAAGATCAACAAATAATGGCGTATCGCTTCTGGTGAACTAGCCAGAGTAAGCCTGTAGATGCGACTCTGGTAAAACGAGAAGCAAGTGGCAGGAGTAACTATGACTCTCTTAAGGTAGCCAAATGCCTCGTCAACAGGCGAATTCCAACGGCAAACTCGAGGAGCTCCCGGAAGGAGTACTGTGAAAGCCTTAAGGTCAACAAATAATGGCGTATCGCTCCTGGTGAATTGGCCAGAGTAAGATTGTAGATGTGACTGTGTGAAACGGGGTGCAACTGGCAGGAGTAACTATGACTCGCTTAAGGTAGCCAAATGACTCGTCAAAAGGCGAATTACATCGGCAAACCCGAGGAGCTCCCGGAAGGAGTACTGTGAAAGTCTTAAGATCAACAAATAATGGCGTATCGCTTCTGGTGAACTAGCCAGAGTAAGCTTGTAGATGCGACTGTGGTAAAACGAGGAGCAAGTGGCAGGAGTAACTATGACTCTCTTAAGGTAGCCAAATGCCTCGTCAACAGTCGAATTCCAACGGCAAACTCGAGGAGCTCCCGGAAGGAGTACTGTGAAAGCCTTAAGGTCAACAAATAATGGCGTATCGCTCCTGGTGAACTGGCCAGAGTAAGCTTGTAGATGTGACTGTGTGAAACGGGGTGCAACTGGCAGGAGTAACTATGACTCTCTTAAGGTAGCCAAATGACTCGTCAAAAGGCGAATTACATCGGCAAACCCGAGGAGCTCCCGGAAGGAGTACTGTGAAAGTCTTAAGATCAACAAATAATGGCGTATCGCTTCTGGTGAACTAGCCAGAGTAAGCTTGTAGATGCGACTGTGGTAAAACGAGGAGCAAGTGGCAGGAGTAACTATGACTCTCTTAAGGTAGCCAAATGCCTCGTCAACAGGCGAATTCCAACGGCAAACTCGAGGAGCTCCCGGAAGGAGTACTGTGAAAGCCTTAAGGTCAACAAATAATGGCGTATTGCTTCTGGTGAACTGGCCAGAGTAAGCTTGTAGATGTGACTGTGTGAAACGGGTTGCAACTGGCAGGAGTAACTATGACTCTCTTAAGGTAGCCAAATGACTCGTCAAAAGGCGAATTACATCGGCAAACCCGAGGAGCTCCCGGAAGGAGTACTGTGAAAGTCTTAAGATCAACAAATAATGGCGTATCACTTCTGGTGAACTGGCCAGAGCAAGCTTGTACATGTGACTATTGTGAAACGGGGAGAAACTGGCAGGACTAACTATAACTCTCTTAAGGTAGCCAAATGCCTCGTCAGCAGGCGAATTCCAACGGCAAACTAGAGCAGCTCCCGGCAGGAGTACTGTGAAAGTCTCAAGGCCGACAAATAATGACGTACCGCTTCAGGTGAACTGGGCCAGAGGAAGCTTGAAAATGTGGCTGTGGTTAACAGCGAGCATTTGGCAGGTGTAACAATGACTCTCTTAAGGTAGCCAAATGACTCGTCAAAAGGCAAATTACATCGGCAAACCCGAGGAGCTACCAGAAGGAGTACTGTGAAAGTCTTAAGATCAACAAATAATTGCGTATCGCTTCTGGTGAACCAGCCAGAGTAAGCTTGTAGATGCGACTGTGGTAAAACGAGGAGCAAGTGGCAGGAGTAACTATGACTCTCTTAAGGTAGCCAAATGCCTCGTCAACAGGCGAATTCCAACGGCAAACTCGAGGAGCTCCCGGAAGGAGTACTGTGAAAGCCTTAAGGTCAACAAATAATGGCGTATCGCTCCTGGTGAACTGGCCAGAGTAAGCTTGTAGATGTGACTGTGTGAAACGGGGTGCAACTGGCAGGAGTAACTATGACTCTCTTAAGGTAGCCAAATGACTCGTCAAAAGGCGAATTACATCGGCAAACCCGAGGAGCTCCCGGAAGGAGTACTGTGAAAGTCTTAAGATCAACAAATAATGGCGTATCGCTTCTGGTGAACTAGCCAGAGTAAGCTTGTAGATGCGACTGTGGTAAAACGAGAAGCAAGTGGGAGGAGTAACTATGACTCTCTTAAGGTAGCCAAATGCCTCGTCAACAGGCGAATTCCAACGGCAAACTCGAGGAGCTCCCGGAAGGAGTACTGTGAAAGCCTTAAGGTCAACAAATAATGGCGTATCGCTCCTGGTGAACTGGCCAGAGTAAGCTTGTAGATGTGACTGTGTGAAACGGGGTGCAACTGGCAGGAGTAACTATAACTCTCTTAAGGCAGCCAAATGCCTCGTCAACAGGCGAATTCCAACGGCAAACTCGAGGAGCTCCCGGCAGGAGTATTGTGAAAGTCTTAAGGTCAACAAATAATGGCGTATCGCTTCTGGTGAACTAGCCAGAGTAAGCTTGTAGATGTGACTGTGGTAAAATGGGGAGAAACTGGCAGGACTAACTATAACTCTCTTAAGGTAGCCAAATGCCTCGTCAACAGGCGAATTCCAACGGCAAACTCGAGGAGCTCCCGGAAGGAGTACTGTGAAAGCCTTAAGGTCAACAAATAATGGCGTATCGCTTCTGGTGAACTGGCCAGAGTAAGCTTGTAGATGTGACTGTGTGAAACGGGGTGCAACTGGCAGGAGTAACTATGACTCTCTTAAGGTAGCCAAATGACTCGTCAAAAGGCGAATTACATCGGCAAACCCGAGGAGCTCCCGGAAGGAGTACTGTGAAAGTCTTAAGATCAACAAATAATGGCGTATCGCTTCTGGTGAACCGGCCAGAGCAAGCTTGTACATGTGACTATTGTGAAACGGGGAGAAACTGGCAGGACTAACTATAACTCTCTTAAGGTAGCCAAATGCCTCGTCAACAGGCGAATTCCAACGGCAAACTCGAGGAGCTCCCGGCAGGAGTACTGTGAAAGTCTCAAGGCCGACAAATAATGACGTACCGCTTCAGGTGAACTGGGCCAGAGGAAGCTTGAAAATGTGGCTGCGGTTAACAGCGAGCATTTGGCAGGTGTATCAATGACTCTCTTAAGGTAGACAAATGACTCGTCAAAAGGCAAATTACATCGGCAAACCCGTGGAGCTCCCAGAAGGAGTACTGTGAAAGTCTTAAGATCAACAAATAATGGCGTATCGCTTCTGGTGAACTAGCCAGAGTAAGCTTGTAGATGCGACTGTGGTAAAACGAGGAGCAAGTGGCAGGAGTAACTATGACTCTCTTAAGGTAGCCAAATGCCTCGTCAACAGGCGAATTCCAACGGCAAACTTGAGGTGCTCCCGGAAGGAGTACTGTGAAAGCCTTAAGGTCAACAAATAATGGCGTATCGCTCCTGGTGAACTGGCCAGAGTAAGCTTGTAGATGTGACTGTGTGAAACGGGGTGCAACTGGCAGGAGTAACTATGACTCTCTTAAGGTAGCCAAATGGCTCGTCAAAAGGCGAATTACATCGGCAAACCCGAAGAGCTCCCGGAAGGAGTACTGTGAAAGTCTTAAGATCAACAAATAATGGCGTATCGCTTCTGGTGAACTAGCCAGAGTAAGCCTGTAGATGCGACTGTGGTAAAACGAGAAGCAAGTGGCAGGAGTAACTATGACTCTCTTAAGGTAGCCAAATGCCTCGTCAACAGGCGAATTCCAACGGCAAACTCGAGGAGCTCCCGGAAGGAGTACTGTGAAAGCCTTAAGGTCAACAAATAATGGCGTATCGCTCCTGGTGAACTGGCCAGAGTAAGATTGTAGATGTGACTGTGTGAAACGGGGTGCAACTGGCAGGAGTAACTATGACTCGCTTACAGAATCTACGAGCGTATGACGGCTCCTAGGCTGATGGAACGTGTCGGCGTCGGCTAGGCTGCTGGATATTCTCTTCGCCTTGACTCCTGGGGCCTATCCACAGGAGGAATAACCCGTCTTTGTTCTTTCTTCTTTGTGTCTTTAATTTGTGTTTTCTTCCAATATATATATGTGTACTCTAGTTTTAAAACTCTTTTGTGGCCGCCCTGTAAGTCCCCACCCCGGTGGTGGACATTGGCGAAAATACACCTGCCACACCTTGTACATATATATGTATTATTCAATTTATTTGAATAAAGACGGCTATGAAATAGCCAAATGACTCGTCAAAAGGCGAATTACATCGGCAAACCCGAGGAGCTCCCGGAAGGAGTACTGTGAAAGTCTTAAGATCAACAAATAATGGCGTATCGCTTCTGGTGAACTAGCCAGAGTAAGCTTGTAGATGCGACTGTGGTAAAACGAGGAGCAAGTGGCAGGAGTAACTATGACTCTCTTAAGGTAGCCAAATGCCTCGTCAACAATCGAATTCCAACGGCAAACTCGAGGAGCTCCCGGAAGGAGTACTGTGAAAGCCTTAATGTCAACAAATAATGGCGTCTCGCTCCTGGTGAACTGGCCAGAGTAAGCTTGTAGATGTGACTGTGTGAAACGGGGTGCAACTGGCAGGAGTAACTATGACTCTCTTAAGGTAGCCAAATGACTCGTCAAAAGGCGAATTACATCGGCAAACCCGAGGAGCTCCCGGAAGGAGTACTGTGAAAGTCTTAAGATCAACAAATAATGGCGTATCGCTTCTGGTGAACTAGCCAGAGTAAGCTTGTAGATGCGACTGTGGTAAAACGAGGAGCAAGTGGCAGGAGTAACTATGACTCTCTTAAGGTAGCCAAATGCCTCGTCAACAGGCGAATTCCAACGGCAAACTCGAGGAACTCCCGGAAGGAGTACTGTGAAAGCCTTAAGGTCAACAAATAATGGCGTATTGCTTCTGGTGAACTGGCCAGAGTAAGCTTGTAGATGTGACTGTGTGAAACGGGTTGCAACTGGCAGGAGTAACTATGACTCTCTTAAGGTAGCCAAATGACTCGTCAAAAGGCGAATTACATCGGCAAACCAGAGGAGCTCCCGGAAGGAGTACTGTGAAAGTCTTAAGATCAACAAATAATGGCGTATCGCTTCTGGTGAACTGGCCAGAGCAAGCTCGTACATGTGACTATTGTGAAACGGGGAGAAACTGGCAGGACTAACTATAACTCTCTTAAGGTAGCCAAATGCCTCGTCAGCAGGCGAATTCCAACGGCAAACTAGAGCAGCTCCCGGCAGGAGTACTGTGAAAGTCTCAAGGCCGACAAATAATGACGTACCGCTTCAGGTGAACTGGGCCAGAGGAAGCTTGAAAATGTGGCTGTGGTTAACAGCGAGCATTTGGCAGGTGTAACAATGACTCTCTTAAGGTAGCCAAATGACTCGTCAAAAGGCAAATTACATCGGCAAACCCGAGGAGCTACCAGAAGGAGTACTGTGAAAGTCTTAAGATCAACAAATAATTGCGTATCGCTTCTGGTGAACTAGCCAGAGTAAGCTTGTAGATGCGACTGTGGTAAAACGAGGAGCAAGTGGCAGGAGTAACTATGACTCTCTTAAGGTAGCCAAATGCCTCGTCAACAGGCGAATTCCAACGGCAAACTCGAGGAGCTCCCGGAAGAAGTACTGTGAAAGCCTTAAGGTCAACAAATAATGGCGTATCGCTCCTGGTGAACTGGCCAGAGTAAGCTTGTAGATGTGACTGTGTGAAACGGGGTGCAACTGGCAGGAGTAACTATGACTCTCTTAAGGTAGCCAAATGACTAGTCAAAAGGCGAATTACATCGGCAAACCCGAGGAGCTCCCGGAAGGAGTACTGTGAAAGTCTTAAGATCAACAAATAATGGCGTATCGCTTCTGGTGAACTAGCCAGAGTAAGCTTGTAGATGCGACTGTGGTAAAACGAGAAGCAAGTGGGAGGAGTAACTATGACTCTCTTAAGGTAGCCAAATGCCTCGTCAACAGGCGAATTCCAACGGCAAACTCGAGGAGCTCCCGGAAGGAGTACTGTGAAAGCCTTAAGGTCAACAAATAATGGCGTATCGCTCCTGGTGAACTGGCCAGAGTAAGCTTGTAGATGTGACTGTGTGAAACGGGGTGCAACTGGCAGGAGTAACTATAACTCTCTTAAGGCAGCCAAATGCCTCGTCAACAGGCGAATTCCAACGGCAAACTCGAGGAGCTCCCGGCAGGAGTATTGTGAAAGTCTTAAGGTCAACAAATAATGGCGTATCGCTTCTGGTGAACTAGCCAGAGTAAGCTTGTAGATGTGACTGTGGTAAAATGGGGAGAAACTGGCAGGACTAACTATAACTCTCTTAAGGTAGCCAAATGCCTCGTCAACAGGCGAATTCCAACGGCAAACTCGAGGAGCTCCCGGAAGGAGTACTGTGAAAGCCTTAAGGTCAACAAATAATGGCGTATCGCTCCTGGTGAACTGGCCAGAGTAAGCTTGTAGATGTGACTGTGTGAAACGGGGTGCAACTGGCAGGAGTAACTATGACTCTCTTAAGGTAGCCAAATGACTCGTCAAAAGGCGAATTACATCGGCAAACCCGAGGAGCTCCCGGAAGGAGTACTGTGAAAGTCTTAAGATCAACAAATAATGGCGTATCGCTTCTGGTGAACCGGCCAGAGCAAGCTTGTACATGTGACTATTGTGAAACGGGGTGCAACTGGCAGGAGTAACTATGACTCTCTTAAGGTAGCCAAATGCCTCGTCAACAGGCGAATTCCAACGGCAAACTCGAGGAGCTCCCGGAAGGAGTACTGTGAAAGCCTTAAGGTCAACAAATAATGGCGTATCGCTCCTGGTGAACTGGCCAGAGTAAGCTTGTAGATGTGACTGTGTGAAACGGGGTGCAACTGGCAGGAGTAACTATAACTCTCTTAAGGCAGCCAAATGCCTCGTCAACAGGCGAATTCCAACGGCAAACTCGAGGAGCTCCCGGCAGGAGTACTGTGAAAGTCTTAAGGTCAACAAATAATGGCGTATCGCTTCTGGTGAACTAGCCAGAGTAAGCTTGTAGATGTGACTGTGGTAAAATGGGGAGAAACTGGCAGGACTAACTATAACTCTCTTAAGGTAGCCAAATGCCTCGTCAACAGGCGAATTCCAACGGCAAACTCGAGGAGCTCCCGGCAGGAGTACTGTGAAGGTCTTAAGGTCAACAAATAATGGCGTATCGCTCCTGGTGAACTGGCCAGAGTAAGATTGTAGATGTGACTGTGTGAAACGGGGTGCAACTGGCAGGAGTAACTATGACTCTCTTAAGGTAGCCAAATGACTCGTCAAAAGGCGAATTACATCGGCAAACCCGAGGAGCTCCCGGAAGGAGTACTGTGAAAGTCTTAAGATCAACAAATAATGGCGTATCGCTTCTGGTGAACTGGCCAGAGCAAGCTTGTACATGTGACTATTGTGAAACGGGGAGAAACTGGCAGGACTAACTATAACTCTCTTAAGGTAGCCAAATGCCTCGTCAACAGGCTAATTCCAACGGCAAACTCGAGGAGCTCCCGGCAGGAGTACTGTGAAAGTCTCAAGGCCGACAAATAATGACGTACCGCTTCAGGTGAACTGGGCCAGAGGAAGCTTGAAAATGTGGCTGCGGTTAACAGCGAGCATTTGGCAGGTGTAACAATGACTCTCTTAAGGTAGACAAATGACTCGTCAAAAGGCAAATTACATCGGCAAACCCGTGGAGCTCCCAGAAGGAGTACTGTGAAAGTCTTAAGATCAACAAATAATGGCGTATCGCTTCTGGTGAACTAGCCAGAGTAAGCTTGTAGATGCGACTGTGGTAAAACGAGGAGCAAGTGGCAGGAGTAACTATGACTCTCTTAAGGTAGCCAAATGCCTCGTCAACAGGCGAATTCCAACGGCAAACTCGAGGAGCTCCCGGAAGGAGTACTGTGAAAGCCTTAAGGTCAACAAATAATGGCGTATCGCTCCTGGTGAACTGGCCAGAGTAAGCTTGTAGATGTGACTGTGTGAAACGGGGTGCAACTGGCAGGAGTAACTATGACTCTCTTAAGGTAGCCAAATGACTCGTCAAAAGGCGAATTACATCGGCAAACCCGAAGAGCTCCCGGAAGGAGTACTGTGAAAGTCTTAAGATCAACAAATAATGGCGTATCGCTTCTGGTGAACTACCCAGAGTAAGCCTGTAGATGCGACTGTGGTAAAACGAGAAGCAAGTGGCAGGAGTAACTATGACTCTCTTAAGGTAGCCAAATGCCTCGTCAACAGGCGAATTCCAACGGCAAACTCGAGGAGCTCCCGGAAGGAGTACTGTGAAAGCCTTTAGGTCAACAAATAATGGCGTATCGCTCCTGGTGAACTGGCCAGAGTAAGATTGTAGATGTGACTGTGTGAAACGGGGTGCAACTGGCAGGAGTAACTATGACTCGCTTAAGGTAGCCAAATGACTCGTCAAAAGGCGAATTACATCGGCAAACCCGAGGAGCTCCCGGAAGGAGTACTGTGAAAGTCTTAAGATCAACAAATAATGGCATATCGCTTCTGGTGAACTAGCCAGAGTAAGCTTGTAGATGCGACTGTGGTAAAACGAGGAGCAAGTGGCAGGAGTAACTATGACTCTCTTAAGGTAGCCAAATGCCTCGTCAACAATCGAATTCCAACGGCAAACTCGAGGAGCTCCCGGAAGGAGTACTGTGAAAGCCTTAAGGTCAACAAATAATGGCGTATCGCTCCTGGTGAACTGGCCAGAGTAAGCTTGTAGATGTGACTGTGTCAAACGGGGTGCAACTGGCAGGAGTAACTATGACTCTCTTAAGGTAGCCAAATGACTCGTCAAAAGGCGAATTACATCGGCAAACCCGAGGAGCTCCCGGAAGGAGTACTGTGAAAGTCTTAAGATCAACAAATAATGGCGTATCGCTTCTGGTGAACTAGCCAGAGTAAGCTTGTAGATGCGACTGTGGTAAAACGAGGAGCAAGTGGCAGGAGTAACTATGACTCTCTTAAGGTAGCCAAATGCCTCGTCAACAGGCGAATTCCAACGGCAAACTCGAGGAGCTCCCGGAAGGAGTACTGTGAAAGCCTTAAGGTCAACAAATAATGGCGTATTGCTTCTGGTGAACTGGCCAGAGTAAGCTTGTAGATGTGACTGTGTGAAACGGGTTGCAACTGGCAGGAGTAACTATGACTCTCTTAAGGTAGCCAAATGACTCGTCAAAAGGCGAATTACATCGGCAAACCCGAGGAGCTCCCGGAAGGAGTACTGTGAAAGTCTTAAGATCAACAAATAATGGCGTATCGCTTCTGGTGAACTGGCCAGAGCAAGCTTGTACATGTGACTATTGTGAAACGGGGAGAAACTGGCAGGACTAACTATAACTCTCTTAAGGTAGCCAAATGCCTCGTCAGCAGGCGAATTCCAACGGCAAACTAGAGCAGCTCCCGGCAGGAGTACTGTGAAAGTCTCAAGGCCGACAAATAATGACGTACCGCTTCAGGTGAACTGGGCCAGAGGAAGCTTGAAAATGTGGCTGTGGTTAACAGCGAGCATTTGGCAGGTGTAACAATGACTCTCTTAAGGTAGCCAAATGACTCGTCAAAAGGCAAATTACATCGGCAAACCCGAGGAGCTACCAGAAGGAGTACTGTGAAAGTCTTAAGATCAACAAATAATTGCGTATCGCTTCTGGTGAACTAGCCAGAGTAAGCTTGTAGATGCGACTGTGGTAAAACGAGGAGCAAGTGGCAGGAGTAACTATGACTCTCTTAAGGTAGCCAAATGCCTCGTCAACAGGCGAATTCCAACGGCAAACTCGAGGAGCTCCCGGAAGGAGTACTGTGAAAGCCTTAAGGTCAACAATATATGGCGTATCGCTCCTGGTGAACTGGCCAGAGTAAGCTTGTAGATGTGACTGTGTGAAACGGGGTGCAACTGGCAGGAGTAACTATGACTCTCTTAAGGTAGCCAAATGACTCGTCAAAAGGCGAATTACATCGGCAAACCCGAGGAGCTCCCGGAAGGAGTACTGTGAAAGTCTTAAGATCAACAAATAATGGCGTATCGCTTCTGGTGAACTAGCCAGAGTAAGCTTGTAGATGCGACTGTGGTAAAACGAGAAGCAAGTGGCAGGAGTAACTATGACTCTCTTAAGGTAGCCAAATGCCTCGTCAACAGGCGAATTCCAACGGCAAACTCGAGGAGCTCCCGGAAGGAGTACTGTGAAAGCCTTAAGGTCAACAAATAATGGCGTATCGCTCCTGGTGAACTGGCCAGAGTAAGCTTGTAGATGTGACTGTGTGAAACGGGGTTCAACTGGCAGGAGTAACTATGACTCTCTTAAGGTAGCCAAATGACTCGTCAAAAGGCGAATTACATCGGCAAACCCGAGGAGCTCCCGGAAGGAGTACTGTGAAAGTCTTAAGATCAACAAATAATGGCGTATCGCTTCTGGTGAACTAGCCAGAGTAAGCTTGTAGATGTGACTGTGGTAAAACGAGGAGCAAGTGGCAGGAGTAACTATGACTCTCTTAAGGTAGCCAAATGCCTCGTCAACAGGCGAATTCCAACGGCAAACTCGAGGAGCTCCCGGAAGGAGTACTGTGAAAGCCTTAAGGTCAACAAATAATGGCGTATCGCATCTGGTGAACTGGCCAGAGTAAGCTTGTAGATGTGACTGTGTGAAACGGGTTGCAACTGGCAGGAGTAACTATGACTCTCTTAAGGTAGCCAAATGACTCGTCAAAAGGCGAATTACATCGGCAAACCCGAGGAGCTCCCGGAAGGAGTACTGTGAAAGTCTTAAGATCAACAAATAATGGCGTATCGCTTCTGGTGAACTGGCCAGAGCAAGCTTGTACATGTGACTATTGTGAAACGGGGAGAAACTGGCAGGACTAACTATAACTCTCTTAAGGTAGCCAAATGCCTCGTCAGCAGGCGAATTCCAACGGCAAACTAGAGCAGCTCCCGGCAGGAGTACTGTGAAAGTCTCAAGGCCGACAAATAATGACGTACCGCTTCAGGTGAACTGGGCCAGAGGAAGCTTGAAAATGTGGCTGTGGTTAACAGCGAGCATTTGGCAGGTGTAACAATGACTCTCTTAAGGTAGCCAAATGACTCGTCAAAAGGCGAATTACATCGGCAAACCCGAGGAGCTCCCGGAAGGAGTACTGTGAAAGTCTTAAGATCAACAAATAATGGCGTATCGCTTCTGGTGAACTAGCCAGAGTAAGCTTGTAGATGCGACTGTGGTAAAACGAGGAGCAAGTGGCAGGAGTAACTATGACTCTCTTAAGGTAGCCAAATGCCTCGTCAACAGGCGAATTCCAACGGCAAACTCGAGGAGCTCCCGGAAGGAGTACTGTGAAAGGCTTAAGATCAACAAATAATGGCGTATCGCTTCTGGTGAACTAGCCAGAGTAAGCTTGTAGATGCGACTGTGGTAAAACGAGGTGCAACTGGCAGGAGTAACTATGACCCTCTTAAGGTAGCCAAATGACTCGTCAAAAGGCGAATTACATCGGCAAACCCGAGGAGCTCCCGGAAGGAGTACTGTGAAAGTCTTAAGATCAACAAATAATGGCGTATCGCTTCTGGTGAACTAGCCAGAGTAAGCTTGTAGATGCGACTGTGGTAAAACGAGAAGCAAGTGGCAGGAGTAACTATGACTCTCTTAAGGTAGTCAAATGCCTCGTCAACAGGCGAATTCCAACGGCAAACTCGAGGAGCTCCCGGAAGGAGTACTGTGAAAGCCTTAAGGTCAACAAATAATGGCGTATCGCTCCTGGTGAACTGGCCAGAGTAAGCTTGTAGATGTGACTGTGTGAAACGGGGTGCAACTGGCAGGAGTAACTATGACTCTCTTAAGGTAGTAAAATGACTCGTCAAAAGGCGAATTACATCGGCAAACCCGAGGAGCTCCCGGAAGGAGTACTGTGAAAGTCTTAAGATCAACAAATAATGGCGTATCGCTTCTGGTGAACTAGCCAGAGTAAGCTTGTAGATGCGACTGTGGTAAAACGAGGAGCAAGTGGCTGGAGTAACTATGACTCTCTTAAGGTAGCCAAATGCCTCGTCAACAATCGAATTCCAACGGCAAACTCGAGGAGCTCCCGGCAGGAGTACTGTGAAAGTCTCAAGGCCGACAAATAATGACGTACCGCTTCAGGTGAACTGGGCCAGAGGAAGCTTGAAAATCTGGCTGCGGTTAACAGCGAGCATTTGGTAGGTGTAACAATGACTCTCTTAAGGTAGCCAAATGACTCGTCAAAAGGCAAATTACATCGGCAAACCCGAGGAGCTCCCGGAAGGAGTACTGTGAAAGTCTTAAGGTCAACAAATAATGGCGTATCGCTTCTGGTGAAATGGCCAGAGTAAGCTTGTAGATGCGACTGTGGTAAAACGAGGAGCAAGTGGCAGGAGTAACTATGACTCTCTTAAGGTAGCCAAATGACTCGACAAAAGGCGAATTACATCGGCAAACCCGAGGAGCTCCCGGAAGGAGTACTGTGAAAGGCTTAAGATCAACAAATAATGGCGTATCGCTTCTGGTGAACTAGCCAGAGTAAGCTTGTAGATGCGACTGTGGTAAAACGAGAAGCAAGTGGGAGGAGTAACTATGACTCTCTTAAGGTAGCCAAATGCCTCGTCAACAGGCGAATTCCAACGGCAAACTCGAGGAGCTCCCGGAAGGAGTACTGTGAAAGTCTTAAGGTCAACAAATAATGGCGTATCGCTCCTGGTGAACTGGCCAGAGTAAGCTTGTAGATGTGACTGTGTGAAACGGGGTGCAACTGGCAGGATTAACTATGACTCTCTTAAGGTAGCCAAATGACTCGTCAAAAGGCGAATTACATCGGCAAACACGAGGAGCTCCCGGAAGGAGTACTGTGAAAGTCTTAAGATCAACAAATAATGGCGTATCGCTTCTGGTGAACTAGCCAGAGTAAGCTTGTAGATGCGACTGTGGTAAAACGAGAAGCAAGTGGGAGGAGTAACTATGACTCTCTTAAGGTAGCCAAATGCCTCGTCAACAGGCGAATTCCAACGGCAAACTCGAGGAGCTCCCGGAAGGAGTACTGTGAAAGCCTTAAGGTCAACAAATAATGGCGTATCGCTCCTGGTGAACTGGCCAGAGTAAGCTTGTAGATGTGACTGTGTGAAACGGGGTGCAACTGGCAGGAGTAACTATAACTCTCTTAAGGCAGCCAAATGCCTCGTCAACAGGCGAATTCCAACGGCAAACTCGAGGAGCTCCCGGCAGGAGTATTGTGAAAGTCTTAAGGTCAACAAATAATGGCGTATCGCTTCTGGTGAACTAGCCAGAGTAAGCTTGTAGATGTGACTGTGGTAAAATGGGGAGAAACTGGCAGGACTAACTATAACTCTCTTAAGGTAGCCAAATGCCTCGTCAACAGGCGAATTCCAACGGCAAACTCGAGGAGCTCCCGGAAGGAGTACTGTGAAAGCCTTAAGGTCAACAAATAATGGCGTATCGCTCCTGGTGAACTGGCCAGAGTAAGCTTGTAGATGTGACTGTGTGAAACGGGGTGCAACTGGCAGGAGTAACTATGACTCTCTTAAGGTAGCCAAATGACTCGTCAAAAGGCGAATTACATCGGCAAACCCGAGGAGCTCCCGGAAGGAGTACTGTGAAAGTCTTAAGATCAACAAATAATGGCGTATCGCTTCTGGTGAACCGGCCAGAGCAAGCTTGTACATGTGACTATTGTGAAACGGGGTGCAACTGGCAGGAGTAACTATGACTCTCTTAAGGTAGCCAAATGCCTCGTCAACAGGCGAATTCCAACGGCAAACTCGAGGAGCTCCCGGAAGGAGTACTGTGAAAGCCTTAAGGTCAACAAATAATGGCGTATCGCTCCTGGTGAACTGGCCAGAGTAAGCTTGTAGATGTGACTGTGTGAAACGGGGTGCAACTGGCAGGAGTAACTATAACTCTCTTAAGGCAGCCAAATGCCTCGTCAACAGGCGAATTCCAACGGCAAACTCGAGGAGCTCCCGGCAGGAGTACTGTGAAAGTCTTAAGGTCAACAAATAATGGCGTATCGCTTCTGGTGAACTAGCCAGAGTAAGCTTGTAGATGTGACTGTGGTAAAATGGGGAGAAACTGGCAGGACTAACTATAACTCTCTTAAGGTAGCCAAATGCCTCGTCAACAGGCGAATTCCAACGGCAAACTCGAGGAGCTCCCGGCAGGAGTACTGTGAAGGTCTTAAGGTCAACAAATAATGGCGTATCGCTCCTGGTGAACTGGCCAGAGTAAGATTGTAGATGTGACTGTGTGAAACGGGGTGCAACTGGCAGGAGTAACTATGACTCTCTTAAGGTAGCCAAATGACTCGTCAAAAGGCGAATTACATCGGCAAACCCGAGGAGCTCCCGGAAGGAGTACTGTGAAAGTCTTAAGATCAACAAATAATGGCGTATCGCTTCTGGTGAACTGGCCAGAGCAAGCTTGTACATGTGACTATTGTGAAACGGGGAGAAACTGGCAGGACTAACTATAACTCTCTTAAGGTAGCCAAATGCCTCGTCAACAGGCTAATTCCAACGGCAAACTCGAGGAGCTCCCGGCAGGAGTACTGTGAAAGTCTCAAGGCCGACAAATAATGACGTACCGCTTCAGGTGAACTGGGCCAGAGGAAGCTTGAAAATGTGGCTGCGGTTAACAGCGAGCATTTGGCAGGTGTAACAATGACTCTCTTAAGGTAGACAAATGACTCGTCAAAAGGCAAATTACATCGGCAAACCCGTGGAGCTCCCAGAAGGAGTACTGTGAAAGTCTTAAGATCAACAAATAATGGCGTATCGCTTCTGGTGAACTAGCCAGAGTAAGCTTGTAGATGCGACTGTGGTAAAACGAGGAGCAAGTGGCAGGAGTAACTATGACTCTCTTAAGGTAGCCAAATGCCTCGTCAACAGGCGAATTCCAACGGCAAACTCGAGGAGCTCCCGGAAGGAGTACTGTGAAAGCCTTAAGGTCAACAAATAATGGCGTATCGCTCCTGGTGAACTGGCCAGAGTAAGCTTGTAGATGTGACTGTGTGAAACGGGGTGCAACTGGCAGGAGTAACTATGACTCTCTTAAGGTAGCCAAATGACTCGTCAAAAGGCGAATTACATCGGCAAACCCGAAGAGCTCCCGGAAGGAGTACTGTGAAAGTCTTAAGATCAACAAATAATGGCGTATCGCTTCTGGTGAACTACCCAGAGTAAGCCTGTAGATGCGACTGTGGTAAAACGAGAAGCAAGTGGCAGGAGTAACTATGACTCTCTTAAGGTAGCCAAATGCCTCGTCAACAGGCGAATTCCAACGGCAAACTCGAGGAGCTCCCGGAAGGAGTACTGTGAAAGCCTTTAGGTCAACAAATAATGGCGTATCGCTCCTGGTGAACTGGCCAGAGTAAGATTGTAGATGTGACTGTGTGAAACGGGGTGCAACTGGCAGGAGTAACTATGACTCGCTTAAGGTAGCCAAATGACTCGTCAAAAGGCGAATTACATCGGCAAACCCGAGGAGCTCCCGGAAGGAGTACTGTGAAAGTCTTAAGATCAACAAATAATGGCATATCGCTTCTGGTGAACTAGCCAGAGTAAGCTTGTAGATGCGACTGTGGTAAAACGAGGAGCAAGTGGCAGGAGTAACTATGACTCTCTTAAGGTAGCCAAATGCCTCGTCAACAATCGAATTCCAACGGCAAACTCGAGGAGCTCCCGGAAGGAGTACTGTGAAAGCCTTAAGGTCAACAAATAATGGCGTATCGCTCCTGGTGAACTGGCCAGAGTAAGCTTGTAGATGTGACTGTGTCAAACGGGGTGCAACTGGCAGGAGTAACTATGACTCTCTTAAGGTAGCCAAATGACTCGTCAAAAGGCGAATTACATCGGCAAACCCGAGGAGCTCCCGGAAGGAGTACTGTGAAAGTCTTAAGATCAACAAATAATGGCGTATCGCTTCTGGTGAACTAGCCAGAGTAAGCTTGTAGATGCGACTGTGGTAAAACGAGGAGCAAGTGGCAGGAGTAACTATGACTCTCTTAAGGTAGCCAAATGCCTCGTCAACAGGCGAATTCCAACGGCAAACTCGAGGAGCTCCCGGAAGGAGTACTGTGAAAGCCTTAAGGTCAACAAATAATGGCGTATTGCTTCTGGTGAACTGGCCAGAGTAAGCTTGTAGATGTGACTGTGTGAAACGGGTTGCAACTGGCAGGAGTAACTATGACTCTCTTAAGGTAGCCAAATGACTCGTCAAAAGGCGAATTACATCGGCAAACCCGAGGAGCTCCCGGAAGGAGTACTGTGAAAGTCTTAAGATCAACAAATAATGGCGTATCGCTTCTGGTGAACTGGCCAGAGCAAGCTTGTACATGTGACTATTGTGAAACGGGGAGAAACTGGCAGGACTAACTATAACTCTCTTAAGGTAGCCAAATGCCTCGTCAGCAGGCGAATTCCAACGGCAAACTAGAGCAGCTCCCGGCAGGAGTACTGTGAAAGTCTCAAGGCCGACAAATAATGACGTACCGCTTCAGGTGAACTGGGCCAGAGGAAGCTTGAAAATGTGGCTGTGGTTAACAGCGAGCATTTGGCAGGTGTAACAATGACTCTCTTAAGGTAGCCAAATGACTCGTCAAAAGGCAAATTACATCGGCAAACCCGAGGAGCTACCAGAAGGAGTACTGTGAAAGTCTTAAGATCAACAAATAATTGCGTATCGCTTCTGGTGAACTAGCCAGAGTAAGCTTGTAGATGCGACTGTGGTAAAACGAGGAGCAAGTGGCAGGAGTAACTATGACTCTCTTAAGGTAGCCAAATGCCTCGTCAACAGGCGAATTCCAACGGCAAACTCGAGGAGCTCCCGGAAGGAGTACTGTGAAAGCCTTAAGGTCAACAATATATGGCGTATCGCTCCTGGTGAACTGGCCAGAGTAAGCTTGTAGATGTGACTGTGTGAAACGGGGTGCAACTGGCAGGAGTAACTATGACTCTCTTAAGGTAGCCAAATGACTCGTCAAAAGGCGAATTACATCGGCAAACCCGAGGAGCTCCCGGAAGGAGTACTGTGAAAGTCTTAAGATCAACAAATAATGGCGTATCGCTTCTGGTGAACTAGCCAGAGTAAGCTTGTAGATGCGACTGTGGTAAAACGAGAAGCAAGTGGCAGGAGTAACTATGACTCTCTTAAGGTAGCCAAATGCCTCGTCAACAGGCGAATTCCAACGGCAAACTCGAGGAGCTCCCGGAAGGAGTACTGTGAAAGCCTTAAGGTCAACAAATAATGGCGTATCGCTCCTGGTGAACTGGCCAGAGTAAGCTTGTAGATGTGACTGTGTGAAACGGGGTTCAACTGGCAGGAGTAACTATGACTCTCTTAAGGTAGCCAAATGACTCGTCAAAAGGCGAATTACATCGGCAAACCCGAGGAGCTCCCGGAAGGAGTACTGTGAAAGTCTTAAGATCAACAAATAATGGCGTATCGCTTCTGGTGAACTAGCCAGAGTAAGCTTGTAGATGTGACTGTGGTAAAACGAGGAGCAAGTGGCAGGAGTAACTATGACTCTCTTAAGGTAGCCAAATGCCTCGTCAACAGGCGAATTCCAACGGCAAACTCGAGGAGCTCCCGGAAGGAGTACTGTGAAAGCCTTAAGGTCAACAAATAATGGCGTATCGCATCTGGTGAACTGGCCAGAGTAAGCTTGTAGATGTGACTGTGTGAAACGGGTTGCAACTGGCAGGAGTAACTATGACTCTCTTAAGGTAGCCAAATGACTCGTCAAAAGGCGAATTACATCGGCAAACCCGAGGAGCTCCCGGAAGGAGTACTGTGAAAGTCTTAAGATCAACAAATAATGGCGTATCGCTTCTGGTGAACTGGCCAGAGCAAGCTTGTACATGTGACTATTGTGAAACGGGGAGAAACTGGCAGGACTAACTATAACTCTCTTAAGGTAGCCAAATGCCTCGTCAGCAGGCGAATTCCAACGGCAAACTAGAGCAGCTCCCGGCAGGAGTACTGTGAAAGTCTCAAGGCCGACAAATAATGACGTACCGCTTCAGGTGAACTGGGCCAGAGGAAGCTTGAAAATGTGGCTGTGGTTAACAGCGAGCATTTGGCAGGTGTAACAATGACTCTCTTAAGGTAGCCAAATGACTCGTCAAAAGGCGAATTACATCGGCAAACCCGAGGAGCTCCCGGAAGGAGTACTGTGAAAGTCTTAAGATCAACAAATAATGGCGTATCGCTTCTGGTGAACTAGCCAGAGTAAGCTTGTAGATGCGACTGTGGTAAAACGAGGAGCAAGTGGCAGGAGTAACTATGACTCTCTTAAGGTAGCCAAATGCCTCGTCAACAGGCGAATTCCAACGGCAAACTCGAGGAGCTCCCGGAAGGAGTACTGTGAAAGGCTTAAGATCAACAAATAATGGCGTATCGCTTCTGGTGAACTAGCCAGAGTAAGCTTGTAGATGCGACTGTGGTAAAACGAGGTGCAACTGGCAGGAGTAACTATGACCCTCTTAAGGTAGCCAAATGACTCGTCAAAAGGCGAATTACATCGGCAAACCCGAGGAGCTCCCGGAAGGAGTACTGTGAAAGTCTTAAGATCAACAAATAATGGCGTATCGCTTCTGGTGAACTAGCCAGAGTAAGCTTGTAGATGCGACTGTGGTAAAACGAGAAGCAAGTGGCAGGAGTAACTATGACTCTCTTAAGGTAGTCAAATGCCTCGTCAACAGGCGAATTCCAACGGCAAACTCGAGGAGCTCCCGGAAGGAGTACTGTGAAAGCCTTAAGGTCAACAAATAATGGCGTATCGCTCCTGGTGAACTGGCCAGAGTAAGCTTGTAGATGTGACTGTGTGAAACGGGGTGCAACTGGCAGGAGTAACTATGACTCTCTTAAGGTAGTAAAATGACTCGTCAAAAGGCGAATTACATCGGCAAACCCGAGGAGCTCCCGGAAGGAGTACTGTGAAAGTCTTAAGATCAACAAATAATGGCGTATCGCTTCTGGTGAACTAGCCAGAGTAAGCTTGTAGATGCGACTGTGGTAAAACGAGGAGCAAGTGGCTGGAGTAACTATGACTCTCTTAAGGTAGCCAAATGCCTCGTCAACAATCGAATTCCAACGGCAAACTCGAGGAGCTCCCGGCAGGAGTACTGTGAAAGTCTCAAGGCCGACAAATAATGACGTACCGCTTCAGGTGAACTGGGCCAGAGGAAGCTTGAAAATCTGGCTGCGGTTAACAGCGAGCATTTGGTAGGTGTAACAATGACTCTCTTAAGGTAGCCAAATGACTCGTCAAAAGGCAAATTACATCGGCAAACCCGAGGAGCTCCCGGAAGGAGTACTGTGAAAGTCTTAAGGTCAACAAATAATGGCGTATCGCTTCTGGTGAAATGGCCAGAGTAAGCTTGTAGATGCGACTGTGGTAAAACGAGGAGCAAGTGGCAGGAGTAACTATGACTCTCTTAAGGTAGCCAAATGACTCGACAAAAGGCGAATTACATCGGCAAACCCGAGGAGCTCCCGGAAGGAGTACTGTGAAAGGCTTAAGATCAACAAATAATGGCGTATCGCTTCTGGTGAACTAGCCAGAGTAAGCTTGTAGATGCGACTGTGGTAAAACGAGAAGCAAGTGGGAGGAGTAACTATGACTCTCTTAAGGTAGCCAAATGCCTCGTCAACAGGCGAATTCCAACGGCAAACTCGAGGAGCTCCCGGAAGGAGTACTGTGAAAGTCTTAAGGTCAACAAATAATGGCGTATCGCTCCTGGTGAACTGGCCAGAGTAAGCTTGTAGATGTGACTGTGTGAAACGGGGTGCAACTGGCAGGATTAACTATGACTCTCTTAAGGTAGCCAAATGACTCGTCAAAAGGCGAATTACATCGGCAAACACGAGGAGCTCCCGGAAGGAGTACTGTGAAAGTCTTAAGATCAACAAATAATGGCGTATCGCTTCTGGTGAACTAGCCAGAGTAAGCTTGTAGATGCGACTGTGGTAAAACGAGAAGCAAGTGGGAGGAGTAACTATGACTCTCTTAAGGTAGCCAAATGCCTCGTCAACAGGCGAATTCCAACGGCAAACTCGAGGAGCTCCCGGAAGGAGTACTGTGAAAGCCTTAAGGTCAACAAATAATGGCGTATCGCTCCTGGTGAACTGGCCAGAGTAAGCTTGTAGATGTGACTGTGTGAAACGGGGTGCAACTGGCAGGAGTAACTATGACTCTCTTAAGGTAGCCAAATGACTCGTCAAAAGGCGAATTACATCGGCAAACCCGAGGAGCTCCCGGAAGGAGTACTGTGAAAGTCTTAAGATCAACAAATAATGGCGTATCGCTTCTGGTGAACTAGCCAGAGTAAGCTTGTAGATGCGACTGTGGTAAAACGAGGAGCAAGTGGCAGGAGTAACTATGACTCTCTTAAGGTAGCCAAATGCCTCGTCAACAGGCGAATTCCAACGGCAAACTCGAGGAGCTCACGGAAGGAGTACTGTGAAAGCCTTAAGGTCAACAAATAATGGCGTATCGCTCCTGGTGAACTGGCCAGAGTAAGCTTGTAGATGTGACTGTGTGAAACGGGGTGCAACTGGCAGGAGTAACTATAACTCTCTTAAGGTAGCCAAATGCCTCGTCAACAGGCAAATTCCAACGGCAAACTCGAGGAGCTCCCGGCAGGAGTACTGTGAAAGTCTTAAGGTCAACAAATAATGGCGTATCGCTTCTGGTGAACTAGCCAGAGTAAGCTTGTAGATGTGACTGTGGTAAAATGGGGAGCAAGTGGCAGGAGTAACTATGACTCTCTTAGGGTTGCCAAATGACTCGTCAAAAGGCGAATTACATCGGCAAAGCTGAGGAGCTCCCGGAAGGAGTACTGTGAAAGTCTTAAGGTCAACAAATAATGGCGTATCGCTTCTGGTGAACTGGCCAGAGTAAGCTTGTAGATGCGACTGTGGTAAAACGAGGAGCAAGTGGCAGGAGTAACTATGACTCTCTTAAGGTAGCCAAATGACTCGACAAAAGGCGAATTACATCGGCAAACCCGAGGAGCTCCCGGAAGGAGTACTGTGAAAGGCTTAAGATCAACAAATAATGGCGTATCGCTTCTGGTGAACTAGCCAGAGTAAGCTTGTAGATGCGACTGTGGTAAAACGAGGTGCAACTGGCAGGAGTAACTATGACCCTCTTAAGGTAGCCAAATGACTCGTCAAAAGGCGAATTACATCGGCAAACCCGAGGAGCTCCCGGAAGGAGTACTGTGAAAGTCTTAAGATCAACAAATAATGGCGTATCGCTTCTGGTGAACTAGCCAGAGTAAGCTTGTAGATGCGACTGTGGTAAAACGAGAAGCAAGTGGCAGGAGTAACTATGACTCTCTTAAGGTAGCCAAATGCCTCGTCAACAATCTAATTCCAACGGCAAACTCGAGGAGCTCCCGGAAGGAGTACTGTGAAAGCCTTAAGGTCAACAAATAATGGCGTATCGCTCCTGGTGAACTGGCCAGAGTAAGCTTGTAGATGTGACTGTGTGAAACGGGGTGCAACTGGCAGGAGTAACTATGACTCTCTTAAGGTAGTAAAATGACTCGTCAAAAGGCGAATTACATCGGCAAACCCGAGGAGCTCCCGGAAGGAGTACTGTGAGAGTCTTAAGATCAACAAATAATGGCGTATCGCTTCTGGTGAACTAGCCAGAGTAAGCTTGTAGATGCGACTGTGGTAAAACGAGGAGCAAGTGGCTGGAGTAACTATGACTCTCTTAAGGTAGCCAAATGCCTCGTCAACAATCGAATTCCAACGGCAAACTCGAGGAGCTCCCGGCAGGAGTACTGTGAAAGTCTCAAGGCCGACAAATAATGACGTACCGCTTCAGGTGAACTGGGCCAGAGGAAGCTTGAAAATGTGGCTGCGGTTAACAGCGAGCATTTGGTAGGTGTAACAATGACTCTCTTAAGGTAGCCAAATGACTCGTCAAAAGGCAAATTACATCGGCAAACCCGAGGAGCTCCCGGAAGGAGTACTGTGAAAGTCTTAAGGTCAACAAATAATGGCGTATCGCTTCTGGTGAACTGGCCAGAGTAAGCTAGTAGATGCGACTGTGGTAAAACGAGGAGCAAGTGGCAGGAGTAACTATGACTCTCTTAAGGTAGCCAAATGACTCGACAAAAGGCGAATTACATCGGCAAACCCGAGGAGCTCCCGGAAGGAGTACTGTGAAAGGCTTAAGATCAACAAATAATGGCGTATCGCTTCTGGTGAACTAGCCAGAGTAAACTTGTAGATGCGACTGTGGTAAAACGAGGTGCAACTGGCAGGAGTAACTATGACTCTCTTAAGGTAGCCAAATGCCTCGTCAACAGGCGAAAAACATCGGCATTCTCGAGGAGCTCCCGGCAGGAGTACTGTGAAAGTCTTAAGGTCAACAAATAATGGTGTATCGCTTCTGGTTAACTGGCCAGAGCAAGCTTGTACATGTGACTATTGTGAAACGGGGAGAAACTGGCAGGACTAACTATAACTCTCTTAAGGTAGCCAAATGCCTCGTCAACAGGCGAATTCCAACGACGAACTCGAGGAGCTCCCGACAGGAGTACTGTGAAAGTCTTAAGGTCATTAAATAATGGCGTATCGCTCCTGGTGAACTGGCCAGAGTAAGCTTGTAGATGTGACTGTGTGAAACGGGGTTCAACTGGCAGGAGTAACTATGACTCTCTTAAGGTAGCCAAATGACTCGTCAAAAGGCGAATTACATCGGCAAACCCGAGGAGCTCCCGGAAGGAGTACTGTGAAAGTCTTAAGATCTACAAATAATGGCGTATCGCTTCTGGTGAACTAGCCAGAGTAAGCTTGTAGATGCGACTGTGGTAAAACGAGGAGCAAGTGGCAGGAGTAACTATGACTCTCTTAAGGTAGCCAAATGCCTCGTCAACAGGCGAATTCCAACGGCAAACTCGAGGAGCTCCCAGAAGGAGTACTGTGAAAGCCTTAAGGTCAACAAATAATGGCGTATCGCTCCTGGTGAACTGGCCAGAGTAAGCTTGTAGATGTGACTGTGTGAAACGGGGTGCAACTGGCAGGAGTAACTATGACTCTCTTAAGGTAGCCAAATGACTCGTCAAAAGGCGAATTACATCGGCAAACCCGAGGAGCTCCCGGAAGGAGTACTGTGAAAGTCTTAAGATCAACCAATAATGGCGTATCGCTTCTGGTGAACTAGCCAGAGTAAGCTTGTAGATGCGACTGTGGTAAAACGAGGTGCAACTGGCAGGAGTAACTATGACTCTCTTAAGGTAGACAAATGCCTCGTCAACAGGCGAAAAACATCGGCATTCTCGAGGAGCTCCCGGCAGGAGTACTGTGAAAGTCTTAAGGTCAACAAATAATGGTGTATCGCTTCTAGTTAACTGGCCAGAGCAAGCTTGTACATGTGACTATTGTGAAACGGGGAGAAACTGGCAGGACTAACTATAACTCTCTTAAGGTAGCCAAATGCCTCGTCAACAGACGAATTCCAACGGCAAACTAGAGGAGCTCCCGGCAGGAGTACTGTGAAAGTCTTAATGTCAACAAATAATGGCGTATCGCTTCTGGTGAACTGGCCAGAGTAAGCTTGTAGATGCGACTGTGGTAAAACGAGAAGCAAGTGGCAGGAGTAACTATGACTCTCTTAAGGTAGCCAAATGCCTTGTCAACAGGCGAATTCCAACGGCAAACTCGAGGAGCTCCCGGAAGGAGTACTGTGAAAGCCTTAAGGTCAACAAATAATGGCGTATCGCTCCTGGTGAACTGGCCAGAGTAAGCTTGTAGATGTGACTGTGTGAAACGGGGTGCAACTGGCAGGAGTAACTATGACTCTCTTAAGGTAGCCAAATGACTCGTCAAGAGGCGAATTACATCGGCAAACCCGAGGAGCTCCCGGAAGGAGTACTGTGAAAGGCTTAAGATCAACAAATAATGGCGTATCGCTTCTGGTGAACTAGCCAGAGTAAGCTTGTAGATGCGACTGTGGTAAAACGAGGAGCAAGTGGCAGGAGTAACTATGACTCTCTTAAGGTAGCCAAATGCCTCGTCAACAGGCGAATTCCAACGGCAAACTCGAGGAGCTCCCGGAAGGAGTACTGTGAAAGCCTTAAGGTCAACAAATAATGGCGTATCGCTCCTGGTGAACTGTCCAGAGTAAGCTTGTAGATGTGACTGTGTGAAACGGGGTGCAACTGGCAGGAGTAACTATGACTCTCTTAAGGTAGCCAAATGACTCGTGAAAAGGCGAATTACATCGGCAAACCCGAGGAGCTCCCGGAAGGAGTACTGTGAAAGTCTTAAGATCAACAAATAATGGCGTATCGCTTCTGGGGAAATAGCCAGAGTAAGCTTGTAGATGCGACTGTGGTAAAACGAGAAGCAAGTGGCAGGAGTAACTATGACTCTCTTAAGGTAGCCAAATGCCTCGTCAACAGGCGAATTCCAACGGCAAACTCGAGGAGCTCCCGGAAGGAGTACTGTGAAAGCCTTAAGGTCAACAAATAATGGCGTATCGCTCCTGGTGAACTAGCCAGAGTAAACTTGTAGATGCGACTGTGGTAAAACGAGGTGCAACTGGCAGGAGTAACTATGACTCTCTTAAGGTAGCCAAATGCCTCGTCAACAGGCGAAAAACATCGGCATTCTCGAGGAGCTCCCGGCAGGAGTACTGTGAAAGTCTTAAGGTCAACAAATAATGGTGTATCGCTTCTGGTTAACTGGCCAGAGCAAGCTTGTACATGTGACTATTGTGAAACGGGGAGAAACTGGCAGGACTAACTATAACTCTCTTAAGGTAGCCAAATGCCTCGTCAACAGGCGAATTCCAACGACAAACTCGAGGAGCTCCCGACAGGAGTACTGTGAAAGTCTTAAGGTCATTAAATAATGGCGTATCGCTCCTGGTGAACTGGCCAGAGTAAGCTTGTAGATGTGACTGTGTGAAACGGGGTTCAACTGGCAGGAGTAACTATGACTCTCTTAAGGTAGCCAAATGACTCGTCAAAAGGCGAATTACATCGGCAAACCCGAGGAGCTCCCGGAAGGAGTACTGTGAAAGTCTTAAGATCAACAAATAATGGCGTATCGCTTCTGGTGAACTAGCCAGAGTAAGCTTGTAGATGCGACTGTGGTAAAACGAGGAGCAAGTGGCAGGAGTAACTATGACTCTCTTAAGGTAGCCAAATGCCTCGTCAACAGGCGAATTCCAACGGCAAACTCGAGGAGCTCCCGGAAGGAGTACTGTGAAAGCCTTAAGGTCAACAAATAATGGCGTATCGCTCCTGGTGAACTGGCCAGAGTAAGCTTGTAGATGTGACTGTGTGAAACGGGGTGCAACTGGCAGGAGTAACTATGACTCTCTTAAGGTAGCCAAATGACTCGTCAAAAGGCGAATTACATCGGCAAACCCGAGGAGCTCCCGGAAGGAGTACTGTGAAAGTCTTAAGATCAACAAATAATGGGGTATCGCTTCTGGTGAACTAGCCAGAGTAAGCTTGTAGATGCGACTGTGGTAAAACGAGGTGCAACTGGCAGGAGTAACTATGACTCTCTTAAGGTAGACAAATGCCTCGTCAACAGGCGAAAAACATCGGCATTCTCGAGGAGCTCCCGGCAGGAGTACTGTGAAAGTCTTAAGATCAACAAATAATGGTGTATCGCTTCTAGTTAACTGGCCAGAGCAAGCTTGTACATGTGACTATTGTGAAACGGGGAGAAACTGGCAGGACTAACTATAACTCTCTTAAGGTAGCCAAATGCCTCGTCAACAGACGAATTCCAACGGCAAACTCGAGGAGCTCCCGGCAGGAGTACTGTGAAAGTCTTAATGTCAACAAATAATGGCGTATCGCTTCTGGTGAACTGGCCAGAGTAAGCTTGTAGATGCGACTGTGGTAAAACGAGAAGCAAGTGGCAGGAGTAACTATGACTCTCTTAAGGTAGCCAAATGCCTTGTCAACAGGCGAATTCCAACGGCAAACTCGAGGAGCTCCCGGAAGGAGTACTGTGAAAGCCTTAAGGTCAACAAATAATGGCGTATCGCTCCTAGTGAACTGGCCAGAGTAAGCTTGTAGATGTGACTGTGTGAAACGGGGTGCAACTGGCAGGAGTAACTATGACTCTCTTAAGGTAGCCAAATGACTCGTCAAGAGGCGAATTACATCGGCAAACCCGAGGAGCTCCCGGAAGGAGTACTGTGAAAGGCTTAAGATCAACAAATAATGGCGTATCGCTTCTGGTGAACTAGCCAGAGTAAGCTTGTAGATGCGACTGTGGTAAAACGAGGAGCAAGTGGCAGGAGTAACTATGACTCTCTTAAGGTAGCCAAATGCCTCGTCAACAGGCGAATTCCAACGGCAAACTCGAGGAGCTCCCGGAAGGAGTACTGTGAAAGCCTTAAGGTCAACAAATAATGGCGTATCGCTCCTGGTGAACTGGCCAGAGTAAGCTTGTAGATGTGACTGTGTGAAACGGGGTGCAACTGGCAGGAGTAACTATGACTCTCTTAAGGTAGCCAAATGACTCGTCAAAAGGCGAATTACATCGGCAAACCCGAGGAGCTCCCGGAAGGAGTACTGTGAAAGTCTTAAGATCAACAAATAATGGCGTATCGCTTCTGGGGAAATAGCCAGAGTAAGCTTGTAGATGCGACTGTGGTAAAACGAGAAGCAAGTGGCAGGAGTAACTATGACTCTCTTAAGGTAGCCAAATGCCTCGTCAACAGGCGAATTCCAACGGCAAACTCGAGGAGCTCCCGGAAGGAGTACTGTGAAAGCCTTAAGGTCAACAAATAATGGCGTATCGCTCCTGGTGAACTGGCCAGAGTAAGCTTGTAGATGCGACTGTGGTAAAACGAGGAGCAAGTGGCAGGAGTAACTATGACTCTCTTAAGGTAGCCAAATGACTCGACAAAAGGCGAATTACATCGGCAAACCCGAGGAGCTCCCGGAAGGAGTACTGTGAAAGGCTTAAGATCAACAAATAATGGCGTATCGCTCCTGGTGAACTGGCCAGAGTAAGCTTGTAGATGTGACTGTGTGAAACGGGGTGCAACTGGCAGGAGTAACTATGACTCTCTTAAGGTAGCCAAATGCTCGTCAAAAGGCGAATTACATCGGCAAACCCGAGGAGCTCCCGGAAGGAGTACTGTGTAAGTCTTAAGATCAACAAATAATGGCGTATCGCTTCTGGTGAACTGGCCAGAGCAAGCTTGTACATGTGACTATTGTGAAACGGGGAGAAACTGGCAGGACTAACTATAACTCTCTTCAGGTAGCCAAATGCCTCGTCAACAGGCGAATTCCAACGGCAAACTCGAGGAGCTCCCGGCAGGAGTACTGTGAAAGTCTCAAGGCCGACAAATAATGACGTACCGCTTCAGGTGAACTGGGCCAGAGGAAGCTTGAAAATGTGGCTGTGGTTAACAGCGAGCATTTGGCAGGTGTAACAATGACTCTCTTAAGGTAGCCAAATGACTCGTCAAAAGGCGAATTACATCGGCAAACCCGAGGAGCTCCCGGAAGGAGTACTGTGAAAGTCTTAAGATCAACAAATAATGGCGTATCACTTCTGGTGAACTAGCCAGAGTAAGCTTGTAGATGCGACTTTGGTAAAACGAGGAGCAAGTGGCAGGAGTAACTATGACTCTCTTAAGGTAGCCAAATGCCTCGTCAACAGGTGAATTCCATCGGCAAACCCGAGGAGCTCCCGGAAGGAGTACTGTGAAAGTCTTAAGATCAACAAATAATGGCGTATCGCTTCTGGTGAACTGGCCAGAGCAAGCTTGTACATGTGACTATTGTGAAACGGGGAGAAACTGGCAGGACTAACTATAACTCTCTTCAGGTAGCCAAATGCCTCGTCAACAGGCGAATTCCAACGGCAAACTCGAGGAGCTCCCGGCAGGAGTACTGTGAAAGTCTCAAGGCCGACAAATAATGACGTACCGCTTCAGGTGAACTGGGCCAGAGGAAGCTTGAAAATGTGGCTGTGGTTAACAGCGAGCATTTGGCAGGTGTAACAATGACTCTCTTAAGGTAGCCAAATGACTCGTCAAAAGGCGAATTACATCGGCAAACCAGAGGAGCTCCCGGAAGGAGTACTGTGAAAGTCTTAAGATCAACAAATAATGGCGTATCACTTCTGGTGAACTTGCCAGAGTAAGCTTGTAGATGCGACTTTGGTAAAACGAGGAGCAAGTGGCAGGAGTAACTATGACTCTCTTAAGGTAGCCAAATGCCTCGTCAACAGGTGAATTCCAACGGCAAACTCGATGAGCTCCCGGAAGGAGTACTGTGAAAGCCTTAAGGTCAACAAATAATGGCGTATCGCTCCTGGTGAACTGGCCAGAGTAAGCTTGTAGATGTGACTGTGTGAAACGGGGTGCAACTGGCAGGAGTAACTATGACTCTCTTAAGGTAGCCAAATGGCTCATCAAAAGGCGAATTACATCGGCAAACCCGAGGAGCTCCCGGAAGGAGTACTGTGAAAGTCTTAAGATCAACAAATAATGGCGTATCGCTTCTGGTGAACTAGCCAGAGTAAGCTTGTAGATGCGACTGTGGTAAAACGAGGTGCAATTGGCAGGAGTAACTATGACTCTCTTAAGGTAGACAAATGCCTCGTCAACAGGCGAAAAACATCGGGATTCTCGAGGAGCTCCCGGCAGGAGTACTGTGAAAGTCTTAAGGTCAACAAATAATGGTGTATCGCTTCTGGTTAACTGGCCAGAGCAAGCTTGTACATGTGACTATTGTGAAACGGGGAGAAACTGGCAGGACTAACTATAACTCTCTCAAGGTAGCCAAATGCCTCGTCAACAGGCGAATTCCAACGGCAAACTCGAGGAGCTCCCGGCAGGAGTACTGTGAAAGTCTTAATGTCAACAAATAATGGCGTATCGCTTCTGGTGAACTGGCCAGAGTAAGCTTGTAGGTGCGACTGTGGTAAAACGAGAAGCAAGTGGCAGGAGTAACTATGACTCTCTTAAGGTAGCCAAATGCCTCGTCAACAGGCGAATTCCAACGGCAAACTCGGGGAGCTCCCGGAAGGAGTACTGTGAAAGCCGTAAGGTCAACAAATAACGGCGTATCGCTCCTGGTGAACTGGCCAGAGTAAGCTTGTAGATGTGACTGTGTGAAACGGGGTGCAACTGGCAGGAGTAACTATGACTCTCTTAAGGTAGCCAAATGACTCGTCAAAAGGCGAATTACATCGGCAAACCCGAGGAGCTCCCGGAAGGAGTACTGTGAAAGTCTTAAGATCAACAAATAATGGCGTATCGCTTCTGGTGAACTAGCCAGAGTAAGCTTGTAGATGCGACTGTGGTAAAACGAGGAGCAAGTGGCAGGAGTAACTATGACTCTCTTAAGGTAGCCAAATGCTCGTCAACAGGCGAATTCCAACGGCAAACTCGAGGAGCTCCCGGAAGGAGTACTGTGAAAGCCTTAAGGTCAACTAATAATGGCGTATCGCTCCTGGTGAACTGGCCAGAGTAAGCTTGTAGATGCGACTGTGGTAAAACGAGGAGCAAGTGGCAGGAGTAACTATGACTCTCTTAAGGTAGCCAAATGACTCGACAAAAGGCGAATTACATCGGCAAACCCGAGGAGCTCCCGGAAGGAGTACCGTGAAAGGCTTAAGATCAACAAATAATGGCGTATCGCTCCTGGTGAACTGGCCAGAGTAAGCTTGTAGATGTGACTGTGTGAAACGGGGTGCAACTGGCAGGAGTAACTATGTCTCTCTTAAGGTAGCCAAATGACTCGTCAAGAGGCGAATTACATCGGCAAACCCGAGGAGCTCCCGGAAGGAGTACTGTGAAAGTCTTAAGATCAACAAATAATGGCGTATCGCTTCTGGTGAACTAGCCAGAGTAAGCTTGTAGATGCGACTGTGGTAAAACGAGGTGCAATTGGCAGGAGTAACTATGACTCTCTTAAGGTAGACAAATGCCTCGTCAACAGGCGAAAAACATCGGCATTCTCGAGGAGCTCCCGGCAGGAGTACTGTGAAAGTCTTAAGGTCAACAAATAATGGTGTATCGCTTCTGGTTAACTGGCCAGAGCAAGCTTGTACATGTGACTATTGTGAAACGGGGAGAAACTGGCAGGACTAACTATAACTCTCTCCAGGTAGCCAAATGCCTCGTCAACAGGCGAATTCCAACGGCAAACTCGAGGAGCTCCCGGCAGGAGTACTGTGAAAGTCTTAATGTCAACAAATAATGGCGTATCGCTTCTGGTGAACTGGCCAGAGTAAGCTTGTAGGTGCGACTGTGGTAAAACGAGAAGCAAGTGGCAGGAGTAACTATGACTCTCTTAAGGTAGCCAAATGCCTCGTCAACAGGCGAATTCCAACGGCAAACTCGAGGAGCTCCCGGAAGGAGTACTGTGAAAGCCGTAAGGTCAACAAATAACGGCGTATCGCTCCTGGTGAACTGGCCAGAGTAAGCTTGTAGATGTGACTGTGTGAAACGGGGTGCAACTGGCAGGAGTAACTATGACTCTCTTAAGGTAGCCAAATGACTCGTCAAAAGGCGAATTACATCGGCAAACCCGAGGAGCTCCCGGAAGGAGTACTGTGAAAGTCTTAAGATCAACAAATAATGGCGTATCGCTTCTGGTGAACTAGCCAGAGTAAGCTTGTAGATGCGACTGTGGTAAAACGAGGAGCAAGTGGCAGGAGTAACTATGACTCTCTTAAGGTAACCAAATGCTCGTCAACAGGCGAATTCCAACGGCAAACTCGAGGAGCTCCCGGAAGGAGTACTGTGAAAGCCTTAAGGTCAACTAATAATGGCGTATCGCTCCTGGTGAACTGGCCAGAGTAAGCTTGTAGATGCGACTGTGGTAAAACGAGGAGCAAGTGGCAGGAGTAACAATGACTCTCTTAAGGTAGCCAAATGCCTTGTCAACAGGCGAATACCAACGGCAAACTCGAGGAGCTCCCGGAAGGAGTACTGTGAAAGCCTTAAGGTCAACAAATAATGGCCTATCGCTCCTGGTGAACTGGCCAGAGTAAGCTTGTAGATGTGACTGTGTGAAACGGGGTGCAACTGGCAGGAGTAACTATGACTCTCTTAAGGTAGCCAAATGACTCGTCAAGAGGCGAATTACATCGGCAAACCCGAGGAGCTCCCGGAAGGAGTACTGTGAAAGGCTTAAGATCAACAAATAATGGCGTATCGCTTCTGGTGAACTAGCCAGAGTAAGCTTGTAGATGCGACTGTGGTAAAACGAGGAGCAAGTGGCAGGAGTAACTATGACTCTCTTAAGGTAGCCAAATGCCTCGTCAACAGGCGAATTCCAACGGCAAACTCGAGGAGCTCCCGGAAGGAGTACTGTGAAAGCCTTAAGGTCAACAAATAATGGCGTATCGCTCCTGGTGAACTGGCCAGAGTAAGCTTGTAGATGTGACTGTGTGAAACGGGGTGCAACTGGCAGGAGTAACTATGACTCTCTTAAGGTAGCCAAATGACTCGTCAAAAGGCGAATTACATCGGCAAACCCGAGGAGCACCCGGAAGGAGTACTGTGAAAGGCTTAAGATCAACAAATAATGGCGTATCGCTTCTGGTGAACTAGCCAGAGTAAGCTTGTAGATGCGACTGTGGTAAAACGAGGAGCAAGTGGCAGGAGTAACTATGACTCTCTTAAGGTAACCAAATGCTCGTCAACAGGCGAATTCCAACGGCAAACTCGAGGAGCTCCCGGAAGGAGTACTGTGAAAGCCTTAAGGTCAACTAATAATGGCGTATCGCTTCTGGTGAACTGGCCAGAGCAAGCTTGTACATGTGACTATTGTGAAACGGGGAGAAACTGGCAGGACTAACTATAACTCTCTTAAGGTAGCCAAATGCCTCGTCAACAGGCGAATTCCATCGGCAAACCCGAGGAGCTCCCGGAAGGAGTACTGTGAAAGTCTTAAGATCAACAAATAATGGCGTATCGCTTCTGGTGAACTAGCCAGAGTAAGCTTGTAGATGCGACTGTGGTAAAACGAGGTGCAACTGGCAGGAGTAACTATGACTCTCTTAAGGTAGACAAATGCCTCGTCAACAGGCGAATTACATCGGCAAACCCGAGGAGCTCCCGGCAGGAGTACTGTGAAAGTCTTAAGATCAACAAATAATGGTGTATCGCTTCTGGTTAACTGGCCAGAGCAAGCTTGTACATGTGACTATTGTGAAACGGGGAGAAACTGGCAGGACTAACTATAACTCTCTTAAGGTAGCCAAATGCCTCGTCAACAGGCGAATTCCAACGGCAAACTCGAGGAGCTCCCGGCAGGAGTACTGTGAATGTCTTAATGTCAACAAATAATGGCGTATCGCTTCTGGTGAACTGGCCAGAGTAAGCTTGTAGATGCGACTGTGGTAAAACGAGAAGCAAGTGGCAGGAGTAACTATGACTCTCTTAAGGTAGCCAAATGCCTTGTCAACAGGCGAATTCCAACGGCAAACTCGAGGAGCTCCCGGAAGGAGTACTGTGAAAGCCTTAAGGTCAACAAATAATGGCGTATCGCTCCTGGTGAACTGGCCAGAGTAAGCTTGTAGATGTGACTGTGTGAAACGGGGTGCAACTGGCAGGAGTAACTATGACTCTCTTAAGGTAGCCAAATGACTCGTCAAGAGGCGAATTACATCGGCAAACCCGAGGAGCTCCCGGAAGGAGTACTGTGAAAGGCTTAAGATCAACAAATAATGGCGTATCGCTTCTGGTGAACTAGCCAGAGTAAGCTTGTAGATGCGACTGTGGTAAAACGAGGAGCAAGTGGCAGGAGTAACTATGACTCTCTTAAGGTAGCCAAATGCCTCGTCAACAGGCGAATTCCAACGGCAAACTCGAGGAGCTCCCGGAAGGAGTACTGTGAAAGCCTTAAGGTCAACAAATAATGGCGTATCGCTCCTGGTGAACTGGCCAGAGTAAGCTTGTAGATGTGACTGTGTGAAACGGGGTGCAACTGGCAGGAGTAACTATGACTCTCTTAAGGTAGCCAAATGACTCGTCAAAAGGCGAATTACATCGGCAAACCCGAGGAGCTCCCGGAAGGAGTACTGTGAAAGTCTTAAGATCAACAAATAATGGCGTATCGCTTCTGGTGAAATAGCCAGAGTAAGCTTGTAGATGTGACTGTGTGAAACGGGGTGCAACTGGCAGGAGTAACTATGACTCTCTTAAGGTAGCCAAATGCCTCGTCAACAGGCGAATTCCAACGGCAAACTCGAGGAGCTCCCGGAAGGAGTACTGTGAAAGCTTTAAGGTCAACAAATAATGGCGTATCGCTCCTGGTGAACTGGCCAGAGTAAGCTTGTAGATGTGACTGTGTGAAACGGGGTGCAACTGGCAGGAGTAACTATGACTCTCTTAAGGTAGCCAAATGCTCGTCAAAAGGCGAATTACATCGGCAAACCCGAGGAGCTCCCGGAAGGAGTACTGTGAAAGTCTTAAGATCAACAAATAATGGCGTATCGCTTCTGGTGAACTGGCCAGAGCAAGCTTGTACATGTGACTATTGTGAAACGGGGAGAAACTGGCAGGACTAACTATAACTCTCTTAAGGTAGCCAAATGCCTCGTCAACAGGCGAATTCCAACGGCAAACTCGAGGAGCTCCCGGCAGGAGTACTGTGAAAGTCTCAAGGCCGACAAATAATGACGTACCGCTTCAGGTGAACTGGGCCAGAGGAAGCTTGAAAATGTGGCTGCGGTTAACAGCGAGCATTTGGCAGGTGTAACAATGACTCTCTTAAGGTAGCCAAATGACTCGTCAAAAGGCAAATTACATCGGCAAACCCGAGGAGCTCCCGGAAGGAGTACTGTGAAAGTCTTAAGATCAACAAATAATGGCGTATCGCTTCTGGTGAACTAGCCAGAGTAAGCTTGTAGATGCGACTGTGGTAAAACGAGGAGCAAGTGGCAGGAGTAACTATGACTCTCTTAAGGTAGCCAAATGCCTCGTCCACAGGCGAATTCCAACGGCAAACTCGAGGAGCTCCCGGAAGGAGTACTGTGAAAGCCTTAAGGTCATCGAATAATGGCGTATCGCTCCTGGTGAACTGGCCAGAGTAAGCTTGTAGATGTGACTGTGTGAAACGGGGTGCAACTGGCAGGAGTAACTATGACTCTCTTAAGGTAGTCAAATGACTCGTCAAAAGGCGAATTACATCGGCAAACCCGAGGAGCTCCCGGAAGGAGTACTGTGAAAGTCTTAAGATCAACGAATAATGGCGTATCGCTTCTGGTGAACTAGCCAGAGTAAGCTTGTAGATGCGACTGTGGTAAAACGAGGTGCAACTGGCAGGTGTAACTATGACTCTCTTAAGGTAGACAAATGCCTCGTCAACAGGCGAAAAACATCGGCATTCTCGAGAAGCTCCCGGCAGGAGTACTGTGAAAGTCTTAAGGTCAACAAATAATAGTGTATCGCTTCTGGTTAACTGGCCAGAGCAAGCTTGTACATGTGACTATTGTGAAACGGGGAGAAACTGGCAGGACTAACTATAACTCTCTTAAGGTAGCCAAATGCCTCGTCAACAGGCGAATTCCAACGGCAAACTCGAGGAGCTCCCGGCAGTACTGTGAAAGTCTTAATGTCAACAAATAATGGCGTATCGCTTCTGGTGAACTGGCCAGAGTAAGCTTGTAGATGCGACTGTGGTAAAACGAGAAGCAAGTGGCAGGAGTAACTATGACTCTCTTAAGGTAGCCAAATGCCTTGTCAACAGGCGAATTCCAACGGCAAACTCGAGGAGCTCCCGGAAGGAGTACTGTGAAAGCCTTAAGGTCAACAAATAATGGCGTATCGCTCCTGGTGAACTGGCCAGAGTAAGCTTGTAGATGTGACTGTGTGAAACGGGGTGCAACTGGCAGGAGTAACTATGACTCTCTTAAGGTAGCCAAATGACTCGTCAAGAGGCGAATTACATCCGCAAACCCGAGGAGCTCCCGGAAGGAGTACTGTAAAAGGCTTAAGATCAACAAATAATGGCGTATCGCTTCTGGTGAACTAGCCAGAGTAAGCTTGTAGATGCGACTGTGGTAAAACGAGGAGCAAGTGGCAGGAGTAACTATGACTCTCTTAAGGTAGCCAAATGCCTCGTCAACAGGCGAATTCCAACGGCAAACTCGAGGAGCTCCCGGAAGGAGTACTGTGAAAGCCTTAAGGTCAACAAATAATGGCGTATCGCTCCTGGTGAACTAGCCAGAGTAAGCTTGTAGATGTGACTGTGTGAAACAGGGTGCAACTGGCAGGAGTAACAATGACTCTCTTAAGGTAGCCAAATGACTTGTCAAAAGGCGAATTACATCGGCAAACCCGAGGAGCTTCCGGAAGGAGTACTGTGAAAGTCTTAAGATCAACAAATAATGGCGTATCGCTTCTAGTGAACTAGCCAGAGTAAGCTTGTAGATGCGACTGTGGTAAAACGAGGAGCAAGTGGCTGGAGTAACTATGACTCTCTTAAGGTAGCCAAATGCCTCGTCAACAATCGAATTCCAACGGCAAACTCGAGGAGCTCCCGGAAGGAGTACTGTGAAAGCCTTAAGGTCAACAAATAATGGCGTATCGCTCCTGGTGAACTGGCCAGAGTAAGCTTGTAGATGTGACTGTGTGAAACGGGGTGCAACTGGCAGGAGTAACTATGACTCTCTTAAGGTAGCCAAATGACTCGTCAAAAGGCGAATTACATCGGCAAACCCGAGGAGCTCCCGGAAGGAGTACTGTGAAAGTCTTAAGATCAACAAATAATGGCGTATCGCTTCTGGTGAACTGGCCAGAGCAAGCTTGTAGATGCGACTGTGGTAAAACGAGGTGCAACTGGCAGGAGCAACTATGACTCTCTTAAGGTAGCCAAATGCCTCGTCAACAGGCGAAAAACATCGGCATTCTCGAGGAGCTCCCGGCAGGAGTACTGTGAAAGTCTTAAGGTCAACAAATAATGGTGTATCGCTTCTGGTTAACTGGCCAGAGCAAGCTTGTACATGTGACTATTGTGAAACGGGGAGAAACTGGCAGGACTAACTATAACTCTCTTAAGGTGGACAAATGCCTCGTCAACAGGCGAATTCCAACGGCAAACTCGAGGAGCTCCCGGCAGGAGTACTGTGAAAGTCTTAAGGTCAACAAATAATGGCGTATCGCTCCTGGTGAACTGGCCAGAGTAAGCTTGTAGATGTGACTGTGTGAAACGGGGTGCAACTGGCAGGAGTAACTATGACTCTCTTAAGGTAGCCAAATGACTCGTCAAAAGGCGAATTACATCGGCAAACCCGAGGAGCCCCCGGAAGGAGTACTGTGAAAGTCTTAAGATCAACAAATAATGGCGTATCGCTTCTGGTGAACTGGCCAGAGCAAGCTTGTACATGTGACTATTGTGAAACGGGGAGAAACTGGCAGGACTAACTATAACTCTCTTAAGGTAGCCAAATTCCTCGTCAACAGGCGATTCAAACGGCAAACTCGAGGAGCTCCCGGCAGGAGTACTGTGAAAGTCTCAAGGCCGACAAATAATGACGTACCGCTTCAGGTGAACTGGGCCAGAGGAAGCTTGAAAATGTGGCTGCGGTTAACAGCGAGGATTTGGCAGGTGTAACAATGACTCTCTTAAGGTAGCCAAATGACTCGTCAAAAGGCAAATTACATCGGCAAACCCGAGGAGCTCCCGGAAGGAGTACTGTGAAAGTCTTAAGATCAACAAATAATGGCGTATCGCTTCTGGTGAACTAGCCAGAGTAAGCTTGTAGATGCGACTGTGGTAAAACGAGGAGCAATTGGCAGGAGTAACTATGACTCTCTTAAGGTAGCCAAATGCCTCGTCAACAGGCGAATTCCAACGGCAAACTCGAGGAGCTCCCGGAAGGAGTACTGTGAAAGCCTTAAGGTCATCGAATAATGGCGTATCGCTCCTGGTGAACTGGCCAGAGTAAGCTTGTAGATGTGACTGTGTGAAACGGGGTGCAACTGGCAGGAGTAACTATGACTCTCTTAAGGTAGCCAAATGACTCGTCAAAAGGCGAATTACATCGGCAAACCCGAGGAGCTCCCGGAAGGAGTACTGTGAAAGTCTTAAGATCAACGAATAATGGCGTATCGCTTCTGGTGAACTAGCCAGAGTAAGCTTGTAGATGCGACTGTGGTAAAACGAGGTGCAACTGGCAGGAGTAACTATGACTCTCTTAAGGTAGACAAATGCCTCGTCAGCAGGCGAAAAACATCGGCATTCTCGAGGAGCTCCCGGCAGGAGTACTGTGAAAGTCTTAAGGTCAACAAGTAATGGTGTATCGCTTCTGGTTAACTGGCCAGAGCAAGCTTGTACATGTGACTATTGTGAAACGGGGAGAAACTGGCAGGACTAACTATAACTCTCTTAAGGTAGCCAAATGCCTCGTCAACAGGCGAATTCCAACGGCAAACTCGAGGAGCTCCCGGCAGTACTGTGAAAGTCTTAATGTCAACAAATAATGGCGTATCGCTTCTGGTGAACTGGCCAGAGTAAGCTTGTAGATGCGACTGTGGTAAAACGAGAAGCAAGTGGCAGGAGTAACTATGACTCTCTTAAGGTAGCCAAATGCCTTGTCAACAGGCGAATTCCAACGGCAAACTCGAGGAGCTCCCGGAAGGAGTACTGTGAAAGCCTTAAGGTCAACAAATAATGGCGTATCGCTCCTGGTGAACTGGCCAGAGTAAGCTTGTAGATGTGACTGTGTGAAACGGGGTGCAACTGGCAGGAGTAACTATGGCTCTCTTAAGGTAGCCAAATGACTCGTCAAGAGGCGAATTACATCGGCAAACCCGAGGAGCTCCCGGAAGGAGTACTGTAAAAGGCTTAAGATCAACAAATAATGGCGTATCGCTTCTGGTGAACTAGCCAGAGTAAGCTTGTAGATGCGACTGTGGTAAAACGAGGAGCAAGTGGCAGGAGTAACTATGACTCTCTTAAGGTAGCCAAATGCCTCGTCAACAGGCGAATTCCAACGGCAAACTCGAGGAGCTCCCGGAAGGAGTACTGTGAAAGCCTTAAGGTCAACAAATAATGGCGTATCGCTCCTGGTGAACTAGCCAGAGTAAGCTTGTAGATGTGACTGTGTGAAACAGGGTGCAACTGGCAGGAGTAACAATGACTCTCTTAAGGTAGCCAAATGACTCGTCAAAAGGCGAATTACATCGGCAAACCCGAGGAGCTCCCGGAAGGAGTACTGTGAAAGTCTTAAGATCAACAAATAATGGCGTATCGCTTCTGGTGAACTAGCCAGAGTAAGCTTGTAGATGCGACTGTGGTAAAACGGGGAGCAAGTGGCTGGAGTAACTATGACTCTCTTAAGGTAGCCAAATGCCTCGTCAACAATCGAATTCCAACGGCAAACTCGAGGAGCTACCGGAAGGAGTACTGTGAAAACCTTAAGGTCAACAAATAATGGCGTATCGCTCCTGGTGAACTGGCCAGAGTAAGCTTGTAGATGTGACTGTGTGAAACGGGGTGCAACTGGCAGGAGTAACTATGACTCTCTTAAGGTAGCCAAATGACTCGTCAAAAGGCGAATTACATCGGCAAACCCGAGGAGCTCCCGGAAGGAGTACTGTGAAAGTCTTAAGATCAATAAATAATGGCGTATCGCTTCTGGTGAAATGGCCAGAGCAAGCTTGTAGATGCGACTGTGGTAAAACGAGGTGCAACTGGCAGGAGCAACTATGACTCTCTTAAGGTAGCCAAATGCCTCGTCAACAGGCGAAAAACATCGGCATTCTCGAGGAGCTCCCGGCAGGAGTACTGTGAAATTCTTAAGGTCAACAAATAATGGTGTATCGCTTCTGGTTAACTGGCCAGAGCAAGCTTGTACATGTGACTATTGTGAAACGGGGAGAAACTGGCAGGACTAACTATAACTCTCTTAAGGTGGCCAAATGCCTCGTCAACAGGCGAATTCCAACGGCAAACTCGAGGAGCTCCCGGCAGGAGTACTGTGAAAGTCTTAAGGTCAACAAATAATGGCGTATCGCTCCTGGTGAACTGGCCAGAGTAAGCTTGTAGATGTGACTGTGTGAAACGGGGTGCAACTGGCAGGAGTAACTATGACTCTCTTAAGGTAGCCAAATGACTCGTCAAAAGGCGAATTACATCGGCAAACCCGAGGAGCCCCCGGAAGGAGTACTGTGAAAGTCTTAAGATCAACAAATAATGGCGTATCGCTTCTGGTGAACTGGCCAGAGCAAGCTTGTACATGTGACTATTGTGAAACGGGGAGAAACTGGCAGGACTAACTATAACTCTCTTAAGGTAGCCAAATGCCTCGTCAACAGGCGATTCCAACGGCAAACTCGAGGAGCTCCCGGCAGGAGTACTGTGAAAGTCTCAAGGCCGACAAATAATGACGTACCGCTTCAGGTGAACTGGGCCAGAGGAAGCTTGAAAATGTGGCTGCGGTTAACAGCGAGCATTTGGCAGGTGTAACAATGACTCTCTTAAGGTAGCCAAATGACTCGTCAAAAGGCAAATTACATCGGCAAACCCGAGGAGCTCCCGGAAGGAGTACTGTGAAAGTCTTAAGATCAACAAATAATGGCGTATCGCTTCTGGTGAACTAGCCAGAGTAAGCTTGTAGATGCGACTGTGGTAAAACGACGAGCAAGTGGCAGGAGTAACTATGACTCTCTTAAGGTAGCCAAATGCCTCGTCAACAGGCGAATTCCAACGGCAAACTCGAGGAGCTCCCGGAAGGAGTACTGTGAAAGCCTTAAGGTCATCGAATAATGGCGTATCGCTCCTGGTGAACTGGCCAGAGTAAGCTTGTAGATGTGACTGTGTGAAACGGGGTGCAACTGGCAGGAGTAACTATGACTCTCTTAAGGTAGCCAAATGACTCGTCAAAAGGCGAATTACATCGGCAAACCCGAGGAGCTCCCGGAAGGAGTACTGTGAAAGTCTTAAGATCAACGAATAATGGCGTATCGCTTCTGGTGAACTAGCCAGAGTAAGCTTGTAGATGCGACTGTGGTAAAACGAGGTGCAACTGGCAGGAGTAACTATGACTCTCTTAAGGTAGACAAATGCCTCGTCAGCAGGCGAAAAACATCGGCATTCTCGAGGAGCTCCCGGCAGGAGTACTGTGAAAGTCTTAAGGTCAACAAATAATGGTGTATCGCTTCTGGTTAACTGGCCAGAGCAAGCTTGTACATGTGACTATTGTGAAACGGGGAGAAACTGGCAGGACTAACTATAACTCTCTTAAGGTAGCCAAATGCCTCGTCAACAGGCGAATTCCAACGGCAAACTCGAGGAGCTCCCGGCAGTACTGTGAAAGTCTTAATGTCAACAAATAATGGCGTATCGCTTCTGGTGAACTGGCCAGAGTAAGCTTGTAGATGCGACTGTGGTAAAACGAGAAGCAAGTGGCAGGAGTAACTATAACTCTCTTAAGGTAGCCAAATGCCTTGTCAACAGGCGAATTTCAACGGCAAACTCGAGGAGCTCCCGGAAGGAGTACTGTGAAAGCCTTAAGGTCAACAAATAATGGCGTATCGCTCCTGGTGAACTGGCCAGAGTAAGCTTGTAGATGTGACTGTGTGAAACGGGGTGCAACTGGCAGGAGTAACTATGACTCTCTTAAGGTAGCCAAATGACTCGTCAAAAGGCGAATTACATCGGCAAACCCGAGGAGCTCCCGGAAGGAGTACTGTGAAAGTCTTAAGATCAACAAATAATGGCGTATCGCTTCTGGTGAACTGGCCAGAGCAAGCTTGTAGATGCGACTGTGGTAAAACGAGGTGCAACTGGCAGGAGCAACTATGACTCCCTTAAGGTAGCCAAATGCCTCGTCAACAGGCGAAAAACATCGGCATTCTCGAGGAGCTCCCGGCAGGAGTACTGTGAAAGTCTTAAGGTCAACAAATAATGGTGTATCGCTTCTGGTTAACTGGCCAGAGCAAGCTTGTACATGTGACTATTGTGAAACGGGGAGAAACTGGCAGGACTAACTATAACTCTCTTAAGGTAGCCAAATGCCTCGTCAACAGGCGAATACCAACGGCAAACTCGAGGAGCTCCCGGCAGTACTGTGAAAGTCTTAATGTCAACAAATAATGGCGTATCGCTTCTGGTGAACTGGCCAGAGTAAGCTTGTAGATGCGACTGTGGTAAAACGAGAAGCAAGTGGCAGGAGTAACTATGACTCTCTTAAGGTAGCCAAATGCCTTGTCAACAGGCGAATTCCAACGGCAAACTCGAGGAGCTCCCGGAAGGAGTACTGTGAAAGCCTTAAGGTCAACAAATAATGGCGTATCGCTCCTGGTGAACTAGCCAGAGTAAGCTTGTAGATGTGACTGTGTGAAACAGGGTGCAACTGGCAAAAGTAACTATGACTCTCTTAAGGTAGCCAAATGAGTCGTCAAAAGGCGAATTACATCGGCAAACCCGAGGAGCTCCCGGAAGGAGTACTGTGAAAGTCTTAAGATCAACAAATAATGGCGTATCGCTTCTGGTGAACTAGCCAGAGTAAGCTTGTAGATGCGACTGTGGTAAAACGAGGAGCAAGTGGCTGGAGTAACTATGACTCTCTTAAGGTAGCCAAATGCCTCGTCAACAATCGAATTCCAACGGCAAACTCGAGGAGCTCCCGGAAGGAGTACTGTGAAAGCCTTAAGGTCAACAAATAATGGCGTATCGCTCCTGGTGAACTGGCCAGAGTAAGCTTGTAGATGTGACTGTGTGAAACGGGGTGCAACTGGCAGGAGTAACTATGACTCTCTTAAGGTAGCCAAATGACTCGTCAAAAGGCGAATTACATCGGCAAACCCGAGGAGCTCCCGGAAGGAGTACTGTGAAAGTCTTAAGATCAACAAATAATGGCGTATCGCTTCTGGTGAACTGGCCAGAGCAAGCTTGTAGATGCGACTGTGGTAAAACGAGGTGCAACTGGCAGGAGCAACTATGACTCTCTTAAGGTAGCCAAATGCCTCGTCAACAGGCGAAAAACATCGGCATTCTCGAGGAGCTCCCGGCAGGAGTACTGTGAAAGTCTTAAAGTCAACAAATAATGGTGTATCGCTTCTGGTTAACTGGCCAGAGCAAGCTTGTACATGTGACTATTGTGAAACGGGGAGAAACTGGCAGGACTAACTATAACTCTCTTAAGGTGGACAAATGCCTCGTCAACAGGCGAATTCCAACGGCAAACTCGAGGAGCTCCCGGCAGGAGTACTGTGAAAGTCTTAAGGTCAACAAATAATGGCGTATCGCTCCTGGTGAACTGGCCAGAGTAAGCTTGTAGATGTGACTGTGTGAAACGGGGTGCAACTGGCAGGAGTAACTATGACTCTCTTAAGGTAGCCAAATGACTCGTCAAAAGGCGAATTACATCGGCAAACCCGAGGAGCTCCCGGAAGGAGTACTGTGAAAGTCTTAAGATCAACAAATAATGGCGTATCGCTTCTGGTGAACTGGCCAGAGCAAGCTTGTACATGTGACTATTGTGAAACGAGGAGAAACTGGCAGGACTAACTATAACTCTCTTAAGGTAGCCAAATGCCTCGTCAACAGGCGATTCCAACGGCAAACTCGAGGAGCTCCCGGCAGGAGTACTGTGAAAGTCTCAAGGCCGACAAATAATGACGTACCGCTTCAGGTGAACTGGGCCAGAGGAAGCTTGAAAATGTGGCTGCGGTTAACAGCGAGCATTTGGCAGGTGTAACAATGACTCTCTTAAGGTAGCCAAATGACTCGTCAAAAGGCAAATTACATCGGCAAACCCGAGGAGCTCCCGGAAGGAGTACTGTGAAAGTCTTAAGATCAACAAATAATGGCGTATCGCTTCTGGTGAACTAGCCAGAGTAAGCTTGTAGATGCGACTGTGGTAAAACGAGGAGCAAGTGGCAGGAGTAACTATGACTCTCTTAAGGTAGCCAAATGCCTCGTCAACAGGCGAATTCCAACGGCAAACTCGAGGAGCTCCCGGAAGGAGTACTGTGAAAGCCTTAAGGTCATCGAATAATGGCGTATCGCTCCTGGTGAACTGGCCAGAGTAAGCTTGTAGATGTGACTGTGTGAAACGGGGTGCAACTGGCAGGAGTAACTATGACTCTCTTAAGGTAGCCAAATGACTCGTCAAAAGGCGAATTACATCGGCAAACCCGAGGAGCTCCCGGAAGGAGTACTGTGAAAGTCTTAAGATCAACGAATAATGGCGTATCGCTTCTGGTGAACTAGCCAGAGTAAGCTTGTAGATGCGACTGTTGTAAAACGAGGTGCAACTGGCAGGAGTAACTATGACTCTCTTAAGGTAGACAAATGCCTCGTCAACAGGCGAAAAACATCGGCATTCTCGAGGAGCTCCCGGCAGGAGTACTGTGAAAGTCTTAAGGTCAACAAATAATGGTGTATCGCTTCTGGTTAACTGGCCAGAGCAAGCTTGTACATGTGACTATTGTGAAACGGGGAGAAACTGGCAGGACTAACTATAACTCTCTTAAGGTAGCCAAATGCCTCGTCAACAGGCGAATTCCAACGGCAAACTCGAGGAGCTCCCGGCAGTACTGTGAAAGTCTTAATGTCAACAAATAATGGCGTATCGCTTCTGGTGAACTGGCCAGAGTAAGCTTGTAGATGCGACTGTGGTAAAACGAGAAGCAAGTGGCAGGAGTAACTATAACTCTCTTAAGGTAGCCAAATGCCTTGTCAACAGGCGAATTTCAACGGCAAACTCGAGGAGCTCCCGGAAGGAGTACTGTGAAAGCCTTAAGGTCAACAAATAATGGCGTATCGCTCCTGGTGAACTGGCCAGAGTAAGCTTGTAGATGTGACTGTGTGAAACGGGGTGCAACTGGCAGGAGTAACTATGACTCTCTTAAGGTAGCCAAATGACTCGTCAAAAGGCGAATTACATCGGCAAACCCGAGGAGCTCCCGGAAGGAGTACTGTGAAAGTCTTAAGATCAACAAATAATGGCGTATCGCTTCTGGTGAACTGGCCAGAGCAAGCTTGTACATGTGACTATTGTGAAACGGGGAGAAACTGGCAGGACTAACTATAACTCTCTTAAGGTAGCCAAATGCCTCGTCAACAGGCGAATACCAACGGCAAACTCGAGGAGCTCCCGGCAGTACTGTGAAAGTCTTAATGTCAACAAATAATGGCGTATCGCTTCTGGTGAACTGGCCAGAGTAAGCTTGTAGATGCGACTGTGGTAAAACGAGAAGCAAGTGGCAGGAGTAACTATGACTCTCTTAAGGTAGCCAAATGCCTTGTCAACAGGCGAATTCCAACGGCAAACTCGAGGAGCTCCCGGAAGGAGTACTGTGAAAGTCTTAAGGTCAACAAATAATGGCGTATCGCTCCTGGTGAACTGGCCAGAGTAAGCTTGTAGATGTGACTGTGTGAAACAGGGTGCAACTGGCAAAAGTAACTATGACTCTCTTAAGGTAGCCAAATGAGTCGTCAAAAGGCGAATTACATCGGCAAACCCGAGGAGCTCCCGGAAGGAGTACTGTGAAAGTCTTAAGATCAACAAATAATGGCGTATCGCTTCTGGTGAACTAGCCAGAGTAAGCTTGTAGATGCGACTGTGGTAAAACGAGGAGCAAGTGGCTGGAGTAACTATGACTCTCTTAAGGTAGCCAAATGCCTCGTCAACAATCGAATTCCAACGGCAAACTCGAGGAGCTCCCGGAAGGAGTACTGTGAAAGCCTTAAGGTCAACAAATAATGGCGTATCGCTCCTGGTGAACTGGCCAGAGTAAGCTTGTAGATGTGACTGTGTGAAACGGGGTGCAACTGGCAGGAGTAACTATGACTCTCTTAAGGTAGCCAAATGACTCGTCAAAAGGCGAATTACATCGGCAAACCCGAGGAGCTCCCGGAAGGAGTACTGTGAAAGTCTTAAGATCAACAAATAATGGCGTATCGCTTCTGGTGAACTGGCCAGAGCAAGCTTGTAGATGCGACTGTGGTAAAACGAGGTGCAACTGGCAGGAGCAACTATGACTCTCTTAAGGTAGCCAAATGCCTCGTCAACAGGCGAAAAACATCGGCATTCTCGAGGAGCTCCCGGCAGGAGTACTGTGAAAGTCTTAAAGTCAACAAATAATGGTGTATCGCTTCTGGTTAACTGGCCAGAGCAAGCTTGTACATGTGACTATTGTGAAACGGGGAGAAACTGGCAGGACTAACTATAACTCTCTTAAGGTGGACAAATGCCTCGTCAACAGGCGAATTCCAACGGCAAACTCGAGGAGCTCCCGGCAGGAGTACTGTGAAAGTCTTAAGGTCAACAAATAATGGCGTATCGCTCCTGGTGAACTGGCCAGAGTAAGCTTGTAGATGTGACTGTGTGAAACGGGGTGCAACTGGCAGGAGTAACTATGACTCTCTTAAGGTAGCCAAATGACTCGTCAAAAGGCGAATTACATCGGCAAACCCGAGGAGCTCCCGGAAGGAGTACTGTGAAAGTCTTAAGATCAACAAATAATGGCGTATCGCTTCTGGTGAACTGGCCAGAGCAAGCTTGTACATGTGACTATTGTGAAACGAGGAGAAACTGGCAGGACTAACTATAACTCTCTTAAGGTAGCCAAATGCCTCGTCAACAGGCGATTCCAACGGCAAACTCGAGGAGCTCCCGGCAGGAGTACTGTGAAAGTCTCAAGGCCGACAAATAATGACGTACCGCTTCAGGTGAACTGGGCCAGAGGAAGCTTGAAAATGTGGCTGCGGTTAACAGCGAGCATTTGGCAGGTGTAACAATGACTCTCTTAAGGTAGCCAAATGACTCGTCAAAAGGCAAATTACATCGGCAAACCCGAGGAGCTCCCGGAAGGAGTACTGTGAAAGTCTTAAGATCAACAAATAATGGCGTATCGCTTCTGGTGAACTAGCCAGAGTAAGCTTGTAGATGCGACTGTGGTAAAACGAGGAGCAAGTGGCAGGAGTAACTATGACTCTCTTAAGGTAGCCAAATGCCTCGTCAACAGGCGAATTCCAACGGCAAACTCGAGGAGCTCCCGGAAGGAGTACTGTGAAAGCCTTAAGGTCATCGAATAATGGCGTATCGCTCCTGGTGAACTGGCCAGAGTAAGCTTGTAGATGTGACTGTGTGAAACGGGGTGCAACTGGCAGGAGTAACTATGACTCTCTTAAGGTAGCCAAATGACTCGTCAAAAGGCGAATTACATCGGCAAACCCGAGGAGCTCCCGGAAGGAGTACTGTGAAAGTCTTAAGATCAACGAATAATGGCGTATCGCTTCTGGTGAACTAGCCAGAGTAAGCTTGTAGATGCGACTGTTGTAAAACGAGGTGCAACTGGCAGGAGTAACTATGACTCTCTTAAGGTAGACAAATGCCTCGTCAACAGGCGAAAAACATCGGCATTCTCGAGGAGCTCCCGGCAGGAGTACTGTGAAAGTCTTAAGGTCAACAAATAATGGTGTATCGCTTCTGGTTAACTGGCCAGAGCAAGCTTGTACATGTGACTATTGTGAAACGGGGAGAAACTGGCAGGACTAACTATAACTCTCTTAAGGTAGCCAAATGCCTCGTCAACAGGCGAATTCCAACGGCAAACTCGAGGAGCTCCCGGCAGTACTGTGAAAGTCTTAATGTCAACAAATAATGGCGTATCGCTTCTGGTGAACTGGCCAGAGTAAGCTTGTAGATGCGACTGTGGTAAAACGAGAAGCAAGTGGCAGGAGTAACTATGACTCTCTTAAGGTAGCCAAATGCCTTGTCAACAGGCGAATTCCAACGGCAAACTCGAGGAGCTCCCGGAAGGAGTACTGTGAAAGCCTTAAGGTCAACAAATAATGGCGTATCGCTCCTGGTGAACTGGCCAGAGTAAGCTTGTAGATGTGACTGTGTGAAACGGGGTGCAACTGGCAGGAGTAACTATGACTCTCTTAAGGTAGCCAAATGACTCGTCAAGAGGCGAATTACATCGGCAAACCCGAGGAGCTCCCGGAAGGAGTACTGTAAAAGGCTTAAGATCAACAAATAATGGCGTATCGCTTCTGGTGAACTAGCCAGAGTAAGCTTGTAGATGCGACTGTGGTAAAACGAGGAGCAAGTGGCAGGAGTAACTATGACTCTCTTAAGGTAGCCAAATGCCTCGTCAACAGGCGAATTCCAACGGCAAACTCGATGAGCTCCCGGAAGGAGTACTGTGAAAGCCTTAAGGTCAACAAATAATGGCGTATCGCTCCTGGTGAACTGGCCAGAGTAAGCTTGTAGATGTGACTGTGTGAAACAGGGTGCAACTGGCAGGAGTAACTATGACTCTCTTAAGGTAGCCAAATGACTCGTCAAAAGGCGAATTACATCGGCAAACCCGAGGAGCTCCCGGCAGGAGTACTGTGAAAGTCTTAAGGTCAACAAATAATGGCGTATCGCTCCTGGTGAACTGGCCAGAGTAAGCTTGTAGATGTGACTGTGTGAAACGGGGTGCAACTGGCAGGAGTAACTATGACTCTCTTAAGGTAGCCAAATGACTCGTCAAAAGGCGAATTACATCGGCAAACCCGAGGATCTCCCGGAAGGAGTACTGTGAAAGTCTTAAGATCAACAAATAATGGCGTATCGCTTCTGGTGAACTGGCCAGAGCAAGCTTGTACATGTGACTATTGTGAAACGGGGAGAAACTGGCAGGACTAACTATAACTCTCTTAAGGTAGCCAAATGCCTCGTCAACAGGCGATTCCAACGGCAAACTCGAGGAGCTCCCGGCAGGAGTACTGTGAAAGTCTCAAGGCCGACAAATAATGACGTACCGCTTCAGGTGAACTGGGCCAGAGGAAGCTTGAAAATGTGGCTGCGGTTAAAGCGAGCATTTGGCAGGTGTAACAATGACTCTCTTAAGGTAGCCAAATGACTCGTCAAAAGGCAAATTACATCGGCAAACCCGAGGAGCTCCCGGAAGGAGTACTGTGAAAGTCTTAAGATCAACAAATAATGGCGTATCGCTTCTGGTGAACTAGCCAGAGTAAGCTTGTAGATGCGACTGTGGTAAAACGAGGAGCAAGTGGCAGGAGTAACTATGACTCTCTTAAGGTAGCCAAATGCCTCGTCAACAGGCGAATTCCAACGGCAAACTCGAGGAGCTCCCGGAAGGAGTACTGTGAAAGCCTTAAGGTCATCGAATAATGGCGTATCGCTCCTGGTGAACTGGCCAGAGTAAGCTTGTAGATGTGACTGTGTGAAACGGGGTGCAACTGGCAGGAGTAACTATGACTCTCTTAAGGTAGCCAAATGACTCGTCAAAAGGCGAATTACATCGGCAAACCCGAGGAGCTCCCGGAAGGAGTACTGTGAAAGTCTTAAGATCAACGAATAATGGCGTATCGCTTCTGGTGAACTAGCCAGAGTAAGCTTGTAGATGCGACTGTGGTAAAACGAGGTGCAACTGGCAGGAGTAACTATGACTCTCTTAAGGTAGACAAATGCCTCGTCAACAGGCGAAAAACATCGGCATTCTCGAGGAGCTCCCGGCAGGAGTACTGTGAAAGTCTTAAGGTCAACAAATAATGGTGTATCGCTTCTGGTTAACTGGCCTGAGCAAGCTTGTACATGTGACTATTGTGAAACGGGGAGAAACTGGCAGGACTAACTATAACTCTCTTAAGGTAGCCAAATGCCTCGTCAACAGGCGAATTCCAACGGCAAACTCGAGGAGCTCCCGGCAGTACTGTGAAAGTCTTAATGTCAACAAATAATGGCGTATCGCTTCTGGTGAACTGGCCAGAGTAAGCTTGTAGATGCGACTGTGGTAAAACGAGAAGCAAGTGGCAGGAGTAACTATGACTCTCTTAAGGTAGCCAAATGCCTTGTCAACAGGCGAATTCCAACGGCAAACTCGAGGAGCTCCCGGAAGGAGTACTGTGAAAGCCTTAAGGTCAACAAATAATGGCGTATCGCTCCTGGTGAACTGGCCAGAGTAAGCTTGTAGATGTGACTGTGTGAAACGGGGTGCAACTGGCAGGAGTAACTATGACTCTCTTAAGGTAGCCAAATGACTCGTCAAGAGGCGAATTACATCGGCAAACCCGAGGAGCTCCCGGAAGGAGTACTGTAAAAGGCTTAAGATCAACAAATAATGGCGTATCGCTTCTGGTGAACTAGCCAGAGTAAGCTTGTAGATGCGACTGTGGTAAAACGAGGAGCAAGTGGCAGGAGTAACTATGACTCTCTTAAGGTAGCCAAATGCCTCGTCAACAGGCGAATTCCAACGGCAAACTCGAGGAGCTCCCGGAAGGAGTACTGTGAAAGCCTGCTCGGTGCTGGCGCGGACCTTTCACAAGGTTCTCGCGTCACGCCTGATGCGCGCATGTGCTGTGGACGAACGTCAGCGGGCATTCATCCCCCGGGATGGGATGTTGGAAAACACCTTCATCTTGGACACAGCTCTCACCGACGCAGTTCGCTCCTGTCGCTCTGTCTTTGTGGCGTCGATCGACGTTTCTAAAGCATTCGATTCGGTAGATCATGCTGCCCTTCGCCCTGTGCTGAGGGCTCATGGCCTGCCGGATTGCTTTATTGAATACGTCGAGCGGTGCTACGAGGGCAGCACGACGGTGATAGCGGGCGGCGCCGGCGTGGGCGTGTCTGTGCAGCCATCACGGGGCGTTCGACAGGGCGATCCCCTCTCCCCCCTCTTGTTCAACTTTGCGGTGGACTACGTTTTAAACCAGCTGCCCTCCCACATCGGAGCTCGGATACTTGGTCGCAGAGTCAACGCTGCGGCCTTTGCAGATGACGTCTTGCTGTTTGCATCGACCGCGAGGGGCTTGCAGTCCCTCATCGACGCAGCCGTCGCAGCCCTCGCACACCTGGGGCTGCAGATCAACGCCCGGAAGTGTTTCACCCTCGCCTTGGTCGCGTCAGGCCGCGAGAAGAAGGTGAAGGTGGACGGTGACGTCACCTTCAAGGCAGGCAATGCCACCATGCCTGCCCTGCGTGTGGGTGAAACCTTCCGGTACCTGGGGCTGCAATTCTCCACGGCGGGTCGCTGCATGTTTAATCCACGACGCCATCTTGTGGAACAGCTTGACGTCATCTCCCGAGCTCCGCTGAAGCCGCAACAGCGCCTCCACGCTCTCACCAATGTGCTTCTCCCTGGCCTGTACCATGGGCTGGCCCTCAGCCGCACCCTGGTGGGTGCCCTCAAAGCGGCTGACATCACCATAAGAGCCGCGGTCAGGAGATGGTTCCGCCTTCCGGCGGACACCCCTCTGGGCTACTTCCACGCTCCTGTTGCCCAGGGGGGCCTCGGCATTCCATCGTGCCGTTGGATGGGGACGCTTCTCCGTCGGTCCCGTCTCCTGGCCTTGAAGAAGATAGGGCCAGCCTGCGACGGTGCAGGCCTGGATGAGGTACAGCGTGAGACTGAGGTGCTGGAGCGACGCTTGACGTGGGAGGGCCACCTCCTCAAATCGTCGACGCAGGTTGGGGAAATGTGGGCAGCACGCCTACACATCGCCATTGACGGTGCGGCACTGTCAGCTTCTGCCGCCGTCAAGGGCCAACATCAGTGGGTCGCCGACACCAGTCGCCTGCTATCTGGGCGTGAATACATCGACGCCCTCCGCGCCCGCATCAACGCCTTCCCCACGAAGGCACGGCGCAGTCGCGGGCGGGGGGCGGACACCAGATGCCGCGCGGGCTGCCAGGCCGTGGAGACCGCCAACCACGTTTTGCAGGCTTGCTTCAGGACGCACGGGTCCCGAGTTAAGCGGCACGACGCAATAGTGCGCTATGTCGCTCGTGGACTCGTGCAGAGGGGCTACAACATCTCCGTAGAGCCCCACCTCCGAACACCTGAGGGTATCCGCAAGCCTGACGTGGTGGCGGTCAAAGACGGCATCGCCCGCGTGATCGACGCCCAGGTAGTCGGGGACCATCTCCGACTCGACTGGTGTCACGATCAGAAGGCGGCCTACTATGACACGCCGTCCATCAGGCGTGCCATCTCCAACCTGCACCGTGACGTTGAGGAGGTGACGGTGTCCACCGCGACGTTGAACTGGAGGGGTGTATGGTCTCCAGCGTCGGCGAGTGACCTCGCCGCCCTAGGCTTCCGACCCCGAGAACTGGCGCTGCTGAGCACCCGTACACTGCTGAGTTGCTGCAATAGTTACAGAATCTACGAGCGTATGACGGCACCTAGGCTGATGGAACGTGTCGGCGTCGGCTAGGCTGCTGGATATTCTCTTCGCCTTGACTCCTGGGGCCTATCCACAGGAGGAATAACCCGTCTTTGTTCTTTCTTCTTTGTGTCTTTAATTTGTGTTTTCTTCCAATATATATATATGTGTACTCTAGTTTTAAAACTCTTTTGTGGCCGCCCTGTAAGTCCCCACCCCGGTGGTGGACATTGGCGAAAATACACCTGCCACACCTTGTACATATATATGTATTATTCAATTTATTTGAATAAAGACGGCTATGAAATAGCCAAATGCCTCGTCAACAGGCGAATTCCAACGGCAAACTCGATGAGCTCCCGGAAGGAGTACTGTGAAAGCCTTAAGGTCAACAAATAATGGCGTATCGCTCCTGGTGAACTGGCCAGAGTAAGCTTGTAGATGTGACTGTGTGAAACAGGGTGCAACTGGCAGGAGTAACTATGACTCTCTTAAGGTAGCCAAATGACTCGTCAAAAGGCGAATTACATCGGCAAACCCGAGGAGCTCCCGGAAGGAGTACTGTGAAAGTCTTAAGATCAACAAATAATGGCGTATCGCTTCTGGTGAACTAGCCAGAGTGAGCTTGTAGATGCGACTGTGGTAAAACGAGGAGCAAGTGGCAGGAGTAACTATGACTCTCTTAAGGTAGCCAAATGCCTCGTCAACAGGCGAATTCCAACGGCAAACTCGAGGAGCTCCCGGAAGGAGTACTGTGAAAGTCTTAAGGTCAACAAATAATGGCGTATCGCTTCTGGTGAACTGGCCAGAGTAAGCTTGTAGATGTGACTGTGTGAAATGGGGTGCAACTGGCAGGAGTAACTATGACTCTCTTAAGGTAGCCAAATGACTCGTCAAGAGGCGAATTACATCGGCAAACCCGAGGAGCTCCCGGAAGGAGTACTGTAAAAGGCTTAAGATCAACAAATAATGGCGTATCGCTTCTGGTGAACTAGCCAGAGTAAGCTTGTAGATGCGACTGTGGTAAAACGAGGAGCAAGTGGCAGGAGTAACTATGACTCTCTTAAGGTAGCCAAATGCCTCGTCAACAGGCGAATTCCAACGGCAAACTCGAGGAGCTCCCGGAAGGAGTACTGTGAGAGCCTTAAGGTCAACAAATAATGGCGTATCGCTCCTGGTGAACTGGCCAGAGTAAGCTTGTAGATGTGACTGTGTGAAACAGGGTGCAACTGGCAGGAGTAACTATGACTCTCTTAAGGTAGCCAAATGACTCGTCAAAAGGCGAATTACATCGGCAAACCCGAGGAGCTCCCGGAAGGAGTACTGTGAAAGTCTTAAGATCAACAAATAATGGCGTATCGCTTCTGGTGAACTAGCCAGAGTAAGCTTGTAGATGCGACTGTGGTAAAACGAGGAGCAAGTGGCAGGAGTAACTATGACTCTCTTAAGGTAGCCAAATGCCTCGTCAACAGGCGAATTCCAACGGCAAACTCGAGGAGCTCCCGGAAGGAGTACTGTGAAAGTCTTAAGGTCAACAAATAATGGCGTATCGCTTCTGGTGAACTGGCCAGAGTAAGCTTGTAGATGCGACTGTGGTAAAACGAGGAGCAAGTGGCAGGAGTAACTATGACTCTCTTAAGGTAGCCAAATGACTCGACAAAAGGCGAATTACATCGGCAAACCCGAGGAGCTCCCGGAAGGAGTACTGTGAAAGTCTTAAGATCAACGAATAATGGCGTATCGCTAAAGGTGAACTAGCCAGAGTAAGCTTGTAGATGCGACTGTGGTAAAACGAGGTGCAACTGGCAGGAGTAACTATGACTCTCTTAAGGTCGTAGTTACGGGGCAAGTGATGCGCAATACATGGGCCAAGCCCTCTTAGCCTCTCCTTGCCTGCGGCTTCCCCCCTTCCCGTGGGCCCGCCGATACGCCAGTCCTTCATAGGACTGGTAAGCAGAGTGGAAGTCCGCACCTGGGGCTTTGGGGGGTTACCAGCCCTCCATCGCAAAACCCTTAACGTTGGGACAACAAGACAAGAGAATACGGGTACCGGGCCTTCCGCTGAAGGTCCCGGCCCAACAGTCCCGACTGCTACCCTACCAACCGTCCCTGAAGTAGAGGAGACCGTGGAGCCATGGTTCCACTGCAGCATCTGCAGCCGTGCTTTCCGCAGCAAGATCGGGCTCGGACAACACCGCCGCCGCGCCCATCCGGAAGCGGCGAATGCGGAAATTACAACCGATAGGAAGAGAGCTCGGTGGGCGGAAGAAGAGATGCGGGAGCTCGCCCTGGCGGAGGCTAGGCTTCTCTGTGCCAGTGACTCCAAATTCCTTTTCGCAAACCAGGAGCTTCTACCGCTGTTTCCGCACCGCACCCTGGATGCCGTCAAGTGTAGGAGGAGGACGGCGGCGCACAGGGCGATGGTGCGTGAGTACGTGGAGGAGCTGAAGCGGGAACATCAGGTGCAGCAGGTTCTGCGCCATCCACCCGTCGCGGAGTCGCTGCCAGAGAGGCCACCCTCTCCGCCGGAGCTTGAGCGCCCGCCACCAACATCTGCTGTCGACGAAGCAATATGGAGGCACCTCGCCGGCCTGCCGCGGTCAGCCGCGCGTTTCTCGGCCCTGGATGACCTTGTGTGTCTGGGATCGGGTACGCCGTCGGCAGTGGTTGCGGCTGGGCTGCCCGAGGCCCTCCGAGCTGTCGGCTCGGAAGAAGCAGGAGTACGGACGAAGAAGAAGCCGCGCCCGCCATCCAAGCAGCGGCCTGGTGGTGGCCCTCCGCTCTCCAAGCGGAAGCGCCGCCGGTGGGAGTATGCTAGAGTTCAGGACGCCTTCAGGAAGAACCGCGCACGCTGTGTGCGAGGCCTCCTGGATGGCACCCTGCTACAGCCGCCGTCGAACATCCCTGGGCTGGTGGACTTCTGGCGCAGCCTCTTTACGACGGAGCCACCCTCCACCGCTGGCTCCATCCCCGACCGGCTTCTCCCGCGCTCGGAGTCTGTTGACTTTGAGCGCCTGTGGAGGCCGATCACTACTGAAGAGGTTGCGGCTGCCCTGCCGCCCAGAGGCTCCGTTGCCGGCCCTGACGGCCTCTCGCCGGTGCAGCTGCGCCGCCTTCCGGCGGAGGTCACCACTAAACTCTTGAACCTTTTCCTGCTGACCCGTAAGCTCCCTCCTTCCCTCCTCCGAGCCAGGACCTCTCTGCTCCCTAAGACAGCCGCCCCAGCATCCCCCGCTGACTTTCGGCCCATCACCGTCTGCTCGGTGTTAGCCAGAACCTTCCATAAGGTTCTGGCGACACGCCTAATGCGGATGTGTGCTGTGGACGAACGTCAGCGGGCTTTCATCCCAAGGGATGGGATGCTGGAGAATACCTTCCTCCTCGACCGGGTGCTCGTCGGCGCCGTCCGCCGCTGTCGTTCTGTGTTCATGGCGTCTCTCGACGTGTCTAAGGCGTTCGATTCGTTGGACCATGCGGCCCTCCGCCCTGTGCTTAAAGCCCATGGTCTGCCGGACGAATTCATTGACTACGTCGAGGGCTGCTATGCGGACAGCACGACGGTAATTGCGGGGGGTGGCGACGAGTCTCCGGCCGTGCGGCCAGCAAGAGGTGTTCGGCAAGGAGATCCTCTGTCCCCTCTCCTCTTTAATTTCGCTGTTGACTATGTTCTAGAACAGCTGCCCTCTCATATTGGTGTCAAGGTGTTGGGCCGCCAGATCAACGCGGCGGCCTTCGCGGACGACATCCTGCTCTTCGCCTCCACGAGGGGGGGCCTGCAGTCCCTCATCAACGCAGCAGTGGCAGCCCTCGACCAACTTGGGCTGCGGGTTAACCCGCGGAAGTGTCTCACCCTCGCACTCGTGGCGTCCGGCCGCGAGAAGAAAGTGAAGGTGGATGCCAACGTCACCTTCACTGCCGGCGACACCACCGTGCCGGCGTTGGGAGTGGGTGAGACCTTCCGCTACCTGGGACTGCAGTTCTCCTCCTCAGGCCGGTGTCTCTTCCATCCGAGGCAACACATAGAGGAGCAGCTGTCGATCATCACGCGGGCGCCGCTGAAGCCGCAGCAGCGGCTTTTTGCACTTCGTGAGGTTCTTCTCCCGGGCCTGTACCATGGCCTAGCCCTGAGTCGCACCCGCATCGGCGCGCTCAAGGCCATGGACAACTGCGTTCGGGCCGCGGTGAGGAGGTGGTTCCGCCTCCCAGCTGATACCCCTTTGGGCTACTTTCATGCTCCGGTAGCCCATGGTGGCCTAGGGATTCCATCGGCCCGCTGGACGGGGCCAACCCTGAGGCGGGGCAGACTCCTCACCCTGTTGCAGCCCGAGACCTCTACCACCGACGCAGACCTGGGGGAGGCACGACACGAAGTGGCGGCGCTAGAGAGACACCTCACGTGGGAGGGCCATTTGCTGCAATCAGCTGCAAAAGTGGGCGAGATGTGGGCGGCGCGCCTGCATATCAGCTTCGACGGGGCAGCACTTTCGTCGTCAGCCAGGACATCAGGCCAACACAGCTGGGTCGAGGACACCAGTCGCTTCCTGTCCGGCCGTGACTACGTGGCGTGCATCCGCACGCGCATTAACGCATTACCATCTAAAGCGCGCAGGAGTCGCGGCCGAGACAGGGAGAAGATGTGTCGCGCAAGGTGCAACGCCGTCGAAACCGCGAACCACGTCGTCCAGGGCTGCGGACTTACCAGCCGAGCCCGGGTGCGGCGTCACGACGCGGTAGTGAAATACGTCGCGCGCGGGCTGGCTCAACGAGGGTTCGACGTGTCTGTCGAGCCACACCTCCGAACGCCAGAGGGAGTCCGCAAGCCTGACGTCGTAGCGTCGAAGGACGGCGTGGCGCATATCATCGATGCGCAGATTGTCGGCGACCAACTTGACACTGACTGGTGTCATCGGCAGAAGGCGGCGAAATACGACGTCCCGTCTGTGCGGCGTGCCGTCGGCGCTCTCCGACCCGCGGCCAGCAGCATCCAGTTTGCAACAGTGACCCTAAATTGGAGAGGGACCTGGGCACCTACATCAGCCCGCCAGCTCCTACAACTTGGCTTCCGCAGGCGGGAGTTATGCACCATCAGCACGCGGGTGCTCTGTGGATCAACATGGATCTTCGGCCTGTTCGAAAATATGACGCTGCACAGGCCGAAGTACAGGGAGGGCGTAGGATAGTTAGTTGGTTAAGCTTAGGTTAGTTTGCCTCGACTCCCGGGGCTTCAATATCGGGAGCAATTCCGTCTTTATATTTTTTTTTTGTAATTAATTTTTGTACTTGTGTGTAACATAGTGTTTTTGCGGTCACACCAACAGCGGTGACCGGCGCCCCTGTGAGCTCCTCTCGGGGAGTATGGCGCACTACCACCTAAGAGTGTTTATTTTCTTGTGTTATTCACATGTATGTTTGTGAATAAAGACGGCTGTAATAGACAAATGCCTCGTCAACAGGCGAAAAACATCGGCATTCTCGAGGAGCTCCCGGCAGGAGTACTGTGAAAGTCTTAAGGTCAACAAATAATGGTGTATCGCTTCTGGTTAACTGGCCAGAGCAAGCTTGTACATGTGACTATTGTGAAACGGGGAGAAACTGGCAGGACTAACTATAACTCTCTTAAGGTAGCCAAATGCCTCGTCAACAGGCGAATTCCAACGGCAAACTCGAGGAGCTCCCGGCAGTACTGTGAAAGTCTTAATGTCAACAAATAATGGCGTATCGCTTCTGGTGAACTGGCCAGAGTAAGCTTGTAGATGCGACTGTGGTAAAACGAGAAGCAAGTGGCAGGAGTAACTATGACTCTCTTAAGGTAGCCAAATGCCTTGTCAACAGGCGAATTCCAACGGCAAACTCGAGGAGCTCCCGGAAGGAGTACTGTGAAAGCCTTAAGGTCAACAAATAATGGCGTATCGCTCCTGGTGAACTGGCCAGAGTAAGCTTGTAGATGTGACTGTGTGAAACGGGGTGCAACTGGCAGGAGTAACTATGACTCTCTTAAGGTAGCCAAATGACTCGTCAAGAGGCGAATTACATCGGCAAACCCGAGGAGCTCCCGGAAGGACTACTGTAAAAGGCTTAAGATCAACAAATAATGGCGTATCGCTTCTGGTGAACTAGCCAGAGTAAGCTTGTAGATGCGACTGTGGTAAAACGAGGAGCAAGTGGCAGGAGTAACTATGACTCTCTTAAGGTAGCCAAATGCCTCGTCAACAGGCGAATTCCAACGGCAAACTCGAGGAGCTCCCGGAAGGAGTACTGTGAAAGCCTTAAGGTCAACAAATAATGGCGTATCGCTCCTGGTGAACTGGCCAGAGTGAGCTTGTAGATGTGACTGTGTGAAACAGGGTGCAACTGGCAGGAGTAACTATGACTCTCTTAAGGTAGCCAAATGACTCGTCAAAAGGCGAATTACATCGGCAAAACCGAGGAACTCCCGGAAGGAGTACTGTGAAAGTCTTAAGATCATCAAATAATGGCGTATCGCTTCTGGTGAACTAGCCAGAGTAAGCTTGTAGATGCGACTGTGGTAAAACGAGGAGCAAGTGGCAGGAGTAACTATGACTCTCTTAAGGTAGCCAAATGCCTCGTCAACAGGCGAATTCCAACGGCAAACTCGAGGAGCTCCCGGAAGGAGTACTGTGAAAGTCTTAAGGTCAACAAATAATGGCGTATCGCTTCTGGTGAACTGGCCAGAGTAAGCTTGTAGATGCGACTGTGGTAAAACGAGGAGCAAGTGGCAGGAGTAACTATGACTCTCTTAAGGTAGCCAAATGACTCGACAAAAGGCGAATTACATCGGCAAACCCGAGGAGCTCCCGGAAGGAGTACTGTGAAAGGCTTAAGATCAACAAATAATGGCGTATCGCTTCTGGTGAACTAGCCAGAGTAAGCTTGTAGATGCGACTGTGGTAAAACGAGGAGCAAGTGGCAGGAGTAACTATGACTCTCTTAAGGTAGCCAAATGCCTCGTCAACAGGCGAATTCCAACGGCAAACTCGAGGAGCTCCCGGAAGGAGTACTGTGAAAGTCTTAAGGTCAACAAATAATGGCGTATCGCTTCTGGTGAACTGGCCAGAGTAAGCTTGTAGATGCGACTGTGGTAAAACGAGAAGCAAGTGGCAGGAGTAACTATGACTCTCTTAAGGTAGCCAAATGCCTTGTCAACAGGCGAATTCCAACGGCAAACTCGAGGAGCTCCCGGAAGGAGTACTGTGAAAGCCTTAAGGTCAACAAATAATGGCGTATCGCTCCTGGTGAACTGGCCAGAGTAAGCTTGTAGATGTGACTGTGTGAAACGGGGTGCTACTGGCAGGAGTAACAATGACTCTCTTAAGGTAGCCAAATGACTCGTCAAGAGGCGAATTACATCGGCACGCCCGAGGAGCTCCCGGAAGGAGTACTGTGAAAGGCTTAAGATCAACAAATAATGGCGTATCGCTTCTGGTGAACTAGCCAGAGTAAGCTTGTAGATGCGACTGTGGTAAAACGAGGAGCAAGTGGCAGGAGTAACTATGACTCTCTTAAGGTAGCCAAATGCCTCGTCAACAGGCGAATTCCAACGGCTAACTCGAGGAGCTCCCGGAAGGAGTACTGTGAAAGCCTTAAGGTCAACAAATAATGGCGTATCGCTCCTGGTGAACTGGCCAGAGTAAGCTTGTAGATGTGACTGTGTGAAACGGGGTGCAACTGGCAGGAGTAACTATGACTCTCTTAAGGTAGCCAAATGACTCGTCAAAAGGCGAATTCCAACGGCAAACTCGAGGAGCTCCCGGCAGTACTGTGAAAGTCTTAAGATCAACAAATAATGGCGTATCGCTTCTGGTGAACTAGCCAGAGTAAGCTTGTAGATGCGACTGTGGTAAAACGAGGAGCAAGTGGCTGGAGTAACTATGACTCTCTTAAGGTAGCCAAATGCCTCGTCAACAATCGAATTCCAACGGCAAACTCGAGGAGCTCCCGGAAGGAGTACTGTGAAAGCCTTATGGTCAACAAATAATGGCGTATCGCTCCTGGTGAACTGGCCAGAGTAAGCTTGTAGATGTGACTGTGTGAAACGGGGTGCAACTGGCAGGAGTAACTATGACTCTCTTAAGGTAGCCAAATGACTCGTCAAGAGGCGAATTACATCGGCAAACCCGAGGAGCTCCCGGAAGGAGTACTGTGAAAGTCTTAAGATCAACAAATAATGGCGTATCGCTTCTGGTGAACTGGCCAGAGCAAGCTTGTACATGTGACTATTGTGAAACGGGGAGAAACTGGCAGGACTAACTATAACTCTCTTAAGGTAGCCAAATGCCTCGTCAACAGGCGAATTCCAACGGCAAACTCGAGGAGCTCCCGGCAGGAGTACTGTGAAAGTCTCAAGGCCGACAAATAATGACGTACCGCTTCAGGTGAACTGGGCCAGAGGAAGCTTGAAAATGTGGCTGTGGTTAACAGCGAGCATTTGGCAGGTGTAACAATGACTCTCTTAAGGTAGCCAAATGCCTCGTCAACAGGCGAATTCCAACGGCAAACTCGAGGAGCTCCCGGAAGGAGTACTGTGAAAGCCTTAAGGTCAACAAATAATGGCGTATCGCTCCTGGTGAACTGGCCAGAGTAAGCTTGTAGATGTGACTGTGTGAAACGGGGTGCAACTGGCAGGAGTAACTATGACTCTCTTAAGGTAGCCAAATGACTCGTCAAAAGGCGAATTACATCGGCAAACCCGAGGAGCTCCCGGAAGGAGTACTGTGAAAGTCTTAAGATCAACAAATAATGGCGTATCGCTTCTGGTGAACTAGCCAGAGTAAGCTTGTAGATGCGACTGTGGTAAAACGAGGTGCAACTGGCAGGAGTAACTATGACTCTCTTAAGGGAGACAAATGCCTCGTCAACAGGCGAAAAACATCGGCATTCTCGAGGAGCTCCCGGCAGGAGTACTGTGAAAGTCTTAAGGTCAACAAATAATGGTGTATCGCTTCTGGTTAACTGGCCAGAGCAAGCTTGTACATGTGACTATTGTGAATCGGGGAGAAACTGGCAGGACTAACTATAACTCTCTTAAGGTAGCCAAATGCCTCGTCAACAGGCGAATTCCAACGGCAAACTCGAGGAGCTCCCGGCAGTACTGTGAAAGTCTTAATGTCAACAAATAATGGCGTATCGCTTCTGGTGAACTGGCCAGAGTAAGCTTGTAGATGCGACTGTGGTAAAACGAGGAGGAAGTGGCAGGAGTAACTATGACTCTCTTAAGGTAGCCAAATGACTCGACAAAAGGCGAATTACATCGGCAAACCCGAGGAGCTCCCGGAAGGAGTACTGTGAAAGGCTTAAGATCAACAAATAATGGCGTATCGCTTCTGGTGAACTAGCCAGAGTAAACTTGTAAATGCGACTGTGGTAAAACGAGGTGCAACTGGCAGGAGTAACTATGACTCTCTTAAGGTAGCCAAATGCCTCGTCAACAGGCGAAAAACATCGGCATTCTCGAGGAGCTCCCGGCAGGAGTACTGTGAAAGTCTTAAGGTCAACAAATAATGGTGTATCGCTTCTGGTTAACTGGCCAGAGCAAGCTTGTACATGTGACTATTGTGAATCGGGGAGAAACTGGCAGGACTAACTATAACTCTCTTAAGGTAGTCAAATGCCTCGTCAACAGGCGAATTCCAACGGCAAACTCGAGGAGCTCCCGGCAGTACTGTGAAAGTCTTAATGTCAACAAATAATGGCGTATCGCTTCTGGTGAACTGGCCAGAGTAAGCTTGTAGATGCGACTGTGGTAAAACGAGAAGCAAGTGGCAGGAGTAACTATGACTCTCTTAAGGTAGCCAAATGCCTTGTCAACAGGCGAATTCCAACGGCAAACTCGAGGAGCTCCCGGAAGGAGTACTGTGAAAGCCTTAAGGTCAACAAATAATGGCGTATCGCTCCTGGTGAACTGGCCAGAGTAAGCTTGTAGATGTGACTGTGTGAAACGGGGTGCTACTGGCAGGAGTAACTATGACTCTCTTAAGGTAGCCAAATGACTCGTCAAGAGGCGAATTACATCGGCAAACCCGAGGAGCTCCCGGAAGGAGTACTGTGAAAGGCTTAAGATCAACAAATAATGGCGTATCGCTTCTGGTGAACTAGCCAGAGTAAGCTTGTAGATGCGACTGTGGTAAAACGAGGAGCAAGTGGCTGGAGTAGCTATGACTCTCTTAAGGTAGCCAAATGCCTCGTCAACAATCGAATTCCAACGGCAAACTCGAGGAGCTCCCGGAAGGAGTACTGTGAAAGCCTTAAGGTCAACAAATAATGGCGTATCGCTCCTGGTGAACTGGCCAGAGTAAGCTTGTAGATGTGACTGTGTGAAACGGGGTGCAACTGGCAGGAGTAACTATGACTCTCTTAAGGTAGCCAAATGACTCGTCAAAAGGCGAATTACATCGGCAAACCCGAGGAGCTCCCGGAAGGAGTACTGTGAAAGTCTTAAGATCAACAAATAATGGCGTATCGCTTCTGGTGAACTGGCCAGAGCAAGCTTGTACATGTGACTATTGTGAAACGGGGAGAAACTGGCAGGACTAACTATAACTCTCTTAAGGTATCCAAATGCCTCGTCAACAGGCGAATTCCAACGGCAAACTCGAGGAGCTCCCGGCAGGAGTACTGTGAAAGTCTCAAGGCCGACAAATAATGACGTACCGCTTCAGGTGAACTGGGCCAGAGGAAGCTTGAAAATGTGGCTGTGGTTAACAGCGAGCATTTGGCAGGTGTAACAATGACTCTCTTAAGGTAGCCAAATGCCTCGTCAACAGGCGAATTCCAACGGCAAACTCGAGGAGCTCCCGGAAGGAGTACTGTGAAAGCCTTAAGGTCAACAAATAATGGCGTATCGCTCCTGGTGAACTGGCCAGAGTAAGCTTGTAGATGTGACTGTGTGAAACGGGGTGCTACTGGCAGGAGTAACTATGACTCTCTTAAGGTAGCCAAATGACTCGTCAAGAGGCGAATTACATCGGCAAACCCGAGGAGCTCCCGGAAGGAGTACTGTGAAAGGCTTAAGATCAACAAATAATGGCGTATCGCTTCTGGTGAACTAGCCAGAGTAAGCTTGTAGATGCGACTGTGGTAAAACGAGGAGCAAGTGGCAGGAGTAACTATGACTCTCTTAAGGTAGCCAAATGCCTCGTCAACAGGCGAATTCCAACGGCAAACTCGAGGAGCTCCCGGAAGGAGTACTGTGAAAGCCTTAAGGTCAACAAATAATGGCGTATCGCTCCTGGTGAACTGGCCAGAGTAAGCTTGTAGATGTGACTGTGTGAAACGGGGTGCAACTGGCAGGAGTAACTATGACTCTCTTAAGGTAGCCAAATGACTCGTCAAAAGGCGAATTCCAACGGCAAACTCGAGGAGCTCCCGGCAGTACTGTGAAAGTCTTAAGATCAACAAATAATGGCGTATCGCTTCTGGTGAACTAGCCAGAGTAAGCTTGTAGATGCGACTGTGGTAAAACGAGGAGCAAGTGGCTGGAGTAACTATGACTCTCTTAAGGTAGCCAAATGCCTCGTCAACAATCGAATTCCAACGGCAAACTCGAGGAGCTCCCGGAAGGAGTACTGTGAAAGCCTTAAGGTCAACAAATAATGGCGTATCGCTCCTGGTGAACTGGCCAGAGTAAGCTTGTAGATGTGACTGTGTGAAACGGGGTGCAACTGGCAGGAGTAACTGTGACTCTCTTAAGGTAGCCAAATGACTCGTCAAAAGGCGAATTACATCGGCAAACCCGAGGAGCTCCCGGAAGGAGTACTGTGAAAGTCTTAAGATCATCAGATAATGGCGTATCGCTTCTGGTGAACTGGCCAGAGCAAGCTTGTACATGTGACTATTGTGAAACGGGGAGAAACTGGCAGGACTAACTATAACTCTCTTAAGGTAGCCAAATGCCTCGTCAACAGGCGAATTCCAACGGCAAACTCGAGGAGCTCCCGGCAGGAGTACTGTGAAAGTCTCAAGGCCGACAAATAATGACGTACCGCTTCAGGTGAACTGGGCCAGAGGAAGCTTGAAAATGTGGCTGTGGTTAACAGCGAGCATTTGGCAGGTGTAACAATGACTCTCTTAAGGTAGCCAAATGCCTCGTCAACAGGCGAATTCCAACGGCAAACTCGAGGAGCTCCCGGAAGGAGTACTGTGAAAGCCTTAAGGTCAACAAATAATGGCGTATCGCTCCTGGTGAACTGGCCAGAGTAAGCTTGTAGATGTGACTGTGTGAAACGTGGTGCAACTGGCAGGAGTAACTATGACTCTCTTAAGGTAGCCAAATGACTCGTCAAAAGGCGAATTACATCGGCAAACCCGAGGAGCTCCCGGAAGGAGTACTGTGAAAGTCTTAAGATCAACAAATAATGGCGTATCGCTTCTGGTGAACTAGCCAGAGTAAGCTTGTAGATGCGACTGTGGTAAAACGAGGTGCAACTGGCAGGAGTAACTATGACTCTCTTAAGGGAGACAAATGCCTCGTCAACAGGCGAAAAACATCGGCATTCTCGAGGAGCTCCCGGCAGGAGTACTGTGAAAGTCTTAAGGTCAACAAATAATGGTGTATCGCTTCTGGTTAACTGGCCAGAGCAAGCTTGTACATGTGACTATTGTGAATCGGGGAGAAACTGGCAGGACTAACTATAACTCTCTTAAGGTAGCCAAATGCCTCGTCAACAGGCGAATTCCAACGGCAAACTCGAGGAGCTCCCGGCAGTACTGTGAAAGTCTTAATGTCAACAAATAATGGCGTATCGCTTCTGGTGAACTGGCCAGAGTAAGCTTGTAGATGCGACTGTGGTAAAACGAGGAGGAAGTGGCAGGAGTAACTATGACTCTCTTAAGGTAGCCAAATGACTCGACAAAAGGCGAATTACATCGGCAAACCCGAGGAGCTCCCGGAAGGAGTACTGTGAAAGGCTTAAGATCAACAAATAATGGCGTATCGCTTCTGGTGAACTAGCCAGAGTAAACTTGTAAATGCGACTGTGGTAAAACGAGGTGCAACTGGCAGGAGTAACTATGACTCTCTTAAGGTAGCCAAATGCCTCGTCAACAGGCGAAAAACATCGGCATTCTCGAGGAGCTCCCGGAAGGAGTACTGTGAAAGTCTTAAGGTCAACAAATAATGGTGTATCGCTTCTGGTTAACTGGCCAGAGCAAGCTTGTACATGTGACTATTGTGAATCGGGGAGAAACTGGCAGGACTAACTATAACTCTCTTAAGGTAGTCAAATGCCTCGTCAACAGGCGAATTCCAACGGCAAACTCGAGGAGCTCCCGGCAGTACTGTGAAAGTCTTAATGTCAACAAATAATGGCGTATCGCTTCTGGTGAACTGGCCAGAGTAAGCTTGTAGATGCGACTGTGGTAAAACGAGAAGCAAGTGGCAGGAGTAACTATGACTCTCTTAAGGTAGCCAAATGCCTTGTCAACAGGCGAATTCCAACGGCAAACTCGAGGAGCTCCCGGAAGGAGTACTGTGAAAGCCTTAAGGTCAACAAATAATGGCGTATCGCTCCTGGTGAACTGGCCAGAGTAAGCTTGTAGATGTGACTGTGTGAAACGGGGTGCTACTGGCAGGAGTAACTATGACTCTCTTAAGGTAGCCAAATGACTCGTCAAGAGGCGAATTACATCGGCAAACCCGAGGAGCTCCCGGAAGGAGTACTGTGAAAGGCTTAAGATCAACAAATAATGGCGTATCGCTTCTGGTGAACTAGCCAGAGTAAGCTTGTAGATGCGACTGTGGTAAAACGAGGAGCAAGTGGCTGGAGTAGCTATGACTCTCTTAAGGTAGCCAAATGCCTCGTCAACAATCGAATTCCAACGGCAAACTCGAGGAGCTCCCGGAAGGAGTACTGTGAAAGCCTTAAGGTCAACAAATAATGGCGTATCGCTCCTGGTGAACTGGCCAGAGTAAGCTTGTAGATGTGACTGTGTGAAACGGGGTGCAACTGGCAGGAGTAACTATGACTCTCTTAAGGTAGCCAAATGACTCGTCAAAAGGCGAATTACATCGGCAAACCCGAGGAGCTCCCGGAAGGAGTACTGTGAAAGTCTTAAGATCAACAAATAATGGCGTATCGCTTCTGGTGAACTGGCCAGAGCAAGCTTGTACATGTGACTATTGTGAAACGGGGAGAAACTGGCAGGACTAACTATAACTCTCTTAAGGTATCCAAATGCCTCGTCAACAGGCGAATTCCAACGGCAAACTCGAGGAGCTCCCGGCAGGAGTACTGTGAAAGTCTCAAGGCCGACAAATAATGACGTACCGCTTCAGGTGAACTGGGCCAGAGGAAGCTTGAAAATGTGGCTGTGGTTAACAGCGAGCATTTGGCAGGTGTAACAATGACTCTCTTAAGGTAGCCAAATGCCTCGTCAACAGGCGAATTCCAACGGCAAACTCGAGGAGCTCCCGGAAGGAGTACTGTGAAAGCCTTAAGGTCAACAAATAATGGCGTATCGCTCCTCGTGAACTGGCCAGAGTAAGCTTGTAGATGTGACTGTGTGAAACGGGGTGCTACTGGCAGGAGTAACTATGACTCTCTTAAGGTAGCCAAATGACTCGTCAAGAGGCGAATTACATCGGCAAACCCGAGGAGCTCCCGGAAGGAGTACTGTGAAAGGCTTAAGATCAACAAATAATGGTGTATCGCTTCTGGTGAACTAGCCAGAGTAAGCTTGTAGATGCGACTGTGGTAAAACGAGGAGCAAGTGGCAGGAGTAACTATGACTCTCTTAAGGTAGCCAAATGCCTCGTCAACAGGCGAATTCCAACGGCAAACTCGAGGAGCTCCCGGAAGGAGTTCTGTGAAAGCCTTAAGGTCAACAAATAATGGCGTATCGCTCCTGGTGAACTGGCCAGAGTAAGCTTGTAGATGTGACTGTGTGAAACGGGGTGCAACTGGCAGGAGTAACTATGACTCTCTTAAGGTAGCCAAATGACTCGTCAAAAGGCGAATTCCAACGGCAAACTCGAGGAGCTCCCGGCAGTACTGTGAAAGTCTTAAGATCAACAAATAATGGCGTATCGCTTCTGGTGAACTAGCCAGAGTAAGCTTGTAGATGCGACTGTGGTAAAACGAGGAGCAAGTGGCTGGAGTAACTATGACTCTCTTAAGGTAGCCAAATGCCTCGTCAACAATCGAATTCCAACGGCAAACTCGAGGAGCTCCCGGAAGGAGTACTGTGAAAGCCTTAAGGTCAACAAATAATGGCGTATCGCTCCTGGTGAACTGGCCAGAGTAAGCTTGTAGATGTGACTGTGTGAAACGGGGTGCAACTGGCAGGAGTAACTGTGACTCTCTTAAGGTAGCCAAATGACTCGTCAAAAGGCGAATTACATCGGCAAACCCGAGGAGCTCCCGGAAGGAGTACTGTGAAAGTCTTAAGATCAACAGATAATGGCGTATCGCTTCTGGTGAACTGGCCAGAGCAAGCTTGTACATGTGACTATTGTGAAACGGGGAGAAACTGGCAGGACTAACTATAACTCTCTTAAGGTAGCCAAATGCCTCGTCAACAGGCGAATTCCAACGGCAAACTCGAGGAGCTCCCGGCAGGAGTACTGTGAAAGTCTCAAGGCCGACAAATAATGACGTACCGCTTCAGGTGAACTGGGCCAGAGGAAGCTTGAAAATGTGGCTGTGGTTAACAGCGAGCATTTGGCAGGTGTAACAATGACTCTCTTAAGGTAGCCAAATGCCTCGTCAACAGGCGAATTCCAACGGCAAACTCGAGGAGCTCCCGGAAGGAGTACTGTGAAAGCCTTAAGGTCAACAAATAATGGCGTATCGCTCCTGGTGAACTGGCCAGAGTAAGCTTGTAGATGTGACTGTGTGAAACGGGGTGCAACTGGCAGGAGTAACTATGACTCTCTTAAGGTAGCCAAATGACTCGTCAAAAGGCGAATTACATCGGCAAACTCGAGGAGCTCCCGGAAGGAGTACTGTGAAAGTCTTAAGATCAACAAATAATGGCGTATCGCTTCTGGTGAACTAGCCAGAGTAAGCTTGTAGATGCGACTGTGGTAAAACGAGGTGCAACTGGCAGGAGTAACTATGACTCTCTTAAGGGAGACAAATGCCTCGTCAACAGGCGAAAAACATCGGCATTCTCGAGGAGCTCCCGGCAGGAGTACTGTGAAAGTCTTAAGGTCAACAAATAATGGTGTATCGCTTCTGGTTAACTGGCCAGAGCAAGCTTGTACATGTGACTATTGTGAATCGGGGAGAAACTGGCAGGACTAACTATAACTCTCTTAAGGTAGCCAAATGCCTCGTCAACAGGCGAATTCCAACGGCAAACTCGAGGAGCTCCCGGCAGTACTGGGAAAGTCTTAATGTCAACAAATAATGGCGTATCGCTTCTGGTGAACTGGCCAGAGTAAGCTTGTAGATGCGACTGTGGTAAAACGAGGAGCAAGTGGCAGGAGTAACTATGACTCTCTTAAGGTAGCCAAATGACTCGACAAAAGGCGAATTACATCGGCAAACCCGAGGAGCTCCCGGAAGGAGTACTGTGAAAGGCTTAAGATCAACAAATAATGGCGTATCGCTTCTGGTGAACTAGCCAGAGTAAACTTGTAAATGCGACTGTGGTAAAACGAGGTGCAACTGGCAGGAGTAACTATGACTCTCTTAAGGTAGCCAAATGCCTCGTCAACAGGCGAAAAACATCGGCATTCTCGAGGAGCTCCCGGCAGGAGTACTGTGAAAGTCTTAAGGTCAACAAATAATGGTGTATCGCTTCTGGTTAACTGGCCAGAGCAAGCTTGTACATGTGACTATTGTGAATCGGGGAGAAACTGGCAGGACTAACTATAACTCTCTTAAGGTAGCCAAATGCCTCGTCAACAGGCGAATTCCAACGGCAAACTCGAGGAGCTCCCGGCAGTACTGTGAAAGTCTTAATGTCAACAAATAATGGCGTATCGCTTCTGGTGAACTGGCCAGAGTAAGCTTGTAGATGCGACTGTGGTAAAACGAGAAGCAAGTGGCAGGAGTAACTATGACTCTCTTAAGGTAGCCAAATGCCTTGTCAACAGGCGAATTCCAACGGCAAACTCGAGGAGCTCCCGGAAGGAGTACTGTGAAAGCCTTAAGGTCAACAAATAATGGCGTATCGCTCCTGGTGAACTGGCCAGAGTAAGCTTGTAGATGTGACTGTGTGAAACGGGGTGCTACTGGCAGGAGTAACTATGACTCTCTTAAGGTAGCCAAATGACTCGTCAAGAGGCGAATTACATCGGCAAACCCGAGGAGCTCCCGGAAGGAGTACTGTGAAAGGCTTAAGATCAACAAATAATGGCGTATCGCTTCTGGTGAACTAGCCAGAGTAAGCTTGTAGATGCGACTGTGGTAAAACGAGGAGCAAGTGGCTGGAGTAACTATGACTCTCTTAAGGTAGCCAAATGCCTCGTCAACAATCGAATTCCAATGGCAAACTCGAGGAGCTCCCGGAAGGAGTACTGTGAAAGCCTTAAGGTCAACAAATAATGGCGTATCGCTCCTGGTGAACTGGCCAGAGTATGCTTGTAGATGTGACTGTGTGAAACGGGGTGCAACTGGCAGGAGTAACTATGACTCTCTTAAGGTAGCCAAATGACTCGTCAAAAGGCGAATTACATCGGCAAACCCGAGGAGCTCCCGGAAGGGGTACTGTGAAAGTCTTAAGATCAACAAATAATGGCGTATCGCTTCTGGTGAACTGGCCAGAGCAAGCTTGTACATGTGACTATTGTGAAACGGGGAGAAACTGGCAGGACTAACTATAACTCTCTTAAGGTAGCCAAATGCCTCGTCAACAGGCGAATTCCAACGGCAAACTCGAGGAGCTCCCGGCAGGAGTACTGTGAAAGTCTCAAGGCCGACAAATAATGACGTACCGCTTCAGGTGAACTGGGCCAGAGGAAGCTTGAAAATGTGGCTGTGGTTAACAGCGAGCATTTGGCAGGTGTAACAATGACTCTCTTAAGGTAGCCAAATGCCTCGTCAACAGGCGAATTCCAACGGCAAACTCGAGGAGCTCCCGGAAGGAGTACTGTGAAAGCCTTAAGGTCAACAAATAATGGCGTATCGATCCTGGTGAACTGGCCAGAGTAAGCTTGTAGATGTGACTGTGTGAAACGGGGTGCAACTGGCAGGAGTAACTATGACTCTCTTAAGGTAGCCAAATGACTCGTCAAAAGGCGAATTCCAACGGCAAACTCGAGGAGCTCCCGGCAGTACTGTGAAAGTCTTAAGATCAACAAATAATGGCGTATCGCTTCTGGTGAACTAGCCAGAGTAAGCTTGTAGATGCGACTGTGGTAAAACGAGGAGCAAGTGGCTGGAGTAACTATGACTCTCTTAAGGTAGCCAAATGCCTCGTCAACAATCGAATTCCAACGGCAAACTCGAGGAGCTCCCGGAAGGAGTACTGTGAAAGCCTTAAGGTCAACAAATAATGGCGTATCGCTCCTGGTGAACTGGCCAGAGTAAGCTTGTAGATGTGACTGTGTGAAACGGGGTGCAACTGGCAGGAGTAACTATGACTCTCTTAAGGTAGCCAAATGACTCGTCAAAAGGCGAATTACATCGGCAAACCCGAGGAGCTCCCGGAAGGAGTACTGTGAAAGTCTTAAGATCAACAAATAATGGCGTATCGCTTCTGGTGAACTGGCCAGAGCAAGCTTGTACATGTGACTATTGTGAAACGGGGAGAAACTGGCAGGACTAACTATAACTCTCTTAAGGTAGCCAAATGCCTCGTCAACAGGCGAATTCCAACGGCAAACTCGAGGAGCTCCCGGCAGGAGTACTGTGAAAGTCTCAAGGCCGACAAATAATGACGTACCGCTTCAGATGAACTGGGCCAGAGGAAGCTTGAAAATGTGGCTGTGGTTAACAGCGAGCATTTGGCAGGTGTAACAATGACTCTCTTAAGGTAGCCAAATGCCTCGTCAACAGGCGAATTCCAACGGCAAACTCGAGGAGCTCCCGGAAGGAGTACTGTGAAAGCCTTAAGGTCAACAAATAATGGCGTATCGCTCCTGGTGAACTGGCCAGAGTAAGCTTGTAGATGTGACTGTGTGAAACGGGGTGCTACTGGCAGGAGTAACTATGACTCTCTTAAGGTAGCCAAATGACTCGTCAAAAGGCGAATTACATCGGCAAACCCGAGGAGCTCCCGGAAGGAGTACTGTGAAAGTCTTAAGATCAACAAATAATGGCGTATCGCTTCTGGTGAACTGGCCAGAGTAAGCTTGTAGATGCGACTGTGGTAAAACGAGGTGCAACTGGCAGGAGTAACTATGACTCTCTTAAGGGAGACAAATGCCTCGTCAACAGGCGAAAAACATCGGCATTCTCGAGGAGCTCCCGGCAGGAGTACTGTGAAAGTCTTAATGTCAACAAATAATGGTGTATCGCTTCTGGTTAACTGGCCAGAGCAAGCTTGTACATGTGACTATTGTGAAACGGGGAGAAACTGGGAGGACTAACTATAACTCTCTTAAGGTAGCCAAATGCATCGTCAACAGGCGAGTTCCAACGGGAAACTCGAGGAGCTCCCGGCAGGAGTACTGTGAAAGTCTCAAGGCCGACAAATAATGACGTACCGCTTCAGGTGAACTGGGCCAGAGGAAGCTTGAAAATGTGGCTGTGGTTAACAGCGAGCATTTGGCAGGTGTAACAATGACTCTCTTAAGGTAGCCAAATGCCTCGTCAACAGGCGAATTCCAACGGCAAACTCGAGGAGCTCCCGGAAGGAGTACTGTGAAAGTCTTAAGATCAACAAATAATGGCGTATCGCTTCTGGTGAACTGGCCAGAGCAAGCTTGTAGATGCGACTGTGGTAAAACGAGGAGCAAGTGGCAGGAGTAACTATGACTCTCTTAAGGTAGCCAAATGCCTCGTCAACAGGCGAATTCCAACGGCAAACTCGAGGAGCTCCCGGCAGGAGTACTGTGAAAGTCTCAAGGCCGACAAATAATGACGTACCGCTTCAGGTGAACTGGGCCAGAGGAAGCTTGAAAATGTGGCTGCGGTTAACAGCGAGCATTTGGCAGGTGTAACAATGACTCTCTTAAGGTAGCCAAATGACTCGTCAAAAGGCAAATTACATCGGCAAACCCGAGGAGCTCCCGGAAGGAGTACTGTGAAAGTCTTAAGGTCAACAAATAATGGCGTATCGCTTCTGGTGAACTGGCCAGAGTAAGCTTGTAGATGCGACTGTGGTAAAACGAGGAGCAAGTGGCAGGAGTAAGTATGACTCTCTTAAGGTAGCCAAATGACTCGACAAAAGGCGAATTACATCGGCAAACCCGAGGAGCTCCCGGAAGGAGTACTGTGAAAGGCTTAAGATCAACAAATAATGGCGTATCGCTTCTGGTGAACTAGCCAGAGTAAACTTGTAGATGCGACAGTGGTAAAACGAGGTGCAACTGGCAGGAGTAACTATGACTCTCTTAAGGTAGCCAAATGAGTCGTCAACAGGCGAAAAACATCGGCATTCTCGAGGAGCTCCCGGCAGGAGTACTGTGAAAGTCTTAAGGTCAACAAATAATGGTGTATCGCTTCTGGTTAACTGGCCAGAGCAAGCTTGTACATGTGACTATTGTGAAACGGGGAGAAACTGGCAGGACTAACTATAACTCTCTTAAGGTAGCCAAATGCCTCGTCAACAGGCGAATTCCAACGGCAAACTCGAGGAGCTCCCGACAGGAGTACTGTGAAAGTCTTAAGGTCAACAAATAATGGCGTATCGCTCCTGGTGAACTGGCCAGAGTAAGCTTGTAGATGTGACTGTGTGAAACGGGGTGCAACTGGCAGGAGTAACTATGACTCTCTTAAGGTAGCCAAATGACTCGTCAAAAGGCGAATTACATCGGCAAACCCGAGGAGCTCCCGGAAGGAGTACTGTGAAAGTCTTAAGATCAACAAATAATGGAGTATCGCTTCTGGTGAACTGGCCAGAGCAAGCTTGTACATGTGACTATTGTGAAACGGGGAGAAACTGGCAGGACTAACTATAACTCTCTTAAGGTAGCCAAATGCCTCGTCAACAGGCGAATTCCAACGGCAAACTCGAGGAGCTCCCGGCAGGAGTACTGTGAAAGTCTCAAGGCCGACAAATAATGACGTACCGCTTCAGGTGAACTGGGCCAGAGGAAGCTTGAAAATGTGGCTGTGGTTAACAGCGAGCATTTGGCAGGTGTAACAATGACTCTCTTAAGGTAGCCAAATGCCTCGTCAACAGGCGAATTCAAACGGCAAACTCGAGGAGCTCCCGGAAGGAGTACTGTGAAAGCCTTAAGGTCAACAAATAATGGCGTATCGCTCCTGGTGAACTGGCCAGAGTAAGCTTGTAGATGTGACTGTGTGAAACGGGGTGCAACTGGCAGGAGTAACTATGACTCTCTTAAGGTAGCCAAATGACTCGTCAAAAGGCGAATTACATCGGCAAACCCGAGGAGCTCCCGGAAGGAGTACTGTGAAAGTCTTAAGATCAACAAATAATGGCGTATCGCTTCTGGTGAACTAGCCAGAGTAAGCTTGTAGATGCGACTGTGGTAAAACGAGGTGCAACTGGCAGGAGTAACTACGACTCTCTTAAGGGAGACAAATGCCTCGTCAACAGGCGAAAAACATCGGCATTCTCGAGGAGCTCCCGGCAGGAGTACTGTGAAAGTCTTAAGGTCAACAAATAATGGTGTATCGCTTCTGGTTAACTGGCCAGAGCAAGCTTGTACATGTGACTATTGTGAAACGGGGAGAAACTGGCAGGACTAACTATAACTCTCTTAAGGTAGCCAAATGCCTCGTCAACAGGCGAATTCCAACGGCAAACTCGAGGAGCTCCCGGCAGGAGTACTGTGAAAGTCTTAATGTCAACAAATAATGGCGTATCGCTTCTGGTGAACTGGCCAGAGTAAGCTTGTAGATGCGACTGTGGTAAAACGAGAAGCAAGTGGCAGGAGTGACTATGACTCTCTTAAGGTAGCCAAATGCCTTGTCAACAGGCGAATTCCAACGGCAAACTCGCGGAGCTCCCGGAAGGAGTACTGTGAAAGCCTTAAGGTCAACAAATAATGGCGTATCGCTCCTGGTGAACTGGCCAGAGTAAGCTTGTAGATGTGACTGTGTCAAACGGGGTGCAACTGGCAGGAGTAACTATGACTCTCTTAAGGTAGCCAAATGACTCGTCAAGAGGCGAATTACATCGGCAAACCCGGGGAGCTCCCGGAAGGAGTACTGTAAAAGGCTTAAGATCAACAAATAATGGCGTATCGCTTCTGGTGAACTAGCCAGAGTAAGCTTGTAGATGCGACTGTGGTAAAACGAGGAGCAAGTGGCAGGAGTAACTATGACTCTCTTAAGGTAGCCAAATGCCTCGTCAACAGGCGAATTCCAACGGCAAACTCGAGGAGCTCCCGGAAGGAGTACTGTGAAAGCCTTAAGGTCAACAAATAATGGCGTATCGCTCCTGGTGAACTGGCCAGAGTAAGCTTGTAGATGTGACTGTGTGAAACGGGGTGCAACTGGCAGGAGTAACTATGACACTCTTAAGGTAGCCAAATGCTCGTCAAAACGAGAATTACATCGGCAAACCCGAGGAGCTCCCGGAAGGAGTACTGTGAAAGTCTTAAGATCAACAAATAATGGCGTATCGCTTCTGGTGAACTGGCCAGAGCAAGCTTGTACATGTGACTATTGTGAAACGGTGAGAAACTGGCAGGACTAACTATAACTCTCTTAAGGTAGCCAAATGCCTCGTCAACAGGCGAATTCCAACGGCAAACTCGAGGAGCTCCCGGCAGGAGTACTGTGAAAGTCTCAAGGCCGACAAATAATGACGTACCGCTTCAGGTGAACTGGGCCAGAGGAAGCTTGAAAATGTGGCTGTGGTTAACAGCGAGCATTTGGCAGGTGTAACAATGACTCTCTTAAGGTAGCCAAATGACTCGTCAAAAGGCGAATTACATCGGCAAACCCGAGGAGCTCCCGGAAGGAGTACTGTGAAAGTCTTAAGATCAACAAATAATGGCGTATCACTTCTGGTGAACTAGCCAGAGTAAGCTTGTAGATGCGACTGTGGTAAAACGAGGAACAAGTGGCAGGAGTAACTATGACTCTCTTAAGGTAGCCAAATGCCTCGTCAACAGGCGAATTCCAACGGCAAACTCGAGGAGCTCCCGGAAGGAGTACTGTGAAAGCCTTAAGGTCAACAAGTAATGGCGTATCGCTCCTGGTGAACTGGCCAGAGTAAGCTTGTAGATGTGACTGTGTGAAACGGGGTGCAACTGGCAGGAGTAACTATGACTCTCTTAAGGTAGCCAAATGACTCGTCAAAAATCGAATTACATCGGCAAACCCGAGGAGCTCCCGGAAGGAGTACTGTGAAAGTCTTAAGATCAACAAATAATGGCGTATCGCTTCTGGTGAACTAGCCAGAGTAAGCTTGTAGATGCGACTGTGGTAAAACGAGGTGCAATTGGCAGTAGTAACTATGACTCTCTTAAGGTAGACAAATGCCTCGTCAACAGGCGAAAAACATCGGCATTCTCGAGGAGCTCCCGGCAGGAGTACTGTGAAAGTCTTAAGGTCAACAAATAATGGTGTATCGCTTCTGGTTAACTGGCCAGAGCAAGCTTGTACATGTGACTATTGTGAAACGGGGAGAAACTGGCAGGACTAACTATAACTCTCTCAAGGTAGCCAAATGCCTCGTCAACAGGCGAATTCCAACGGCAAACTCGAGGAGCTCCCGGCAGGAGTACTGTGAAAGTCTTAATGTCAACAAATAATGGCGTATCGCTTCTGGTGAACTGGCCAGAGTAAGCTTGTAGATGCGACTGTGGTAAAACGAGAAGCAAGTGGCAGGAGTAACTATGACTCTCTTAAGGTAGCCAAATGCCTTGTCAACAGGCGAATTCCAACGGCAAACTCGCGGAGCTCCCGGAAGGAGTACTGTGAAAGCCTTAAGGTCAACAAATAATGGCGTATCGCTCCTGGTGAACTGGCCAGAGTAAGCTTGTAGATGTGACTGTGTCAAACGGGGTGCAACTGGCAGGAGTAACTATGACTCTCTTAAGGTAGCCAAATGACTCGTCAAGAGGCGAATTACATCGGCAAACCCGAGGAGCTCCCGGAAGGAGTACTGTAAAAGGCTTAAGATCAACAAATAATGGCGTATCGCTTCTGGTGAACTAGCCAGAGTAAGCTTGTAGATGCGACTGTGGTAAAACGAGGAGCAAGTGGCAGGAGTAACTATGACTCTCTTAAGGTAGCCAAATGCCTCGTCAACAGGCGAATTCCAACGGCAAACTCGAGGAGCTCCCGGAAGGAGTACTGTGAAAGCCTTAAGGTCAACAAATAATGGCGTATCGCTCCTGGTGAACTGGCCAGAGTAAGCTTGTAGACGTGACTGTGTGAAACGGGGTGCAACTGGCAGGAGTAACTATGACTCTCTTAAGGTAGCCAAATGACTCGTCAAAAGGCGAATTACATCGGCAAACCCGAGGAGCTCCCGGAAGGAGTACTGTGAAAGTCTTAAGATCAACAAATAATGGCGTATCGCTTCTGGTGAAATAGCCAGAGTAAGCTTGTAGATGCGACTGTGGTAAAACGAGATGCAAGTGGCAGGAGTAACTATGACTCTCTGAAGGTAGCCAAATGCCTCGTCAACAGGCGAATTCCAACGGCAAACTCGAGGAGCTCCCGGAAGGAGTACTGTGAAAGCCTTAAGGTCAACAAATAATGGCGTATCGCTCCTGGTGAACTGGCCAGAGTAAGCTTGTAGATGTGACTGTGTGAAACGGGGTGCAACTGGCAGGAGTAACTATGACTCTCTTAAGGTAGCCAAATGCTCGTCAAAAGGAGAATTACATCGGCAAACCCGAGGAGCTCCCGGAAGGAGTACTGTGAAAGTCTTAAGATCAACAAATAATGGCGTATCGCTTCTGGTGAACTGGCCAGAGCAAGCTTGTACATGTGACTATTGTGAAACGGTGAGAAACTGGCAGGACTAACTATAACTCTCTTAAGGTAGCCAAATGCCTCGTCAACAGGCGAATTCCAACGGCAAACTCGAGGAGCTCCCGGCAGGAGTACTGTGAAAGTCTCAAGTCCGACAAATAATGACGTACCGCTTCAGGTGAACTGGGCCAGAGGAAGCTTGAAAATGTGGCTGTGGTTAACAGCGAGCATTTGGCAGGTGTAACAATGACTCTCTTAAGGTAGCCAAATGACTCGTCAAAAGGCGAATTACATCGGCAAACCCGAGGAGCTCCCGGAAGGAGTACTGTGAAAGTCTTAAGATCAACAAATAATGGCGTATCACTTCTGGTGAACTAGCCAGAGTAAGCTTGTAGATGCGACTGTGGTAAAACGAGGAGCAAGTGGCAGGAGTAACTATGACTCTCTTAAGGTAGCCAAATGCCTCGTCAACAGGCGAATTCCAACGGCAAACTCGAGGAGCTCCCGGAAGGAGTACTGTGAAAGCCTTAAGGTCAACAAATAATGGCGTATCGCTCCTGGTGAACTGGCCAGAGTAAGCTTGTAGATGTGACTGTGTGAAACGGGGTGCAACTGGCAGGAGTAACTATGACTCTCTTAAGGTAGCCAAATGACTCGTCAAAAGGCGAATTACATCGGCAAACCCGAGGAGCTCCCGGAAGGAGTACTGTGAAAGTCTTAAGATCAACAAATAATGGCGTATCGCTTCTGGTGAACTAGCCAGAGTAAGCTTGTAGATGCGACTGTGGTAAAACGAGGTGCAATTGGCAGGAGTAACTATGACTCTCTTAAGGTAGACAAATGCCTCGTCAACAGGCGAAAAACATCGGCATTCTCGAGGAGCTCCCGGCAGGAGTACTGTGAAAGTCTTAAGGTCAACAAATAATGGTGTATCGCTTCTGGTTAACTGGCCAGAGCAAGCTTGTACATGTGACTATTGTGAAACGGGGAGAAACTGGCACGACTAACTATAACTCTCTCAAGGTAGCCAAATGCCTCGTCAACAGGCGAATTCCAACGGCAAACTCGAGGAGCTCCCGGCAGGAGTACTGTGTAAGTCTTAATGTCAACAAATAATGGCGTATCGCTTCTGGTGAACTGGCCAGAGTAAGCTTGTAGATGCGACTGTGGTAAAACGAGAAGCAAGTGGCAGGAGTAACTATGACTCTCTTAAGGTAGCCAAATGCCTCGTCAACAGGCGAATTCCAACGGCAAACTCGAGGAGCTCCCGGAAGGAGTACTGTGAAAGTCTTAAGGTCAACAAATAATGGCGTATCGCTCCTGGTGAACTGGCCAGAGTAAACTTGTAGATGTGACTGTGTCAAACGGGGTGCAACTGGCAGGAGTAACTATGACTCTCTTAAGGTAGCCAAATGACTCGTCAAGATGCGAATTACATCGGCAAACCCGAGGAGCTCCCGGAAGGAGTACTGTGAAAGGCTTAAGATCAACAAATAATGGCGTATCGCTTCTGGTGAACTAGCCAGAGTAAGCTTGTAGATGCGACTGTGGTAAAACGAGGAGCAAGTGGCAGGAGTAACTATGACTCTCTTAAGGAGGCCAAATGCCTTGTCAACAGGCGAATTCCAACGGCAAACTCGAGGAGCTCCCGGAAGGAGTACTGTGAAAGCCTTAAGGTCAACAAATAATGGCGTATCGCTCCTGGTGAACTGGCCAGAGTAAGCTTGTAGATGTGACTGTGTGAAACGGGGTGCAACTGGCAGGAGTAACTATGACTCTCTTAAGGTAGCCAAATGACTCGTCAAAAGGCGAATTACATCGGCAAACCCGAGGAGCTCCCGGAAGGAGTACTGTGAAAGTCTTAAGATCAACAAATAATGGCGTATCGCTTCTGGTGAAATAGCCAGAGTAAGCTTGTAGATGCGACTGTGGTAAAACGAGAAGCAAGTGGCAGGAGTAACTATGACTCTCTTAAGGTAGCCAAATGCCTCGCCAACAGGCGAATTCCAACGGCAAACTCGAGGAGCTCCCGGAAGGAGTACTGTGAAAGCCTTAAGGTCAACAAATAATGGCGTATCGCTCCTGGTGAACTGGCCAGAGTAAGCTTGTAGATGTGACTGTGTGAAACGGGGTGCAACTGGCAGGAGTAACTATGACTCTCTTAAGGTAGCCAAATGCTCGTCAAAAGGCGAATTACATCGGCAAACCCGAGGAGCTACCGGAAGGAGTACTGTGAAAGTCTTAAGATCAACAAATAATGGCGTATCGCTTCTGGTGAACTGGCCAGAGCAAGCTTGTACATGTGACTATTGTGAAACGGGGAGAAACTGGCAGGACTAACTATAACTCTCTTAAGGTAGCCAAATGCCTCGTCAACAGGCGAATTCCAACGGCAAACTCGAGGAGCTCCCGGCAGGAGTACTGTGAAAGTCTCAAGGCCGACAAATAATGACGTACCGCTTCAGGTGAATTGGGCCAGAGGAAGCTTGAAAATGTGGCTGTGGTTAACAGCGAGCATTTGGCAGGTGTAACAATGACTCTCTTAAGGTAGCCAAATGACTCGTCAAAAGGCGAATTACATCGGCAAACCCGAGGAGCTCCCGGAAGGAGTACTGTGAAAGTCTTAAGATCAACAAATAATGGCGTATCACTTCTGGTGAACTAGCCAGAGTAAGCTTGTAGATGCGACTGTGGTAAAACGAGGAGCAAGTGGCAGGAGTAACTATGACTCTCTTAAGGTAGCCAAATGCCTCGTCAACAGGCGAATTCCAACGGCAAACTCGAGGAGCTCCCGGAAGGAGTACTGTGAAAGCCTTAAGGTCAACAAATAATGGCGTATCGCTCCTGGTGAACTGGCCAGAGTAAGCTTGTAGATGTGACTGTGTGAAACGGGGTGCAACTGGCAGGAGTAACTATGACTCTCTTAAGGTAGCCAAATGACTCGTCAAAAGGCGAATTACATCGGCAAACCCGAGGAGCTCCCGGAAGGAGTACTGTGAAAGTCTTAAGATCAACAAATAATGGCGTATCGCTTCTGGTGAACTAGCCAGAGTAAGCTTGTAGATGCGACTGTGGTAAAACGAGGTGCAATTGGCAGGAGTAACTATGACTCTCTTAAGGTAGCCAAATGCCTCGTCAACAGGCGAATTCCAACGGCAAACTCGAGGAGCTCCCGGAAGGAGTACTGTGAAAGTCTTAAGGTCAACAAATAATGGCGTATCGCTCCTGGTGAACTGGCCAGAGTAAACTTGTAGATGTGACTGTGTCAAACGGGGTGCAACTGGCAGGAGTAACTATGACTCTCTTAAGGTAGCCAAATGACTCGTCAAGATGCGAATTACATCGGCAAACCCGAGGAGCTCCCGGAAGGAGTACTGTGAAAGGCTTAAGATCAACAAATAATGGCGTATCGCTTCTGGTGAACTAGCCAGAGTAAGCTTGTAGATGCGACTGTGGTAAAACGAGGAGCAAGTGGCAGGAGTAACTATGACTCTCTTAAGGTAGCCAAATGCCTCGTCAACAGGCGAATTCCAACGGCAAACTCGAGGAGCTCCCGGAAGGAGTACTGTGAAAGCCTTAAGGTCAACAAATAATGGCGTATCGCTCCTGGTGAACTGGCCAGAGTAAGCTTGTAGATGTGACTGTGTGAAACGGGGTGCAACTGGCAGGAGTAACTATGACTCTCTTAAGGTAGCCAAATGACTCGTCAAAAGGCGAATTACATCGGCAAACCCGAGGAGCTCCCGGAAGGAGTACTGTGAAAGTCTTAAGATCAACAAATAATGGCGTATCGCTTCTGGTGAAATAGCCAGAGTAAGCTTGTAGATGCGACTGTGGTAAAACGAGAAGCAAGTGGCAGGAGTAACTATGACTCTCTTAAGGTAGCCAAATGCCTCGTCAACAGGCGAATTCCAACGGCAAACTCGAGGAGCTCCCGGAAGGAGTACTGTGAAAGCCTTAAGGTCAACAAATAATGGCGTATCGCTCCTGGTGAACTGGCCAGAGTAAGCTTGTAGATGTGACTGTGTGAAACGGGGTGCAACTGGCAGGAGTAACTATGACTCTCTTAAGGTAGCCAAATGCTCGTCAAAAGGCGAATTACATCGGCAAACCCGAGGAGCTACCGGAAGGAGTACTGTGAAAGTCTTAAGATCAACAAATAATGGCGTATCGCTTCTGGTGAACTGGCCAGAGCAAGCTTGTACATGTGACTATTGTGAAACGGGGAGAAACTGGCAGGACTAACTATAACTCTCTTAAGGTAGCCAAATGCCTCGTCAACAGGCGAATTCCAACGGCAAACTCGAGGAGCTCCCGGCAGGAGTACTGTGAAAGTCTCAAGGCCGACAAATAATGACGTACCGCTTCAGGTGAATTGGGCCAGAGGAAGCTTGAAAATGTGGCTGTGGTTAACAGCGAGCATTTGGCAGGTGTAACAATGACTCTCTTAAGGTAGCCAAATGACTCGTCAAAAGGCGAATTACATCGGCAAACCCGAGGAGCTCCCGGAAGGAGTACTGTGAAAGTCTTAAGATCAACAAATAATGGCGTATCACTTCTGGTGAACTAGCCAGAGTAAGCTTGTAGATGCGACTGTGGTAAAACGAGGAGCAAGTGGCAGGAGTAACTATGACTCTCTTAAGGTAGCCAAATGCCTCGTCAACAGGCGAATTCCAACGGCAAACTCGAGGAGCTCCCGGAAGGAGTACTGTGAAAGCCTTAAGGTCAACAAATAATGGCGTATCGCTCCTGGTGAACTGGCCAGAGTAAGCTTGTAGATGTGACTGTGTGAAACGGGGTGCAACTGGCAGGAGTAACTATGACTCTCTTAAGGTAGCCAAATGACTCGTCAACAGGCGAATTACATCGGCAAACCCGAGGAGCTCCCGGAAGGAGTACTGTGAAAGTCTTAAGATCAACAAATAATGGCGTATCGCTTCTGGTGAACTAGCCAGAGTAAGCTTGTAGATGCGACTGTGGTAAAACGAGGTGCAATTGGCAGGAGTAACTATGACTCTCTTAAGGTAGACAAATGCCTCGTCAACAAGCGAAAAACATCGGCATTCTCGAGGAGCTCCCGGCAGGAGTACTGTGAAAGTCTTAAGGTCAACAAATGATGGCGTATCGCTTCTGGTTAACTGGCCAGAGCTAGCTTGTACATGTGACTATTGTGAAACGGGGTGAAACTGGCAGGACTAACTATAACTCTCTCAAGGTAGCCAAATGCCTCGTCAACAGGCGAATTCCAACGGCAAACTCGAGGAGCTCCCGGCAGGAGTACTGTGAAAGTCTTAATGTCAACAAATAATGGCGTATCGCTTCTGGTGAACTGGCCAGAGTAAGCTTGTAGATGTGACTGTGTGAAACGGGGTGCAACTGGCAGGAGTAACTATGACTCTCTTAAGGTACCCAAATGACTCGTCAAAAGGCGAATTACATCGGCAAACCCGAGGAGCTCCCGGAAGGAGTACTGTGAAAGTCTTAAGATCAACAAATAATGGCGTATCGCTTCTGGTGAACTAGCCAGAGTAAGCTTGTAGATGCGACTGTGGTAAAACGAGGAGCAAGTGGCAGGAGTAACTATGACTCTCTTAAGGTAGCCAAATGCCTCGTCAACAGGCGAATTCCAACGGTAAACTCGAGGAGCTCCCGGAAGGAGTACTGTGAAAGGCTTAAGATCAACAAATAATGGCGTATCGCTTCTCGTGAACTAGCCAGAGTAAGCTTGTAGATGCGACTGTGGTAAAACGAGGTGCAACTGGCAGGAGTAACTATGACTCTCTTAAGGTAGCCAAATGCCTCGTCAACAGGCGAAAAACATCGGCATTCTCGAGGAGCTCCCGGCAGGAGTACTGTGAAAGTCTAAAGGTCAACAAATAATGGTGTATCGCTTCTGGTTAACTGGCCAGAGCAAGCTTGTACAAGTGACTATTGTGAAACGGGGAGAAACTGGCAGGACTAACTATAACTCTCTTAAGGTGGCCAAATGCCTCGTCAACAGGCGAATTCCAACGGCAAACTCGAGGAGCTCCCGGCAGGAGTACTGTGAAAGTCTTAAGGTCAACAAGTAATGGCGTATCGCTCCTGGTGAACTGGCCAGAGTAAGCTTGTAGATGTGACTGTGTGAAACGGGGTGCAACTGGCAGGAGTAACTATGACTCTCTTAAGGTAGCCAAATGACTCGTCAAAAGGCGAATTACATCGGCAAACCCGAGGAGCTCCCGGAAGGAGTACTGTGAAAGTCTTAAGATCAACAAATAATGGCGTATCGCTTCTGGTGAACTGGCCAGAGCAAGCTTGTACATGTGACTATTGTGAAACGGGGAGAAACTGGCAGGACTAACTATAACTCTCTTAAGGTAGCCAAATGCCTCGTCAACAGGCGATTCCAACGGCAAACTCGAGGAGCTCCCGGCAGGAGTACTGTGAAAGTCTCAAGGCCGACAAATAATGACGTACCGCTTCAGGTGAACTGGGCCAGAGGAAGCTTGAAAATGTGGCTGCGGTTAACAGCGAGCATTTGGCAGGTGTAACAATGAGTCTCTTAAGGTAGCCAAATGACTCGTCAAAAGGCAAATTACATCGGCAAACCCGAGGAGCTCCCGGAAGGAGTACTGTGAAAGTCTTAAGATCAACAAATAATGGCGTATCGCTTCTGGTGAACTAGCCAGAGTAAGCTTGTAGATGCGACTGTGGTAAAACGAGGAGCAAGTGGCAGGAGTAACTATGACTCTCTTAAGGTAGACAAATGCCTCGTCAACAGGCGAATTCCAACGGCAAACTCGAGGAGCTCCCGGAAGGAGTACTGTGAAAGCCTTAAGGTCATCGAATAATGGCGTATCGCTCCTGGTGAACTGGCCACAGTAAGCTTGTAGATGTGACTGTGTGAAACGGGGTGCAACTGGCAGGAGTAACTATGACTCTCTTAAGGTAGCCAAATGACTCGTCAAAAGGCGAATTACATCGGCAAACCCGAGGAGCTCCCGGAAGGAGTACTGTGAATGTCTTAAGATCAACAAATAATGGCGTATCGCTTCTGGTGAACTAGACAGAGTAAGCTTGTAGATGCGACTGTGGTAAAACGAGGTGCAACTGGCAGGAGTAACTATGACTCTCTTCAGGTAGACAAATGCCTCGTCAACAGGCGAAAAACATCGGCATTCTCGAGGAGCTCCCGGCAGGAGTACTGTGAAAGTCTTAAGGTCAACAAATAATGGCGTATCGCTTCTGGTTAACTGGCCAGAGCTAGCTTGTACATGTGACTATTGTGAAACGGGGTGAAACTGGCAGGACTAACTATAACTCTCTCAAGGTAGCCAAATGCCTCGTCAACAGGCGAATTCCAACGGCAAACTCGAGGAGCTCCCGGCAGGAGTACTGTGAAAGTCTTAATGTCAACAAATAATGGCGTATCGCTTCTGGTGAACTGGCCAGAGTAAGCTTGTAGATGTGACTGTGTGAAACGGGGTGCAACTGGCAGGAGTAACTATGACTCTCTTAAGGTACCCAAATGACTCGTCAAAAGGCGAATTACATCGGCAAACCCGAGGAGCTCCCGGAAGGAGTACTGTGAAAGTCTTAAGATCAACAAATAATGGCGTATCGCTTCTGGTGAACTAGCCAGAGTAAGCTTGTAGATGCGACTGTGGTAAAACGAGGAGCAAGTGGCAGGAGTAACTATGACTCTCTTAAGGTAGCCAAATGCCTCGTCAACAGGCGAATTCCAACGGTAAACTCGAGGAGCTCCCGGAAGGAGTACTGTGAAAGCCTTAAGGTCAACTAATAATGGCGTATCGCTCCTGGTGAACTGGCCAGAGTAAGCTTGTAGATGCGACTGTGGTAAAACGAGGAGCAAGTGGCAGGAGTAACTATGACTCTCTTAAGGTAGCCAAATGACTCGACAAAAGGCGAATTACATCGGCAAACCCGAGGAGCTCCCGGAAGGAGTACTGTGAAAGGCTTAAGATCAACAAATAATGGCGTATCGCTTCTCGTGAACTAGCCAGAGTAAGCTTGTAGATGCGACTGTGGTAAAACGAGGTGCAACTGGCAGGAGTAACTATGACTCTCTTAAGGTAGCCAAATGCCTCGTCAACAGGCGAAAAACATCGGCATTCTCGAGGAGCTCCCGGCAGGAGTACTGTGAAAGTCTAAAGGTCAACAAATAATGGTGTATCGCTTCTGGTTAACTGGCCAGAGCAAGCTTGTACATGTGACTATTGTGAAACGGGGAGAAACTGGCAGGACTAACTATAACTCTCTTAAGGTGGCCAAATGCCTCGTCAACAGGCGAATTCCAACGGCAAACTCGAGGAGCTCCCGGCAGGAGTACTGTGAAAGTCTTAAGGTCAACAAATAATGGCGTATCGCTCCTGGTGAACTGGCCAGAGTAAGCTTGTAGATGTGACTGTGTGAAACGGGGTGCAACTGGCAGGAGTAACTATGACTCTCTTAAGGTAGCCAAATGACTCGTCAAAAGGCGAATTACATCGGCAAACCCGAGGAGCTCCCGGAAGGAGTACTGTGAAAGTCTTAAGATCAACAAATAATGGCGTATCGCTTCTGGTGAACTGGCCAGAGCAAGCTTGTACATGTGACTATTGTGAAACGGGGAGAAACTGGCAGGACTAACTATAACTCTCTAAAGGTAGCCAAATGCCTCGTCAACAGGCGATTCCAACGGCAAACTCGAGGAGCTCCCGGCAGGAGTACTGTGAAAGTCTCAAGGCCGACAAATAATGACGTACCGCTTCAGGTGAACTGGGCCAGAGGAAGCTTGAAAATGTGGCTGCGGTTAACAGCGAGCATTTGGCAGGTGTAACAATGAGTCTCTTAAGGTAGCCAAATGACTCGTCAAAAGGCAAATTACATCGGCAAACCCGAGGAGCTCCCGGAAGGAGTACTGTGAAAGTCTTAAGATCAACAAATAATGGCGTATCGCTTCTGGTGAACTAGCCAGAGTAAGCTTGTAGATGCGACTGTGGTAAAACGAGGAGCAAGTGGCAGGAGTAACTATGACTCTCTTAAGGTAGACAAATGCCTCGTCAACAGGCGAATTCCAACGGCAAACTCGAGGAGCTCCCGGAAGGAGTACTGTGAAAGCCTTAAGGTCATCGAATAATGGCGTATCGCTCCTGGTGAACTGGCCAGAGTAAGCTTGTAGATGTGACTGTGTGAAACGGGGTGCAACTGGCAGGAGTAACTATGACTCTCTTAAGGTAGCCAAATGACTCGTCAAAAGGCGAATTACATCGGCAAACCCGAGGAGCTCCCGGAAGGAGTACTGTGAATGTCTTAAGATCAACAAATAATGGCGTATCGCTTCTGGTGAACTAGACAGAGTAAGCTTGTAGATGCGACTGTGGTAAAACGAGGTGCAACTGGCAGGAGTAACTATGACTCTCTTAAGGTAGACAAATGCCTCGTCAACAGGCGAAAAACATCGGCATTCTCGAGGAGCTCCCGGCAGGAGTACTGTGAAAGTCTTAAGGTCAACAAATAATGGTGTATCGTTTCTGGTTAACTGGCCAGAGCAAGCTTGTACATGTGACTATTGTGAAACGGGGAGAAACTGGCAGGACTAACTATAACTCTCTTAAGGTAGCCAAATGCCTCGTCAACAGGCGAATTCCAACGGCAAACTCGAGGAGCTCCCGGAAGGAGTACTGTGAAAGCCTTAAGGTCAACAAATAATGGCGTATCGCTCCTGGTGAACTGGCCAGAGTAAGCTTGTAGATGTGACTGTGTGAAACGGGGTGCAACTGGCAGGAGTAACTATGACTCTCTTAAGGTAGCCAAATGACTCGTCAAAAGGCGAATTACATCGGCAAACCCGAGGAGCTCCCGGAAGGAGTACCGTGAAAGTCTTAAGATCAACAAATAATGGCGTATCGCTTCTGGTGAACTAGCCAGAGTAAGCTTGTAGATGCGACTGTGGTAAAACGAGGAGCAAGTGGCAGGAGTAACTATGACTCTCTTAAGGTAGCCAAATGCCTCGTCAACAGGCGAATTCCAACGGCAAACTCGAGGAGCTCCCGGAAGGAGTACTGTGAAAGCCTTAAGGTCAACAAATAATGGCGTATCGCTCCTGGTGAACTGGCCAGAGTAAGCTTGTAGATGTGACTGTGTGAAACGGGGTGCAACTGGCAGGAGTAACTATGACTCTCTTAAGGTAGCCAAATGACTCGTCAAAAGGCGAATTACATCGGCAAACCCGAGGAGCTCCCGGAAGGAGTACTGTGAAAGTCTTAAGATCAACAAATAATGGCGTATCGCTTCTGGTGATCTAGCCAGAGTTAGCTTGTAGATGCGACTGTGGTAAAACGAGGAGCAAGTGGCAGGAGTAACTATGACTCTCTTAAGGTAGCCAAATGCCTCGTCAACAGGCGAATTCCAACGGGAAACTCGAGGAGCTCCCGGAAGGAGTACTGTGAAAGCCTTAAGGTCAACAAATAATGGCGTATCGCTCCTGGTGAACTGGCCAGAGTAAGCTTGTAGATGTGACTGTGTGAAACGGGGTGCAACTGGCAGGAGTAACTATGACTCTCTTAAGGTAGCCAAATGCTCGTCAAAAGGCGAATTACATCGGCAAACCCGAGGAGCTACCGGAAGGAGTACTGTGAAAGTCTTAAGATCAACAAATAATGGCGTATCGCTTCTGGTGAACTGGCCAGAGCAAGCTTGTACATGTGACTATTGTGAAACGGGGAGAAACTGGCAGGACTAACTATAACTCTCTTAAGGTAGCCAAATGCCTCGTCAACAGGCGAATTCCAACGGCAAACTCGAGGAGCTCCCGGCAGGAGTACTGTGAAAGTCTCAAGGCCGACAAATAATGACGTACCGCTTCAGGTGAACTGGGCCAGAGGAAGCTTGAAAATGTGGCTGTGGTTAACAGCGAGCATTTGGCAGGTGTAACAATGACTCTCTTAAGGTAGCCAAATGACTCGTCAAAAGGCGAATTACATCGGCAAACCCGAGGAGCTCCCGGAAGGAGTACTGTGAAAGTCTTAAGATCAACAAATAATGGCGTATCACTTCTGGTGAACTAGCCAGAGTAAGCTTGTAGATGCGACTGTGGTAAAACGAGGAGCAAGTGGCAGGAGTAACTATGACTCTCTTAAGGTAGCCAAATGCCTCGTCAACAGGCGAATTCCAACGGCAAACTCGAGGAGCTCCCGGAAGGAGTACTGTGAAAGCCTTAAGGTCAACAAATAATGGCGTATCGCTCCTGGTGAACTGGCCAGAGTAAGCTTGTAGATGTGACTGTGTGAAACGGGGTGCAACTGGCAGGAGTAACTATGACTCTCTTAAGGTAGCCAAATGACTCGTCAACAGGCGAATTACATCGGCAAACCCGAGGAGCTCCCGGAAGGAGTACTGTGAAAGTCTTAAGATCAACAAATAATGGCGTATCGCTTCTGGTGAACTAGCCAGAGTAAGCTTGTAGATGCGACTGTGGTAAAACGAGGTGCAATTGGCAGGAGTAACTATGACTCTCTTAAGGTAGACAAATGCCTCGTCAACAGGCGAAAAACATCGGCAATCTCGAGGAGCTCCCGGCAGGAGTACTGTGAAAGTCTTAAGGTCAACAAATAATGGCGTATCGCTTCTGGTTAACTGGCCAGAGCAAGCTTGTACATGTGACTATTGTGAAACGGGGAGAAACTGGCAGGACTAACTATAACTCTCTCAAGGTAGCCAAATGCCTCGTCAACAGGCGAATTCCAACGGCAAACTCGAGGAGCTCCCGGCAGGAGTACTGTGAAAGTCTTAATGTCAACAAATAATGGCGTATCGCTCCTGGTGAACTGGCCAGAGTAAGCTTGTAGATGCGACTGTGGTAAAACGAGGATCAAGTGGCAGGAGTAACTATGACTCTCTTAAGGTAGCCAAATGACTCGACAAAAGGCGAATTACATCGGCAAACCCGAGGAGCTCCCGGAAGGAGTACTGTGAAAGGCTTAAGATCAACAAATAATGGCGTATCGCTTCTGGTGAACTAGCCAGAGTAAGCTTGTAGATGCGACTGTGGTAAAACGAGGAGCAAGTGGCAGGAGTAACTATGACTCTCTTAAGGTAGCCAAATGCCTCGTCAACAGGCGAATTCCAACGGCAAACTCGAGGAGCTCCCGGAAGGAGTACTGTGAAAGCCTTAAGGTCAACAAATAATGGCGTATCGCTCCTGGTGAACTGGCCAGAGTAAGCTTGTAGATGTGACTGTGTGAAACGGGGTGCAACTGGCAGGAGTAACTATGACTCTCTTAAGGTAGCCAAATGACTCGTCAACAGGCGAATTACATCGGCAAACCCGAGGAGCTCCCGGAAGGAGTACTGTGAAAGTCTTAAGATCAACAAATAATGGCGTATCGCTTCTGGTGAACTAGCCAGAGTAAACTTGTAGATGCGACTGTGGTAAAACGAGGTGCAATTGGCAGGAGTAACTATGACTCTCTTAAGGTAGACAAATGCCTCGTCAACAGGCGAAAAACATCGGCATTCTCGAGGAGCTCCCGGCAGGAGTACTGTGAAAGTCTTAAGGTCAACAAATAATGGCGTATCGCTTCTGGTTAACTGGCCAGAGCAAGCTTGTACATGTGACTATTGTGAAACGGGGAGAAACTGGCAGGACTAACTATAACTCTCTCAAGGTAGCCAAATGCCTCGTCAACAGGCGAATTCCAACGGCAAACTCGAGGAGCTCCCGGCAGGAGTACTGTGAAAGTCTTAATGTCAACAAATAATGGCGTATCGCTTCTGGTGAACTGGCCAGAGTAAGCTTGTAGATGCGACTGTGGTAAAACGAGAAGCAAGTGGCAGGAGTAACTATGACTCTCTTAAGGTAGCCAAATGCCTCGTCAACAGGCGAATTCCAACGGCAAACTCGAGGAGCTCCCGGAAGGAGTACTGTGAAAGCCGTAAGGTCAACAAATAACGGCGTATCGCTCCTGGTGAACTGGCCAGAGTAAGCTTGTAGATGTGACTGTGTGAAACGGGGTGCAACTGGCGGGAGTAACTATGACTCTCTTAAGGTACCCAAATGACTCGTCAAAAGGCGAATTACATCGGCAAACCCGAGGAGCTCCCGGAAGGAGTACTGTGAAAGTCTTAAGATCAACAAATAATGGCGTATCGCTCCTGGTGAACTGGCCAGAGTAAGCTTGTAGATGCGACTGTGGTAAAACGAGGATCAAGTGGCAGGAGTAACTATGACTCTCTTAAGGTAGCCAAATGACTCGACAAAAGGCGAATTACATCGGCAAACCTGAGGAGCTCCCGGAAGGAGTACTGTGAAAGGCTTAAGATCAACAAATAATGGCGTATCGCTTCTGGTGAACTACCCAGAGTAAGCTTGTAGATGCGACTGTGGTAAAACGAGGTGCAACTGGCAGGAGTAACTATGACTCTCTTAAGGTAGCCAAATGCCTCGTCAACAGGCGAAAAACATCGGCATTCTCGAGGAGCTCCCGGCAGGAGTACTGTGAAAGTCTTAAGGTCAACAAATAATGGTGTATCGCTTCTGGTTAACTGGCCAGAGCAAGCTTGTACATGTGACTATTGTGAAACGGGGAGAAACTGGCAGGACTAACTATAACTCTCTTAAGGTGGCCAAATGCCTCGTCAACAGGCGAATTCCAACGGCAAACTCGAGGAGCTCCCGGCAGGAGTACTGTGAAAGTCTTAAGGTCAACAAATAATGGCGTATCGCTCCTGGTGAACTCGCCAGAGTAAGCTTGTAGATGTGACTGTGTGAAACGGGGTGCAACTGGCAGGAGTAACTATGACTCTCTTAAGGTAGCCAAATGACTCGTCAAAAGGCGAATTACATCGGCAAACCCGAGGAGTTCCCGGAAGGAGTACTGTGAAAGTCTTAAGATCAACAAATAATGGCGTATCGCTTCTGGTGAACTGGCCAGAGCAAGCTTGTACATGTGACTATTGTGAAACGGGGAGAAACTGGCAGGACTAACTATAACTCTCTTAAGGTAGCCAAATGCCTCGTCAACAGGCGATTCCAACGACAAACTCGAGGAGCTCCCGGCAGGAGTACTGTGAAAGTCTCAAGGCCGACAAATAATGACGTACCGCTTCAGGTGAACTGGGCCAGAGGAAGCTTGAAAATGTGGTTGCGGTTAACAGCGAGCATTTGGCTGGTGTAACAATGACTCTCTTAAGGTAGCCAAATGACTCGTCAAAAGGCAAATTACATCGGCAAACCCGAGGAGCTCCCGGAAGGAGTACTGTGAAAGTCTTAAGATCAACAAATAATGGCGTATCGCTTCTGGTGAACTAGCCAGAGTAACCTTGTAGATGCGACTGTGGTAAAACGAGGAGCAAGTGGCAGGAGTAACTATGGCTCTCTTAAGGTAGCCAAATGCCTCGTCAACAGGCGAATTCCAACGGCAAACTCGAGGAGCTCCCGGAAGGAGTACTGTGAAAGCCTTAAGGTCATCGAATAATGGCGTATCGCTCCTGGTGAACTGGCCAGAGTAAGCTTGTAGATGTGACTGTGTGAAACGGGGTGCAACTGGCAGGAGTAACTATGACTCTCTTAAGGTAGCCAAATGACTCGTCAAAAGGCGAATTACATCGGCAAACCCGAGGAGCTCCCGGAAGGAGTACTGTGAAAGTCTTAAGATCAACAAATAATGGCGTATCGCTTCTGGTGAACTAGCCAGAGTAAGCTTGTAGATGCGACTGTGGTAAAACGAGGTGCAACTGGCAGGAGTAACTATGACTCTCTTAAGGTAGACAAATGCCTCGTCAACAGGCGAAAAACATCGGCATTCTCGAGGAGCTCCCGGCAGGAGTACTGTGAAAGTCTTAAGGTCAACAAATAATGGTGTATCGCTTCTGGTTAACTGGCCAGAGCAAGCTTGTACATGTGACTATTGTGAAACGGGGAGAAACTGGCAGGACTAACTATAACTCTCTTAAGGTAGCCAAATGCCTCGTCAACAGGCGAATTCCAACGGCAAACTCGAGGAGCTCCCGGCAGTACTGTGAAAGTCTTAATGTCAACAAATAATGGCGTATCGCATCTGGTGAACTGGCCAGAGTAAGCTTGTAGATGTGACTGTGGTAAAACGAGGTGCAACTGGCAGGAGTAACTATGACTCTCTTAAGGTAGACAAATGCCTCGTCAACAGGCGAAAAACATCGGCATTCTCGAGGAGCTCCCGGCAGGAGTACTGTGAAAGTCTTAAGGTCAACAAATAATGGTGTATCGTTTCTGGTTAACTGGCCAGAGCAAGCTTGTACATGTGACTATTGTGAAACGGGGAGAAACTGGCAGGACTAACTATAACTCTCTTAAGGTAGCCAAATGCCTCGTCAACAGGCGAATTCCAACGGCAAACTCGAGGAGCTCCCGGAAGGAGTACTGTGAAAGCCTTAAGGTCAACAAATAATGGCGTATCGCTCCTGGTGAACTGGCCAGAGTAAGCTTGTAGATGTGACTGTGTGAAACGGGGTGCAACTGGCAGGAGTAACTATGACTCTCTTAAGGTAGCCAAATGACTCGTCAAAAGGCGAATTACATCGGCAAACCCGAGGAGCTCCCGGAAGGAGTACTGTGAAAGTCTTAAGATCAACAAATAATGGCGTATCGCTTCTGGTGAACTAGCCAGAGTAAGCTTGTAGATGCGACTGTGGTAAAACGAGGAGCAAGTGGCAGGAGTAACTATGACTCTCTTAAGGTAGCCAAATGCCTCGTCAACAGGCGAATTCCAACGGCAAACTCGAGGAGCTCCCGGAAGGAGTACTGTGAAAGCCTTAAGGTCAACAAATAATGGCGTATCGCTCCTGGTGAACTGGCCAGAGTAAGCTTGTAGATGTGACTGTGTGAAACGGGGTGCAACTGGCAGGAGTAACTATGACTCTCTTAAGGTAGCCAAATGACTCGTCAAAAGGCGAATTACATCGGCAAACCCGAGGAGCTCCCGGAAGGAGTACTGTGAAAGTCTTAAGATCAACAAATAATGGCGTATCGCTTCTGGTGAACTAGCCAGAGTAAGCTTGTAGATGCGACTGTGGTAAAACGAGGAGCAAGTGGCAGGAGTAACTATGACTCTCTTAAGGTAGCCAAATGCCTCGTCAACAGGCGAATTCCAACGGCAAACTCGAGGAGCTCCCGGAAGGAGTACTGTGATAGTCTCAAGGCCGACAAATAATGACGTACCGCTTCAGGTGAACTGGGCCAGAGGAAGCTTGAAAATGTGGCTGTGGTTAACAGCGAGCATTTGGCAGGTGTAACAATGACTCTCTTAAGGTAGCCAAATGACTCGTCAAAAGGCGAACTACATCGGCAAACCCGAGGAGCTCCCGGAAGGAGTACTGTGAAAGTCTTAAGATCAACAAATAATGGCGTATCACTTCTGGTGAACTAGCCAGAGTAAGCTTGTAGATGCGACTGTGGTAAAACGAGGAGCAAGTGGCAGGAGTAACTATGACTCTCTTAAGGTAGCCAAATGCCTCGTCAACAGGCGAATTCCAACGGCAAACTCGAGGAGCTCCCGGAAGGAGTACTGTGAAAGCCTTAAGGTCAACAAATAATGGCGTATCGCTCCTGGTGAACTGGCCAGAGTAAGCTTGTAGATGTGACTGTGTGAAACGGGGTGCAACTGGCAGGAGTAACTATGACTCTCTTAAGGTAGCCAAATGACTCGTCAAAAGGCGAATTACATCGGCAAACCCGAGGAGCTCCCGGAAGGAGTACTGTGAAAGTCTTAAGATCAACAAATAATGGCGTATCGCTTCTGGTGAACTAGCCAGAGTAAGCTTGTAGATGCGACTGTGGTAAAACGAGGTGCAATTGGCAGGAGTAACTATGACTCTCTTAAGGTAGACAAATGCCTCGTCAACAGGCGAAAAACATCGGCATTCTCGAGGAGCTCCCGGCAGGAGTACTTTGAAAGTCTTAAGGTCAACAAATAATGGCGTATCGCTTGTGGTTAACTGGCCAGAGCAAGCTTGTACATGTGACTATTGTGAAACGGGGAGAAACTGGCAGGACTAACTATAACTCTCTCAAGGTAGCCAAATGCCTCGTCAACAGGCGAATTCCAACGGCAAACTCGAGGAGCTCCCGGCAGGAGTACTTTGAAAGTCTTAATGTCAACAAATAATGGCGTATCGCTTCTGGTGAACTGGCCAGAGTAAGCTTGTAGATGCGACTGTGGTAAAACGAGAAGCAAGTGGCAGGAGTAACTATGACTCTCTTAAGGTAGCCAAATGCCTCGTCAACAGGCGAATTCCAACGGCAAACTCGAGGAGCTCCCGGAAGGAGTACTGTGAAAGCCGTAAGGTCTACAAATAGCGGCGTATCGCTCCTGGTGAACTGGCCAGAGTAAGCTTGTAGATGTGACTGTGTGAAACGGGGTGCAACTGGCAGGAGTAACTATGACTCTCTTAAGGTACCCAAATGACTCGTCAAAAGGCGAATTACATCGGCAAACCCGAGGAGCTCCCGGAAGGAGTACTGTGAAAGTCTTAAGATCAACAAATAATGGCGTATCGCTCCTGGTGAACTGGCCAGAGTAAGCTTGTAGATGCGACTGTGGTAAAACGAGGAGCAAGTGGCAGGAGTAACTATGACTCTCTTAAGGTAGCCAAATGACTCGACAAAAGGCGAATTACATCGGCAAACCCGAGGAGCTCCCGGAAGGAGTACTGTGAAAGGCTTAAGATCAACAAATAATGGCGTATCGCTTCTGGTGAACTAGCCAGAGTAAGCTTGTAGATGCGACTGTGGTAAAACGAGGTGCAACTGGCAGGAGTAACTATGACTCTCTTAAGGTAGCCAAATGCCTCGTCAACAGGCGAAAAACATCGGCATTCTCGAGGAGCTCCCGGCAGGAGTACTGTGAAAGTCTTAAGGTCAACAAATAATGGTGTATCGCTTCTGGTTAACTGGCCAGAGCAAGCTTGTACATGTGACTATTGTGAAACGGGGAGAAACTGGCAGGACTAACTATAACTCTCTTAAGGTGGCCAAATGCCTAGTCAACAGGCGAATTCCAACGGCAAACTCGAGGAGCTCCCGGCAGGAGTACTGTGAAAGTCTTAAGGTCAACAAATAATGGCGTATCGCTCCTGGTGAACTGGCCAGAGTAAGCTTGTAGATGTGACTGTGTGAAACGGGGTGCAACTGGCAGGAGTAACTATGACTCTCTTAAGGTAGCCAAATGACTCGTCAAAAGGCGAATTACATCGGCAAACCCGAGGAGTTCCCGGAAGGAGTACTGTGAAAGTCTTAAGATCAACAAATAATGGCGTATCGCTTCTGGTGAACTGGCCAGAGCAAGCTTGTACATGTGACTATTGTGAAACGGGGAGAAACTGGCAGGACTAACTATAACTCTCTTAAGGTAGCCAAATGCCTCGTCAACAGGCGATTCCTACGGCAAACTCGAGGAGCTCCCGGCAGGAGTACTGTGAAAGTCTCAAGGCCGACAAATAATGACGTACCGCTTCAGGTGAACTGGGCCAGAGGAAGCTTGAAAATGTGGTTGCGGTTAACAGCGAGCATTTGGCAGGTGTAACAATGACTCTCTTAAGGTAGCCAAATGCCTCGTCAAAAGGCAAATTACATCGGCAAACCCGAGGAGTTCCCGGAAGGAGTACTGTGAAAGTCTTAAGATCAACAAATAATGGCGTATCGCTTCTGGTGAACTAGCCAGAGTAAGCTTGTAGATGCGACTGTGGTAAAACGAGGAGCAAGTGGCAGGAGTAACTATGACTCTCTTAAGGTAGCCAAATGCCTCGTCAACAGGCGAATTCCAACGGCAAACTCGAGGAGCTCCCGGAAGGAGTACTGTGAAAGCCTTAAGGTCATCGAATAATGGCGTATCGCTCCTGGTGAACTGGCCAGAGTAAGCTTGTAGATGTGACTGTGTGAAACGGGGTGCAACTGGCAGGAGTAACTATGACTCTCTTAAGGTAGCCAAATGACTCGTCAAAAGGCGAATTACATCGGCAAACCCGAGGAGCTCCCGGAAGGAGTACTGTGAAAGTCTTAAGATCAACAAATAATGGCGTATCGCTTCTGGTGAACTAGCCAGAGTAAGCTTGTAGATGCGACTGTGGTAAAACGAGGTGCAACTGGCAGGAGTAACTATGACTCTCTTAAGGTAGACAAATGCCTCGTCAACAGGCGAAAAACATCGGCATTCTCGAGGAGCTCCCGGCAGGAGTACTGTGAAAGTCTTAAGGTCAACAAATAATGGTGTATCGCTTCTGGTTAACTGGCCAGAGCAAGCTTGTACATGTGACTATTGTGAAACGGGGAGAAACTGGCAGGACTAACTATAACTCTCTTAAGGTAGCCAAATGCCTCGTCAACAGGCGAATTCCAACGGCAAACTCGAGGAGCTCCCGGCAGTACTGTGAAAGTCTTAATGTCAACAAATAATGGCGTATCGCTTCTGGTGAACTGGCCAGAGTAAGCTTGTAGATGCGACTGTGGTAAAACGAGAAGCAAGTGGCAGGAGTAACTATGACTCTCTTAAGGTAGCCAAATGCCTTGTCAACAGGCGAATTCCAACGGCAAACTCGAGGAGCTCCCGGAAGGAGTACTGTGAAAGCCTTAAGGTCAACAAATAATGGCGTATCGCTCCTGGTGAACTGGCCAGAGTAAGCTTGTAGATGTGACTGTGTGAAACGGGGTGCAACTGGCAGGAGTAACTATGACTCTCTTAAGGTAGCCAAATGACTCGTCAAGAGGCGAATTACATCGGCAAACCCGAGGAGCTCCCGGAAGGAGTACTGTGAAAGGCTTAAGATCAACAAATAATGGCGTATCGCTTCTGGTGAACTAGCCAGAGTAAGCTTGTAGATGCGACTGTGGTAAAACGAGGAGCAAGTGGCAGGAGTAACTATGACTCTCTTAAGGTAGCCAAATGCCTCGTCTACAGGCGAATTCCAACGGCAAACTCGAGGAGCTCCCGGAAGGAGTACTGTGAAAGCCTTAAGGTCAACAAATAATGGCGTATCGCTCCTGGTGAACTGGCCAGAGTAAGCTTGTAGATGTGACTGTGTGAAACGGGGTGCAACTGGCAGGAGTAACTATGACTCTCTTAAGGTAGCCAAATGACTCGTCAAAAGGCGAATTACATCGGCAAACCCGAGGAGCTCCCGGAAGGAGTACTGTGAAAGTCTTAAGATCAACAAATAATGGCGTATCGCTTCTGGTGAAATAGCCAGAGTAAGCTTGTAGATGCGACTGTGGTAAAACGAGAAGCAAGTGGCAGGAGTAACTATGACTCTCTTAAGGTAGCCAAATGCCTCGTCAACAGGCGAATTCCAACGCCAAACTCGAGGAGCTCCCGGAAGGAGTACTGTGAAAGCCTTAAGGTCAACAAATAATGGCGTATCGCTCCTGGTGAACTGGCCAGAGTAAGCTTGTAGATGTGACTGTGTGAAACGGGGTGCAACTGGCAGGAGTAACTATGACTCTCTTAAGGTAGCCAAATGACTCGTCAAAAGGCGAATTACATCGGCAAACCCGAGGAGCTCCCGGAAGGAGTACTGTGAAAGTCTTAAGATCAACAAATAATGGCGTATCGCTTCTGGTGAACTAGCCAGAGTAAGCTTGTAGATGCGACTGTGGTAAAACGAGGAGCAAGTGGCAGGAGTAACTATGACTCTCTTAAGGTAGCCAAATGCCTCGTCAACAGGCGAATTCCAACGGCAAACCCGAGGAGCTCCCGGAAGGAGTACTGTGAAAGCCTTAAGGTCAACAAATAATGGCGTATCGCTCCTGGTGAACTGGCCAGAGTAAGCTTGTAGATGTGACTGTGTGAAACGGGGTGCAACTGGCAGGAGTAACTATGACTCTCTTAAGGTAGCCAAATGACTCGTCAAAAGGCGAATTACATCGGCAAACCCGAGGAGCTCCCGGAAGGAGTACTGTGAAAGTCTTAAGATCAACAAATAATGGCGTATCGCTTCTGGTGAACTAGCCAGAGTAAGCTTGTAGATGCGACTGTGGTAAAACGAGGAGCAAGTGGCAGGAGTAACTATGACTCTCTTAAGGTAGCCAAATGCCTCGTCAACAGGCGAATTCAAACGGCAAACTCGAGGAGCTCCCGGAAGGAGTACTGTGAAAGCCTTAAGGTCAACAAATAATGGCGTATCGCTGCTGGTGAACTGGCCAGAGTAAGCTTGTAGATGTGACTGTGTGAAACGGGGTGCAACTGGCAGGAGTAACTATGACTCTCTTAAGGTAGCCAAATGACTCGTCAAAAGGCGAATTACATCGGCAAACCCGAGGAGCTCCCGGAAGGAGTACTGTGAAAGTCTTAAGATCAACAAATAATGGCGTATCGCTTCTGGTGAACTAGCCAGAGTAAGCTTGTAGATGCGACTGTGGTAAAACGAGGTGCAATTGGCAGGAGTAACTATGACTCTCTTAAGGTAGACAAATGCCTCGTCAACAGGCGAAAAACATCGGCATTCTCGAGGAGCTCCCGGCAGGAGTACTGTGAAAGTCTTGAGGCCAACAAATAATGGTGTATCGCTTCTGGTTAACTGGCCAGAGCAAACTTGTACATGTGACTATTGTGAAACGGGGAGAAACTGGCAGGACTAACTATAACTCTCTCAAGGTAGCCAAATGCCTCGTCAACAGGCGAATTCCAACGGCAAACTCGAGGAGCTCCCGGCAGGAGTACTGTGAAAGTCTTAATGTCAACAAATAATGGCGTATCGCTTCTGGTGAACTGGCCAGAGTAAGCTTGTAGATGTGACTGTGTGAAACGGGGTGCAACTGGCAGGAGTAACTATGACTCTCTTAAGGTAGCCAAATGACTCGTCAAGAGGCGAATTACATCGGCAAAACCCGAGGAGCTCCCGGAAGGAGTACTGTGAAAGGCTTAAGATCAACAAATAATGGCGTATCGCTTCTGGTGAACTAGCCAGAGTAAGTTGTAGATGCGACTGTGGTAAAACGAGGAGCAAGTGGCAGGAGTAACTATGACTCTCTTAAGGTAGCCAAATGCCTCGTCAACAGGCGAATTCCAACGGCAAACTCGAGGAGCTCCCGGAAGGAGTACTGTGAAAGCCTTAAGGTCAACAAATAATGGCGTATCGCTCCTGGTGAATGGCCAGAGTAAGCTTGTAGATGTGACTGTGTGAAACGGGGTGCAACTGGCAGGAGTAACTATGACTCTTAAGGTAGCCAAATGAGTCGTCAAAAGGCGAATTACATCGGCAAACCCGAGGAGCTCCCGGAAGGAGTACTGTGAAAGTCTTAAGATCAACAAATAATGGCGTATCGCTTCTGGTGAACTAGCCAGAGTAAGCTTGTAGATGCGACTGTGGTAAAACGAGGAGCAAGTGGCAGGAGTAACTATGACTCTCTTAAGGTAGCCAAATGCCTCGTCAACAGGCGAATTCAAACGGCAAACTCGAGGAGCTCCCGGAAGGAGTACTGTGAAAGCCTTAAGGTCAACAAATAATGGCGTATCGCTCCTGGTGAACTGGCCAGAGTAAGCTTGTAGATGTGACTGTGTGAAACGGGGTGCAACTGGCAGGAGTAACTATGACTCTCTTAAGGTAGCCAAATGACTCGTCAAAAGGCGAATTACATCGGCAAACCCGAGGAGCTCCCGGAAGGAGTACTGTGAAAGTCTTAAGATCAACAAATAATGGCGTATCGCTTCTGGTGAACTAGCCAGAGTAAGCTTGTAGATGCGACTGTGGTAAAACGAGGAGCAAGTGGCAGGAGTAACTATGACTCTCTTAAGGTAGACAAATGCCTCGTCAACAGGCGAATTCCAACGGCAAACCCGAGGAGCTCCCGGAAGGAGTACTGTGAAAGCCTTAAGGTCAACAAATAATGGCGTATCGCTCCTGGTGAACTGGCCAGAGTAAGCTTGTAGATGTGACTGTGTGAAACGGGGTGCAACTGGCAGGAGTAACTATGACTCTCTTAAGGTAGCCAAATGACTCGTCAAAAGGCGAATTACATCGGCAAACCCGAGGAGCTCCCGGAAGGAGTACTGTGAAAGTCTTAAGATCAACAAATAATGGCGTATCGCTTCTGGTGAACTAGCCAGAGTAAGCTTGTAGATGCGACTGTGGTAAAACGAGGAGCAAGTGGCAGGAGTAACTATGACTCTCTTAAGGTAGCCAAATGCCTCGTCAACAGGCGAATTCAAACGGCAAACTCGAGGAGCTCCCGGAAGGAGTACTGTGAAAGCCTTAAGGTCAACAAATAATGGCGTATCGCTCCTGGTGAACTGGCCAGAGTAAGCTTGTAGATGTGACTGTGTGAAACGGGGTGCAACTGGCAGGAGTAACTATGACTCTCTTAAGGTAGCCAAATGACTCGTCAAAAGGCGAATTACATCGGCAAACCCGAGGAGCTCCCGGAAGGAGTACTGTGAAAGTCTTAAGATCAACAAATAATGGCGTATCGCTTCTGGTGAACTAGCCAGAGTAAGCTTGTAGATGCGACTGTGGTAAAACGAGGTGCAATTGGCAGGAGTAACTATGACTCTCTTAAGGTAGACAAATGCCTCGTCAACAGGCGAAAAACATCGGCATTCTCGAGGAGCTCCCGGCAGGAGTACTGTGAAAGTCTTGAGGCCAACAAATAATGGTGTATCGCTTCTGGTTAACTGGCCAGAGCAAACTTGTACATGTGACTATTGTGAAACGGGGAGAAACTGGCAGGACTAACTATAACTCTCTCAAGGTAGCCAAATGCCTCGTCAACAGGCGAATTCCAACGGCAAACTCGAGGAGCTCCCGGCAGGAGTACTGTGAAAGTCTTAATGTCAACAAATAATGGCGTATCGCTTCTGGTGAACTGGCCAGAGTAAGCTTGTAGATGTGACTGTGTGAAACGGGGTGCAACTGGCAGGAGTAACTATGACTCTCTTAAGGAAGCCAAATGACTCGTCAAGAGGCGAATTACATCGGCAAACCCGAGGAGCTCCCGGAAGGAGTACTGTGAAAGGCTTAAGATCAACAAATAATGGCGTATCGCTTCTGGTGAACTAGCCAGAGTAAGCTTGTAGATGCGACTGTGGTAAAACGAGGAGCAAGTGGCAGGAGTAACTATGACTCTCTTAAGGTAGCCAAATGCCTCGTCAACAGGCGAATTCCAATGGCAAACTCGAGGAGCTCCCGGAAGGAGTACTATGAAAGCCTTAAGGTCAACAAATAATGGCGTATCGCTCCTGGTGAACTGGCCAGAGTAAGCTTGTAGATGTGACTGTGTGAAACGGGGTGCAACTGGCAGGAGTAACTATGACTCTCTTAAGGTAGCCAAACGACTCGTCAAAAGGCGAATTACATCGGCAAACCCGAGGAGCTCCCGGAAGGAGTACTGTGAAAGTCTTAAGATCAACAGATAATGGCGTATCGCTTCTGGTGAACTAGCCAGAGTAAGCTTGTAGATGCGACTGTGGTAAAACGAGGAGCAAGTGGCAGGAGTAACTATGACTCTCTTAAGGTAGCCAAATGCCTCGTCAACAGGCGAATTCAAACGGCAAACTCGAGGAGCTCCCGGAAGGAGTACTGTGAAAGCCTTAAGGTCAACAAATAATGGCGTATCGCTCCTGGTGAACTGGCCAGAGTAAGCTTGTAGATGTGACTGTGTGAAACGGGGTGCAACTGGCAGGAGTAACTATGACTCTCTTAAGGTAGCCAAATGACTCGTCAAAAGGCGAATTACATCGGCAAACCCGAGGAGCTCCCGGAAGGAGTACTGTGAAAGTCTTAAGATCAACAAATAATTTTGTATCGCTTCTGGTGAACTAGCCAGAGTAAGCTTGTAGATGCGACTGTGGTAAAACGAGGAGCAAGTGGCAGGAGTAACTATGACTCTCTTAAGGTAGCCAAATGCCTCGTCAACAGGCGAATTCCAACGGCAAACTCGAGGAGCTCCCGGAAGGAGTACTGTGAAAGCCTTAAGGTCAACAAATAATGGCGTATCGCTCCTGGTGAACTAGCCAGAGTAAGCTTGTAGATGTGACTGTGTGAAACGGGGTGCAACTGGCAGGAGTAACTATGACTCTCTTAAGGTAGCCAAATGACTCGTCAAAAGGCGAATTACATCGGCAAACCCGAGGAGCTCCCGGAAGGAGTACTGTGAAAGTCTTAAGATCAACAAATAATGGCGTATCGCTTCTGGTGAACTAGCCAGAGTAAGCTTGTAGATGCGACTGTGGTAAAACGAGGAGCAAGTGGCAGGAGTAACTATGACTCTCTTAAGGTAGCCAAATGCCTCGTCAACAGGCGAATTCCAACGGCAAACCCGAGGAGCTCCCGGAAGGAGTACTGTGAAAGCCTTAAGGTCAACAAATAATGGCGTATCGCTCCTGGTGAACTGGCCAGAGTAAGCTTGTAGATGTGACTGTGTGAAACGGGGTGCAACTGGCAGGAGTAACTATGACTCTCTTAAGGTAGCCAAATGACTCGTCAAAAGGCGAATTACATCGGCAAACCCGAGGAGCTCCCGGAAGGAGTACTGTGAAAGTCTTAAGATCAACAAATAATGGCGTATCGCTTCTGGTGAACTAGCCAGAGTAAGCTTGTAGATGCGACTGTGGTAAAACGAGGAGCAAGTGGCAGGAGTAACTATGACTCTCTTAAGGTAGCCAAATGCCTCGTCAACAGGCGAATTCAAACGGCAAACTCGAGGAGCTCCCGGAAGGAGTACTGTGAAAGCCGTAAGGTCAACAAATAATGGCGTATCGCTCCTGGTGAACTGGCCAGAGTAAGCATGTAGATGTGACTGTGTGAAACGGGGTGCAACTGGCAGGAGTAACTATGACTCTCTTAAGGTAGCCAAATGACTCGTCAAAAGGGGAATTACATCGGCAAACCCGAGGAGCTCCCGGAAGGAGTACTGCGAAAGTCTTAAGATCAACAAATAATGGCGTATCGCTTCTGGTGAACTAGCCAGAGTAAGCTTGTGGATGCGACTGTGGTAAAACGAGGAGCAAGTGGCAGGAGTAACTATGACTCTCTTAAGGTAGCCAAATGCCTCGTCAACAGGCGAATTCCAACGGCAAACTCGAGGAGCTCCCGGAAGGAGTACTGTGAAAGCCTTAAGGTCAACAGATAATGGCGTATCGCTCCTGGTGAACTGGCCAGAGTAAGCTTGTAGATGTGACTGTGTGAAACGGGGTGCAACTGGCAGGAGTAACTATGACTCTCTTAAGGTAGCCAAATGAGTCGTCAAAAGGCGTATTACATCGGCAAACCCGAGGAGCTCCCGGAAGGAGTACTGTGAAAGACTTAAGATCAACAAATAATGGCGTATCGCTTCTGGTGAACTAGCCAGAGTAAGCTTGTAGATGCGACTGTGGTAAAACGAGGTGCAATTGGCAGGAGTAACTATGACTCTCTTAAGGTAGACACATGCCTCGTCAACAGGCGAAAAACATCGGCATTCTCGAGGAGTTCCCGGCAGGAGTACTGTGAAAGTGTTGAGGTCAACAAATAATGGTGTATCGCTTCTGGTTAACTGGCCAGAGCAAACTTGTACATGTGACTATTGTGAAACGGGGAGAAACTGGCAGGACTAACTATAACTCTCTCAAGGTAGCCAAATGCCTCGTCAACAGGCGAATTCCAACGGCAAACTCGAGGAGCTCCCGGCAGGAGTACTGTGAAAGTCTTAATGTCAACAAATAATGGCGTATCGCTTCTGGTGAACTGGCCAGAGTAAGCTTGTAGATGTGACTGTGTGAAACGGGGTGCAACTGGCAGGAGTAACTATGACTCTCTTAAGGTAGCCAAATGACTCGTCAAGAGGCGAATTACATCGGCAAACCCGAGGAGCTCCCGGAAGGAGTACTGTGAAAGGCTTAAGATCAACAAATAATGGCGTATCGCTTCTGGTGAACTAGCCAGAGTAAGCTTGTAGATGCGACTGTGGTAAAACGAGGAGCAAGTGGCAGGAGTAACTATGACTCTCTTAAGGTAGCCAAATGCCTCGTCAACAGGCGAATTCCAACGGCAAACTCGAGGAGCTCCCGGAAGGAGTACTGTGAAAGCCTTAAGGTCAACAAATAATGGCGTATCGCTCCTGGTGAATGGCCAGAGTAAGCTTGTAGATGTGACTGTGTGAAACGGGGTGCAACTGGCAGGAGTAACTATGACTCTCTTAAGGTAGCCAAATGAGTCGTCAAAAGGCGAATTCCAACGGCAAACCCGAGGAGCTCCCGGAAGGAGTACTGTGAAAGTCTTAAGATCAACAAATAATGGCGTATCGCTTCTGGTGAACTAGCCAGAGTAAGCTTGTAGATGCGACTGTGGTAAAACGAGGAGCAAGTGGCAGGAGTAACTATGACTCTCTTAAGGTAGCCAAATGCCTCGTCAACAGGCGAATTCAAACGGCAAACTCGAGGAGCTCCCGGAAGGAGTACTGTGAAAGCCTTAAGGTCAACAAATAATGGCGTATCGCTCCTGGTGAACTGGCCAGAGTAAGCTTGTAGATGTGACTGTGTGAAACGGGGTGCAACTGGCAGGAGTAACTATGACTCTCTTAAGGTAGCCAAATGACTCGTCAAAAGGCGAATTACATCGGCAAACCCGAGGAGCTCCCGGAAGGAGTACTGTGAAAGTCTTAAGATCAACAAATAATGGCGTATCGCTTCTGGTGAACTAGCCAGAGTAAGCTTGTAGATGCGACTGTGGTAAAACGAGGAGCAAGTGGCAGGAGTAACTATGACTCTCTTAAGGTAGACAAATGCCTCGTCAACAGGCGAATTCCAACGGCAAACCCGAGGAGCTCCCGGAAGGAGTACTGTGAAAGCCTTAAGGTCAACAAATAATGGCGTATCGCTCCTGGTGAACTGGCCAGAGTAAGCTTGTAGATGTGACTGTGTGAAACGGGGTGCAACTGGCAGGAGTAACTATGACTCTCTTAAGGTAGCCAAATGACTCGTCAAAAGGCGAATTACATCGGCAAACCCGAGGAGCTCCCGGAAGGAGTACTGTGAAAGTCTTAAGATCAACAAATAATGGCGTATCGCTTCTGGTGAACTAGCCAGAGTAAGCTTGTAGATGCGACTGTGGTAAAACGAGGAGCAAGTGGCAGGAGTAACTATGACTCTCTTAAGGTAGCCAAATGCCTCGTCAACAGGCGAATTCAAACGGCAAACTCGAGGAGCTCCCGGAAGGAGTACTGTGAAAGCCTTAAGGTCAACAAATAATGGCGTATCGCTCCTGGTGAACTGGCCAGAGTAAGCTTGTAGATGTGACTGTGTGAAACGGGGTGCAACTGGCAGGAGTAACTATGACTCTCTTAAGGTAGCCAAATGACTCGTCAAAAGGCGAATTACATCGGCAAACCCGAGGAGCTCCCGGAAGGAGTACTGTGAAAGTCTTAAGATCAACAAATAATCTCGTATCGCTTCTGGTGAACTAGCCAGAGTAAGCTTGTAGATGCGACTGTGGTAAAACGAGGTGCAATTGGCAGGAGTAACTATGACTCTCTTAAGGTAGACAAATGCCTCGTCAACAGGCGAAAAACATCGGCATTCTCGAGGAGCTCCCGGCAGGAGTACTGTGAAAGTCTTGAGGCCAACAAATAATGGTGTATCGCTTCTGGTTAACTGGCCAGAGCAAACTTGTACATGTGACTATTGTGAAACGGGGAGAAACTGGCAGGACTAACTATAACTCTCTCAAGGTAGCCAAATGCCTCGTCAACAGGCGAATTCCAACGGCAAACTCGAGGAGCTCCCGGCAGGAGTACTGTGAAAGTCTTAATGTCAACAAATAATGGCGTATCGCTTCTGGTGAACTGGCCAGAGTAAGCTTGTAGATGTGACTGTGTGAAACGGGGTGCAACTGGCAGGAGTAACTATGACTCTCTTAAGGAAGCCAAATGACTCGTCAAGAGGCGAATTACATCGGCAAACCCGAGGAGCTCCCGGAAGGAGTACTGTGAAAGGCTTAAGATCAACAAATAATGGCGTATCGCTTCTGGTGAACTAGCCAGAGTAAGCTTGTAGATGCGACTGTGGTAAAACGAGGAGCAAGTGGCAGGAGTAACTATGACTCTCTTAAGGTAGCCAAATGCCTCGTCAACAGGCGAATTCCAACGGCAAACTCAAGGAGCTCCCGGAAGGAGTACTATGAAAGCCTTAAGGTCAACAAATAATGGCGTATCGCTCCTGGTGAACTGGCCAGAGTAAGCTTGTAGATGTGACTGTGTGAAACGGGGTGCAACTGGCAGGAGTAACTATGACTCTCTTAAGGTAGCCAAACGACTCGTCAAAAGGCGAATTACATCGGCAAACCCGAGGAGCTCCCGGAAGGAGTACTGTGAAAGTCTTAAGATCAACAGATAATGGCGTATCGCTTCTGGTGAACTAGCCAGAGTAAGCTTGTAGATGCGACTGTGGTAAAACGAGGAGCAAGTGGCAGGAGTAACTATGACTCTCTTAAGGTAGCCAAATGCCTCGTCAACAGGCGAATTCAAACGGCAAACTCGAGGAGCTCCCGGAAGGAGTACTGTGAAAGCCTTAAGGTCAACAAATAATGGCGTATCGCTCCTGGTGAACTGGCCAGAGTAAGCTTGTAGATGTGACTGTGTGAAACGGGGTGCAACTGGCAGGAGTAACTATGACTCTCTTAAGGTAGCCAAATGACTCGTCAAAAGGCGAATTACATCGGCAAACCCGAGGAGCTCCCGGAAGGAGTACTGTGAAAGTCTTAAGATCAACAAATAATGGCGTATCGCTTCTGGTGAACTAGCCAGAGTAAGCTTGTAGATGCGACTGTGGTAAAACGAGGAGCAAGTGGCAGGAGTAACTATGACTCTCTTAAGGTAGCCAAATGCCTCGTCAACAGGCGAATTCAAACGGCAAACTCAAGGAGCTCCCGGAAGGAGTACTGTGAAAGCCTTAAGGTCAACAAATAATGGCGTATCGCTCCTGGTGAACTGGCCAGAGTAAGCTTGTAGATGTGACTGTGTGAAACGGGGTGCAACTGGCAGGAGTAACTATGACTCTCTTAAGGTAGCCAAATGACTCGTCAAAAGGCGAATTACATCGGCAAACCCGAGGAGCTCCCGGAAGGAGTACTGTGAAAGTCTTAAAATCAACAAATAATGGCGTATCGCTTCTGGTGAACTAGCCAGAGTAAGCTTGTAGATGCGACTGTGGTAAAACGAGGAGCAAGTGGCAGGAGTAACTATGACTCTCTTAAGGTAGCCAAATGCCTCGTCAACAGGCGAATTCCAACGGCAAACTCGAGGAGCTCCCGGAAGGAGTACTGTGAAAGCCTTAAGGTCAACAAATAATGGCGTATCGCTCCTGGTGAACTGGCCAGAGTAAGCTTGTAGATGTGACTGTGTGAAACGGGGTGCAACTGGCAGGAGTAACTATGACTCTCTTAAGGTAGCCAAATGACTCGTCAAAAGGCGAATTACATCGGCAAACCCGAGGAGCTCCCGGAAGGAGTACTGTGAAAGTCTTAAGATCAACAAATAATGGCGTATCGCTTCTGGTGAACTAGCCAGAGTAAGCTTGTAGATGCGACTGTGGTAAAACGAGGTGCAATTGGCAGGAGTAACTATGACTCTCTTAAGGTAGACAAATGCCTCGTCAACAGGCGAAAAACATCGACATTCTCGAGGAGCTCCCGGCAGGAGTACTGTGAAAGTCTTGAGGTCAACAAATAATGGTGTATCGCTTCTGGTTAACTGGCCAGAGCAAACTTGTACATGTGACTATTGTGAAACGGGGAGAAACTGGCAGGACTAACTATAACTCTCTCAAGGTAGCCAAATGCCTCGTCAACAGGCGAATTCCAACGGCAAACTCGAGGAGCTCCCGGAAGGAGTACTGTGAAAGCCTTAAGGTCAACAAATAATGGCGTATCGCTCCTGGTGAACTGGCCAGAGTAAGCTTGTAGATGTGACTGTGTGAAACGGGGTGCAACTGGCAGGAGTAACTATGTGTCCAGAGTGCCACCGGACCTTCACCACCAAGTCAGGTCTTGGTGTACATCGTCGCCGTGCCCATCCTGCCGCAGCCAATGCAGAGGTGACCACCGAGAGGGTTAAGGCCAGGTGGTCAAGTGAAGAGCTCCTACGCCTGGCCCACTCTGAGGCAGTACTCACGCTTAAGGGCACCCGGTTCCTAAACCAAGAACTTGTAAAGGCTTTCCCGAATCGTTCCGTTGAGTCCATTAAAGGACAACGTCGTGGAACAGCCTATAGGAACCAGGTGGCCGAGTTTGTTGCTGCCCTCTCTGCTGTTGGGGTGGGGTCACCTCCACCAGTTGCAGCTGTGGAGCCTGCAAGTTCCTGTGCAGCACCCCCCTCCATGTCTATAGCTGTTGATACAGTCGACCAGGCTGTCTGGTCGGCTCTGGCAGCCCTGCCGTCGTCTGGGCCGAAATTTAGTGCAGTTGATGACATCCTGGCGCTCGGGCCCACTACATCTGCCTCAATCATTATGGGCATGCTATCGGCTGCCCTTGATGCCATTGGCAGCAAGGAGCCATCGCCCAACCCTGTTGCCCCCCGCCAGGTGTCAGAGCCACGAGGGACGAAGCGGGCCCAGCGGAGGAGGGACTATGCCCTCTGTCAGCGGGCCTTCTCAAAGAGTGCTGCTCGCTGCATCGGCGGCCTTCTGGACGGAACGCTCCTTCACCCACCACCTGCTATTCCTGGGTTGGTGGAGTTTTGGAAGGACCTCTTCACCCGGCGACCATCTGGCCGGGTGGACCGTCTGGAGGGTCGGCTTTTGCCTTCCTCCATCGAGATTCCCTTTGAACAACTGTGGGCCCCTATTACGATGGAGGAAGTTGCTGCAGCGCTCCCCCCTCGTCGCTCTGCTGCAGGCCCAGATCGACTGACACCGGCCCAGATTCGCCGTATACCCCGTGAGGTCCTCCTCAAAATTCTTAACCTTTTCCTTTTGACCCGTCGCCTCCCATCCCGTCTTCTCCAAGCCCGTACATCCCTGTTGCCTAAGAAGGCCGCCCCAGCATCCCCCGCTGACTTCCGTCCGATCACGGTTTGCTCAGTCCTCGCTAGGGTCTTCCATAAGATCCTGGCGGGGCGTCTGATGCGGACCTGTGTGCTGGATGGGCGTCAGCGGGCCTTCCTTCCTCAGGATGGGATGCTGCACAACACGTTCCTGTTGGACTTGGCGATGACTCAGGCCAGGGTGAACTGTCGCTCTCTCTATGTCGCGTCCCTGGATGTGTCCAAGGCATTCGACTCCTTAGACCATGGTGCCCTGAGGCCCGCCCTGAGGGCACATGGTCTACCTGACGAGTTCATTGGATACATCCTGGGATGCTATGAGGATGGGGTGACGATGATCTCTGGTCCTGGGAAGTCGCTGGGCCCAGTGCGGCCTTCAAGAGGTGTTAGGCAGGGTGATCCACTCTCTCCCATCCTTTTTAACCTTTCCTTGGACCTCGTGCTTGCTCGCCTCCCAGAATACATTGGTGCCAACGTGATGGGACGACGCCTCAACGCTGCGGCTTTTGCTGATGACCTCCTGCTGTTCGCTGAAACTCCAGGAGGGCTCCAGGACCTTATCGATGCAGCAACATCTGCCCTTGGGGACCTCGGTCTCCAACTTAATCCCGGAAAGTGCTTCACTCTCGCCCTCGCTGCGTCTGGCCGCGAGAAGAAGATCAAGGTCGATGACACCGCGACCTTCAGGGCTGGGTACACCATCCTCCCAGCCCTGGCGATTGAGAGCACTTTCCGGTATCTTGGTCTGGAGTTCTCCACGAGTGGATGCAGCCTCTTCCATCCGAGGCGGGAGGTCGAGCGACAGTTGAGCGTCCTGTCCAAGGCACCACTCAAACCACAACAGCGTCTTCACGCCCTCAGAACGGTCATTCTGCCAGGAATCCACCATGGCTTGGCCCTTTCGAGGACCCGCCTAGGAGCCCTGTCAGCAATGGACACCACCATCCGCACAGCGATTAGATCTTGGCTGTGCCTGCCAGCGGACGTCCCTGTTGGCTACTTCCATGCCCCTGTTTCATCTGGGGGACTGGGAGTGCCATCAGCCCGCTGGCTTGGGCCTCTCCTGCGGCGGAACCGGCTCGCGAAGATGCGGGCATTGGGTGTCCTGTCTGACAGGGCAGCAGATGACGTTCTGGGGCGTGAGATTGGGAGGCTTGAGCAGCACCTACGGGGTAACAACATGGTAATACGAACTACAAACCAAATGGGCCGGATGTGGGCTGAACGGCTGCATCTGTCGGTGGACGGCGCCGCCCTTAAGAAGTCTGCCCGAACACCAGGGCAGCATAGCTGGGTCGATAACCCACGACTAGCTATCACAGGCCGCGACTTCATCTCCTGCATCCGAACTAGGATCAATGCCCTTCCAACCCGGGCACGGTTGCAGCGAGGTCGTGCTGGTGACACTAACTGCCGGGCTGGCTGCATCGCTAAGGAAACTGCGAATCACGTTGTCCAGCATTGCTTCAGAAGCCATAACGCACGTGTGAAGCGACACAACGCCCTGGCGTCCTATATCGCGCAGGGACTTCGTCGCAGGGGCTTCGACGTTCATCTGGAGCCCCACCTCAGGACATCCGAGGGGCTGAAGAAGCCGGACATCGTGGCAGTTCGTGGCGATGCAGCCCATATCATCGATGCCCAGGTGGTTGGCGTCAACCTTGACGTCGATGAGTGTCACCAGCAGAAGGTCGCGGTCTACGATAGGGAAGCCGTCCACCAGGCAGTTAGGAACCAGGTCCCAGCAGCCAAAAACATCAACACCTCTTCAGCTACCATCTCATGGAGGGGGGTGTGGTCACCTGCATCTGCACAGGACCTGCGGCAGCTTGGGTTTAAGAACTACGACCTTGCGACGATGTCTACAAGAGCACTCATCGGGACTGTGATGGCGGCGCGGCGGTTTGACACCATGACTGCCGTACGAGGCACGATGCACCGGACTGGTGTCGGGTGATGGCCCAATTTTATGTTTCTACGCTGCTGCCTGGCGTCTATCCTCAGGCACAACACCATCTATATTCACGTCTCTTCCTGTATGTCTAATGTTTGTGTTTGTTTATGTCATTTGTAAACCCACTCTGTGGGTATCTTTTCTGTTTGTATGTTCACCTAAGACGTGAATAAAGACGGCTGAAATAGCCAAATGACTCGTCAAAAGGCGAATTACATCGGCAAACCCGAGGAGCTCCCGGAAGGAGTACTGTGAAAGTCTTAAGATCAACATATAATGGCGTATCGCTTCTGGTGAACTAGCCAGAGTAAGCTTGTAGATGCGACTGTGGTAAAACGAGGAGCAAGTGGCAGGAGTAACTATGACTCTCTTAAGGTAGCCAAATGCCTCGTCAACAGGCGAATTCAAACGGCAAACTCAAGGAGCTCCCGGAAGGAGTACTGTGAAAGCCTTAAGGTCAACAAATAATGGCGTATCGCTCCTGGTGAACTGGCCAGAGTAAGCTTGTAGATGTGACTGTGTGAAACGGGGTGCAACTGGCAGGAGTAACTATGACTCTCTTAAGGTAGCCAAATGACTCGTCAAAAGGCGAATTACATCGGCAAACCCGAGGAGCTCCCGGAAGGAGTACTGTGAAAGTCTTAAGATCAACAAATAATGGCGTATCGCTTCTGGTGAACTAGCCAGAGTAAGCTTGTAGATGCGACTGTGGTAAAACGAGGAGCAAGTGGCAGGAGTAACTATGACTCTCTTAAGGTAGCCAAATGCCTCGTCAACAGGCGAATTCCAACGGCAAACTAGAGGAGCTCCCGGAAGGAGTACTGTGAAAGCCTTAAGGTCAACAAATAATGGCGTATCGCTCCTGGTGAACTGGCCAGAGTAAGCTTGTAGATGTGACTGTGTGAAACGGGGTGCAACTGGCAGGAGTAACTATGACTCTCTTAAGGTAGCCAAATGACTCGTCAAAAGGCGAATTACATCGGCAAACCCGAGGAGCTCCCGGAAGGAGTACTGTGAAAGTCTTAAGATCAACAAATAATGGCGTATCGCTTCTGGTGAACTAGCCAGAGTAAGCTTGTAGATGCGACGGTGGTAAAACGAGGTGCAATTGGCAGGAGTAACTATGACTCTCTTAAGGTAGACAAATGCCTCGTCAACAGGCGAAAAACATCGGCATTCTCGAGGAGCTCCCGGCAGGAGTACTGTGAAAGTCTTGAGGTCAACAAATAATGGTGTATCGCTTCTGGTTAACTGGCCAGAGCAAACTTGTACATGTGACTATTGTGAAACGGGGAGAAACTGGCAGGACTAACTATAACTCTCTCAAGGTAGCCAAATGCCTCGTCAACAGGCGAATTCCAACGGCAAACTCGAGGAGCTCCCGGAAGGAGTACTGTGAAAGCCTTAAGGTCAACAAATAATGGCGTATCGCTCCTGGTGAACTGGCCAGAGTAAGCTTGTAGATGTGACTGTGTGAAACGGGGTGCAACTGGCAGGAGTAACTATGACTCTCTTAAGGTAGCCAAATGACTCGTCAAAAGGCGAATTACATCGGCAAACCCGAGGAGCTCCCGGAAGGAGTACTGTGAAAGTCTTAAGATCAACAAATAATGGCGTATCGCTTCTGGTGAACTAGCCAGAGTAAGCTTGTAGATGCGACTGTGGTAAAACGAGGAGCAAGTGGCAGGAGTAACTATGACTCTCTTAAGGTAGCCAAATGCCTCGTCAACAGGCGAATTCCAACGGCAAACTCGAGGAGCTCCCGGAAGGAGTACTGTGAAAGCCTTAAGGTCAACAAATAATGGCGTATCGCCCCTGGTGAACTGGCCAGAGTAAGCTTGTAGATGTGACTGTGTGAAACGGGGTGCAACTGGCAGGAGTAACTATGACTCTCTTAAGGTAGCCAAACGACTCGTCAAAAGGCGAATTACATCGGCAAACCCGAGGAGCTCCCGGAAGGAGTACTGTGAAAGTCCTAAGATCAACAAATAATGGCGTATCGCTTCTGGTGAACTAGCCAGAGTAAGCTTGTAGATGCGACTGTGGTAAAACGAGGAGCAAGTGGCAGGAGTAACTATGACTCTCTTAAGGTAGCCAAATGCCTCGTCAACAGGCGAATTCAAACGGCAAACTCGAGGAGCTCCCGGAAGGAGTACTGTGAAAGCCTTAAGGTCAACAAATAATGGCGTATCGCTCCTGGTGAACTGGCCAGAGTAAGCTTGTAGATGTGACTGTGTGAAACGGGGTGCAACTGGCAGGAGTAACTATGACTCTCTTAAGGTAGCCAAATGAGTCGTCAAAAGGCGAATTACATCGGCAAACCCGAGGAGCTCCCGGAAGGAGTACTGTGAAAGTCTTAAGATCAACAAATAATGGCGTATCGCTTCTGGTGAACTAGCCAGAGTAAGCTTGTAGATGCGACTGTGGTAAAACGAGGAGCAAGTGGCAGGAGTAACTATGACTCTCTTAAGGTAGCCAAATGCCTCGTCAACAGGCGAATTCCAACGGCAAACCCGAGGAGCTCCCGGAAGGAGTACTGTGAAAGCCTTAAGGTCAACAAATAATGGCGTATCGCTCCTGGTGAATTGGCCGGAGTAAGCTTGTAGATGTGACTGTGTGAAACGGGGTGCAACTGGCAGGAGTAACTATGACTCTCTTAAGGTAGCCAAATGACTCGTCAAAAGGCGAATTACATCGGCAAACCCGAGGAGCTCCCGGAAGGAGTACTGTGAAAGTCTTAAGATCAACAAATAATGGCGTATCGCTTCTGGTGAACTAGCCAGAGTAAGCTTGTAGATGCGACTGTGGTAAAACGAGGAGCAAGTGGCAGGAGTAACTATGACTCTCTTAAGGTAGCCAAATGCCTCGTCAACAGGCGAATTCAAACGGCAAACTCGAGGAGCTCCCGGAAGGAGTACTGTGAAAGCCTTAAGGTCAACAAATAATGGCGTATCGCTCCTGGTGAACTGGCCAGAGTAAGCTTGTAGATGTGACTGTGTGAAACGGGGTGCAACTGGCAGGAGTAACTATGACTCTCTTAAGGTAGCCAAATGACTCGTCAAAAGGCGAATTACATCGGCAAACCCGAGGAGCTCCCGGAAGGAGTACTGTGAAAGTCTTAAGATCAACAAATAATGGCGTATCGCTTCTGGTGAACTAGCCAGAGTAAGCTTGTAGATGCGACTGTGGTTAAACGAGGTGCAATTGGCAGGAGTAACTATGACTCTCTTAAGGTAGACAAATGCCTCGTCAACAGGCGAAAAACATCGGCATTCTCGAGGAGCTCCCGGCAGGAGTACTGTGAAAGTCTTGAGGCCAACAAATAATGGTGTATCGCTTCTGGTTAACTGGCCAGAGCAAACTTGTACATGTGACTATTGTGAAACGGGGAGAAACTGGCAGGACTAACTATAACTCTCTCAAGGTAGCCAAATGCCTCGTCAACAGGCGAATTCCAACGGCAAACTCGAGGAGCTCCCGGCAGGAGTACTGTGAAAGTCTTCATGTCAACAAATAATGGCGTATCGCTTCTGGTGAACTGGCCAGAGTAAGCTTGTAGATGTGACTGTGTGAAACGGGGTGCAACTGGCAGGAGTAACTATGACTCTCTTAAGGAAGCCAAATGACTCGTCAAGAGGCGAATTACATCGGCAAACCCGAGGAGCTCCCGGAAGGAGTACTGTGAAAGGCTTAAGATCAACAAATAATGGCGTATCGCTTCTGGTGAACTAGCCAGAGTAAGCTTGTAGATGCGACTGTGGTAAAACGAGGAGCAAGTGGCAGGAGTAACTATGACTCTCTTAAGGTAGCCAAATGCCTCGTCAACAGGCGAATTCCAACGGCAAACTCGAGGAGCTCCCGGAAGGAGTACTGTGAAAGCCTTAAGGTCAACAAATAATGGCGTATCGCTCCTGGTGAACTGGCCAGAGTAAGCTTGTAGATGTGACTGTGTGAAACGGGGTGCAACTGGCAGGAGTAACTATGACTCTCTTAAGGTAGCCAAACGACTCGTCAAAAGGCGAATTACATCGGCAAACCCGAGGAGCTCCCGGAAGGAGTACTGTGAAAGTCTTAAGATCAACAGATAATGGCGTATCGCTTCTGGTGAACTAGCCAGAGTAAGCTTGTAGATGCGACTGTGGTAAAACGAGGAGCAAGTGGCAGGAGTAACTATGACTCTCTTAAGGTAGCCAAATGCCTCGTCAACAGGCGAATTCAAACGGCAAACTCGAGGAGCTCCCGGAAGGAGTACTGTGAAAGCCTTAAGGTCAACAAATAATGGCGTATCGCTCCTGGTGAACTGGCCAGAGTAAGCTTGTAGATGTGACTGTGTGAAACGGGGTGCAACTGGCAGGAGTAACTATGACTCTCTTAAGGTAGCCAAATGACTCGTCAAAAGGCGAATTACATCGGCAAACCCGAGGAGCTCCCGGAAGGAGTACTGTGAAAGTCTTAAGATCAACAAATAATGGCGTATCGCTTCTGGTGAACTAGCCAGAGTAAGCTTGTAGATGCGACTGTGGTAAAACGAGGAGCAAGTGGCAGGAGTAACTATGACTCTCTTAAGGTAGCCAAATGCCTCGTCAACATGCGAATTCAAACGGCAAACTCATGGAGCTCCCGGAAGGAGTACTGTGAAAGCCTTAAGGTCAACAAATAATGGCGTATCGCTCCTGGTGAACTGGCCAGAGTAAGCTTGTAGATGTGACTGTGTGAAACGGGGTGCAACTGGCAGGAGTAACTATGACTCTCTTAAGGTAGCCAAATGACTCGTCAAAAGGCGAATTACATCGGCAAACCCGAGGAGCTCCCGGAAGGAGTACTGTGAAAGTCTTAAGATCAACAAATAATGGCGTATCGCTTCTGGTGAACTAGCCAGAGTAAGCTTGTAGATGCGACTGTGGTAAAACGAGGAGCAAGTGGCAGGAGTAACTATGACTCTCTTAAGGTAGCCAAATGCCTCGTCAACAGGCGAATTCCAACGGCAAACCCGAGGAGCTCCCGGAAGGAGTACTGTGAAAGCCTTAAGGTCAACAAATAATGGCGTATCGCTCCTGGTGAACTGGCCAGAGTAAGCTTGTAGATGTGACTGTGTGAAACGGGGTGCAACTGGCAGGAGTAACTATGACTCTCTTAAGGTAGCCAAATGACTCGTCAAAAGGCGAATTACATCGGCAAACCCGAGGAGCTCCCGGAATGAGTACTGTGAAAGTCTTAAGATCAACAAATAATGGCGTATCGCTTCTGGTGAACTAGCCAGAGTAAGCTTGTAGATGCGACTGTGGTAAAACGAGGAGCAAGTGGCAGGAGTAACTATGACTCTCTTAAGGTAGCCAAATGCCTCGTCAACAGGCGAATTCCAACGGCAAACCCGAGGAGCTCCCGGAAGGAGTACTGTGAAAGCCTTAAGGTCAACAAATAATGGCGTATCGCTCCTGGTGAACTGGCCAGAGTAAGCTTGTAGATGTGACTGTGTGAAACGGGGTGCAACTGGCAGGAGTAACTATGACTCTCTTAAGGTAGCCAAATGACTCGTCAAAAGGCGAATTACATCGGCAAACCCGAGGAGCTCCCGGAAGGAGTACTGTGAAAGTCTTAAGATCAACAAATAATGGCGTATCGCTTCTGGTGAACTAGCCAGAGTAAGCTTGTAGATGCGACTGTGGTAAAACGAGGAGCAAGTGGCAGGAGTAACTATGACTCTCTTAAGGTAGCCAAATGCCTCGTCAACAGGCGAATTCAAACGTCAAACTCGAGGAGCTCCCGGAAGGAGTACTGTGAAAGCCTTAAGGTCAACAAATAATGGCGTATCGCTCCTGGTGAACTGGCCAGAGTAAGCTTGTAGATGTGACTGTGTGAAACGGGGTGCAACTGGCAGGAGTAACTATGACTCTCTTAAGGTAGCCAAATGACTCGTCAAAAGGCGAATTACATCGGCAAACCCGAGGAGCTCCCGGAAGGAGTACTGTGAAAGTCTTAAGATCAACAAATAATGGCGTATCGCTTCTGGTGAACTAGCCAGAGTAAGTTTGTAGATGCGACTGTGGTAAAACGAGGTGCAATTGGCAGGAGTAACTATGACTCTCTTAAGGTAGACAAATGCCTCGTCAACAGGCGAAAAACATCGGCATTCTCGAGGAGCTCCCGGCAGGAGTACTGTGAAAGTCTTGAGGCCAACAAATAATGGTGTATCGCCTCTGGTTAACTGGCCAGAGCAAACTTGTACATGTGACTATTGTGAAACGGGGAGAAACTGGCAGGACTAACTATAACTCTCTCAAGGTAGCCAAATGCCTCGTCAACAGGCGAATTCCAACGGCAAACTCGAGGAGCTCCCGGCAGGAGTACTGTGAAAGTCTTAATGTCAACAAATAATGGCGTATCGCTTCTGGTGAACTGGCCAGAGTAAGCTTGTAGATGTGACTGTGTGAAACGGGGTGCAACTGGCAGGAGTAACTATGACTCTCTTAAGGAAGCCAAATGACTCGTCAAGAGGCGAATTACATCGGCAAACCCGAGGAGGTCCCGGAAGGAGTACTGTGAAAGGCTTAAGATCAACAAATAATGGCGTATCGCTTCTGGTGAACTAGCCAGAGTAAGCTTGTAGATGCGACTGTGGTAAAACGAGGAGCAAGTGGTAGGAGTAACTATGACTCTCTTAAGGTAGCCAAATGCCTCGTCAACAGGCGAATTCCAACGGCAAACTCGAGGAGCTCCCGGAAGGAGTACTGTGAAAGCCTTAAGGTCAACAAATAATGGCGTATCGCTCCTGGTGAACTGGCCAGAGTAAGCTTGTAGATGTGACTGTGTGAAACGGGGTGCAACTGGCAGGAGTAACTATGACTCTCTTAAGGTAGCCAAACGACTCGTCAAAAGGCGAATTACATCGGCAAACCCGAGGAGCTCCCGGAAGGAGTACTGTGAAAGTCTTAAGATCAACAGATAATGGCGTATCGCTTCTGGTGAACTAGCCAGAGTAAGCTTGTAGATGCGACTGTGGTAAAACGAGGAGCAAGTGGCAGGAGTAACTATGACTCTCTTAAGGTAGCCAAATGCCTCGTCAACAGGCGAATTCAAACGGCAAACTCGAGGAGCTCCCGGAAGGAGTACTGTGAAAGCCTTAAGGTCAACAAATAATGGCGTATCGCTCCTGGTGAACTGGCCAGAGTAAGCTTGTAGATGTGACTGTGTGAAACGGGGTGCAACTGGCAGGAGTAACTATGACTCTCTTAAGGTAGCCAAATGACTCGTCAAAAGGCGAATTACATCGGCAAACCCGAGGAGCTCCCGGAAGGAGTACTGTGAAAGTCTTAAGATCAACAAATAATGGCGTATCGCTTCTGGTGAACTAGCCAGAGTAAGCTTGTAGATGCGACTGTGGTAAAACGAGGAGCAAGTGGCAGGAGTAACTATGACTCTCTTAAGGTAGCCAAATGCCTCGTCAACAGGCGAATTCAAACGGCAAACTCAAGGAGCTCCCGGAAGGAGTACTGTGAAAGCCTTAAGGTCAACAAATAATGGCGTATCGCTCCTGGTGAACTGGCCAGAGTAAGCTTGTAGATGTGACTGTGTGAAACGGGGTGCAACTGGCAGGAGTAACTATGACTCTCTTAAGGTAGCCAAATGACTCGTCAAAAGGCGAATTACATCGGCAAACCCGAGGAGCTCCCGGAAGGAGTACTGTGAAAGTCTTAAGATCAACAAATAATGGCGTATCGCTTCTGGTGAACTAGCCAGAGTAAGCTTGTAGATGCGACTGTGGTAAAACGAGGTGCAATTGGCAGGAGTAACTATGACTCTCTTAAGGTAGACAAATGCCTCGTCAACAGGCGAAAAACATCGGCATTCTCGAGGAGCTCCCGGCAGGAGTACTGTGAAAGTCTTGAGGCCAACAAATAATGGTGTATCGCTTCTGGTTAACTGGCCAGAGCAAACTTGTACATGTGACTATTGTGAAACGGGGAGAAACTGGCAGGACTAACTATAACTCTCTCAAGGTAGCCAAATGCCTCGTCAACAGGCGAATTCCAACGGCAAACTCGAGGAGCTCCCGGCAGGAGTACTGTGAAAGTCTTAATGTCAACAAATAATGGCGTATCGCTTCTGGTGAACTGGCCAGAGTAAGCTTGTAGATGTGACTGTGTGAAACGGGGTGCAACTGGCAGGAGTAACTATGACTCTCTTAAGGAAGCCAAATGACTCGTCAAGAGGCGAATTACATCGGCAAACCCGAGGAGCTCCCGGAAGGAGTACTGTGAAAGGCTTAAGATCAACAAATAATGGCGTATCGCTTCTGGTGAACTAGCCAGAGTAAGCTTGTAGATGCGACTGTGGTAAAACGAGGAGCAAGTGGTAGGAGTAACTATGACTCTCTTAAGGTAGCCAAATGCCTCGTCAACAGGCGAATTCCAATGGCAAACTCGAGGAGCTCCCGGAAGGAGTACTGTGAAAGCCTTAAGGTCAACAAATAATGGCGTATCGCTCCTGGTGAACTGGCCAGAGTAAGCTTGTAGATGTGACTGTGTGAAACGGGGTGCAACTGGCAGGAGTAACTATGACTCTCTTAAGGTAGCCAAACGACTCGTCAAAAGGCGAATTACATCGGCAAACCCGAGGAGCTCCCGGAAGGAGTACTGTGAAAGTCTTAAGATCAACAGATAATGGCGTATCGCTTCTGGTGAACTAGCCAGAGTAAGCTTGTAGATGCGACTGTGGTAAAACGAGGAGCAAGTGGCAGGAGTAACTATGACTCTCTTAAGGTAGCCAAATGCCTCGTCAACAGGCGAATTCAAACGGCAAACTCGAGGAGCTCCCGGAAGGAGTACTGTGAAAGCCTTAAGGTCAACAAATAATGGCGTATCGCTCCTGGTGAACTGGCCAGAGTAAGCTTGTAGATGTGACTGTGTGAAACGGGGTGCAACTGGCAGGAGTAACTATGACTCTCTTAAGGTAGCCAAATGACTCGTCAAAAGGCGAATTACATCGGCAAACCCGAGGAGCTCCCGGAAGGAGTACTGTGAAAGTCTTAAGATCAACAAATAATGGCGTATCGCTTCTGGTGAACTAGCCAGAGTAAGCTTGTAGATGCGACTGTGGTAAAACGAGGAGCAAGTGGCAGGAGTAACTATGACTCTCTTAAGGTAGCCAAATGCCTCGTCAACAGGCGAATTCAAACGGCAAACTCAAGGAGCTCCCGGAAGGAGTACTGTGAAAGCCTTAAGGTCAACAAATAATGGCGTATCGCTCCTGGTGAACTGGCCAGAGTAAGCTTGTAGATGTGACTGTGTGAAACGGGGTGCAACTGGCAGGAGTAACTATGACTCTCTTAATGCTCACATGATGCGTCATATACGGATCCTCTCGGTCCACTCCTCAGCATCCTAGCGATGTCGAGTGGATGATGGTTCGCTTAGCCTCTCAGTGGGAAATCCTAGCTCTGGCCTTCACGTGGCAGGAGTCGTGAGGGAGACCGTGGGGAGGTGCAGTACCTTGTGCCTTCTCAGAGTTTTCCGACCGACAGAGCAGGGTGAACTTTCGGGGCTTGGGGGTTGCCTTCCCCCCTGCCTCTTGTTTCAGCTGGCCCCAACACACGGAAGAAAGCAGGTAGCGGTCCTCCCACTGGAGGCGCCGCGCCAGTTGTTGGGCCGTCATCTGACGCTACCAGTCCGGCTCGAGTCGCCTCGCCAGCCTATCGGTGCCCCGAGTGCCATCGTGGCTTCGGCACCAAGACTGGTCTTGGTGTCCACCGCCGCAGAGCCCATCCTGAGGTAGTCAACGCAGAGGTCAATACCCAAAGGACAAAGGCCAGGTGGTCTAGCGAAGAACTTCTGCGCCTGGCCCACGCCGAAGCGGTGCTGACACTCGAGGGCGCCCGGTTCCTGAACCAGGAGTTAGTTAAGACCTTCCCGCACCGCTCACTTGAATCTATCAAGTGTCAGCGTCGTGCGGGAGCCTACAGGAACCAGGTTGCCGAGTTTGTCACCGTCCTTTCTGCTTCTGCGGAGCGACCACGTTCATCAGTGGCCACTGCTTCGACTGCTGGGGTACCCTCTGCGTTTGAGACCTTACCTCCAGCTGAGGATCCGGTCGACAAAGCCATCTGGTCGACTCTAGCAGCCTTGCCACCATCAGGGCCTAAGTATAGCTCGATAGACGCAATCCTGGTGCTGGGACCTACTACATCAAGGCCTATCATCATGGGAATGTTGCCACCTGCCCTTGATGCTTTAGGTAGCATGGAGGCGTCCCACAATCCTGTCGCCCCCAAGCAGATGTCCCAGCCACCAGAGCGTAAACGAGCCCGGCGGAGGTGGGAGTACTCCATCTGCCAGCGTGCCTTCTCCAAGAATGCGGCGCGGTGCATTAATGGCCTTCTAGACGGTACGCTCCTCCATCAACCACCTGTTATTCCTGGGTTGGTTGATTTCTGGAATGACCTTTTTACCCGGCGTCCATCTGGCCGGGCAGACCGTCTAGATTGCCGGCTGCTACCGTCCCGCACAGAGGTGCCCTTTGAACAGCTGTGGGCACCCATCACGCTGGAGGACATCGCTGCAGCACTCCCACCTCGTCGCTCCGCCGCGGGCCCTGATGGTCTAACACCTGCCCAGCTCCGTCGTCTTCCCCGGGAGGTCCTCTTGAAAGTGTTAAACCTTTTCCTTCTGACCCGTCGCCTCCCATCCCGACTCCTTCAAGCCCGTACCTCCCTGCTGCCTAAGAAGGCCGCCCCAGCATCCCCCGCTGACTTCCGCCCGATCACGGTTTGCTCAGTCCTCGCCAGGGTCTTCCATAAGATCCTGGCGGGTCGTCTGATGCGGACCTGTGTGTTGGACGGACGTCAGCGGGCCTTCCTTCCTCAGGATGGGATGCTGCACAATTCCTTCTTGTTGGACCTGGCGATGACTAGGGCCAGGGTGAGCTGTAGTTCCCTCTATGTCGCTTCCCTTGATGTGTCCAAGGCATTCGACTCTCTGGACCATGGTGCCCTGAGGCCTGCCCTGAGGGCTCATGGTCTGCCTGACGAGTTCGTTGGATACATCCTGGGATGCTACGAGGAGGGAGCGACAGTGATCTGTGGTCCTGGGAAGTCGCTCGGTCCAGTGCGGCCTTCGAGGGGCGTTCGGCAGGGCGACCCTCTTTCCCCTATCCTGTTTAACCTTTCTCTGGACCTCATGCTGGCTCGCCTCCCAGATCATGTTGGTGCCAACATCATGGGACGACGTCTTAACGCTGCCGCCTTCGCCGACGACCTCCTGCTGTTCGCTGAGACAAAGGGAGGGCTCCAGGACCTAATAGATGCATCAACATCTGCTCTTGGGGACCTGGGTCTCCAAGTCAATCCTGGAAAGTGCTTTACTCTCGCACTCGCGGCCTCTGGTCGTGAGAAGAAAGTGAAGGTCGATGGAACCACGACCTTCCAGGCAGGATACACCATCATTCCTGCCCTGACAGTTGAAAGCACTTTCCGGTATCTTGGTCTGGAGTTCTCTACCAGCGGATGTAGCCTCTTCCATCCGAGGCGGGAGGTCGAGCGACAGCTAAGCGTCTTGTCCAGGGCACCACTAAAGCCTCAACAACGCCTTCACGCCCTCAGAACGGTTGTCTTGCCAGGGATCCACCATGGCCTGGCTCTCTCCAGGACCCGTCTTGGGGCTCTCTCAGCAGTGGACATCGCCATCCGCACAGCTCTCAGATCTTGGCTGTGCTTGCCAGCGGACATCCCTGTTGCGTACTTCCACGCCCCAGTTGCATCTGGGGGTTTGGGAGTACCATCAGCTCGCTGGCTTGGTCCTCTGCTGCGACGGAATCGGCTCGCCAACATGCGAGCTCTGGGAGCCCTATTGGATGGGCCGACAGAAGACGTTCTGGGGCGTGAAATTGGGAGGCTTGAGCAACAGCTGCGGTGGAACGACGGAGCCATTCGGACAAGCAATCAGCTTGCCCGGATGTGGGCTGAACGGCTGCATTCATCGGTGGACGGCGCTGCCCTGAGGAAGTCAGCCCGAACACCAGGGCAACATAGCTGGGTGGATAACCCCCGGCTCTGCATCAGTGGCCGCGACTTTATCTCCTGTATACGTACCCGAATCAATGCCCTCCCAACACGGGCGAGGCTGCTTCGTGGTCGTTCTGGTGACACCAACTGCCAGGCAGGCTGCGTCGCCAAAGAAACTGCCAACCACGTTGTCCAGCACTGCTTTAGGAGTCATGACGCCCGCATTAAGCGACATAATGCCTTGGCAACTTATGTTGCGCAAGGCCTTCGTCGCAGAGGTTTCGACGTCCATCTCGAGCCTCACCTCAGAACATCAGAGGGCCTAAAGAAGCCGGACATCGTGGCAGTTCGTGGAGATGCAGCCCACATTGTCGATGCCCAAGTTGTGGGCGTCAACTTGGATGTCGATCAATGTCACCAGGAGAAAGTCGCGGTCTACGACAGGGAAGCCGTCCACCAGGTAGTTAGAGGTCTACACCCAGCAGTCCAGCATGTTACCACCACCTCGGCGACGATCTCATGGCGGGGTGTGTGGTCACCTGCCTCTGCACGTGATCTGCGCAGGCTGGGCTTCAGAGACCAACATTTTGCGGCCATGTCCACGCGAGTCCTTGTGGGCACCGTTATGGCTGCGAGGAGATTCGAGACCATGACTGCCACTATGCGCACGATGCACCGGACTGGTGTCGGATGAGGACCCAATTTATGTTTCTTTGCGCTGCTGCCTGGCGCCTATCTCAGGCACAAACGCCTCTTTATTCGCGTATTTTTCCTGTTATGTCTTGTGTATGTTATGTCTATGTCATTTGTGAACCCATGTGGGTAATTTTTCTATATTGTACGTTCACATACGTGAATAAAGACGGCTATTTATAGCCAAATGACTCGTCAAAAGGCGAATTACATCGGCAAACCCGAGGAGCTCCCGGAAGGAGTACTGTGAAAGTCTTAACATCAACAAATAATGGCGTATCGCTTCTGGTGAACTAGCCAGAGTAAGCTTGTAGATGCGACTGTGGTAAAACGAGGTGCAATTGGCAGGAGTAACTATGACTCTCTTAAGGTAGAGAAATGCCTCGTCAACAGGCGAAAAACATCGGCATTCTCGAGGAGCTCCCGGCAGGAGTACTGTGAAAGTCTTGAGGCCAACAAATAATGGTGTATCGCTTCTGGTTAACTGGCCAGAGCAAACTTGTACATGTGACTATTGTGAAACGGGGAGAAACTGGCAGGACTAACTATAACTCTCTCAAGGTAGCCAAATGCCTCGTCAACAGGCGAATTCCAACGGCAAACTCGAGGAGCTCCCGGCAGGAGTACTGTGAAAGTCTTAATGTCAACAAATAATGGCGTATCGCTTCTGGTGAACTGGCCAGAGTAAGCTTGTAGATGTGACTGTGTGAAACGGGGTGCAACTGGCAGGAGTAACTATGACTCTCTTAAGGAAGCCAAATGACTCGTCAAGAGGCGAATTACATCGGCAAACCCGAGGAGGTCCCGGAAGGAGTACTGTGAAAGGCTTAAGATCAACAAATAATGGCGTATCGCTTCTGGTGAACTAGCCAGAGTAAGCTTGTAGATGCGACTGTGGTAAAACGAGGAGCAAGTGGTAGGAGTAACTATGACTCTCTTAAGGTAGCCAAATGCCTCGTCAACAGGCGAATTCCAACGGCAAACTCGAGGAGCTCCCGGAAGGAGTACTGTGAAAGCCTTAAGGTCAACAAATAATGGCGTATCGCTCCTGGTGAACTGGCCAGAGTAAGCTTGTAGATGTGACTGTGTGAAACGGGGTGCAACTGGCAGGAGTAACTATGACTCTCTTAAGGTAGCCAAACGACTCGTCAAAAGGCGAATTACATCGGCAAACCCGAGGAGCTCCCGGAAGGAGTACTGTGAAAGTCTTAAGATCAACAGATAATGGCGTATCGCTTCTGGTGAACTAGCCAGAGTAAGCTTGTAGATGCGACTGTGGTAAAACGAGGAGCAAGTGGCAGGAGTAACTATGACTCTCTTAAGGTAGCCAAATGCCTCGTCAACAGGCGAATTCAAACGGCAAACTCGAGGAGCTCCCGGAAGGAGTACTGTGAAAGCCTTAAGGTCAACAAATAATGGCGTATCGCTCCTGGTGAACTGGCCAGAGTAAGCTTGTAGATGTGACTGTGTGAAACGGGGTGCAACTGGCAGGAGTAACTATGACTCTCTTAAGGTAGCCAAATGACTCGTCAAAAGGCGAATTACATCGGCAAACCCGAGGAGCTCCAGGAAGGAGTACTGTGAAAGTCTTAAGATCAACAAATAATGGCGTATCGCTTCTGGTGAACTAGCCAGAGTAAGCTTGTAGATGCGACTGTGGTAAAACGAGGAGCAAGTGGCAGGAGTAACTATGACTCTCTTAAGGTAGCCAAATGCCTCGTCAACAGGCGAATTCAAACGGCAAACTCAAGGAGCTCCCGGAAGGAGTACTGTGAAAGCCTTAAGGTCAACAAATAATGGCGTATCGCTCCTGGTGAACTGGCCAGAGTAAGCTTGTAGATGTGACTGTGTGAAACGGGGTGCAACTGGCAGGAGTAACTATGACTCTCTTAAGGTAGCCAAATGACTCGTCAAAAGGCGAATTACATCGGCAAACCCGAGGAGCTCCCGGAAGGAGTACTGTGAAAGTCTTAACATCAACAAATAATGGCGTATCGCTTCTGGTGAACTAGCCAGAGTAAGCTTGTAGATGCGACTGTGGTAAAACGAGGAGCAAGTGGCAGGAGTAACTATGACTCTCTTAAGGTAGCCAAATGCCTCGTCAACAGGCGAATTCCAACGGCAAACTCGAGGAGCTCCCGGAAGGAGTACTGTGAAAGCCTTAAGGTCAACAAATAATGGCGTATCGCTCCTGGTGAACTGGCCAGAGTAAGCTTGTAGATGTGACTGTGTGAAACGGGGTGCAACTGGCAGGAGTAACTATGACTCTCTTAAGGTAGCCAAATGACTCGTCAAAAGGCGAATTACATCGGCAAACCCGAGGAGCTCCCGGAAGGAGTACTGTGAAAGTCTTAAGATCAACAAATAATGGCGTATCGCTTCTGGTGAACTAGCCAGAGTAAGCTTGTAGATGCGACTGTGGTAAAACGAGGTGCAATTGGCAGGAGTAACTATGACTCTCTTAAGGTAGACAAATGCCTCGTCAACAGGCGAAAAACATCGACATTCTCGAGGAGCTCCCGGCAGGAGTACTGTGAAAGTCTTGAGGTCAACAAATAATGGTGTATCGCTTCTGGTTAACTGGCCAGAGCAAACTTGTACATGTGACTATTGTGAAACGGGGAGAAACTGGCAGGACTAACTATAACTCTCTCAAGGTAGCCAAATGCCTCGTCAACAGGCGAATTCCAACGGCAAACTCGAGGAGCTCCCGGAAGGAGTACTGTGAAAGCCTTAAGGTCAACAAATAATGGCGTATCGCTCCTGGTGAACTGGCCAGAGTAAGCTTGTAGATGTGACTGTGTGAAACGGGGTGCAACTGGCAGGAGTAACTATGACTCTCTTAAGGTAGCCAAATGACTCGTCAAAAGGGCGAATTACATCGGCAAACCCGAGGAGCTCCCGGAAGGAGTACTGTGAAAGTCTTAAGATCAACAAATAATGGCGTATCGCTTCTGGTGAACTAGCCAGAGTAAGCTTGTAGATGCGACTGTGGTAAAACGAGGAGCAAGTGGCAGGAGTAACTATGACTCTCTTAAGGTAGCCAAATGCCTCGTCAACAGGCGAATTCAAACGGCAAACTCAAGGAGCTCCCGGAAGGAGTACTGTGAAAGCCTTAAGGTCAACAAATAATGGCGTATCGCTCCTGGTGAACTGGCCAGAGTAAGCTTGTAGATGTGACTGTGTGAAACGGGGTGCTTAAAGCCCATGGTCTGCCGGACGAATTCATTGACTACGTCGAGAGCTGCTATGCGGACAGCACGACGGTAATTGCGGGGGGTGGCGACGAGTCTCCGGCCGTGCGGCCAGCAAGGGGTGTTCGGCAAGGAGATCCTCTGTCCCCTCTCCTCTTTAATTTCGCTGTTGACTATGTTCTAGAACAGCTGCCCTCTCACATTGGTGTCAAGGTGTTGGGCCGCCAGATCAACGCGGCGGCCTTCGCGGACGACATCCTGCTCTTCGCCTCCACGAGGGGGGGCCTGCAGTCCCTCATCAACGCAGCAGTGGCAGCCCTCGACCAACTTGGGCTGCGGGTTAACCCGCGGAAGTGCCTCACTCTCGCACTCGTGGCGTCCGGCCGCGAGAAGAAAGTGAAGGTGGATGCCAACGTCACCTTCACTGCCGGCGACACCACCGTGCCGGCGTTGGGTGTGGGTGAGACCTTCCGCTACCTGGGACTGCAGTTCTCCTCCTCTGGCCGGTGTCTCTTCCATCCGAGGCAACACATAGAGGAGCAGCTGTCGATCATCACGCGGGCGCCGCTGAAGCCGCAGCAGCGGCTTTTTGCACTTCGTGAGGTTCTTCTCCCGGGCCTGTACCATGGCCTGGCCCTGAGTCGCACCCGCATCGGCGCGCTCAAGGCCATGGACAACTGCGTTCGGGCCGCGGTGAGGAGGTGGTTCCGCCTCCCAGCTGATACCCCCTTGGGCTACTTTCACGCTCCGGTAGCCCATGGTGGCTTAGGGATTCCATCGGCCCGCTGGACGGGGCCAACCCTGAGGCGGGGCAGACTCCTCACCCTGTTGCAGCTCGAGACCTCTACCACCGACGCAGACCTGGGGGAGGCACGACACGAAGTGGCGGCGCTAGAGAGACACCTCACGTGGGAGGGCCATTTGCTGCAATCAGCTGCAAAAGTCGGCGAGATGTGGGCGGCGCGCCTGCATATCAGCTTCGACGGGGCAGCCCTTTTGTCGTCAGCCAGGACATCAGGCCAACACAGCTGGGTCGAGGACACCAGTCGCTTCCTGTCCGGCCGTGACTACGTGGCGTGCATCCGCACGCGCATTAACGCGTTACCATCTAAAGCGCGCAGGAGTCGCGGCCGAGACAGGGAGAAGATGTGTCGCGCAAGGTGCAACGCCGTCGAGACCGCGAACCACGTCGTCCAGGGCTGCGGACTTACCAGCCGAGCCCGTGTGCGGCGTCACGACGCGGTGGTGAAATACGTCGCGCGCGGGCTGGCTCAACGAGGGTTCGACGTGTCGGTCGAGCCACACCTCCGAACGCCAGAGGGAGTCCGCAAGCCCGACGTCGTAGCGTCGAAGGACGGCGTGGCGCATATCATCGATGCGCAAATTGTCGGCGACCACCTCGACACTGACTGGTGTCATCGGCAGAAGGCGGCGAAATACGACGTCCCGTCTGTGCGGCGTGCCGTCGGCGCTCTCCGACCCGCGGCCAGCAGCATCCAGTTCTCAACAGTGACCCTAAATTGGAGAGGGACTTGGGCACCTACATCAGCCCGCCAGCTCCTACAACTTGGCTTCCGCAGGCGGGAGTTATGCACCATCAGCACGCGGGTGCTCTGTGGATCATCGTGGATCTTCGGCCTGTTCGAAAATATGACGCTGCACAGGCCGAAGTACAGGGAGGGCGTAGGATAGTTAGTTGGTTATGCTTAGGTTAGTTTGCCCCGACTCCCGGGGCTTCAATATCGGGAGCAATTCCGTCTTTATATCTTTGTAATTAATCCTTGTACTTGTGAATAATATAGTGTTTTTTGTGCGGTTACACCAACAGCGGTAACCGGCGCCCTTGTGAGCTCCTCTCGGGGAGTATGGCGCACTAGTTTTTAAGAGTGTTTATTTACCTGTGTTATTCACATGTATATTTTTGTGAATAAAGACGGCTGTAATAGCCAAATGACTCGTCAAAAGGCGAATTACATCGGCAAACCCGAGGAGCTCCCGGAAGGAGTACTGTGAAAGTCTTAAGATCAACAAATAATGGCGTATCGCTTCTGGTGAACTAGCCAGAGTAAGCTTGTAGATGCGACTGTGGTAAAACGAGGAGCAAGTGGCAGGAGTAACTATGACTCTCTTAAGGTAGCCAAATGCCTCGTTAACAGGCGAATTCCAACGGCAAACTAGAGGAGCTCCCGGAAGGAGTACTGTGAAAGCCTTAAGGTCAACAAATAATGGCGTATCGCTCCTGGTGAACTGGCCAGAGTAAGCTTGTAGATGTGACTGTGTGAAACGGGGTGCAACCGGCAGGAGTAACTATGACTCTCTTAAGGTAGCCAAATGACTCGTCAAAAGGCGAATTACATCGGCAAACCCGAGGAGCTCCCGGAAGGAGTACTGTGAAAGTCTTAAGATCAACAAATAATGGCGTATCGCTTCTGGTGAACTAGCCAGAGTAAGCTTGTAGATGCGACTGTGGTAAAACGAGGTGCAATTGGCAGGAGTAACTATGACTCTCTTAAGGTAGACAAATGCCTCGTCAACAGGCGAAAAACATCGGCATTCTCGAGGAGCTCCCGGCAGGAGTACTGTGAAAGTCTTGAGGTCAACAAATAATGGTGTATCGCTTCTGGTTAACTGGCCAGAGCAAACTTGTACATGTGACTATTGTGAAACGGGGAGAAACTGGCAGGACTAACTATAACTCTCTCAAGGTAGCCAAATGCCTCGTCAACAGGCGAATTCCAACGGCAAACTCGAGGAGCTCCCGGAAGGAGTACTGTGAAAGCCTTAAGGTCAACAAATAATGGCGTATCGCTCCTGGTGAACTGGCCAGAGTAAGCTTGTAGATGTGACTGTGTGAAACGGGGTGCAACTGGCAGGAGTAACTATGACTCTCTTAAGGTAGCCAAATGACTCGTCAAAAGGCGAATTACATCGGCAAACCCGAGGAGCTCCCGGAAGGAGTACTGTGAAAGTCTTAAGATCAACAAATAATGGCGTATCGCTTCTGGTGAACTAGCCAGAGTAAGCTTGTAGATGCGACTGTGGTAAAACGAGGAGCAAGTGGCAGGAGTAACTATGACTCTCTTAAGGTAGCCAAATGCCTCGTCAACAGGCGAATTACATCGGCAAACCCGAGGAGCTCCCGGAAGGAGTACTGTGAAAGTCTTAAGATCAACAAATAATGGCGTATCGCTTCTGGTGAACTAGCCAGAGTAAGCTTGTAGATGCGACTGTGGTAAAACGAGGAGCAAGTGGCAGGAGTAACTATGACTCTCTTAAGGTAGCCAAATGCCTCGTCAACAGGCGAATTCAAACGGCAAACTCGAGGAGCTCCCGGAAGGAGTACTGTGAAAGCCTTAAGGTCAACAAATAATGGCGTATCGCTCCTGGTGAACTGGCCAGAGTAAGCTTGTAGATGTGACTGTGTGAAACGGGGTGCAACTGGCAGGAGTAACTATGACTCTCTTAAGGTAGCCAAATGAGTCGTCAAAAGGCGAATTACATCGGCAAACCCGAGGAGCTCCCGGAAGGAGTACTGTGAAAGTCTTAAGATCAACAAATAATGGCGTATCGCTTCTGGTGAACTAGCCAGAGTAAGCTTGTAGATGCGACTGTGGTAAAACGAGGAGCAAGTGGCAGGAGTAACTATGACTCTCTTAAGGTAGCCAAATGCCTCGTCAACAGGCGAATTCCAACGGCAAACCCGAGGAGCTCCCGGAAGGAGTACTGTGAAAGCCTTAAGGTCAACAAATAATGGCGTATCGCTCCTGGTGAACTGGCCAGAGTAAGCTTGTAGATGTGACTGTGTGAAACGGGGTGCAACTGGCAGGAGTAACTATGACTCTCTTAAGGTAGCCAAATGACTCGTCAAAAGGCGAATTACATCGGCAAACCCGAGGAGCTCCCGGAAGGAGTACTGTGAAAGTCTTAAGATCAACAAATAATGGCGTATCGCTTCTGGTGAACTAGCCAGAGTAAGCTTGTAGATGCGACTGTGGTTAAACGAGGTGCAATTGGCAGGAGTAACTATGACTCTCTTAAGGTAGACAAATGCCTCGTCAACAGGCGAAAAACATCGGCATTCTCGAGGAGCTCCCGGCAGGAGTACTGTGAAAGTCTTGAGGCCAACAAATAATGGTGTATCGCTTCTGGTTAACTGGCCAGAGGAAACTTGTACATGTGACTATTGTGAAACGGGGAGAAACTGGCAGGACTAACTATAACTCTCTCAAGGTAGCCAAATGCCTCGTCAACAGGCGAATTCCAACGGCAAACTCGAGGAGCTCCCGGCAGGAGTACTGTGAAAGTCTTAATGTCAACAAATAATGGCGTATCGCTTCTGGTGAACTGGCCAGAGTAAGCTTGTAGATGTGACTGTGTGAAACGGGGTGCAACTGGCAGGAGTAACTATGACTCTCTTAAGGAAGCCAAATGACTCGTCAAGAGGCGAATTACATCGGCAAACCCGAGGAGCTCCCGGAAGGAGTACTGTGAAAGGCTTAAGATCAACAAATAATGGCGTATCGCTTCTGGTGAACTAGCCAGAGTAAGCTTGTAGATGCGACTGTGGTAAAACGAGGAGCAAGTGGCAGGAGTAACTATGACTCTCTTAAGCTAGCCAAATGCCTCGTCAACAGGCGAATTCCAACGGCAAACTCGAGGAGCTCCCGGAAGGAGTACTGTGAAAGCCTTAAGGTCAACAAATAATGGCGTATCGCTCCTGGTGAACTGGCCAGAGTAAGCTTGTAGATGTGACTGTGTGAAACGGGGTGCAACTGGCAGGAGTAACTATGACTCTCTTAAGGTAGCCAAATGACTCGTCAAAAGGCGAATTACATCGGCAAACCCGAGGAGCTCCCGGAAGGAGTACTGTGAAAGTCTTAAGATCAACAAATAATGGCGTATCGCTTCTGGTGAACTAGCCAGAGTAAGCTTGTAGATGCGACTGTGGTAAAACGAGGAGCAAGTGGCAGGAGTAACTATGACTCTCTTAAGGTAGCCAAATGCCTCGTCAACAGGCGAATTCCAACGGCAAACTCGAGGAGCTCCCGGAAGGAGTACTGTGAAAGCCTTAAGGTCAACAAATAATGGCGTATCGCTCCTGGTGAACTGGCCAGAGTAAGCTTGTAGATGTGACTGTGTGAAACGGGGTGCAACTGGCAGGAGTAACTATGACTCTCTTAAGGTAGCCAAATGACTCGTCAAAAGGCGAATTACATCGGCAAACCCGAGGAGCTCCCGGAAGGAGTACTGTGAAAGTCTTAAGATCAACAAATAATGGCGTATCGCTTCTGGTGAACTAGCCAGAGTAAGCTTGTAGATGCGACTGTGGTAAAACGAGGTGCAATTGGCAGGAGTAACTATGACTCTCTTAAGGTAGACAAATGCCTCGTCAACAGGCGAAAAACATCGACGTTCTCGAGGAGCTCCCGGCAGGAGTACTGTGAAAGTCTTGAGGTCAACAAATAATGGTGTATCGCTTCTGGTTAACTGGCCAGAGCAAACTTGTACATGTGACTATTGTGAAACGGGGAGAAACTGGCAGGACTAACTATAACTCTCTCAAGGTAGCCAAATGCCTCGTCAACAGGCGAATTCCAACGGCAAACTCGAGGAGCTCCCGGAAGTAGTACTGTGAAAGCCTTAAGGTCAACAAATAATGGCGTATCGCTCCTGGTGTACTGGCCAGAGTAAGCTTGTAGATGTGACTGTGTGAAACGGGGTGCAACTGGCAGGAGTAACTATGACTCTCTTAAGGTAGCCAAATGACTCGTCAAAAGGCGAATTACATCGGCAAACCCGAGGAGCTCCCGGAAGGAGTACTGTGAAAGTCTTAAGATCAACAAATAATGGCGTATCGCTTCTGGTGAACTAGCCAGAGTAAGCTTGTAGATGCGACTGTGGGAAAACGAGGAGCAAGTGGCAGGAGTAACTATGACTCTCTTAAGGTAGCCAAATGCCTCGTCAACAGGCGAATTCAAACGGCAAACTCAAGGAGCTCCCGGAAGGAGTACTGTGAAAGCCTTAAGGTCAACAAATAATGGCGTATCGCTCCTGGTGAACTGGCCAGAGTAAGCTTGTAGATGTGACTGTGTGAAACGGGATGCAACTGGCAGGAGTAACTATGACTCTCTTAAGGTAGCCAAATGACTCGTCAAAAGGCGAATTACATCGGCAAACCCGAGGAGCTCCCGGAAGGAGTACTGTGAAAGTCTTAAGATCAACAAATAATGGCGTATCGCTTCTGGTGAACTAGCCAGAGTAAGCTTGTAGATGCGACTGTGGTAAAACGAGGAGCAAGTGGCAGGAGTAACTATGACTCTCTTAAGGTAGCCAAATGCCTCGTCAACAGGCGAATTCCAACGGCAAACTCGAGGAGCTCCCGGAAGGAGTACTGTGAAAGCCTTAAGGTCAACAAATAATGGCGTATCGCTCCTGGTGAACTGGCCAGAGTAAGCTTGTAGATGTGACTGTGTGAAACGGGGTGCAACTGGCAAGAGTAACTATGACTCTCTTAAGGTAGCCAAATGACTCGTCAAAAGGCGAATTACATCGGCAAACCCGAGGAGCTCCCAGAAGGAGTACTGTGAAAGTCTTAAGATCAACAAATAATGGCGTATCGCTTCTGGTGAACTAGCCAGAGTAAGCTTGTAGATGCGACTGTGGTAAAACGAGGTGCAATTGGCAGGAGTAACTATGACTCTCTTAAGGTAGACAAATGCCTCGTCAACAGGCGAAAAACATCGGCATTCTCGAGGAGCTCCCGGCAGGAGTACTGTGAAAGTCTTGAGGTCAACAAATAATGGTGTATCGCTTCTGGCTCACTGGCCAGAGCAAACTTGTACATGTGACTATTGTGAAACGGGGAGAAACTGGCAGGACTAACTATAACTCTCTCAAGGTAGCCAAATGCCTCGTCAACAGGCGAATTCCAACGGCAAACTCGAGGAGCTCCCAGAAGGAGTACTGTGAAAGCCTTAAGGTCAACAAATAATGGCGTATCGCTCCTGGTGAACTGGCCAGAGTAAGCTTGTAGATGTGACTGTGTGAAACGGGGTGCAACTGGCAGGAGTAACTATGACTCTCTTAAGGTAGCCAAATGACTCGTCAAAAGGCGAATTACATCGGCAAACCCGAGGAGCTCCCGGAAGGAGTACTGTGAAAGTCTTAAGATCAACAAATAATGGCGTATCGCTTCTGGTGAACTAGCCGGAGTAAGCTTGTAGATGCGACTGTGGTAAAACGAGGAGCAAGTGGCAGGAGTAACTATGACTCTCTTAAGGTAGCCAAATGCCTCGTCAACAGGCGAATTCCAACGGCAAACTCGAGGAGCTCCCGGAAGGAGTACTGTGAAAGCCTTAAGGTCAACAAATAATGGCGTATCGCTCCTGGTGAACTGGCCAGAGTAAGCTTGTAGATGTGACTGTGTGAAACGGGGTGCAACTGGCAGGAGTAACTATGACTCTCTTAAGGTAGCCAAATGACTCGTCAAATGGCGAATTACATCGGCAAACCCGAGGAGCTCCCGGAAGGAGTACTGTGAAAGTCTTAAGATCAACAAATAATGGCGTATCGCTTCTGGTGAACTAGCCAGAGTAAGCTTGTAGATGCGACTGTGGTAAAACGAGGTGCAATTGGCAGGAGTAACTATGACTCTCTTAAGGTAGACAAATGCCTCGTCAACAGGCGAAAAACATCGGCATTCTCGAGGAGCTCCCGGCAGGAGTACTGTGAAAGTCATGAGGTCAACAAATAATGGTGTATCGCTTCTGGTTAACTGGCCAGAGCAAACTTGTACATGTGACTATTGTGAAACGGGGAGAAACTGGCAGGACTAACTATAACTCTCTCAAGGTAGCCAAATGCCTCGTCAACAGGCGAATTCCAACGGAAAACTCGAGGAGCTCCCGGCAGGAGTACTGTGAAAGTCTTAATGTCAACAACTAATGGCGTATCGCTTCTGGTGAACTGGTCAGAGTAAGCTTGTAGATGCGACTGTGGTAAAACGAGAAGCAAGTGGCAGGAGTAACTATGACTCTCTTAAGGTAGCCAAATGCCTCGTCAACAGGCGAATTCCAACGGCAAACTCGAGGAGCTCCCGGAAGGAGTACTGTGAAAGCCGTAAGGTCAACAAATAATGGCGTATCGCTCCTGGTGAACTGGCCAGAGTAAGCTTGTAGATGTGAGTGTGTGAAACGGGGTGCAACTGGCAGGAGTAACTATGACTCTCTTAAGGTAGCCAAATGACTCGTCAAAATTTCGAATTACATCGGCAAACCCGAGGAGCTCCCGGAAGGAGTACTGCGAAAGTCTTAAGATCAACAAATAATGGCGTATCGCTTCTGGTGAACTAGCCAGAGTAAGCTTGTAGATGCGACTGTGGTAAAACGAGGAGCAAGTGGCAGGAGTAACTATGACTCTCTTAAGGTAGCCAAATGCCTCATCAACAGGCGAATTCCAACGGCAAACTCGAGGAGCTCCCGGAAGGAGTACTGTGAAAGCCTTAAGGTCAACAAATAATGGCGTATCGCTCCTGGTGAACTGGCCAGAGTAAGCTTGTAGATGTGACTGTGTGAAACGGGGTGCAACTGGCAGGAGTAACTATGACTCTCTTAAGGTAGCCAAATGACTCGTCAAAAGGCGAATTACATCGGCAAACCCGAGGAACTCCCGGAAGGAGTACTGTGAAAGTCTTAAGATCAACAAATAATGGCGTATCGCTTCTGGTGAACTAGCATGAGTAAGCTTGTAGATGCGACTGTGGTAAAACGAGGTGCAATTGGCAGGAGTAACTATGACTCTCTTAAGGTAGACAAATGCCTCGTCAACAGGCGAAAAACATCGGCATTCTCGAGGAGCTCCCGGCAGGAGTACTGTGAAAGTCTTGAGGTCAACAAATAATGGTGTATCGCTTCTGGTTAACTGGCCAGAGCAAACTTGTACATGTGACTATTGTGAAACGGGGAGAAACTGGCAGGACTAACTATAACTCTCTCAAGGTAGCCAAATGCCTCGTCAACAGGCGAATTCCAACGGAAAACTCGAGGAGCTCCCGGCAGGAGTACTGTGAAAGTCTTAATGTCAACAAATAATGGCGTATCGCTTCTGGTGAACTGGTCTGAGTAAGCTTGTAGATGCGACTGTGGTAAAACGAGAAGCAAGTGGCAGGAGTAACTATGACTCTCTTAAGGTAGCCAAATGCCTCGTCAACAGGCGAATTCCAACGGCAAACTCGAGGAGCTCCCGGAAGGAGTACTGTGAAAGCCGTAAGGTCAACAAATAATGGCGTATCGCTCCTGGTGAACTGGCCAGAGTAAGCTTGTAGATGTGAGTGTGTGAAACGGGGTGCAACTGGCAGGAGTAACTATGACTCTCTTAAGGTAGCCAAATGACTCGTCAAAAGGCGAATTACATCGGCAAACCCGAGGAGCTCCCGGAAGGAGTACTGTGAAAGTCTTAAGATCAACAAATAATGGTGTATCGCTTCTGGTGAACTAGCCAGAGTAAGCTTGTAGATGCGACTGTGGTAAAACGAGGAGCAAGAGGCAGGAGTAACTATGACTCTCTTAAGGTAGCCAAATGCCTCGTCAACAGGCGAATTCAAACGGCAAACTCGAGGAGCTCCCGGAAGGAGTACTGTGAAAGCCTTAAGGTCAACAAATAATGGCGTATCGCTCCTGGTGAACTGGCCAGAGTAAGCTTGTAGATGTGACTGTGTGAAACGGGGTGCAACTGGCAGGAGTAACTATGACTCTCTTAAGGTAGCCAAATGACTCGTCAAAAGGCGAATTACATCTGCAAACCCGAGGAGCTCCCGGAAGGAGTACTGTGAAAGTCTTAAGATCAACAAATAATGGCGTATCGCTTCTGGTGAACTAGCCAGAGTAAGCTTGTAGATGCGACTGTGGTAAAACGAGGTGCAATTGGCAGGAGTAACTATGACTCTCTTAAGGTAGACAAATGCCTCGTCAACAGGCGAAAAACATCGGCATTCTCGAGGAGCTCCCGGCAGGAGTACTGTGAAAGTCTTGAGGTCAACAAATAATGGTGTATCGCTTCTGGCTAACTGGCCAGAGCAAACTTGTACATGTGACTATTGTGAAACGGGGAGAAACTGGCAGGACTAACTATAACTCTCTCAAGGTAGCCAAATGCCTCGTCAACAGTCGAATTCCAACGGAAAACTCGAGGAGCTCCCGGCAGGAGTACTGTGAAAGTCTTAATGTCAACAAATAATGGCGTATCGCTTCTGGTGAACTGGTCAGAGTAAGCTTGTAGATGCGACTGTGGTAAAACGAGAAGCAAGTGGCAGGAGTAACTATGACTCTCTTAAGGTAGCCAAATGCCTCGTCAACAGGCGAATTCCAACGGCAAACTCGAGGAGCTCCCGGAAGGAGTACTGTGAAAGCCGTAAGGTCAACAAATAATGGCGTATCGCTCCTGGTGAACTGGCCAGAGTAAGCTTGTAGATGTGAGTGTGTGAAACGGGGTGCAACTGGCAGGAGTAACTATGACTCTCTTAAGGTAGCCAAATGACTCGTCAAAAGGCGAATTACATCGGCAAACCCGAGGAGCTCCCGGAAGGAGTACTGCGAAAGTCTTAAGATCAACAAATAATGGCGTATCGCTTCTGGTGAACTAGCCAGAGTAAGCTTGTAGATGCGACTGTGGTAAAACGAGGAGCAAGTGGCAGGAGTAACTATGACTCTCTTAAGGTAGCCAAATGCCTCGTCAACAGGCGAATTCCAACGGCAAACTCGAGGAGCTCCCGGAAGGAGTACTGTGAAAGCCTTAAGGTCAACAAGTAATGGCGTATCGCTCCTGGTGAACTGGCCAGAGTAAGCTTGTAGATGTGACTGTGTGAAACGGGGTGCAACTGGCAGGAGTAACTATGACTCTCTTAAGGTAGCCAAATGAGTCGTCAAAAGGCGAATTACATCGGCAAACCCGAGGAGCTCCCGGAAGGAGTACTGTGAAAGTCATAAGATCAACAAATAATGGCGTATCGCTTCTGGTGAACTAGCCAGAGTAAGCTTGTAGATGCGACTGTGGTAAAACGAGGTGCAATTGGCAGGAGTAGCTATGACTCTCTTAAGGTAGACAAATGCCTCGTCAACAGGCGAAAAACATCGGCATTCTCGAGGAGCTCCCGGCAGGAGTACTGTGAAAGTCTTAATGTCAACAAATAATGGTGTATCGCTTCTGGTTAACTGGCCAGAGCAAACTTGTACATGTGACTATTGTGAAACGGGGAGAAACTGGCAGGACTAACTATAACTCTCTCAAGGTAGCCAAATGCCTCGTCAACAGGCGAATTCCAACGGCAAACTCGAGGAGCTCCCGGAAGGAGTACTGTGAAAGCCTTAAGGTCAACAAATAATGGCGTATCGCTCCTGGTGAACTGGCCAGAGTAAGCTTGTAGATGTGACTGTGTGAAACGGGGTGCAACTGGCAGGAGTAACTATGAGTCTCTTAAGGTAGCCAAATGACTCGTCAAAAGGCGAATTACATCGGCAAACCCGAGGAGCTCCCGGAAGCAGTACTGTGAAAGTCTTAAGATCAACAAATAATGGTGTATCGCTTCTGGTGAACTAGCCAGAGTAAGCTTGTAGATGCGACTGTGGTAAAACGAGGAGCAAGTGGCAGGAGTAACTATGACTCTCTTAAGGTAGCCAAATGCCTCGTCAACAGGTGAATTCAAACGGCAAACTCGAGGAGCTCCCGGAAGGAGTACTGTGAAAGCCTTAAGGTCAACAAATAATGGCGTATCGCTCCTGGTGAACTGGCCAGAGTAAGCTTGTAGATGTGACTGTGTGAAACGGGGTGCAACTGGCAGGAGTAACTATGACTCTCTTAAGGTAGCCAAATGACTCGTCAAAAGGCGAATTACATCGGCAAACCCGAGGAGCTCCCGGAAGGAGTACTGTGAAAGTCTTAAGATCAACAAATAATGGCGTATCGCTTCTGGTGAACTAGCCAGAGTAAGCTTGTAGATGCGACTGTGGTAAAACGAGGTGCAATTGGCAGGAGTAACTATGACTCTCTTAAGGTAGACAAATGCCTCGTCAACAGGCGAAAAACATCGGCATTCTCGAGGAGCTCCCGGCAGGAGTACTGTGAAAGTCTTGAGGTCAACAAATAATGGTGTATCGCTTCTGGCTAACTGGCCAGAGCAAACTTGTACATGTGACTATTGTGAAACGGGGAGAAACTGGCAGGACTAACTATAACTCTCTCAAGGTAGCCAAATGCCTCGTCAACAGGCGAATTCCAACGGAAAACTCGAGGAGCTCCCGGCAGGAGTACTGTGAAAGTCTTAATGTCAACAAATAATGGCGTATCGCTTCTGGTGAACTGGTCAGAGTAAGCTTGTAGATGCGACTGTGGTAAAACGAGAAGCAAGTGGCAGGAGTAACTATGACTCTCTTAAGGTAGCCAAATGCCTCGTCAACAGGCGAATTCCAACGGCAAACTCGAGGAGCTCCCGGAAGGAGTACTGTGAAAGCCGTAAGGTCAACAAATAATGGCGTATCGCTCCTGGTGAACTGGCCAGAGTAAGCTTGTAGATGTGAGTGTGTGAAACGGGGTGCAACTGGCAGGAGTAACTATGACTCTCTTAAGGTAGCCAAATGACTCGTCAAAAGGCGAATTACATCGGCAAACCCGAGGAGCTCCCGGAAGGAGTACTGCGAAAGTCTTAAGATCAACAAATAATGGCGTATCGCTTCTGGTGAACTAGCCAGAGTAAGCTTGTAGATGCGACTGTGGTAAAACGAGGAGCAAGTGGCAGGAGTAACTATGACTCTCTTAAGGTAGCCAAATGCCTCGTCAACAGGCGAATTCCAACGGCAAACTCGAGGAGCTCCCGGAAGGAGTACTGTGAAAGCCTTAAGATCAACAAATAATGGCGTATCGCTTCTGGTGAACTAGCCAGAGTAAGCTTGTAGATGCGACTGTGTTAAAACGAGGTGCAATTGGCAGGAGTAACTATGACTCTCTTAAGGTAGACAAATGCCTCGTCAACAGGCGAAAAACATCGGCATTCTCGAGGAGCTCCCGGCAGGAGTACTGTGAAAGTCTTGAGGTCAACAAATAATGGTGTATCGCTTCTGGTTAACTGGCCAGAGCAAATTTGTACATGTGACTATTGTGAAACGGGGAGAAACTGGCAGGACTAACTATAACTCTCTCAAGGTAGCCAAATGCCTCGTCAACAGGCGAATTCCAACGGCAAACTCGAGGAGCTCCCGGCAGGAGTACTGTGAAAGTCTTAATGTCAACAAATAATGGCGTATCGCTTCTGGTGAACTGGCCAGAGTAAGCTTGTAGATGTGACTGTGTGAAACGGGGTGCAACTGGCAGGAGTAACTATGACTCTCTTAAGGTAGCCAATTGACTCGTCCAGAGGCGAATTACATCGGCAAACCCGAGGAGCTCCCGGAAGGAGTACTGTGAAAGGCTTAAGATCAACAAATAATGGCGTATCGCTTCTGGTGAACTAGCCAGAGTAAGCTTGTAGATGCGACTGTGGTAAAACGAGGAGCAAGTGGCAGGAGTAACTATGACTCTCTTAAGGTAGCCAAATGCCTCGTCAACAGGCGAATTCCAACGGCAAACTCGAGGAGCTCCCGGAAGGAATACTGTGAAAGCCTTAAGGTCAACAAATAATGGCGTATCGCTCCTGGTGAACTGGCCAGAGTAAGCTTGTAGATGTGACTGTGTGAAACGGGGTGCAACTGGCAGGAGTAACTATGACTCTCTTAAGGTAGCCAAATGACTCGTCAAAAGGCGAATTACATCGGCAAACCCGAGGAGCTCCCGGAAGGAGTACTGTGAAAGTCTTAAGATCAACAAATAATGGTGTATCGCTTCTGGTGAACTAGCCAGAGTAAGCTTGTAGATGCGACTGTGGTAAAACGAGGAGCAAGTGGCAGGAGTAACTATGACTCTCTTAAGGTAGCCAAATGCCTCGTCAACAGGTGAATTCAAACGGCAAACTCGAGGAGCTCCCGGAAGGAGTACTGTGAAAGCCTTAAGGTCAACAAATAATGGCGTATCGCTCCTGGTGAACTGGCCAGAGTAAGCTTGTAGATGTGACTGTGTGAAACGGGGTGCAACTGGCAGGAGTAACTATGACTCTCTTAAGGTAGCCAAATGACTCGTCAAAAGGCGAATTACATCGGCAAACCCGAGGAGCTCCCGGAAGGAGTACTGTGAAAGTCTTAAGATCAACAAATAATGGCGTATCGCTTCTGGTGAACTAGCCAGAGTAAGCTTGTAGATGCGACTGTGGTAAAACGAGGTGCAATTGGCAGGAGTAACTATGACTCTCTTAAGGTAGACAAATGCCTCGTCAACAGGCGAAAAACATCGGCATTCTCGAGGAGCTCCCGGCAGGAGTACTGTGAAAGTCTTGAGGTCAACAAATAATGGTGTATCGCTTCTGGCTAACTGGCCAGAGCAAACTTGTACATGTGACTATTGTGAAACGGGGAGAAACTGGCAGGACTAACTATAACTCTCTCAAGGTAGCTAAATGCCTCGTCAACAGGCGAATTCCAACGGCAAACTCGAGGAGCTCCCGGCAGGAGTACTGTGAAAGTCTTAATGTCAACAAATAATGGCGTATCGCTTCTGGTGAACTGGCCAGAGTAAGCTTGTAGATGTGACTGTGTGAAACGGGGTGCAACTGGCAGGAGTAACTATGACTCTCTTAAGGTAGCCAATTGACTCGTCCAGAGGCGAATTACATCGGCAAACCCGAGGAGCTCCCGGAAGGAGTACTGTGAAAGGCTTAAGATCAACAAATAATGGCGTATCGCTTCTGGTGAACTAGCCAGAGTAAGCTTGTAGATGCGACTGTGGTAAAACGAGGAGCAAGTGGCAGGAGTAACTATGACTCTCTTAAGGTAGCCAAATGCCTCGTCAACAGGCGAATTCCAACGGCAAACTCGAGGAGCTCCCGGAAGGAGTACTGTGAAAGCCTTAAGGTCAACAAATAATGGCGTATCGCTCCTGGTGAACTGGCCAGAGTAAGCTTGTAGATGTGACTGTGTGAAACGGGGTGCAACTGGCAGGAGTAACTATGACTCTCTTAAGGTAGCCAAATAACTCGTCAAAAGGCGAATTACATCGGCAAACCCGAGGAGCTCCCGGAAGGAGTACTGTGAAAGTCTTAAGATCAACAAATAATGGTGTATCGCTTCTGGTGAACTAGCCAGAGTAAGCTTGTAGATGCGACTGTGGTAAAACGAGGAGCAAGTGGCAGGAGTAACTATGACTCTCTTAAGGTAGCCAAATGCCTCGTCAACAGGTGAATTCAAACGGCAAACTCGAGGAGCTCCCGGAAGGAGTACTGTGAAAGCCTTAAGGTCAACAAATAATGGCGTATCGCTCCTGGTGAACTGGCCAGAGTAAGCTTGTATATGTGACTGTGTGAAACGGGGTGCAACTGGCAGGAGTAACTATGACTCTCTTAAGGTAGCCAAATGACTCGTCAAAAGGCGAATTACATCGGCAAACCCGAGGAGCTCCCGGAAGGAGTACTGTGAAAGTCTTAAGATCAACAAATAATGGCGTATCGCTTCTGGTGAACTAGCCAGAGTAAGCTTGTAGATGCGACTGTGGTAAAACGAGGTGCAATTGGCAGGAGTAACTATGACTCTCTTAAGGTAGACAAATGCCTCGTCAACAGGCGAAAAACATCGGCATTCTCGAGGAGCTCCCGGCAGGAGTACTGTGAAAGTCTTGAGGTCAACAAATAATGGTGTTTCGCTTCTGGCTAACTGGCCAGAGCAAACTTGTACATGTGACTATTGTGAAACGGGGAGAAACTGGCAGGACTAACTATAACTCTCTCAAGGTAGCCAAATGCCTCGTCAACAGGCGAATTCCAACGGAAAACTCGAGGAGCTCCCAGCAGGAGTACTGTGAAAGTCTTAATGTCAACAAATAATGGCGTATCGCTTCTGGTGAACTGGTCAGAGTAAGCTTGTAGATGCGACTGTGGTAAAACGAGAAGCAAGTGGCAGGAGTAACTATGACTCTCTTAAGGTAGCCAAATGCCTCGTCAACAGGCGAATTCCAACGGCAAACTCGAGGAGCTCCCGGAAGGAGTACTGTGAAAGCCGTAAGGTCAACAAATAATGGCGTATCGCTCCTGGTGAACTGGCCAGAGTAAGCTTGTAGATGTGAGTGTGTGAAACGGGGTGCAACTGGCAGGAGTAACTATGACTCTCTTAAGGTAG